>NW_022631062.1:166612-766612 GCF_010015895.1 Lontra canadensis
GAGGTTGCCGTCCTTTCTGGAGAAGCCCTGGGAGTAAAGGTGGGCCGCGCCGTTCCGTGTTTGGGGAAAGCAGCCGTGTGCGGTCACGTGAGGCTGGCCCCAGTGGGGTCCCCGGGTCTGCAGTGGATCCCAGCTCGTATCCCACGGGTGGACTTGCTTTAGAGGTGTCAGAATTGGTGGAACCCATGGTAACCCAGAATTCCGCTTTTTTTTTTCTTTCTGATTTATGTTTTTTTCTGATAACGGTCTTCGTTTTCCTCTATGTTATTTCCATTGATTTTTCTTTTGTTTTTGTCATGGTTCAATTTAATGAGATGCTATGAAGAACTCTAAGTTAAAAATCCCAGCTAGGAAATCCAGTCATCCAAATGAATTCTGGCTGAATTTCCTTCTGGAAACTTTAAATAAATAAATAATGTGTGCTGGGAAATGGGAAAGGAAATATTACAAGGCAGAAAATCTTTTGGTTTCCCTTTGTTTTGTTTTATTGAGATTTTTTATTTATTCATTTGAGAGAGTATGAGCAGGCAGGGGAAAGGCAGAGGGAAAGCTAGAAGCAGTCTCAGGGTGATCAGGGAGCCCGACATGGGACTCGATCCCAGGACCCCGAGATTATGACCTGAGCCAACAGTGGAGCCTTCTCAGCTGCCCTGTATCTACACAGCCATCTATTTTCACTTTTGAAGTAGTGGGTTTTGCTCCTGACAGTTATGAAATCCATGTGTCCCATTTCTTTGTGAACTCCGTTCGTTCAGTCATTAGGCACCAGCCGTTCGCACATTATCCTGTGCCCTGGAGATAGGTGACTAAGATACAACCACCGTCCCCAAGTAAATTCATGGTCTAGCAGGGGAAGAGAAACAGGCACTCATCAGAGGTATGCGATGCATGAAAGGTGATGTCAGCAGCAAGCGAAACCTCTGTGGTCATCCGGAGGAGGGAGCGACCATCGATTTTGCTTATGTGCATAAAGCAAGGAAAAGGAATAAAAGACGGGTCCTGGCCCCATCTTAAAATGGCTTTTATAAAGGGCCTGGGTAGTAGGACTGTGAAACCTATTTTGGGATCATGATCGCAGGCTTTGTGGATAACCAGATGCTTGTGTGGTGTGACTGGCAAAATACGGGCCAGAGGGAAATCCAAGATCAAGTGTGTCCACTCCTGGATTTTTGCCTAGAGCTGACCTTGGCTGCACGGATCCACCCCCGTCTCCCTCTCTCTCAGGTTCAAAGACCTGTCCTATATGGGAGGCAGCCGTAGCTGGCACTTCATTTGCACTTAGGAATGCTCACATAAACAGTGGTCTGGATTTGCTGAAATCTGCTGTACAGAACGTTGCCCTTGCCCAGGGCATTCCACTCCCCCTGAAATACCATTGTTGTGCGCACAAAGGGTCTTCACAGTGTCCCTGATGACCTGGGATACACATTCCAGCGGTGGGAATGAGCCCTTTTCCGTCAGTGAGTGAAGAATGGATAGGTGTGCTTTTAAACCCGAGGTTACATCTTGTGCCCTTCGTACATCGTGGCCCTTGGCCCTCAGGATGACAGATTAGCCAGGAGACTGAGAATAAGTGTGTAATGAAAGCCATAAAAAAACAGGTGTTACCCTCAATAAGGGTGAGTGGACACTTTATTAAAGGTCACTGTAATCACTCCTGTGGCTCTCAAGGCTTGGACTTCCAGGGGATAGTAAGTCTTCCCCCAGGAACATGTGACTTATTTTTTTCTAAGCAGAGCGGAAAATACAGGCCCGCTCCAGAGAGTTACAGACGCTCTCGTGTGTTGCCTTGAAATGAGCTCTTGTGGATACAAATGAAGTACGTGTCAGTATTTTAGAGACCAGGACTGGCATGAATGAAGCTGTGTTACTGATAGCTGCAAACACACTGTTTTATTTTGTCCAAAGCAACTGCACTCAAGATCACCTACCTTACGAACAATTCGACCAAACTCAGGATGAAAGGGGGTGAGAAAATTTGGGGTCAGATACCATTCTGATTACATGAAGCTTTAAGAATTCTGCTCCTGTGGATTGGTAGAAGTACTCCAAGATGGACAAGAGTTTTTCAGTTTCAACTCACAGGGGCCCTAGAACACTGATAGGGTTTATTCTGTTAAGGAAGCACGTGTGGTGGTCTTAAAACCCCAGGGAAGACTTTTCATCATTCACTGCCTGTCCTTGGGCTGTAGATCGAAGTCAGGGAGCTGGAAGGGCACAGCTGAAGGGACAGACAAGCACATCAGCTGCCAACACAAGTCTTCTGTGCTGAGTCGCCGGCCTAGTCAATGTGACAGGTTTAGGGGAAGGCAGACTGGAGGCTCAACCCAATCTGAAGGTTGAGGAAAAGCAGGCCCGAACCAAGTCTGCAGGAGCCACCTGACCTGGCGAAGAAGGATGGAAAGGGTCTACGCAGTGCGAAGGAGACAGCACGAAGCCACAGACGTGTTTATAAGGTGTTTCTGCTTAAAGACGGCAAAAGAGCCAGTGGACTAGCTTCATGTTTGAAGAAGGCTTTCAAAGCATATGCTCATTGTTTTAAGCACAAAAATGGGAAAAATGATCATCTTTACCATGTAAAACTTTTCTGATCTTTTCTCTCCCTCCCTCTCTTTCTCTTTCTTTTTTAACTTTTCAATGTCATTTTCTTTTGTGTCTAGACCAGTATTGAATATAGCAGTAGTGTTTCACCTGGAGTAACTGTTCTTCTGTCTTCTCTGCCTCCACCCCCCAAGTGGTCAAAACTAAATCTGTGCAAAATCGCAAAGATACAGTGTGCTCATATCCTTATCTGTGAGAGTCACCCATGTTAAGAATAAAGCAGTTACATTTGGAATACAACATGCATGGCCCAAGACCCAGTTTGTCAAGTTTCACTGAACAATAAAATGATAATTTGCTTCTGTTTCTTGAAATCTTTTTATAGATTTTTAAAAATTTATTTGACAGAGAGAGAGAGAGATCACAAGTAGGCAGAGAGGCAGACAGAGGGGGGAAGCAAGCTCCCTGCCGAGCAGAGAGCCTGATGTGGGGCTCGATCCCAGGACCCCGAAATATGACCAGAGCTGAAGGCAGAGGCTTAGCCCACTGAGCCACCCAGGTGACCCTATTTCATGAAATTTTAAAGCCCCCTTATTTTCTTGGCTTCCATGTAGATGGTCATTTTTAACATTGTGGAAGGAAACCACGGTGGCCAAAATTTTGCTCTTGGTGCAATTATAAATAGCACTGGGAGAAGTTTAAATCATCCTTGTAGAGGAAATCATTTTGAAGTCCAGGCTCTTCTATCCCACTGCCTTCAAACACTGCCTGTGGTCAGTTTTCCTCTCCTCCCTGGGCTCTGAGAACAATGCTGGCTTCCAAGAAAGGATCCACAAAAGAGGCAAAGCGACAGCAAGTTTGGGGAAAGGAAGAGGATAGAGAACCTAACGACCTTTTCTACTCTATCCTGGTTCCTTTGGCATTGATTTTTGTGCCTTTCCATCCTCTCTCCTCCGGAGTGTTCTCTCAGAAACCCGCCTCCCTCGACCACCCTGTCACCACCAGCAATTAGAGGTTCTGCGAATCGAGCCCTGGCCAGCTCAGCTTGCCAGGCGTCGGCACCGCTTACATCTTCGTGTGCTTTGGAGACTTTGAGCGTCTCCGAGTAACTCCCAAGTCTTGGGTGGTAGATTCTGTCTGCACTGGATCCTGATTCAAGGCCATCTGTAACTGATCAGTGCAAACATTTCCAGCAAGAGAGTTCCTGGGGGGCGGTGATGAGCTGTTTTCCTAGGTTTTAACTGCCAGAGTTTGTCAGCCAGACAAAAGCGCAAGAGGACTTAGAATTGAGTGGAAGTCAAGTGGAGGGAGCCGAGGTAGAGGAGAGAACCAACACGTCACTGTCCCCTCTTCCCCTCCCAAGCTCAGGATGAATTGAGACAAGACTCAGGAGTTAGCCAGAAGGGGATCCGAAGAGCACCTTTATTACTGGTAAAATCTGGGCAAGGGCACATGACTTGTCTCCTGAGAACTTTTGAGCTTTTAATACTTCCTCCATTTCATGAAACATGTTCTGGCAGAGCTTAGAGGCATCCTTTTCAGAGGCTGGCCACTTAGCTCGTGGCAGAAGAGACAGACAGAACAACCTAGCTGAGTACGCTCAGTTCCTGGGTTTGCCCTTACAGGCCGGGTCCCATCCTTCCCTCTCCCCTCCACCCCCCGGGGATAAGCGAGGAAGGCAGAGAGCAGCTGGCTGTTGTCTCATGGGGACATTAGGGAGGGGTCTGGAGGCTCCCCCAATGTTCCTCTGCATGTTGTTTTGGTAACTTACTGGACTTGACATTTAGCAGTGGCCCCCCACCCCGCGCCTCAGGGAAGGACAGAAGCTTGTCAGTGTGGACCTCTTCCCACCAAAGCTAACTTGAACTCTCTCGGATAAATTTTACCCCCAGAAGGGTCTGAAATGAGTATAGAGAGTATTTTCATTAAATTGATACCAAGGTGCTTTGTGTTCTAGGCTACACATTCACCTCCTCTCCTAGTTCCCTGTCAAATTATTCCCAACCCTGTCGACAGGTGTGTGAGAAGCCCAAGCAGTAGCATAAAAATTACCTAAATATTAAAATGTCCCAACCTTTGAATCCACCTCTACCCCGTCATCACATTTCTAGGAAGAAATCTAAACCCCTGATCTAAAACCTCTTGACTTTATAAACCGAGTCAAAAGAAATGATAATTTCTAATTATGTGCTAAATAAAGTCCCAAAGCCTCCTTACCCAGATTTAATTCTGCCTTGCTTGTGGGGGAAGTACGGATTTTCTTGTCCTTTATAAATGTCGCAGCCTGGCGTGTTGCCTGGACTGGACAGGGCTGTCAGGATGCCAAACTTGAGTTCTTCCTACCCCGCTTCTCCTTCATCTCACTTGAGAGGCAGTACTGGAAGGTAGTAAGAGACACATTTATGGCAATACCAGCCCTGGTTCCATGAGATTTCACTATACAACCAAATCTCTGAGCCCTGGAGTGGTGATATCTGCAGAAAATAGATGGACATGGTCAGTCCAGAGCATTACCGTCGCTGGGAGAACAAAGCCATGTGTCCCTAGTGCCTCTACTCTCTGAGCTGAAACTTTCTCGCCTTGAAAAGTCAGTTGTTTGTGTTGGTGGCAGCTCCGGATTTCAGGTCTTAAGAAAATCTTCCAACTCTGGAAGGCCACTAAGAACATTAAGAAATGTTCTTCTAACCAATATGCAGAGAAGTGGACGTTCAAATCATATGCTACCCCTTGACACCGCTCTGATTGGCCAAAGTTAGGAAGTTGGGTACTGTCAAGCATGGCAAGGATGGGAAGAAATAGAAGCTTCACACATGGCCGGCGACTAATTATTCATTGTGGAGAGGGAGCTGGCATTGCTTGGTTACTTAGTGAAGCTAACACAGACTACGAGAGTATGCCCCAGCATTCCCTCTCCCGTCTATTTACTCCAGCAAAACTTCAACAAGTAGACCTATGGCGGTGGTCGTCTCTGTGTCATGGGTGGTGGAAAGGAGTCTGAGATGATGTTGGTGTCACCGCTCCAGGAGTGGATGAGTAGGATATGGTAGTTACATATGATGGAATAGATTATATTTACTTCTATCCATGTTATTAGATTTCAGGAAATAATGTGGCATAAACCAGAACAATGAAACAGTTTTGCACACAGTAACACTTTCCAAGGACACCCGTAGATCTAAATAAACATATGAAGGGTATTATTGAAAGGATTTTCATTATGTGTGCTCAACTAAGAGCCAGTGGGAGAGTGGGATTGAATGGGAGAAAAATACAGAACAAAGGGGGCTCTCATGGATGTATGATGACCATATGGCATGGGCCAACTGAATTCCATTTCCTGCACTTGAAAGTGAGAGGGGTGGTTGAGGGGGATATTGATTGATTGATTGGTGTGCAGCAGCAACTTTTAACTTGCTTAGTGTCGTTGACCTCCTGGGTAGGTGATTTAAGGGATTCTAGGAAGCCCTAACATATGACAAAAAACCTCAATTATTGAAACCACACCATACCATTAGAGCCAATCATCTGAAGTATGATAGATTGAAAAGAGCGTGGACTGTAGAGTCAAGCAGACCTGGGTCTAATTTTCAGGTCTGTTGTTTAATACCTCTGGGACCTTGGGAAAATAATTTTGAGCCCTTCCTTATCTGCCAAAAGGGGATAATAATGAATAAGCTTTGAGTACTTGCATGATATATAACATGCCTGGTGATATTAAGGTTACTTAATAAATATTTGTTCCCTTTTCCTTGTCTGTCTCCCTTTCTGTTCTCACATTCTTTTTATCATTAGGCTTTGTTGACAGCCAACCTCTAGAACTTCTTGGGAAGGGAAATGAAATTGACTAGCATCTTTTGTGGACTTAGGAGGTACTGAATTCTCAGAGCTGTCCAATAAAAATGGAACTGAAGCAACATGTAATTTAAAATATTCAGTAAGTACATTTTAAAAAGTAAAAAGAAACAGGTGAAATTAATTTTAATTGTTTGCTCAAGCCCAGTTATTCAAAATATTGTCATTTCAGCACACAGTCTGGGGAAGTTTATAATGGGATATTTTGCATTTTTGTACTAAGTCTTTGCAATCCAGTGCCCATTTTTATACTTAGAGCACATCTTGGTTCCCACTGAGCAGTTGGCGTGCTCAGTAGCCTCATGATTAGTGACAACTGTACCGGACAGCGACATTCTGAGTGCTTTACATGTATCAATTTTTTCCTACCCAGTTTTTTGAGGGAGGGTTAATATTTTTTTTTAATTTTTTCCCTACCAATTTAACTTGGGTTCTCTGGGAAACAGAACCCAGGGCAGGTCTTCTGTACAGTCCCAGGGCAGTGAATGGACTGTGTCACCTGGCCACTTGAGGCAGCCTCCGAGGAGGGCACAGACCACATCCAGTAGCTTGGCTCTTTGTTCCAGGCTGTGTGTGGGTCCAGAGCCTCAGTTGGTCTGTCGGATCAAGCCCAGGAGCTCTGGAGCTGTTGTGGTTCCCAGCACAGTGGGGGCAGTCAGCCAGGAAGAGGCCAAGGGCTCAGGAGCTGGTGAGGCCAAGAGACCCTGAGGGAGGCCCATGTTGTGTGATTGAACCTGAGTTCTCACAACAACATAACGAGAGCGGGAACTGAGGCACAGCGAGACTAGCTATGCGTGTAGTGAGTGACAGAGCTGGCATTCTGACTGGGTGTCTGGCTCCATGGTTTGTGCTCTAAACCACAAGCTCATGGGTCCATGCCGGTTTGGCACAACCCAGCATAAATCAGATTCTCTGCCGAGAATAGCTTTTTATCTGTGGAAACTTGAAAGACAGGGAGGCCTAAGAGGAGAGATGGATCGTTGTAGGGTTCAGAAAAGATTCTTGACCCATCAGTGATTTTGCCACGGAACTGACCACCTCCTACTTGCCCAACTTGCGGAGTGGGGGATTGCGGGGTGGGGGTAAGTACCGACCCCTTCCGTGGGTCTTCCAGCCCTTTAGTTGATTTGGTCAACTCTTTAATTTCTCAGAGCTGTTGCTGATTAGTAGGGAACCTCCTCTTTTGTTTGTGGAGAGAGGGGAGGCTATTTTCAATGTTCCTGGATCCTGTTTGAATACTTACTTTATTTAGATGGGTTGGTGTAGGAAGTTTGGGGCTTTGGAAGTTGATCAAGGAAGAGACAGGTTCGTGAGAGGTGGTAACACACAAGCTTTGTTTGGGTGGTGCACGGATGAGGTTGATGAGAAGGGAAGTCCCTTAGAGTTGGAGACCTTCCAGAGACAGTGGCAGAAGGCCACACTCAGAAGGGGAATGGGGAAAGAGACTTCCTGGGAGAGTCGGGGAGATCAGAGAGGGGGCTTACCTGGCTAGATGATGTCACTCAGCAACAAGGTAGAGGACCTCCGGGACAGAGAGCTCCAAAGGGCAGCGGCATTTTGGGGAACTTTCTAGATGCAGGGTGTCATTTGTCGCTGGGACACAGTGGGTGTGATTTCCTAGGGTATGTGTGGTAGGTGGGCTCTAAATGACTAAAAATATGTTTATTTGGAACTTAGTTAAAGCAATGGGATGTAGGAGAATTTGAATTGACTTCAGCTTAACAACGTAGGGGCCCGCTGTGGCCCATTTATGTAGTAGCTGGACAGGAGACTCGCCATTCATTCACCACCTTCATTGCCACAGTGGTGTAATTGGGCTGTGAATGAAGTTCTTAGGGCAGCAAGAGCTTAGAGTTCGTGAAACTATGAGATGCTTTTCAGAGCCACCCCAGACCTACTCTTCCTTTTTCTCCTGTTGGAATCAGAGTATCAGGCAGCGGTAGGCAGGTGAGATCAGCTCTTCAGCTCTCCCACCGCTTGGTAGAGGGGAAAGCTGCAGCCCACCTCGGTGAAAGTCTTTTCCAAGGTCAGACAGCTCCTTGTGGAAGGAATGCAGGCCCAGACTCAGGTCTCCCGAGTTTTGCCCTATTTTATTTGCACAGCACCTCGGCTTGCTGTACCGTTCAGCCCTGGTGCATGACATTGCTGAGTGCGTCTCTTTCCAGTTTCCAAATGTCTTGTCTCTTTTTCCTGGAAGGAAGTTTCAGAAAATACTTTCTCTCTTTCTACACCAAAAGGGTACCTTCAGGCATGTGTCTGTCCAAGCAGGCACCCCCCTGACTGTGTCAGAATGTCCTGTAAACGGTCACGTAGGAGAAGCCCTGTGCCATAATAAATTCCCGCTTAATCATATCTGCACAGATGTATCCGTCCCAATGCTCTGTGAAGTCTTATCTTTGCCAAATAGCTTCCCATCTTGATATACTTTCTTGCAAGAATCCTTAAAAACATCTTAGTAAATACCAAATGTAACGAACAGAGATTAAAAATATTATAAAGCCCTGTGAGGAATATTCTAGCATCAGTTAATTCACTGACTCAGCCTTGGAACACATTACCCATGGATAGGAGGCAAGGAATAGGAAGGCTCCCTCTTGGCATATTTGGGGGTCATTGTGATTTTATTGTACTATTAGTCTTTGCAGAATTATGGAGGGGTCATTCATATAAGGGGTGGGTATTTGTTCTTCCTCTGGTTTTAATTTTCCAAAAAATTAAAACCTCTCTAGCCCAACTTCAGGCAGTAATGCTGACTCAAAGAGAGAAGTCCAAGTTCAGTATCAGAGTTAACATGCCTCTGCTTAAATGTCAGGACCATGCGTCCTATGAGCATCTTTATTCCCTTCCTCTTTAGCTCTTCTTTCCTCACTAGCCCTCTCCTAAACAGAAGGTGTTACTGTTACTGTTGACAGCAGGGCTGGTCAAGATAAGATGCTGTAGACCTTGGACTGAAGGATACTTTGGCTATGTCCAATTGGATGCCGTTGGGTGTAGGAGAATTTGAGTTGGCTTCAGCTTAACAACATAGGGGCCACTGGTCAGCCCAACAGCTTGATGCTCCTGAAATCTTTTATGGTTGATCAAAGTTAAAAATGTTGTCTGGCTCTCTCTCTCACCGTATACAGAGTTGTTGGCGTTTTGCCTAAGGGTTCATTGTTTCTTTATGTAGCACTTCATGTATATGTCAAAATATGATTACCAAGTTTTAATCCTCCCACGATATCTTTGGCACTGAGGATGGAGACTAATCTTTCCCACTCCTTATCAGAATTCTTTAAAATAATCAAGAACTTGGAAATCTGAGTGCTTTGGATTGGGGACAGAAAACTTACCATTTCATTGAAGGGCATCAGCTTATTCTGAGCAATGAGATTGGAATTTTGCTTCAAATAATGTGGCAAATGTATTTTTCACTTCCTTGATGCCTTAAGATCTCCTGGAGAAACACTAAGGTATGGTTCTCCACTTGGGGGCCAAGGGGTCTGGCAGTGAGTTTCTTGAGTGTGTGTGTGAAGGTGTTAATGGTACAGAGAAGGGGTCTGTGCTGATGGGGTTTTTTTCCCCCGTGCAAAGCCCAGCACACCATGAGAGTAGGATGAGGAGATTGGGAAGCCTGGTGGGAAGTGTACTAGATCATGCCAAGAACTCCTTATAGACTAGATCTTCCTCTGTTAGGGGCTTTTGTGCTAATCAGTGAAGTTTTCTTTATTAAGTCTCTTCCTTGTGATTGACAGATAACTTACCTGAAATAGACCCAAGAAGAAAATCATCAGAAAAAGATAAGGCAACTGGGACAGTTGATGAACCATTCATAAAAAGACACCAGTTTAGCTCGTGATCTTCTACCTCAGAGCAAAATAAATTCAGCGTAAAGAATTAAAGGTTAAAAATTGAAAAATGTAGGAAGATGTGATCTTTGGATGGGGAAAGACTTTCTAAGTTTAAAAGCATCATAAGGAGAAGACTTATAGCTCTGACCCATGTTAGAACTGCTATAAATGAAATTAAAGCCAAAAACAAACTGGGAGATTTTTTTTAAAGATTTTATTTATTTATTTGACACACAGAGAGATCACAAGTAGGCAGAGAGGCAGGCAGAAAGAGAGGGGGAAGCAGGCTCCCTGCTGAGCAGAGAGCCCGATGCAGGGCTTGATCCCAGGACCCTGAGATCACGACCTGAGCTGAAGGCAGAGGCTTAACCCACTGAGCCACCCAGGCGCCCCAAACTGGGAAATTTTTATAGCAAATATTATTAAAGTCCAGTAGCCTTAATTTATTAAAAAAAAACCTTTCACATAAATTGATGAGAAGAACCTAACTCTCTTAACACCCCCTTCCCCCACCACCATTCTTGGCTCCCACTCAGTCATAGTCACAGATTATTTGTCTGCACATGTTGTGTCCATTCCCCAACATCCTCAGTACTCTCAGCCTGGTGTCCAGCCCCATCAGTGCCTAGAGTCACCACTGACTTCCGTATCATCAAACCCAGAGGTCGTCTTTTCTTTTCACATTGACTCTTCCTCTACGTGGGTTGACTGCTTCCTCCTTCTCCACAGCCTCTTTCCTCTCTTTGGTCTCTGAGATGATGGGTCCTTTTGTCTCCAGGTGCACCTTGCTCTTTCAGTTTCCTTTCTCAGGTAGGTCCCTTTCCTCTACCAGACCCCTACATGTTCAAGTTCCCTGGATCTAAGTCCCGAGTCCTCTTTCGTCGTACATACTCTCCATAAAGGATCTTGTCCATCCCATGGATGTAGATGCCATTGATAGTCTTACAACTCCCACATTGATTCTCACAGCGCAGGGCTTACCTCTGAGCTCTGTGTACTCATTTATTCAACTACCTCCTTGACATCTCCTTTTTCATGTTCCCAGGCCTGTCCCATGTAAAATAGCAGAAGTTGAATTCTTGTTCCTCCTAGTCTCACATGTCTTGACAATGAAAACTCCTTTCCCTTCCAGTCTTTTCAATCTTAATAAATGAGTGGTACTCACTGCTCACAGAAGAAACATGGTGGTCATCCTTATTCCTTCTCCTCCCCAACCCACATCCAGTCCATTTGCAAAACCTATCTATTTCTACAATATATTTTAAATTTATCTACATTACTCCTATCCTTTGTCCAGTCCTGGACAAACCCACTGTAGCTCCTCTTCAGGAGTCTCCTGTCTCCTGTTCTTACTCCCTTCTCGTTCTCCAAATTATGGCTCAAGACCCCTGTCTGAGATAAAAACTGGATCAGTGTGTTCCTGTTGTACTTTTTTTTCCCCTGTAGTACTTTTAAAGAAATCCCAGATATCTTACAATGGTGTCTTTTCTGACTCTGAACTCATCTCTGTGTCTGCATATCACTCTCCTTTTACTGCCTTAAGGCCTTTGCACAGGCCGTACTCCTTTCTCTGACTGGAAACCTTTTACCCTCCATTCTGTTCATTTAAGGCCTTCCATTACTCTCCTGATTTTCTCTCTCTCCACCCTATTTATTTCTTTTATAACAGTGTGATTTTATATTTAATTTGTTCCATTGTCTTCCTCACTAGAAAGGAAATGCAACAAAGCCTGAGCAGATCTGTTATTCAACAATATACGTACCCAGTGACTAACACACTACATGTTCTCAATCAGTATGTCTTGAATGAGGGAACTAATAAATGAACGGAAACTTATCTGGGAATGAGCAGATGTTTTATGAAATGGGATATGCAGATGGCCTAATTAATACAGAAGAAGCAGCTAGAATAGTGCCTGGTGCATATCTAAGCCCTTACATATTTAGCTATTGTTATTCTTTTTTAAAGCTTTTATTTATTTGACACAGAGAGAGAGAGAGCACACACAAGCCGGGGTAGTGGCAGAGGGAACGAGAGCAGCAGACTCCCTGCTGAGCAGGGAGCCCAATTCAGGGCTCGACCCCAGAACCCTGGGAGCATGACCTGAGTCAAAGGCAGATGCTTAACTGACTGAGCCACCCAGGTGCCTGGCTGTTGTTATTCTTATATTAATAATACTTAATAGTACTATCACCCAAAGTTATAGCAACATCAAAAGAGCAAGGAGATAACAATTCTGCTTCTTAAATTAGCTAAAATTTAAAAATATAAGACAGTCAACATTTTGATGAAATGGGTACTTTTTATAGGTAGTTACCAAGTGATTTGATTAAAAAAAAAACAATTTGGGTTAAAGCAATTTAGTGAGTATAAAAGTTGGTCAAAATGATTTTTTTTTTTTTCAAAAACAAGAACTGCTAGACCCTGGCTGTTCAGATATTGGTGTTTGTACTATGGAGGTGGTGCCTTTAAACTTATTTCTAGATTAAGTCTTTTTCCTTATTTTTCCTTTTTGTGTATTTTTTCAAAGATTTTCAGATATTTTTTCTTTTCCTTTCCTTTTTTCCCCCTCATAATTAATCCTTCCCTTCTGTATTTGTGACAGGGGTGTATTGGAGAAAAAAATCTAAATATGCAACAATAGGTGATTTGTTGGGATGAGTTAATAACTTTCTAACAATTGGGGGTTAAATGGGGGGGGGACAACATTTAGAGCATGTAACTAGTTGAAAAACTACCCTGTGGTGTAGAAAAAAATCCCAAGACTGGAGAAACCAGTGACTAACAGTAGACTCGTTCAGCAAAATTGCTGTTCTGTCATGTGATTGTGTTGACCAGTTTGCTTTTGGCCACATGACATTCCGCCATAAATCTACAGATATATCTAGAGCCGTTATAATGTCTAGACCTCTGGGCTCAAAATTTCACTGTGAAGGAAAAAAAATAGAAATTTGGTCAAAGGTTAATGTGCAGAAGAGGAGTTAAGATGGCGGAGGAGCTGGGGGCCCCTAAGCTTGTCTCATCCCTCGAACACAGCTAGATAGGTATTAAATCATTCTGAACACCCAAGAAATCAGTTGGAGGTCTGAGAGTCTACGAGAGGATAAACGACTATCTTTTGGAAAGTGGAAGGTGCAGAGAGTTGACGGGGAATTAAAGCTGAGGATATGGCAGTGGGGAGAGAGCCTGCTTGTGGAGACTACTGCAAAGTGTTATAAGCAGCAGAGCACAAAATCCAAACTTTTAGAAGTCCGCTACCATGGCAAACGTGCCTGGCTTAGAGGTGCTTAGATGGTGAGGTGGGGAAGAATCCCAGTGGGTCACAGCATGGTCCGAGGATCCCCTGGGTCACAAGAATAGGTGGTGCTGTCCTATCGCAGTGTTCCCAGGATGCTGGCTGAGAGGAGCGGGTCTTGGTGCCTGTTTCCTGCTCTGTTTTGCCATAAGCTGTAAACCACTGTGAGGTCGTGTGACCACTTTCCTGGGACCAGCCAGGAAATGGTGAAAGCATAGTGAGACCCTCCCAGGGGAACAGAGCCTGTTCATGTCCCAGGAATCCCAAGATGTGGACTTTTGAAACTCAGTCACGCACCTGAGATTAAAAAAAAAAAAAAAACCTGAGACATAGGCAAGGTGCATGCAGGTTTCAGGTGGAAACCAGGGACATAAGTAGGGTGATCGGTTGTTCTGTGTGGGCTCACTGAGGAGTGGGGGGGGCGAACTTTCAACTCCAGGGCTAGAGAGCAGAGTGCCACCATATCCTGCTATATTCATCCCTCTCATCGGCACTGGAAGCCTTCAGGGAGCAAAACAGCGCCACCTAGTGCAGGCTGGAGCCACTTACACCAAACCCTACACCCCTGCACTCTGCAGGCGCATTTCCCCTAAAATAAGTCAGTCTGAGAATAAGCCCAGCGGGATCCTCACCCAGAAAACTCACACAAACATCTCGCTTGAACCAAGTCTCCTGATCTGGGAGTACTACAAAGCTTCAGGTCTAGGGGAAATAGGATCTAGCTTTCTTTTTACTTTTATTTTTTACCTTTTGTTTTTTCATTTCTTTTCTTTTTTTTTTTTCAATTCCCTTTTTAAGTTTTTTATTAAAAAAATCTCATACATATACATATATATGTACACACACGCACTTTATATTTATATTTTTGTTTATTTTCAGGGTTTTTGGGGGTGTGGAATCTGGATTCTTTTAACAAGCAGACCAAAACACACCCAAGATCTAGTTTTGTTTTGTTTTGTTTTCCTTTGTCTTTCGTTTTGTGTTTTTGTTTTTCTTCTTTCTTCTTTTCTTTTCTGGACAAAATGATGAGACAGAGAAATTCATCCCAAAAGAAAAAATAGGAAGTAGAACAGCCAGGGATTTAATAAGTACAGATAAAAGTAAGATGTCTGAATGAGAATTTGAAACAATGATTATAAGGGTATTGGCTGGTCTTGAAAAAAGCATAGAAGACACTAGAGAATCCCTTACTGTAGAGATAAAAGAACTAAAATCTAGTTAAGCCAAAATTAAAAATACTATAACTGAGACACAGTCCCAAATGGAGACCATAAAAATGAGGATGGACAAAGCAGAGGTGCAAATAAGTGAAACAGAAGATAAAATTATGCAAAATAATGAAGCTGAAAAGAAGAGGGAAAGAAAGGTAACAGACCACGAAGGTAGATTTAGGGAACTCAATGACTTATTAAGACATAATAACATTTGTTATCATACAAGTCCTAGAAGATGAAAAGAGAGAGAAAGGGCCAGAAGGTTTATTTGAACAAAATATAGCAGAAAACTTCCCTAATCTGGGAAAGGACACAGACATCAAAATTCCATAAGCACAGAGAATTCCTGTCGAATTCTACAAAAGCCGACCATTGCTAAGGCCTATCATAGTCAGATTCACAAAATACACTGACAAGGAAAGAATCTTGAAAGCAGCAAGGGGAAAAAAAGTCTTGAACCTACAAGGGAAGACAGATGAGGTTAGGAGCAGACCTTTGAACAGCGATGTGGAAGGCCAGAAGAGAGTGGCATGAATACTAATGTGCTGAATGGGAAAAATGTGCAGCCAAACATTCTTTATCCAGCACGGGTGTCATTCAGAGTAGAAAGAGAAATTGTTTCCCAGACAAACAAGGAGTTTGTGAAGGAGTTTGTGACCAGCCCTGCCACCGATTTTAAGGGGTCTCTTTGAGTGGAGGAAAAAAGACCAAAAGCAACAAAGACTAGAAAGGACCAGAGAACAATCACCAGAAACACCAACTCTACAGGTAACACAGTAGCACTAAATTTGTGTCTTTCAGTAATCACTCAATGTAAATGCTCCAATCAAAAGATATAGGGATCAGAATGGACCAAAAAACCACAATCCATCTATATGCTGCCTACAGGAGACTCATTTTAGACCTAAAGATATTCTCAGATTGAAAGTGAGGGGATGGAGAACCATCTATCATACTGATGGACATCAGAACAAAGCTGGAGTAGCCATACTATATCAGACAAACTAGATTTTATTTTTCTTTAGTTTCTTAAAAGATTTTATTTATTTTTTTTGGACCAGGGGATGGGCAGAAAGAGAGGGAGAGAACCTCAAACAGAATCCCTGCGGAGCACAGAGCCTGACACAGGGCTTGATCTCACCACCCTGAGATCATGACCTGAAATGAAATCAAGAGTTGGACACTTAACCAACTGAGCTACCCAGGTCCCTCTGGACAAACT
Source organism: Lontra canadensis (assembly GCF_010015895.1). Classification (NCBI taxonomy): domain Eukaryota; kingdom Metazoa; phylum Chordata; class Mammalia; order Carnivora; family Mustelidae; genus Lontra; species Lontra canadensis. Next base: position 182,568 of record NW_022631062.1, read on the forward strand.
AGATTTTAAAACAAAGACTGTAACAGATGAATAAGGGCATTAAATCATAATTAAGGGGTCTATCCATCAAGAAGATGTAACAATTGCAAATATTTATATCTCAACTTGGAAGCACCCAAATATATAAATCAATTACTAATAATCATAAAGAAACTCCTTGATTATAATACAATAATAGTAGAGGACTTTAAGACCCTGCTCATAGCAATGGACAAATCATCTAAGCAGAAAGTCAACAAGGAAACAATGGCTTTGAATGACACACTGGACCACTGGACCAGATGGACTTAACAGATATATTCAAAATATTTCATTCTAAAGCAGCAGTATACGTGTTCTTTTCGAGTGCACATGGAACATTCTCCAGAACAGATAACATACTGGATCACAAGTCAGCTCTCACCAAGTACAAAAAGATCAAGATCATACCATGCATATTTTCCTACCAAAACACTATGAAACTTGAAGTCAACCACAAGAAAAAAATTGGAAAGACCTCAAATACACGGAGGTTAAAGAACATTCTACTAAAGAATGAATGGGTTAACTAGGACATTAAAGAAGAAATAAAGAAATATGTGAAAGCAAATGAGAATGAAAACATGACAGTCCAAAACCTTTGGGATGCAGCAAAGGCAGTTCTAAGAGGGAAGTATATTTCAACACAGGCCTACCTCAAGAAACAGGAAAAGTTTCAAGAGATACAACCTAACCTTATGCCTAAGGAGCTAGAAAAGGAACAGAAAATAAATCCAAGAGCCAGGAGAAGAAGGGTAAATAAAGATTAGAGCAGAAATGAGAAATATAAAATTAAAAAACCACCAGAATTGATTAAGAAAACCAAGAGCTGGTTCTTTGAAAGAATTAATAAAATTGATAAACCCCAAGACAGACTTACTAAAAAGAAAAGAGAAAGGACCCAAACAGATAAAATCGCGAATGAGAGAGATCACAGCCAACACCACAAAAATACAAAGAATTAGAATACTATGAGAAATTACATGCCAACAAACTGGACAACTTGGAAGAAATGGGCAAATTCCTAGAGACCTATGAATTACCAAAACTGAAACAGGAAGAAATAGAAAATTTGAACAGACTTATAACCAGCAAAGAAATTAAATCAGTATCGAAAATCTCCCAACAAGCAAAAGTCCTGGGCCAGATAACTTCCCAGGGAAATTCTACCAGACATTTAAAGAAGAATTAATACCTATTCTATTCTATTCTAAAAAGTAGAAATGGAAGGAAAACTTCCAAACTTGTTTTATGAAACCAGCATCACCTTGATCCCCAAACCAGACAAAGACCCCACTAAAAAGGAGAATTACAGACCAATATCCCTGATGAGCATGGATGCAAAAATTCTCAACAAAATACTAGCAAATTCAACAGTACATTAAAAGAATTATTCACCATGATCAATGGGGTTTATTCCTGGCCTTCAGGGGTGGTTCAGTATTTGCAAATCAATCAACATGATATACCACATTAATAAAAGAAAGGATAAGAACGATATGATCCTGTCAATAGATGCAGAAAAAGCATTTAACAAAATACAGCATCCTTTCTTGATAAAAACCCTCAACAAGGTAGGGATAGAGGGAACTTAACATCATAAAGGCCACATATGAAAGACTTACAACTAGTATCATCCACACTGGGGAGTAACTAAGAGCCTTTCCCCTATGGTCAGAAACAAGACAACAAGACCATTCCCACCATTACTTTTAAACATAGCACTGGAAGTCAAAGCCATAGCATTCAGACAACAAAAGGAAATAAAGAGCATCCAAATTAGCAAGGAAGAATTCAGACTTTCACTGTTTGCTGAAAACATGAGACTCTACGTAGAAAACCTGAATGACTCCACCAAAAAATTGCTAGAACTAATCCATGAATTCAGCAAAGTTGCAGGATATAAACTCAATGTGCAGAAATCTGTTGCATCTCTATACACGAATAATGAAGCAGCAGGAAAAGATATCAGGGAATCGTGCTATTTGCAATTGCACCCAAAACAGTAAGATACCTAGGAATAAACCTAACTAAAGAGGTAAAAGATCTGTACTCTGAAAACTATAGATAACTTATGAAAGAAATTGAAGAGGACACAAAGAAATGGAAAAGCATTCCATGCTCATGGATTGAAAGAACAAACATTGTTAAAATGTGTATAGTACCCACAGCAATCTACACATTTCATGCAATTCCTGTCAAAATACCACCAGCATTTTTCACGGAGCTAGAACAAACAATCCTAGAATTGGTATGATAGCACAGAAGACCCTAAATAGCCAAAATAATTCTAAAAAGAAAAAAATGGAAGGCATCACAATTCTGGATTTCAAGCTCTATTACAAAGCTGTAATCATCAAGACAGTATGGTACCGGCACAAAAGCAGACACATAGATCAATGGAACAGAAAAGAGAACTCAGAAATGGACCCACAACTCTATGATCAACTAATTGTTGACAAAGCAGGAAAGAATAGCTAATGGAAAAAAAGACAGTCTCTTTAAAAAATGGTGTTGGGAAAACTGGACAGCCACATGCAGAAGAATGAAACTGGACCACTTTCATATACCATACACAAAAGTTGATTCAGAATGGATGAAAGACCTCAATGCAAGATAGGAAGCCATCAGAATCCTAGAGGAGAACACAGACAGCAACCTCTTTGACGTCAGCTGTGAACAACTTCTTACTAGACCCATTGCTGGAGGCAAGGGATACAAAAGCAAAAAGGAGCTATTTGGGACTTCATCAAGATAAAAAGTTTCTGCCCAGCAAAAGAAACAATCAGAACTAAAAGGCAGCCTGCAGAATAGGAGAAGATATTTGGAAACATATCTGATAAAGGGCTAGTATCCAAAATCTATAAAGTACTTCTCAAAGTCAACACCCAAACAACAAATAATCCAGTTAAGAAATGGGCACAAGTCATGGATAGACATTTCTCCAAAGAAGACATCCAGATGGTGAACAGATCCATAAAAAGATGCTCCACATCACTCCTCAACAGGGAAATACGAATCAAAACCACAATGAGACATCACCTCACACCAGTCAGAATGGCTAAAATTAACAACATAAGACACAACAGATGTTGGTGAGGATGCGGAGAGAGGGGAACCCTCCTACATTATTGGTGGGATTGCAAACTGGTGCAGCCACTCTGGAGAACAGCATGGAGGGTCCTCAGCAAGTTAAAAATAGAATTCTTCTACAATCTAGCAACTGCACTGCTAGGTATTTACCCAAAAGATATAAACATACAGCTTGAAAGGGGAACATGCACCCCAGTGTTTACAGTAGCATTATCAACAATAGCCAAACTATGGAGAAAGCCCAATTGTCCATCAACTGATGAATGGATAGGGAAGATCATGTGTGTGCACGCACGCTGGAATATTAGCCATCAAAAAGAATGCAATCTTGTCATTTACAACAACATGGATGGAACTAGAGTGTGTTATGCTAAGTGAAATCAGAGAATGACAAATATCCTATGATCTCACCCATATGTGGAATTTAAGAAAGAAAACCTAAACATGGGACAGGGGAAAAGAGATAAAGGAGAAAGGGATACAAACCATAAGAGATACTTAACAATAGAGAACACACTGAGGGTTGATGGAGGGAGGTGGATGGGGGATGGGCATTAAGGAGAGCACTTGTGATGAGCACTGGGTGTTGTATGTAAGTGATAAGTCACTGAATTCTACTCCAGAAACCAGTATTGCTCTGTATGTTCAATAACTAAAATTTAAATTTTAAAAAGATTTATGTGCAAAGATATTTATCAGAAGTTAGCAATGATGGCAAAAAAAAAAAAGACCCAAACCATAAACCATAACAGTATCCAACAGTAAGGGGTTGATCCAACATGAGGGCGAGGGTCCTGGAATCGGTAGAAATTCTGCTTCTTTCCCTTCTAGGGTTTTGAGTGTTTGCACTTGTTTGCACAATCACTTAGAGGAATTTGCTTAAGCAACAGATAGTAAGACTGAGCATCCGAGTGCCTTTTCTAAAAATAACCAAATCATAAAAGATTTTTGAAATCCTTCCCACAGAGAAGTGGGAATGCTTTTATTATAGCTCTGACATGTGACAAATTGCTACCACTTGCTTTTAGGGACAGCCCGCATGGCGGCAAAATTAGCAGCATTCAGCGATTAGTGGATGGCAGTGACATGTGAAAGGAGCAGAGGCGAAAGGAAGGAGACCTCCTGCTCCATGGTCACATGCAGCAACCGGTGGGGTGTGCTCTCTCCTTTCTTGTGGGAAGACGTTTTAAGCCACATGGCTTCCATGTGGAAGCGATTTCATCTCGTTAATTAAGATCACATTTACGAATACAGGCAGAGCCAGGAAGCGGCCTTGACAAGGGTATCATAGCAAAAGCCCGGGTAAGCAGGAAGTCTTTGAAGGATCTAAGATGAAGGTAGCTGGGGTTCGGAAGGAAGTGGTTTTGTCTACCTTGTTTGGTCTTGCTTATTTTGTGGTCATTATTGGAGTGGCGTGGTAGGTTCATGAAAGGTTTAATCCTGACATTTAGAGAGAAAGACAGACAAGGCTCGTCTGGATTTGGTAGCACCCCTGTTGTTGTAGGTTAGCCAGAATTTACCCTTGACCCCTTCTGAAGAGTTTTATGTTACCTTCTGGAAGCTTTGCCAACGTATTTGAACTCTTAAGATTTTAAGCAATTAGATTTTTCAAATGCAGACTAAAACCTTGAAAGATAAGTTTCCTTAATACTTTTAAGAGAAATATGAAATGAGAAGAAGGACAAAAGAGGAGTAGCCTTGAGTTTTAGGACCTGTGCAGGCAGTATTGGTCCGGACCAAAACATGGAAAAAGAAAAAGAAAAAGAAAACAATTTCACTGATGGACTTGAAATGCCTTAGTTCTGTTCATGCTGAAATGAATTTGTAGAATAATATTTTATTTTAGGTTGTCATGGATGGATTTATTTTAATCCTGTGGAAATAGGTATACATTGATAGCTAAGTTTTAACCAAGAAAGTATGATTTGTTTGTTTAAATTCTCATTCAGTTGGAGGACCAATCATATTCATAGTTTAGTACTAAAACAAAAAAAAAAGACAAACATTAAGAATATCCTATCGCGGGGTGCCTGGGTGGCTCAGTGGGTTAAGCCTCTGCTTTCAGCTCAGGTCATGATCCCAGGGTCCTGGGATCGAGACCCACATTGGGCTCTCTGCTCAGTGGGAAGCCTGCTCCCTCCTCTCTCTCTGCCTGCCTCTCTGCCTACTTGTGATCTCTGTCTGTCAAATAAATAAAATCTTTTAAAAAAATAAAAAAAATAAACAAAACAGAACACAGGAAAGAATGTCCTAATGGGGATCTTTCTTTATGGTTCCAAATCAACAGTGTGTGTAATAGGAAAATTAAATCTAGGTTTGCTCAAAGTGCATTCAAGGCTGGCGTTATCTTTGAGTTTAATGAACATAATTTACACTTGCTATTTCAACAGAGTTACCATGGAAGATCACAATTTTAAAAAACTATCTGCTTTTCAAAAACTATGTGTATATAACATGTATAAATATACACCTACACACACTCATGGGAACAGCTTCCAGATTGATTTTATCTCATCTTGGATTAATTGAAACAATAATATACAATTAAGTTTGGGGTAGTTGTTTATTCAAGACATGAGTAATATTAACACTTGCAATGCTCCCATTTTCAGTACAAAAAAGGATATTAGAATTGGGATTCTCTTTTAGGCTGTAGATGTAAAAAATACTTTCAGAATGAATTAAAAATTTCCCTTTAGCCCTTTTCACACTGTAAGATGATGGGATATATTTGTGGCTTTATAATGTATCTCACCTTTAAGTCAACTTTCTGTTTAGATTTTTGTAAATGAGTACAGAAGTATAGAATTCTGTGCGTGTTTACGTGTGCCCATGGGGGTCTGTGTAGTGGCGGTCTTAGTGAGATAGGCTACTATTTTTTGGACAGTATGGATGAGGCTGAGAAGCTTGAGGCAGGAAGAAAAGAAAAAGAGCTAGCCAGGAGGGCAGGACTGATGTCTGCGGTGGAGGGCAAGGGTAGAGCAGGTTAACCAGTGGTTCTGCACTCACTTCCTACTGCTCTACCTGCCCCAGACACATTCTCCCTTCTCGGCAGCTCTAGTCTGAGAAATCAGAAGGGAACTTTCAACAGACCATAAGAGACTCTTAATCTCAGGAAACAAACTGAGGGTTGCTGGAGGGGAGGGGGGTAGAAGGAAAGAGTGGCTAGGGGCTGGACATTGCGTAGGGTATGTGTTGTGGTGAACGCTGAGTGTTGTGTAAGACTGATGATTCACAGACCTGTACCCCTGAAACAAATAATACGTTCTATGTTGATTAAAAAGATAATAAAAAATAGAGCTTTCAAAATTAGAACGTGAAGGTAAACATTAATTTTCTGACTTGAAATTTTAGGACTGTACATGGGTTTAAACATCAGTGAGTCCTATCATGAGATATTTCAGATGAGTGAGCTAAGCACAGTAGAAGATAAGTGCTTTGTTAGGCAGCAGGAAAAGCAATGCTGGCCTCAGTGCCTCCGGGTTTCCAGTTCAAGAATGTTTTTATGACTACATTCTGGGAGGATTTGAGTAAAAATTAAACCAAGGGCCTCTTTGTCATCAATCCCTTTGCTGTAGACAGAGATACTGCATCTGCTACTGAGGCAGAAGTTAGAAAGACAGTTAAGTGAAACAGGGCTTATTTTTCTAGAGGAGAACCAAATACTGCCCAGTTGTTATGCGAAGTTGACCCGTGACCTTTCATTTTATTTATTTTTAAGCAATCTTTACCTTCAACATGGGGCTCGAACTCAAGACCCCAAGATCAAGAGTCGCATGCTCCACCCACTGAGCCAGCCAGGCGCCCCTACCCTTGATCTTTTTGGAAGTAATTTTAGAAGACTTCATAAAAAAACAACAACAACAACAAAAAAACAGATCCTTTCCAGATGGTGCCATATACACACCTAAGATCGTAGAGAATTAGATCCTGTGTCCCAAGGGTGCCTCCCTTGTTTTCCCTACGTTTCAGCATCTTCAGATTGATGGTGGATGTTTGGGTTCAGGCTGCACCTGGTGCCCTAAGTCTTTCTGGTTTCTTTTATGCAGGCGCAGGGGAGTTTGCTTTTGCTATCTTTGAAGCTGTGTGGATGCAGTTTGGCCTTCTAATCCACATAAAACCACCTACCAGACCTTTTAAAACCCAAAGCTTCACAAATGAGATACTCATAGGAAAGGGAATAGTCTTCTGGTCACATTATTTACAGTTCTCTCTTCCAAAATTTAATGCACAGACATACACTTTGGCTATACCAAATCCCCTGTCCTGAAGGAGGCATTTTGCTGCATGTAGGTAAAGACATTGATGAGTAGTACCCTGTGTATACTGTAAATAATTGTATTACTATGCATGGGATTTTTCCATTATGAAAATGAGTCAATAAATATTTATTGAATACCTACTATGTGGTGGGCACTGTGGGTTGGCCCAGGGTGAAAAGGCAACAATATTCATGTCTTCCTAGTGTTTACAGTAATACTGTGCAAAATGATGCCTTTATCAAGGATAGTAAATCATTCTAGGCTCTGGATTCTCTTTTGGTCTACTTATACATGCATGTTTTTAATCAATGTAAGCATCTATTAAAATAGAATAAGACACAGAAAAGTACATAGATCAAGTGTAAAGCTCAGAACAATTTTCACCCAGTGAACACACCCATGAAACCAGAAGCCAGGTCAAGAGGCAGACCATGCTTGACCCCAGCTGAAGTGAGGAAGAACTTTAATTTTGGATAGGTGCTGATGGTTTCCTCTTCCTTTTCAGTCTGATTTATACTCGCACACCAACCTTATATTTGGACTTCAAACTGGACGCTGGAGCCAAGCACTGCCAGCCTATTCCTAAAGGTATGATGACTTCTGGGATTTCATCATAAGAAAAAAAAAACAAGAGGCTACTTTCTCAGAAATGGGCTCATTTCTGAACCTCAACACAAGATTCTGTGAACTTTGTTTACGTGTAAGTAGAAGATCAGATAGAAGATCAGGTAGAATTCATAGAACGTTAGGGCTGGACTGTCTGTCCCCTCCTCCCCCGTTTTACAGGTGTAAACGCTAAGACCCAACAGAGTAGTTACTTGTTCAAGTCCTCATGAAGACTTGCTGGACAAGGCAGAACTTTTACCCATGTCTCCTGATTTCCCAGCCACGGGTGCCTCTAAGTGTTCCTGGAGGCAAATTCCAACCTTGTCACTTATGAACAGGTGTGCCCCTGATTGAGATATAGGGATCTTTTGATAAAAGTATTATTATGGATGACTTACCTTTAAGTCAACTTTCAAATTCAAAGACTACTTAGAAAACTGCCAAGTGTCTAAGTCCAATTTTGTTTATTTATTTATTTAAAGATTTTATTTACTTAGAGAGCACAAGTGTCGGGAGGGCGAGAGGGAGAGAGAAAATCTCAAGCAGACTCCCCACCAAGCGTGGAGCTCCATGTGGGGCTGGATCTCATGACTCTGAGATCACGACCCGAATTTGAAGCCAAGAATTGGATGCTCAATTGACTGAGTCACCCAGGCACCCCCCCACCCACGAAGGCCAATTTTATTTTTGGAAATGGTAGCACCTGAGATCATTAGGCATTCACCTCGAATCCATTATTTTCTTCTTTGGTTTTGTGGTTCTGGCTATTTTAAGGTGCAGAAGAACTTTTTAATTAATACACTTAAACATATGCCTACCCCTTAAAACACATTTTTTTTAATAACAATAAGGATGAAAGCACATATTTTTTAATGGATTTTATTTTTTTAATTTTATTTTATTTATTTATTTGAGAGAAAGAGAGAGAGAGAGCATGAGAGGAGAGAAGGTCAGAGGGAGAAGCAGACTCCCCATGGAGCTGGGAGCCTGATGCGGGACTCGATCCCAGGACTCGAAGATCATGACCTGAGCCGAAGGCAGTCACTGAACCAGCTGACCCACCCAGGCGCCCTAATGGATTTTATTTTTAGGTAACTTCTACACCCAACATGCGACTTGAACTCACAGCCCCGATGTCGAGTTGTGTGTTTTTCTGACTGAGCCAGCCAGCTGCCCCTGAAAGCACATATGCTTTAACCATTAGTGCAGTGCTTTTGCTTTTCCTTTTGACTTTGCTCCCTCCAGTTCCTTCCAGTACCTTCCCTATACATCCCAGCTCTAGGATGTATCCTAGATATATACTCAGATTAGATCTCATAGCGGCGGCATCCTGGGCTCTGGGTTGGATGTGATGCATCCAGCTCGTCTCTAAGTGGGTCCTCCCTTCGTATCTAGTGCTTGGCCATCCTTGTCCACCTGTCCTTCTGCACGGGGACTTATTTTAATGCAGTGGTTTTCCAGGGATGGTCGCAAGGTAGATGTACGTTTAATTTCAAAACACATTGTCAGCCAAGCACAATCCCACTTTCCATCGGGAACATTTGAGAGCGCCAGCTGCTCAGTGACCCCACTGACACTAAGCTGCTGGTTCCTGTTGAGTTTTGTTCTACCCTTAGTCACTACTCTATATGGCCTCACAAGAGAATGTGATATGTCACTTGAAAAGGGTAGACTTCGGTTTTAGTTCATCCTTCTAAATTCTAAACCTGAGATTTGTTTTCAAAAACATTTTTGGAGCAGGGTGCCTGGGTGGCTCAGTGGGTTAAAGCCTCTGCCATCGACTCGGGTCATGATCCTAGGGTCCTGGGATCGAGCCCCGCATTGGGCTCTCTGCTCGGCGGGGACCCTGCTTCCTCCTCTCTCTGTCTCTCTGCCTACTTGTGATTTCTGTCTGTCAAATAAATAAATAAAATCTTAAAAAAAATTTTGGAGGGATGCCAAAGCTAGTGGCTTAGAAACGCACGTTTACACTGAATCAGTATAAATCCATTTGCAACAAGTCTGTTATAAACCCAACTATGAAGCCGAAGGACCTGTCTTTTCTAAGACATCACTCCAATTATATTGTGTCCCCTCTTTTTCTCAGTGTCTCTGTCTCTGTCTCTGTCTCTCTCTCTCTCTCACACACACACACACACACACACACACACACACACACATCCCTGTTTACATTCAGTGACAAATCCAGAGTTTGGGGCATCTCTGTCCAGCACCAGACAAACAATTTAATTCCGATATATATATATATGTATATAATATACATATATATATATGGCACTTATTATTTACAGATTTGATACTTGCGGCTGCCTGTAATCAGCCATATTGACTGGTGAAATCATGTTGCATAAATTTTATTATCAAGTCGTTTAAGTCAAGGTCACCCTGTGTCCTTTTTTTTTTAAACCCCCTCCTGGGCCAAATTCCATTATGAAACCCAAGGACTGTTTAAATTCATTTTATTTGGGTGCTTTGCTGCAGCCAGTATTTCTTGAAATGTGTTTGTCATTGTCTGGGTCCTGGACATATTTTGTTTGTAATATTTTAATTGTTTTGTTACTCACGGTAAAGGGATTTGTCATGGATGTCTGGGTTATGTTTGGCTTTTGGCATGAGCTTCGCAATCTCACTGATCTAATATTGACATCATTGTATCATTACCAAAGCAGTGGGCTAGAACTAGAGGCAAGACAGCACTACCATCGCACCCCTAATTCCAGGGAAATACAGATTTCCTGAGGGACATCCCATTAAGGGTGGTTGGAAGCATTTCTCATGAATCAGACTGGGTTTTATCTGAATTATTTCCCATAAATAGTATAAGAATTGGTTTTTACCATCTCTGTCTTGCCTTTTTTAAGGCCTATTCCTATGGAGTTGGGCTAATCCCGCAGAAAACAGATGTTTCATGCAGTGATGGTTTGGAAGGGAGCTGATTGCATGAACGGAGCATCACTTACAAAGAATCCAATTTGTCAGGCCTCTGACAATACCAGATTCCTTTAACACTGGCTGCACGTTTTTCATGTTAGTTCTTGGCTGAAATAGGAATAAGTAGTTGTTTTTTGGTTTGTTTGTTTGTGGGTTTTTTGCCATGAATTTTACCATCTCTTACAAATCAATGTGATTTTCCTTGCTGCAAATTGACTTACAGACAACACTTTTGTCATTCACTGAGAAACACCAAATCCATACTTCTAGGAAAATACCAGTCTTGCCCAAGAGACTTGGGCCTTCTGGTCCTCACGTCCCCTTTGTCTTCTGATGGCATCAAAGTATGGCTCTGAACAGCGCCTCTGTGGCTCCCCCATCTTTCTGCACGGGGATTCTACCACTACGCATGCATGCATTCATTCATTTTATTTAAGATTTTATTTATATATCTGACAGATCGAGCACAAGTAGGCAGAATGGCAGGCAGAGGGAGAGGGAGAAGCAAGATCCCTGCTGAGCAGAGAGCCCGATGCAGGGCTAGATCCCAGAACCCTGAGATCTTGACCTGAGCCAAAGGCAGAGGCTTAACCCACTAAGCCACCCAGGTGCCCCTTTCTGTTACTAGGTATTTAAAGGCATGATCTACAATGTTAAAAATGGACGATGGTTATGGCATGGAAAAACTTCCTCGTGTAAGTATTTTTTGCTTCCTCAATCTTTTAGTTTTCTTTACAGTATATATCCATCAATCCCCCCAATTTCTGCTATCCAGGAGTGTAGCCTGGATAGTCCAGGTGGCCCCAGTATAATCAAAGGGTCTGTGTAAAAGAAGGAGGAAGGGAGAGTCCGAGGGAAATGTGTGATGGTGGAAACATAAGTCCAGGTGATACCGTTGCTGCTTTTGGAAAATGGGAGGGGGGCCTTGGGCCAAGCAGGAGGGGCAACCTCTAGAAGTTAGAAAAGGCAGGGAAGTGCATTTCCCCCTAGAGCCTCCAGAAGGAAGGCTGTCCTACTGGTACCTTGATTTTAGGACCTGGAGACCCATCTTTGGACGCAAACCCCCCAGCATTATTAGATAACAAGGTTGTGTTGTTTTAAGCCAGCAAGTTTTTGTCATTATTATAGAAACCATAGGAAACGCATACGTTCTCTTAAATATTGTCAACGTATTTTTGCTTTGGTGGGAGGAACAAACAGAAAGGAGCCCTGTCAATTACATTGCACTAGAACTGGGGGGGGAATAGAAATCAGCACTTCAGAGTGCTTTTTGAAAAAGTAGATTGTAGGGGCACGTGGGTGGCAGAGTCGGTGAAATGTCTGACTCTTGGTTTTGGCTCAGGTCGTGATCTCAGGGCCCTGCTCTCAGCGTGGAGTCTGTTTGGGATTCTCTCTCCCTTTTCCCTCTCCCCCTCCCTGCCCACCCCCACTCCCTGCTCTTGCTCTAAAATAAATTAATATATCTTTTTTTTTAAAGAAAGTGGATTTTAATGCTGTGCATACAGTAGCTACTCTGTAAATCCAATGAGGATCCATTCAAATAAATATTACTGTATTACTTATCCATGTTGCTCTCAAACAAATTACTCCCAAGTGTAGTGGCTTAAGATCACACTTGTTATCTCACACTTTAGCTGTGGTCTCTGGCTCAGGGACTCATACAAGGCTGCAATGGACAGGTCAGCGAGGTTGCAGCAATCCCAGGGCTTGACTGGGAAGGATGCGCTTCCAAGCCCACACCCCCGTGGCTGGGGACAGCCCTCAGTTTCTTGGGGTTGTTGGCTGTGGCCAGCTGTTACTTCCTTGCCACGTGGGCCTCTCCCTAGGATGACTCATAACGTGGCCTCTGGCTTTATCAGAGCCTACGAGTGAGAGAGGAAGAGTGAACATACGGAAACCAGAGGCTGTCACCTGATATCAAAAGCGACATCCCATTACTTTTGCCCATTCTGCTCGTTAGAACCAGGCCACCAGGTGCAGCCCCCGCTCAGAGAAGAGAGAATTACCCAGGGCATGATGAGGCAGGGGATGTCTTAAGTCAACTTGTCAAGCTTACGATCTCGAGTCAGAGGGCCAGACATTTTTCCGTATGGTCACTGACTCGAAAATGAAGTCATCTTTCTTTTTCTCTTATGATTTCTTTTTTTTTTTTTTTTAAATGGAAGGCGGGCCGGGGGAGGCATGATGAATTCTCCTCAGAGTTCCTGCCTAAATGTCTCTTCACAGTCATTATCTACTTTTTTTTTCAAAGATTTTATTTATTTATTTAACAGAGAAAGAGCACAAGTAGGGGGAGCAGCAGGCAGAGGGAGAGGGAGAAGCAGGCTCCCCGTAAGCAGAGAGCCCTACGTGGGGCTCGATCCCAGGACCCTGGAATCATGACCTGAGCCGAAGGCAGAGGCTTAACTGACTGAGCCACCCAAGTGCCCCCATTATTTACTTTTTAAGGGAGGATGCCCCAAACATGGATGATTCATGTAGAATTTTAGACTTTCAGCGTGTTCCATAGAGAGAGGAAAGGCTGATTTTGTTCACTACACAGAATGCATGATTTAATTCATGGCTAGTTTTTGCCAAGCTCTCTACTTACTAGTAGTACATTAAAATATTCAATCACCGTGCCTCTCGCCCTTAGGATATATTCATAACAGTTACGGATGTTAGTAAGTCTTCAGAGCAGTGATGAACACAAACCAGAGCCCGAGCATAAAATTATCCAGAAAGAAGCTTCATATCATTTTCCTTTGGGTGGGTTGTCTTGTCTTTTTCATACTGATTTGTGGGGGATCTTTATTATTTTTTAAAGTATTTTATTTATTTATTTGACAGACAGAGATCACAAGTAGGCAGAGAGGCAGGGAGAGAGAGAGGAGGAAGCAGACTCCCTGCAGAGCAGAGAGCACAAAGTGAGGCTCGATCCCAGACCCTGGGATCATGACCTGAGCCGAAGGCAGAGGCTTTAACCCACTGAGCCACCCAGGAGCCCCTGTAGGGGCTCTTTATATATTATTTTTTAAAGTTCATTTTTATTTAAATTCAGTTAATATATAATGTATTATGGGTTTCAGAGGATCTTTATATATTCTAGATGCTTTCCATTGTGAGTTATTTGTAATATAATATGAGAAGATATATGCAAATATCTTATAATATGATAATATGAGAAGATATATGCAAATATCTTCTCCTTTTTGCCTTGTTTTTCACTCTTCTATATACTATCATATTTTTCTACATGTTAATAAATAAAAATTCCTTTAATTTATTTGTTTGTTCCTGGGGCGCCTGGGTGACTGAGTCGGTTGAGCGGCTGCCTTCAGCTCAGGTCATGATCCTGGAGTCCTGGGATCAAACCCCACGTCGGGCTCTCTGCTTGGGCAGGGAGCCTGCTTCTCCCTCTGCCTGCTACTCCCCGTGCTTGTGCTCTCCTTCCCACTCTATCTCAAATAAGTAAATAAATAAAAATCTTATTAAAAATGTATTGATCTGTTCCTTAAAATGTTAGTAAGAGTTTTCTGTAGCTTCTTTAATAAAGTGTCCCAGCTCAAGATCATGAAAGTGTTCTATTATTATAGATGCTTTGTTGTTTTGCTTGTTGTATTGATTTATCCACACCTGGAATTGATTTTCATATGTAGTGAGATGCAGTTGCATTTTTTTTATGTGGTTTTGGAAAAGAGAAAAAATATAGCCAAAATCTGTGAAAGAGAATATCATGAACATTTGGGGAGCTCACACTTCATTGAATCATCCTGCGGTAATAATTATTATTTTTAGCATTTATTAAGTGCCTGTTGTTTGCCAGAAACTGCTCTAAGAACTCGCCCTGTATTAACTGCTGCAGTCCTAAGTCTGTGAGGTAAAGACTGTGATTATGCCATTTTTCAGATGAGGAAACTGAGGCACAAAGAAGTGACTTGCTTGACTTGAACTTACTCAAGGTCAACCAGCTAGAGAGTGTTGCCCAAGAGATTCTAACTTACACAGTTGGGCTTTTGCTGTGACTCAGCTACCAAGGTCCAGACAAAATGAGTGGCTCTTTACTCACCATTACCCACCTTATCAGCAGTACCCTGGACATATTGGTAAATAAATCCAAGACTTGGCAGATAGGTTAAAAAAATAACAATTTTTGAAAAATTTTAAATAAATCTCCCCAGTTTGAAAATTGTATTGTTTTTTTCTAATCTGTCATTCTTCGGACAGAACAAATTAAATTGATAGTGTAAAATAAGAAATGTTCTAAGAATTTAAATGCATTTCAGCTTTGATGGGGGTTTTTGTTTTGTTTTGTTTTTCATAGTTGTAGGTCCTACTTAAAAATCTTTTTTCTCTTGGGGTGCCTGGGAGTCTCAGTCAGTTAAGCCTCTGACTCTTGAGTTAGGCTCAGGTTATGATCTCAGGGTTGTGAGATCGAGCTCCATGCTGGGCATGGAACGTACCTGCTTAAGATTCTCTCTCCCTTGCCACCCCCCCATAAAAACTTTATAAAAAATGTTTTTTCTCTTAGGGCATTTATGGCATTCTCTGCTTATTTCAGGTTTCTATTGCTTTCTGAACCTTTGTTTAATCCTTAAAGTTCTATATATATTGGTTCCCAATTGTCTTGGCCTTAATCTAAGTTCAAATGCCTAAATCATTTCTATTTTACAGCCCTTAAGTGTAATTTAATGATTACAACTACATATTTCAATTATTATCTGGGTTTTTCTGAGCAATTAAAAACCAGTTGTGAGCACTGTATACTTAGAGATGAGAAAAAAGTCTGTCCCAATAAAACTAAGGAATGATAGTAACATGTATTATTTCAGTTAAAAATGATCACATTAGGGGCGCCTGGGTGGCTCAGTGGGTTAAAGCCTTTGCCTTCGGCTCAGGTCATGATTCCAGGGTCCTGGGATCGAGCCCCACATCGGGCTCTCTGCTCAGTGGGGAGCCTGCTTCCTCCTCTCTCTCTGCCTGCCTCTCTGACTGCTTGTACTCTCTGTCTGTCAAATAAATAAAATACTTTTTTAAAAAATGATCACATTAACATATCTCAGTGATGGGAAAATTTCACTATAGACTTAGTCTGTAAAGAGCGGGAAGCTCCTGGGGGATTCTTATGCCTTTTTTTTCTTTTTATTTAGCAAGAAGTTTTATTAGCAAGTTTTATTAGCAAGAAGTTAATCAGCAAATCTTGTCCTCCAAAGGGCTAGGCTCCATTCTAGGCACACAGAAGGTGGTCTTCATTCCAGAGACCTTGTGTTGCTAATACATTTCTTACTCAAAATGTTAAATTTTATTCATTTCTTAATTTTTCTGTTATTTCTGGTGCAGTGAATGTTCAGTATTCTCAATGGTGGCCCCAACTGTAGGGGAAGGTTTTCTTATAGGTTGCGGTTCTTCTTGGTAAAATATAAGCGCTTTAAGATAGCTCTTAATGGTATATGCCTGTGGCTTAAAAACATAGACTGTAGTAAGATCATTCTTGAGTATGTAAAACATATTCTGAGTATATGTTACTCCAGAAAGCCAGTCATCTCAAGTATCTTTACCTTGGTACCATTCTTTGCAATATCGTTGGGCATTTTTTCATGGTGTCACTCACCAAATGTGGTAAAATGGGCATTCTCTTGTTTTCTTTTGCTAGAATTCTTATGAGGTCATAGAATAACCTACCTCTTTTCCCATCTCTTTGGCAGAACTGTAATGTTGACGACCCCTCTCGTGGTTTGCTTGTCCTTATAAGATAGCTGTTCGATGCCTGTGCTTGGCGAGCTTGTAGGTCTAGTGGGCTGCCAGCTGCTGTATGATCAGAAAGCCCACCGTATGCCACCAATCCCAGACCACAGTGTTTGATGGGACACAATGTCCTAAGTGCCATGGGGTTCTTGATGAGGACAGCAGGGATCCATTCTCTACCCTCTGCGAAATGACGCTGCTGAGCTTTGTTCAATGTATACTGTAGTCGAAGAGACCAGTTGGCTTGGAGTTGAGGGTGATGCTCTGGGGACCATGGGCCCATCTCTGTGACAAGGACCCTCCTCTGGCCTGGGTCCCAGCTCATCAGAAGCATGGGTAGCAGCCACTGCAACCTCTTGACCTATATGAATTCAGAGGAGAGGGGAAAGAGAAGGAAGGGACAGGAATGGGGAACCTTGCGTAGATAACAGTGACAACATTGAGCACACACACATGTACATAGACGCATATATACGATACAGATATGTGTCTGTTTAGACCAGGCACACACTGTCACTCGGTCAGCCTAACAGTCGTGTCATACATATTATGTCCTTATTTTACAAACCAGGAAACTGCCTCAGACGGGCTAACTGTCTGCTCCTGGGTCTCCCTGAGGGTCTTTTGCTGATTTTTAAACAAGCATTTCCTGCCTGTGATTGTGTTCGATTTTGTTGCTTAGTTGCCTTGTTTTCCATGGTACCATGAGGTCCCTGTAAGGCTGGCTGCTGCCTTCTGCTTCCTCCTTCCCCTGGAGGGATTTGCTGCGTTAGAATGAACCGAGGAGGGAGGACAAGTGGAGAGGCGACAGGACTGGAGAAGTAGGTCCCGGCTGAGAGGAGTCTGTCTGCCAGGGTTGGCGTCTGGGGGGGTGGGGAGAACAGGGAGCCACTGAAGGGTTTTAAGTGAAAGGTCCCGTTAGCTGTGTGTAGCAAATGGATTGAAGGCAACCAGGGGACATCTCTCTCACTTGTAATTTTATCTGTAAAAGAAAAGATAAATAAGAAATATGGCAACACATATATCCATTATTTCCTCCCTTGTGCTCTTCTTAATTTAAACAATTAAGACCCTGAAAATGAGCTCTTCTCTAAAGTTGAGGAATGAGGGACGCCTGGGTGGCTCAGTCAGTTAAGGTTCTGCCTTCAGCTCAGGTTTTGATCCCAGGGTTGTGGGATCGAGTCCCACATCAGGCTCCCTGCTCAGCGGGGAGCCTGCTTCTCCCCCTCCCGCTCCCCCTGCTTGTGCTCTCTGACAAATAAATAAAGAACATCTTTTAAAAAGTAAAGTTGAGGGATGAAAGAGTTTTGTCTAAGGATGAGGAAACATCAGACAAACCCAAACTGAGGGACATTCTACAAAATAACTGGTCTGTGCTTTTAATGAAAAGCATTGAGGAAGTGTTGCCCATGGAAGGAGATTCGATGTGGGGACTAAATGCAGCCTGTGACCCAGGAGTAGAGCCTGGCCTGGGCTTCTGTTTCGGGGTTTGTTTGTGTGGTTGGTTTGTTGGTTTTTTGTTTTGTTTTGTTTTTTTTTGTTTTTGTTTGGCATAAAAGGCATTATTGAGACATTTGGCCCAATTTGGATATCTGTGTATTTTTTTCCATTGGATTATATCACTTTCATAATTGTTATAAATATGTTTATGTAGGAAAATATCCTTATTTTTAGGAAATATATCCTGCTAAAGAACAAAAATTGAACTGAGTAAATCTGAAGATTGAATTGGCTTTATTTGGGAGTTCATGATTGAGGCAGCTTCCCATCTAGTAAGTAGACAGGGGCTCCTGGGAGTTGTAAAAAATGGAAGATTTTTCTAGGGCAGTAGAAGGATGGGGCAAGATATTAGCGAAAGAAAAAGGATTATTTCAATTCTGGATATCTCCCTTTTTGTGGGAAGGGACCCCCCCCAAAGGGTTTTTATCATGCAGATGACCTCACTAGGCATGGTCAGGGCATTTCAGGGAGACTCTTAAAAGGTCACATTTTTGGGAGAAGTTCAAAATTGTAATTAAGGGGCACCTTAAGGTGGCTCAGTCAGTTAAGTGTCTGACTGTTGATTTCAGCTCAGGTCAGGTCTTAGGGTCATGAGATTGAGCCCCACGTGGGTCTCCAGACTCAGTAGGGAGTCTGATTGAGAACCCCCCATATGTGTCTGTGCGCACGCTCTCTCTTGCTCTCTCTCTCAAATAAATTAAAGAAGTTGTACTTAAGACTTGGCTTTCTGTCTTGGGGGACAAATGACTCCATTTTGGACTTCTTTTTTTTTTTAATGATATTGAATTATTTCAAAGTATGGGGATATCATATCTGTAAACCTGTTCAAATATTTCAGAAGACAAGAGATACGTATTTCTAGAGAGAATGATGAAGCATATTGTGATAACATGTAAGCTTTTAGAGAATCTGCGTGGGGGGTATATGGTAATTCTCTATATTATTTTTGTAACATTTCTATATTCTGAAATTATTTCAAAATAAAAATTAAAAAAGGAATTTGCTTAAGTGAAGAGGGGGAGGAGACGATCAGGTGGGTCGCCGTCCATCCCAGACCACTAGGCTTGAAGTCCATGGGGAGGGAGCTACTTCCCCAAGATGAACTCAGAGCCAGGGATGGGTAGGGGAGTTGTTGTGAGTGATGTGGTTTGAAGTGGGGGCGGGGGTAGTTCGGAGGCAATGGCCAAGAAAGAATTCTTGAGATGTCTTCAGTGCAAAATGGTGGTTTTATTAATGCCCAGGGACAGGA
The DNA here is from genome assembly GCF_010015895.1 of Lontra canadensis. Taxonomy (NCBI): domain Eukaryota; kingdom Metazoa; phylum Chordata; class Mammalia; order Carnivora; family Mustelidae; genus Lontra; species Lontra canadensis. The sequence goes on from NW_022631062.1 coordinate 201,951, forward strand.
CCTGTGGGCAGAAAGAGCAGCACTGGGGTTGTGGTGGGTGACTGATTATATACTTTCAATTTGGGAAGGGGTTAGCATAAGTCTCCAAGGAATTTTGGAGACAAGATGTCCAGGACATTGAGGGGGCTAGTTGTTGTTAGGAAAAGGTCATTTATTACCGTCTAATAAAAACTCAGTCACGAGATCCTTCAGATGTGTATCAGTGGGCCGTATGCTTGGAGGGTGATTGCCAACATGTATCTTGGTGTGGGGGGAAGTAGAGATAAAGGAAGTTTCTAAAAGAATTTTTTAAAAAGTGATCCTACTTAATCTACCATATCCTTGAATCGATCTCTTTTATTTTTTTTAAATTGTATTTATTTATTTGACAGAGAGAGCGATCACAAGTAGGCAGAGAGGCAGGCAGAGAGAGGGGGAAGCAGGCTCCCCACCAAGCAGAGAGCCCGATGCAGGGCTCAATCCCAGGACCCTGAGATCATGGCCTGAGCTGAAGGCAGAGGCTTAACCCACTGAGCCACCCAGGCACCCTTCTAAAGGAATTCTTAAATGTTGAAGTAGACTTACAGGATCCTGAGGGTCAAGCTAAGATTGTCTCTTGCCTTGGCAAAGTAGTAACAGCGAGGCACCTGAGTTTATAGAGGAATGTCTCTCTGCCTGTTTCAAGGACTTGTCCATGGGCTTTAAGTCTTAAGGACATTTTTTTCCCTTGTGCCTCGGTTTCCCACATCCCATGTATAGGGAGTAGCTGCAAAATTCACTGAAATAAGGAACTCTCCAGCTCAGGCAGGAGGAGAAAGAGCTGGGTTAAAGCAAGGAACGCAGGCCAGGAAAAGTTCTCACTAGGGACACTGGCAAGAATTAGGAACCTCCCTGGGAATGAGAGCAGAAGCCACAGAAAATGATTTTCATATTTAAAAGTCTTAAATTTTTTTTTTAACGTTTGACTAAAGGAAGCCCCACTTACATGTGGTGCTGATTAAACCGTCCTGTGGGGCCAGAGGTGAAATGAGACCTCTGTCCCCTATTCTGTCGTGGCCTGAGGGAGGGGAAGAGCTTCCCAGCTGCCCGGACCCAGTAGCTTGGAGACCCGGTTGGTGGAAGAAAGGAAACTATAGGGCCTGTGACCTCTGACATAGCAATAAAAATGGGGGGATGGTATTAATTCCTGGTGCAGGACATAAAGTTGGGGGGAGGGAGCAGGGAAGGATGAGAAGGACCCAAAATCTTACCAGAGAGCGCTTTGCTGATGCAATCCTACTCTTGAAGAGAAGGAATTCTAATAAAATGTGCTGGTTCTTAAACATATAGGAAGCATTCACACAATTGGACTCTTGTTTCACTGTAGTCAGAAGAAGGCAGAGAAAGAAGTAGTGGTAAAACAAGAAAGGAGTTTATTCATTTGTTCCCACACTTGGAATACTGCAAACTCGTATCTCAGAGATTGTCTCCAAAGTGCTGAAAATACATCCCGGTTTATAGAAGGAAAATGTGGGTACACAGTGGGGTGGGTACCCGCAGGTGGGCAGTGAAGGGCAAATCCATCATGGGAGGGATCTTGCTGGCTCAGGGCGGTCCTTACTGCTTGAGAGGGTAGTTTCAGGTCCCATCAGGGGGTGCCCTGCCCTCAGGGTCTTTCGCCTGAGCCAGGAGACAAGTTGGAAAGAATGGAATCAATTAGAAAGTTTGAAGACAAAACGTAGGTAGTTGGAAGTCCTCTTTAAGGTTTACCAGTGGCATGTGCACTTGGACAACAAGCTAAAAGGAAGGAAGAAAGGCAATTCCCGCCCCCCTTTCCCCCTGTTTTGACTCCATTCCCTCTAATGCTGTGCGCCTTCCCCCCAGTAACATGAATTTTGTTACTGCTGGTGAGGATGGGCTCTGTAAGCTAATAGAAGGCTTTTGCAAGGGGCAAACATAGGTGAATGCACTTACTCCATTGACCTGGCCATGACTTTGAGCAAATGTTTGATCCTTCTGGATCATGGATAAAGATAAAACAGAAAACAGGCCAATGGCAATTCTGTGTGGCGTAGTTTTCTGTTTGGAGGGTGAGTAGGAATGAAGCACAGAGGGCAGAGAAGAAATGAGATTAGGACAATCACAGTAAACCTCAGTAAAAACCCAGTTGAGCAATTGAGAGCTTTGAGGTTTTGTCGAACTCAGAAGCCCTTAATTTTTTAGTACCTTTCCAGCACAAAGAGGGGCTTGGTTGCGTAAATTATGATGCGTCCTTCCACTGGAATGCTTTGCAGTCTTTCCTGAGGATGAGTTATTTCTCTGTTTTGACATGGAAAGGTATTCAGAATAGAACATTGAGTTTGTTCAGGCTTTTAAGCAAATGATATATAGCACAGAAAACAAAAAAACTGAAAACATAAAATATCAAATTGCTAACTATATTGATGTCGGGCCAAGGATGAAGATTTCAGAAAGATTTTCAATTTAGAGATTGCACACTTCCAAGTCTTAAAATATGTTTGAAATTTATGTGTATGAGGGTTTTTAAAATTTTTTTATTTTTTATAAACATATATTTTTATCCCCAGGGGTACTGGTCTGTGAATCGCCAGGTTTACACACTTCACAGCACTCACCATAGCACATACCCTCCCCAGTGTCCATGACCCCACCCCCCTCTCACAAACTCCCTCCCCCCAGCAACCCTCAGTTTGTTTTGTGAGATTAAGAGTCACTTATGGTTTGTCTCCCTCCCAATCCCATCTTGTTTCATTTATTCTTCTCCTCCCTCCTTAACCCCCCATGGTGCATCTCCACTTCCTCATATCAGGGAGATCATATGATAGTTGTCTTTCTCCAATTGACTTATTTCGCTAAGCATGATACCCTCTAGTTCCATCCACATCGTCGCAAATGGCAAGATTTCATTTCTTTTGATGGCTGCATAGTATTCCATTGTGTATATATACCACATCTTCTTTATCCATTCAACTGTTGATGGATATCTAGGTTCTTTCCGTAGTTTGGCTATTGTAGACTTTGCTGCTATAAACATTCGGGTGCACGTGCCCCTTCGGATCACTACGCTTGTATCTTTAGGGTAAATACCCAGTAGTGCAATCACTGGGTCATAGGGTAGTTCTATTTTCAACATTTTGAGGAATCTCCATGCTGTTTTCCAGAGTGGTTGCACCAGCTTGCATTCCCACCAAGAGTGTAGGAGGTTTCCCCTTTCTCCACATCCTCTCCAGCATCTGTCATCTCCTGACTTGTCAATTTTAGCCATTCTGACTGGTGTGAGGTGATATCTCGTTGTGGTTTTGATTTGTATTTCCCTGATGCCGAGTGATACGGAGCACTTTTTCATGTGTCTGTTGGCCATCTGGATGTCTTCTTTGCAGAAATGTCTGTTCATGTCTTCTGCCTATTTCTTGATTGGATTATTTGGTCTTTGTGTGTTGAGTTTGCTAAGTTCTTTATAGATTTTGGACACTAGCCCTTTATGTGATATGTCGTTTGCAAATATCTTCTCCCATTCTGTCAGTTGTCTTTTGGTTTTGTTAAGTGTTTCCTTTGCTATGCGAAAGCTTTTGATCTTGATGAAATCCCAATAGTTCATTTTTGCCCTTGCTTCCCTTGCCTTTGGCGGTGTTCCTAGGAAGATGTTGCTGCGGCTGAGGTCGAAGAGGTTGCTGCCTGTGTTTTCCTCAAGGATTTTGATGGATTCCTTTCTTACATTGAGGTCCTTCATCCATTTTGAGTATATTTTCATGTGTGGTGTAAGGAAATGGTCCAATTTCATTTTTCTGCATGTGGCTGTCCAATTTTCCCAACACCATTTATTGAAGAGGCTGTCTTTTTTCCATTGGATATTCTTTCCTGCTTTGTCGAAGATTAGTTGACCATAGAGTTGAGGGTCTATTTCTGGGCTCTCTATTCTGTTCCATTGATCTATGTGTCTGTTTTTGTGCCAGTACCATACTGTCTTGATGATGACAGCTTTGTAGTAGAGCTTGAAGTCCAGAATTGTGATGCCACCAACTTTGGCTTTCTTTTTCAATATTCCTTTGGCTATTCGAGGTCTTTTCTGGTGCCATATAAATTTTAGGATTATTTGTTCCATTTCTTTGAAAAAATGGATGGTATTTTGATAGGAATTGCATTAAATGTGTAGATTGCTTTAGGTAGCATAGACATTTTCACAATATTTATTCTTCCAATCCAGGAGCATGGAACATTTTTCCATTTCTTTGTGTCTTCCTCAATTTCTTTCATGAGTACTTTATAGTTTTCTGAGTATAGATTCTTAGCCTCTTTGGTTAGGTTTATTCCTAGGTATCTTATAGTCTTGGATGCAATTGTAAATGGTATTGACTCCTTAATTTCTCTTTCTTCTGTCTTGTTGGTGTAGAGAAATGCAACTGATTTCTGTGCATTGATTTTATATCCTGACACTTTACTGAATTCCTATTCTAGTTCTAGGAGTTTTGGAGTGGAGTCTTTTGGGTTTTCCACATATAGTATCATATCATCTGCAAAGAGTGATAGTTTGACATCTTCTTTGTCAATTTGGATGCCTTTAATTTCCTTTTGTTGTCTGATTGCTGAGGCTAGGACTTCTAGTACTATGTTGAATAGCAGTGGTGATAATGGACATCCCTGCCGTGTTCCTGACCTTAGCGGAAAAGCTTTCAGTTTTTCTCCATTGAGAATGATATTTGCGGTGGGTTTTTCGTAGATGGCTTTGATAATATTGAGGTATGTGCCCTCTATCCCTACACTTTGAAGAGTTTTGATCAGGAAGGGATGCTGTACTTTGTCAAATGCTTTTTCAGCATCTATTGAGAGTATCATATGGTTCCTGTTCTTTCTTTTATTAATGTGTTTTATCACATTGATTGATTTGCGGATGTTGAACCAACCTTGCAGCTCTGGAATAAATCCCACTTGGTCGTGGTGAATAATCCTTTTAATGTACTGTTGAATCCTATTGGCTAGTATTTTGGTGAGAATTTTTGCATCTGTGTTCATCAAGGATATTGGTCTGTAGTTCTCTTTTTTGATGGGATCCTTGTCTGGTTTGGGGATCAAGGTGATGCTGGCCTCATAAAATGAGTTTGGAAGTTTTCCTTCCATTTCTATTTTTTGGAACAGTCTCAGGAGAATAGGAATTAGTTCTTCTTTAAATGTTTGGTAGAATTCCCCCGGGAAGCCGTCTGGCCCTGGGCTTTTGTTTGTTTGGAGATTTTTGATGACTGTTTCAATCTCCTTACTGGTTATGGGTCTGTTCAGGCTATTTCTTCCTGGTTCAGTTGTGGTAGTTTATATGTCTCTAGGAATGCATCCATTTCTTCCAGATTGTCAAATTTGTTGGCGTAGAGTTGCTCATAGTATGTTCTTATAATTGTCTGTATTTCTTTGGTGTTAGTTGTGATCTGTCCTCTTTCATTCATGATTTTATTTATTTGGGTCCTTTCTTCTTTTTGAGAAGTCTGGCCAGGGATTTATCAATCTTATTAATTCTTTCAAAGAACCAGCTCCTAGTTTCGTTGATTTGTTCTATTGTTTTTTTGGTTTCTATTTCATTGATTTCTGCTCTGATCTTTATGATTTCTCTTCTCCTGCTGGGTTTAGGGTTTCTTTCTTGTTCTTTCTCCAGCTCCTTTAGGTGTAGGGTTAGGTTGTGTACCTGAGACCTTTCTTGTTTCTTGAGAAAGGCTTGTACCGCTATATATTTTCCTCTCAGGACTGCCTTTGTTGTGTCCCACAGATTTTGAACCGTTGTGTTTTCATTATCATTTGTTTCCATGAATTTTTTCAATTCTTCTTTAATTTCCTGGTTGACCCATTCATTCTTTAGAAGGATGCTGTTTAGTCGCCATATATTTGGGTTCTTTCCAAATTTCCTCTTGCGATTGAGTTCTAGCTTCAGAGCATTGTGGTCTGAAAATATGCAGGGAATGATCCCAATTTTTTGATAACAGTTAAGACCTGATTTAGAACCAAGGATGTGATCTATTCTGGAGAATGTTCCATGTGCACTAGAGAAGAATGTGTATTCTGTTGCTTTGGGATGAAATGTTCTGAATATATCTGTGATGTCCATCTGGTCCAGTGTGTCATTTAAGGCCTTTATTTCCTTGTTGATCTTTTGCTTGGATGATCTGTCCATTTCAGTGAGGGGAGTGTTAAAGTCCCCTACTATTATTGTATGATTGTCGATGTGTTTCTTTGATTTTGTTATTAATTGGTTTATATAGTTGGCTGCTCCCACGTTAGGGGCATAGATATTTACAATTGTTAGATCTTCTTGTTGGACAGATCCTTTGAGTATGATATAGTGTCCATCTTCATCTCTTATTATAGTCTTTGGTTTAAAATCTAAGTGATCTGATATAAGGATTGCCACTCCTGCTTTCTTCTGATGTCCATTAGCATGGTAAATTCTTTTCCACCCCCTCACTTTAAATCTGAAAGTGTCTTCGGGTTTAAAATGAGTTTCTTGTAGGCAACATATAGATGGGTTTTGTTTTTTTATCCATTCTGATACCCTGTGTCTTTTGATTGGGGCATTTAGCCCATTAACATTCAGGGTAACTATTGAGAGATATGAATTTAGTGCCATTGTATTGCCTGTAAGGTGACTGCTATTGTATATTGTTTCTGTTCCTTTCTGATCTACTACTTTTAGGTTCTCTCTTTGCTTAGAGGACCCCTTTCAATATTTCCTGTAGAGCTGGCTTGGTGTTTGCAAATTCTTTCAGTTTTTTGTTTGTCCTGGAAGCTTTTAATCTCTCCTTCTATTTCCAATGATAGCCTAGCTGGATATAGTATTCTTGGCTGCATGTTTTTCTCGTTTAGTACTCTGAATATATTATGCCAGCTCTATCTGGCCTGCCAGGTGTCTGTGGATAAGTCTGCTGCGAATCTAATATTTTTACCATTGTATGTTACAGACTTCTTTTCCCGGGCTGCTTTCAGGATTTTCTCTTTGTCACTAAGACTTGTAAATTTTACTATTAGGTGACGGGGTGTGGACCTATTCTTGTTGATTTTGAGGGGGGTTCTCTGCACCTCCTGGATTTTGATGCTTGTTCCCTTTGCCATATTGGGGAAATTCTCTCCAATAATTTTCTCCAATATACCTTCTGCTCCCCTCTCTCTTTCTTCTTCTTCTGGAATCCCAATTATTCTAATGTTGTTTCGTCTTATGGTGTCACTTATCTCTCGAATTCTGCCCTCGTGGAGCAGTAGCTGTTTGTCCCTCTTTTGCTCAGCTTCTTTATTCTCTGTCATTTTGTCTTCTATATCGCTAATTCTTTCTTCTGCCTCATTTATCCTAGCAGTGAGAAGCTCCATTTTTGATTGCACCTCATTAATAGCTTTTTTGATTTCAATTTGGTTAGATTTTAGTTCTTTTATTTCTCCAGAAAGGGCTTTTATATCTCCCAAGATGGTTTCTCTAATATCTTCCATGCCTTTTTTGAGCCCGGCTAGAACCTTGAGAATCGTCATTCTGAACTCTAGATCTGACATATTACCAATGTCTGTATTGATTAGGTCCCTAGCCTTTGGTACTGCCTCTTGTTCTTTTTTTTTTTTTTTTGTGGTGAATATTTCCGTCTTGTCATTTTGTCCAGATAAGATTATATGAAGGAGCAAGTAAAATACTAAAAGGGTGGCAAAGACCCCAGGAATATATGCTTTAACCAAATCAGAAGAGATCCCAAATCGTGGGGGGGAGAAAGGGGATAAAAAGAGGTTCAGAAAAAAAAAACAATTAAAAAAAGAGAATGAATAAAGAAAAAATATATAAAAGAAAATACATATATATATATATATTAGATAAACTAGTTAAAAAACATTAAAAAAGAAAAGGGTAAAAGTTAAAAAAAATTAGCAGAAGAAAAAGAAAATTGAAAAAGAAAAAAAAAATTAAATTAACTGCAAGGCTAAAGAATCATGGGGAGAAAGCCACGAGTTCCGTGCTTTGCTTTCTCCTCCTCTGGAATTCCGCTGCTCTCCTTGGTATTGAAACTGCACTCCTTGGTAGGTGAACTTGGTCCCGGCTGGGTTTCTTGTTGATCTTCTGGGGGAGGGGCCTGTTGTAGTGATTCTCAAGCGTCTTTGCCCCAGGCGGAGTCACACCGCCTTTACCAGGGGCCGGGCTGAGTAATCCGCTCGGGTTCGCTTTCGGGAGCTTTTGTTCCCTGAGCGCTTTCCGTAGAGTCCGGAGGACGGGAAGGAAGATGGCGGCCTCCCAGTCTCCGGCCTGGAGGAGCCGAGAGCCCGGGGCCCCACTCCTCAGTGCGCCCTCAGAGAACAGCGCCCAATTGCTCCCGTCACCCTGGCCTCCGGCCGCGCTCCGAGCTCACCGAGCCTGCGACCGGTCCAAGGTAACCCCGAGCTGAGAGTCACTCCTCGGCTCCGTCTCTGTAGCCGGCTTCCCCGTTCTAATACCTGTGAGCTCTGCGACACTCAGACACCCCCGATCCTTCTGTGACCCTGCGGGACCTGAGGCCACACTGGCCCCGCGTGGGCTTCACCCCGGTTAAGCCTCTGGAGCGATGTCCCTCAGCGGAACAGACTTTTAAAAGTCCCGATTTTGTGCTCCGTGGCTCCGCCGCTTGCCGGGAGCCGGCCCCTCCCCCCGCGGTCTGTCTTCCCGTCGCTTTGGATTCACTTCTCCGCCAGTCCTGCCTTTCAGAAAGTGGTTGATTTTCTGTTTCTAGAATTTCTGTTCTTCTTCTCTTCGATCTCCCGTTGGATTTGTAGGTGTTTGCAATCTTTAGATAAGCTATCTAGCTGATCTCCCGCTACCTGAAGTAGTCTCAGCTGCTACTTCTCCGCCATCTTGACTCCTGAGGGTTTTTTTTTAATCAGAGAAACACAGCAAAGATGTTTGCACTTTGAAAAATCAATGTAAACAATGTTCAGTGGTGGATGTTTTTTTTTAAATAAAAAGTCAGCGAGGAAAGAGGTTTTGCTGCAGAATTATGGTTCACATCAGGTCCAGTAGGACTGGAGCGTTTGAGCCGCCATGAGAAAGCAGAGAGGGCTGTTCTGTAGTAGAGCCCAGCTGGCCCGATAACACACGTGGAAGTGGGCTGTGGATCACTGGCCTGGGCTTTCTGCATTATGAACCTCCCTGAACCAAATTGCACAACTCACACATTCCAGCTGGGCCTTCTTCATCCCAGTGACTCTGCCCACAGCGCATGTGCGGGAGTGAGTGTTGTTGGCTACGTGCATGGAGACTGAGCATATGGGTCCAGACGTAGGGAGAACAAGGGGGAGTGAGCCATCAGCAAGTCAAATTACTTCCAGAGGCCTTCAGCTGAGGCTGGTGAAATCTCAGAGAGGAAAAACTGGGCAGTGGGAGGGTGAAAAGACCTCCTCTGGCGTCCACCTAAGTGTCTTGGTTTGTTTTGCCATCCGTTGGATTTTCTTAACCAGACTGGGTAGATGTCAAGTGTTATCAGTTACACCTTCACTTGTGTGTGTTTCAACCCACCTGGCCTCACACCCGCAACCCTAGAGTATATGTTGTCCTCCGTGATACTTCCACACCTGCCTTTGCTTTGTTCCCTGTGTCACCACGGTGACTCACACGGGCTTCAGTCTGGGCCCTGCCCTTCCACCTTGAACTCTACCATCCCACATCTTCTCCTTTTCCACTGAAGGCACACAGATGCTTCTGCTTTGAGTTTGCCATTCCTGGATTCATGTCTCCTGGTGGCCCTGCAGCATCCCTTCTGGGTCATGGGTACAAAGACCCATGGAAACCCAGTGCTGCCTGGCACTGGGAGAGCAAGAGGCAGGTTGTCTGTGGTTATGAGCTCTTGGCCCCATGGGTCACAGTGGGAGTCTGCTGAATGCTGTATAACATCACAGAAAAGCACACACACTTGAAAAATTGGGTATGTAGTTCCAGCAAGTGCACAGACCATCTGAACCCCACATGTACCGCAAAGATTGTGCATCCCCAAATCCCTGGAACTGATCCTCCATTTTAGGATAGATGAAGAGGAATGAGTTCACTAGAGACTCAAGTACAACTAAGTAAAGTGTGTTTCTAGAATTTTCTTCCCACTTGAAACTACCTGGATATACAATGAACTAAAGATAAGCGAGACTGGGGTGTTGTGGTTATCAGTGTGACGTTAAAACTGGAGGGGACAGTTAATACAGCTGTTGCCATATGGCTGTGTAGTTGCAGTAGCTGTATACTGCCTACTTGGGTGGATATAAAACATGGTGGGCCAAATCCTTTAGGGTTAGGGGTACATGTATACGTGCGTCCATGCATGCACGCATGTGGGAGCGTGTGTTTTTAACAGCTCACAGAAGTTTAAATTTTAACTGTGCATCTACGAGAAAATAAAGGATTTCATCTCAATTTATCTTTCATATCTGTTAGATGTTTTTATATTTCCTAGAGATTGGTTGAATATATTCTTATATCTTTGTTCCTTTTGGCATTATGGACGCTAACCTTTTAACATTGCTGGTTCTTTTTCAGGATGGACAAACTTCATTTACACCATATCTGGAAATGTGCATATTGGTAAGTGATGACGATGTTGTTTGGATTCAACTGCACTGTAATTTGAAGGACTGAAGGGGGAGAAAGCAAGATGAAACCTCTCATGTCATCCAGTATTGTGCTGCCTTCTTGTCCAGCACCAGCCCTTTCTACATCCTAGTACGTCCCGGCAAGCCCAGGACAGGGCACGTCTCAGCTTCCAGCATGTTCAGGGAGGGAGGGGAATATGAACGCACAACAGCCACCATTTTACTGTGGCCTGTGTGTGGATGCGAGGTCCAGGCATGATCTTGTGGGTTGACATCCTTGTTAAGAGGTTGGCGATCTCTGTGCTGATCGATGGATGGGGCTCTAATGGATGGGGCTCTAACGGGCTAAGGGGAGCAGGAATCTGTCTCCTGGGAGGCGGACGGAGGTGAATTTGCAGTCCCAGGTGCCGCTGAGAAATCTTGAAGTTGGTCTTTTCTTATTTTAAGGGTTGTATACGCGTCTCTTGCTGAGGCTAGTCTAGGAGGTCCATTTCAAGACTCAACCAACTGTCATTTTATAGATGACAAAAGTGAAGTCTAACGGAAGTTATATAACTTGCCACGATTATGCCTTGGTGGACCCGGGACCAGAACCAAGGACTCCCCAATCCTGTTTCCCATGCTGCTCTCCATAATCTTTGTACAGTGACAACTCGGCAGCTCCACCATTGAACTTGTCTTTCCCAGTCCAGCCTGTAGGCTGGCTTCTGCTGCATCTATCCCCACCCGCCCTGTCATCCTGGAAGCGGCACAGGGGTCAGGCACTTCTCTCTGTGGGCCGACGGAACACTGCTGTCGCAGATGCTCTAGGTGCCCTCCCCACACCCCCGATGCTCATCTCCACATGCCCACTGACAACTCCCAACTCACCGGGAGTATCTGTGTCTCATGGCCTGAAGCTGTCTCTGAAATGGGGAAAGCTGCTCTCTTTGCCCCAAACAGGGCAGGATAGAGGTGCTGGGGAACTGACATTTCCAGAAGCTACCTCATCCCTCAGGTGGGATAACGGAGGGCTGTGTGTTGTGAGGCCTTTCCAAGTCTTTCCCCATGGGCTTATGTCCCAGCCACCCACAATGGGCACAGGCTTGAGAGCACACTCTTCTTTGTCCTTTTTCCCTGACCTAACTCTCTCAGTTCCTGGACTGTTGTTGCCTGTGTCCAAATTTGGGTAAATTCTTTGCCCCTTAAATATGCATCCCAGACAGTGCAGCTGGGAAAACTGGAACTAAGAGAATTAGCCTCCCCCGCCCTGCCCCTCATGACAGTGATGTGTGCCACTCAACCTCACAAGGCCCCTATATGGCCACCTCCTGGGGTGATACAGCCCCGACCGCTGCCTTATTGATAACATCTGCTCCGAACTTGAAGGCGACCCCCAGAGCCACTTAAACCATTCTTCATAATCTCTGAAAGAGTTCAGTTGCCTCAAATTACTCTCCTGGAAAATAGTGGTAATACAAATCCATGTATTTTGATTTTATACAGTAAAAATGGCCTTAGTTCCTCTTTCACTGAATAGCATTTCAATTACGGGTCAGAAGCAAAATTCATTTCTTTCAGCATTTGAAAAAAACATGAGAAAAATTAGTAGTAATATCACAAGTATCACAATTAAACTCTATTAACCATCTGAAAGAGGCGAAGCATCAACTGTTTTAAGAGCTTTTGAAAATCTTGAGTGTCACAACGTACTTGATACATGTGGAGAGTCCAGACTGGTTTTGTGGCAGTAGCGCCCATTAATTTAGGATTTCAAGAGAAACAAAATAACCTACACAAATGAAAAGTAACAAAGAGAGCATGTGAATTCCGAGGTGGTAAGGAGAGCAGAAATGTTTGTGTAGAATGAGAAAAGGCAGGGGTAGCAAACTTGTTATAAAGGCCAAGATAATAAATACTTTCGTCTTTGTGGACCAGACAGTTTCAGTTGTCAAGGACTCTTTCCAGCCCTCCCCTCACAAAAGCAGCTGCAGTAATCCAGTAATCTGGAAGCCCTTGTGGTGGCCACTGAAGCTTGAATTGCGTGTCTTTTTCATGTGTCACAAAATGCTATTATTTTGATACATTTCAGCCATCTACAGAGATAGAAAACTTTCTTAGCTTCTGGAACGCTACAGAAGCACCTATTTGATTTTGGTTTAAATGGTGGTGTGGAGGATGACGCGGAGAAAAAGGTTAACAAATAATCTTCAAAACCTGTTTTTTTTATTCGGAGTATGGTTGACGCTCACGTGACATTAGTTTCAAGGGTACCACATAGCGATTCAACAGGTCTGTAGGTGATGCTGTGCTTGTTATGCCCTCCAAACTGGGTCCGTGATTAAAGGAGCGAGACTGATACAAAGCGAAGGTCAAGCAAAGCTTTATTTCACGCCAAACATCAAGAATCAAACTGAACGTTCGGGGACCCACCTCTTACAAGAGAGGGCGACCCTTCTCTGTTTCACAGACTAGCTTTTAAGGTCAAAGGCCTTGCGGTCAGGCCTGGCCACGCACAGGTGGCCAATGAAATTATAACACACACAGGAAACTCCACAGTGATGCTAGGTGACCGACTGAATTATAATTTACCCTAGTGGACATTTGAAATAGCCTATCACACCTTGGTTAGGATTGGCACCAAAAAGGCTCCCAAAGGGCGGGGGGCCCATACTCCTTGGTAGCTAGGGAGACAGTATGCAACCCCCCACTGATCAATGTCTCCACCTGGCCTGACCCACCCTTATATCTGGGCTTTATTACCTGGAGCTGGTTTCTGGGACTTGTTTTTAAGTAAAGCACCTGGGGGAAGGGAAGCAGGGACAGTTTAAGGGTTAAACACATTATTGTTTTAACCTTGATGGAAGCCTCTAGCTAAATAGGTCCTTACAGTGCTCACCACACCTGGTGCTCCCAGCTGTCACCATCCAACACTATTCTGATATCAAGGCCTGTATTCCCCATGCTGTGCCTCCCCCCCCAAATTTTTGATTGATTGATTGCTTGATTGTGAATGCTGTGCATTTCATCCCTGTGACTTAGTCCTTCTGTAACTGGAAGCCTGTACCTCCCGCTTCCCTTCATCCATTTTGCCCATCCCCTCATCCTCCTCCCTTCAAAACCTGTTTTTTAAGATTTTGGGGGGCGCCTGGGTGGCTCAGTGGTGAAGCATCTGCCTTCAGCTCAGGTCATGATGCCAGGGTCCTGGGATCAGGTCCTGGAATTGAACCCCACATCAGGCTCCATGCTCAGCAGGAAGCCTGCTTCTCTCTCTCTCCCACTCCCCTTGCTTGTGTTCCCTCTCTTGCTGTGTTTCTGTGTCAAGTAAATAAATAAAATATTTTTTAAAGATTTTATTTGAGAGGAAGAGCGCACCTGTGTGCCTGTGTGGGCAGGAGCAGGGGGAAGGGACAGAGGGAGAAGCTGGCTCCCCGCTAAGCAGGGAACCCCAAGTTGGGCTCTATCCTTTTCCTTGAGCCGAAGGCAGAAGCTTAACTGACTGAGCCACCCAGGTGCCCACTCAAAACCTGTTTTCATCAGTAGTTAGAGCCCTGTTTCCTAGCAGACCTTTAGTCCAAGAATTTAACAAGTGAAAAGCTCAACAACCGAAGGGGTAAGACTGATCTGTACATCCCCTTGTTTTTCTTGAGAAGGCAGGAGTTTTCTGAGCCGTTTCTAGTCACTGCCCTGGTCCCCTCTCATGACTGGGCCACTAGTGCAAAACATCTGGCAGGAAATGGGGTCACAGTGTGCTGCGTTGGAGCGGACTTGCATCTGTCCCGGGTAAACTGGACGGTGGAGAGAATCCAACTCGCATACTGGCGTCTGGGGACTCTGCTTTAGCCAATCAGTGACTGGCCAAATGATCTCATTTGAATTTTATCTTCTTCCCTTCCTGCTTACCCTCCCCCCCCCCCCCCCGCCCCCCGCGGAGATGTGAATGAGAAAAACAAAAGGGCAAGCACAAATCGCCAGAGACAAAAAGACAAAGCCCGAAAGCTCTTAAATACGTACTGATGTATAAAAGCTATAAGAGAGAATCCAGGAAACGCGTTCTGACTTTATTGCCTCATTTTTATCTTGCTTTTAAAACCTGGATGGCACCAGCAAACCACAGGTGGCAGGAACCAATAAGCAAGTAATTGTCTTTTCCAAAATGCCGAGCACCTCCATTCTGTTGGAATAGATGTTATAAGTGTGCATTGAGCTGGAATAAAGAGACTGCCATTTGGGTTGAGAAAGTAATCTAGGGAGATTCCATAAAATGGAGATTCAGGTGGACTGAAAATATTAATTGATTCAGGAAGTTCCTAAAAGACAGATATTGGTAAGTTTTGAGTAAGGACAGGTGGAGGTTTCAACATGACAGATTACTGGAGTGACATCTTTGACAATCATCTTCTACTGAGGCATCAAGTCCTTTGACCAGCCCTCAGCTGACATCTGTGCAGTCAGTAGATGATAAAAAGAAAAAGAAAACAAAGAAACTGAAAACCACACAGTCAGAAAGCAAGTAGATGCCAAGTAAACTGGTGCTGAACCCCTTCCCTGGCGCTGAGATGAAAATGACATTAGACATTAACACAGATCAAAGGGTAGAGGAGTTTATATCCCGTAGCCCTCCGGCGTGGGATGGTTTATCAGCTTGGATGTCAGTCTCCTAGAGGGACCAGTATCGTGTATACTGTTTGGCTGAGGAAGTATATTTGGAAATCTAAAAATATTTGTCTGTGGTTATTGAAATGAGACCTAACTGGCTTATTATGAAGGTAGTGAAATGTGTCAGACTCACTTAAGTAAGTATTTATTCATGCTTAGTTTGTGCTCAGCCCTTTGCTGCTGGTTCTGGGTGGTACTAAGTTTGACATGGACCCTGGATCTCGGTAAAAGGGGAGAAATGCTAGAAGCCCTCCGAATTGACCTCCACTCACCTAGAATGAACTGGACTGAGCAGTGTGTTCCTTCCATGAGGAATACCTTGCGTGAGGTGCTTTGAACACCCAGGATAACGGGCAACCCTGGTCTGCTTGCCCATTGCTACTCCCTGCAACCAAATTGAACTTTAAAGGCAGTTGTGATTGCAATGAGGCACTTTAATTAAGCAATATGAAAATTAATGAAGTAGGTATCAGAAGAGTTGGGCTCAGTTGGCTAAGCGTCTCTCTTCAGCTCAAGTCCTGATCCAGGTCCTGGGACAGAGCCCCAAGGTCAGGTTCCCTGCTCAGCAGGGAGCCTGCTTCTCCCTCTCCCTCTGCCTCTTCCCCTCCGCATCACTCCCCATTCCTGCGGTCTTTCAAATAAATAAAATCTTAAAAAAAAAAAAAAAAGAAGAGTCGGTATTTTTAGAACTCAGCCAAATGCTTTGTAAAAGTGAATTGCTAAAAAAGGGATTTTGAAAGAAAGAGAATGGGGGCAACTAGTAATCTAGAAGGATTTCAGTGGTTGCAGTCATGTAGCTTTCGAGAGACAGGGCTTCAGTCCAATCAGCTGACCCACCTTGACTGTATTTCTAAAAATTGGCAAATGTATGCACATTTGCGCTTTAATTTAAAATGTCGGAGGCAGTCGACTGTCTTTTCCAGTTAATGATCCTGATTGCATCAGATAAGGGGGCTTCGGCTGTACATACACAGTTGAGGAAATCAGACTCTAGTGGAAGTGCCATCACTGGCACGGGCGTCCTTGTAAAGACAGGAGAAAGGAAATCAGGCATATGGGGAAAATTTGCCCAGTGATTAATCACACACTGAAACCGCGGCACTAACTTGAAAATATGTGTTAAAGTATTTTGCCCTTTCAGGACTGTTTCGGCAAACCAAACTTTTGCAGTTCAATTGTTTTCCAGTACATCTTCCTTCACTGCCCTCTTAGAGTCAACATTCTTGGCGAAGCTTCTCGATGGAAACTATTTAGTATCTGATTTGGCTCTGGTATAATTGAAAGTAGTCAAACACAATAAAGTATATTTTCTTTGCGACTAATTTTAGGTTCAGGAGATAACCAGGTGGGTGAAATAGCATAGAAACGATAAGATGACAGAAGCAGTCTTTGTTTTCGGGGATCCTGTTTTAAACGTTTCCTAAAACAATATAGAAGCTTAAGGTACAGTTAGAATGACCTGGAAACCTGACTCCAGCATCTACAACGAAGGTCAGCCATAAGCTTATGGCTTCAGAATCAGCCCTATGATTCCTCCCTTTGAGCGGCAAAGAGGGTGGGTGGAAATGGTGTTCCAAATAAAGTGACGATTGGCTTTCTTAGGAAAACATGAACTCTTTGTTTCCAATTTCACGTTTGCTCATAGACCCGGGAACACCACAGTCAAGTGAGCTCCCTTGCGAGAAGGTGCAGAGGAACCCAGTTCTGCATTAGTGGAGAGTTGTCCCTCGCCAGCCCACTCCATAACGACAGGAGATGGGCTGTAGAAGTTGTTGGGGCTTCTGTTCAGTGGGACACTCTAAAATGTTCCTTCTAAAATGAGGGGCCAGGAGTAGATCTTGTGGGTAACGTATTTGGGTGTTTTGTATGAATGAGTTGAAGATAAAAGACATGGTCCATCACTCAGGGTGCTCAGTAAAGCACCCTTAATCAAATGCTTCTTCATCGCACAGTTAAAGATATTACCAGTTCTAAGTGAGATTATTCTTAGACTCCCAGACCTCTGTTCTATTGCCAAATCCGTGCATGAGTAGAAAGTCCACAGTGGCCTCTCATTCACCTCCATGGCCCCTGCTGACCTAAATCTTGGATAGAGAAAGGACCTTTAGTGGTGCGCTGGCAACTGTCGCTGGCTGGAGGGGGCCGATCGTGCATCTCTTCCCTGACCTCACACCTCACATTGGTAACTTGAAATTAACCACAGTGGGAGCCTTTACGCCACGGAAATGAGCACGTGCTACAAATTGGGTTCATTCTCCCACTCCTCCCGGAAAGCCAGCTTTTTTTTTTTTTTTTCCAGTTAAACATTTTATTCAGTAATTCTATTTCAAATTTACATTAATCCTTTCTTTTTCTCAAATTACTTTTTTAAATGTCTTTTTAAAATTGACAAATAATGTATTATTTGTCTACGGGGTGCAGGTCTGTGACTCATCAGGCTTACGCAATTCACAGCACTCACCATAGCACACACCCTCCCCAATGTCCATCACCCCGCCACCCCATCCCTACCCGTCCACCCCCCAGCAACCCTCAGTTTGTTTTGTGAGATTAAGAGTCTCTTATGGGGGTGCCTGGGTGGCTCAGTGGGTTAAAGCCTCTGCCTTTGGCTCTGATCAGGATCCCGGAGTCCTGGGATCGAGCCCCAAATCGGGCTCTCTGCTCAGCAGGGAGCCTGCTTCCCTTCCTCTCTCTGCCTGCCTCTCTGCCTACTTGTGATCTCTGTCAAATAAACAAACAAACAAACAAATAAACTTTAAAAAAAAGAGTCTCTTATGGTTTGTCTCCCTCCAGATCCCATCTTGTTTCATTTTTTCCTTCCCTACTCCCCAAGCCCCCCACCCTGCCTCTCAAATTCCTCATATCAGTGAGATCATATGATAATTATCTTTCACTGATTGACTTACTTCACTTAGCATAATACCCTCTAGTTCCATCCACATTGCTGCAAATGGCATGATTTCACTTTTTGACGGCTGCATAGTATTCCATTGTGTGTGTGTGTGTGTGTGTGTGTGTGTGTGTGTGTGTGTGTACCACTTCTTTATCCATTCACCTGTTGATGGACATCTAGGTTCTTTCCATAGTTTGGCTACTGTGGACATTGTTGCTATAAACACTCAGGTGCATGTGCCCCTTCGGATCACTACATTTGTATCTTTAGTGTAAATACCCAGTAGTATGACTGCTGTGTTGGAGGGTAGCTCTATTTTCAACTTTTTGAGGAACCTCCATGCTGTTCTCCAGAGTGGCTGCACCAGCTTGCATTCCCACCAACAGTGTAGGAATGTTCCCCTTTCTCCACATCCTCGCCAACATCTGTTGTTTCCTGACTTGTTAATTTTAGCCATTCTGACTGGTGTGAGGTGGTATCTCACTGTGGTTTTTTTTAATTTTTTAAAAAGATCTTATTTATTTATTTGACAGAGATCACAAGTAGGCAGAGAGGCAGGCAGAGAGGCAGGAGGAGGCAGGCTCCCTGCTGAGCAGAGAGCCCAATACGGGGCTCGATCCCAGGACCCTGGGATCATGACCTGAGCCAAAAGCAGAGGCTTAACCCACTGAGCCACCCAGGTGCCCCTCACTGTGGTTTTTATTTGTATTTCCCTGATGCCGAGCAATGTTGAGCACTGTTTCATGCATCTGTTGGCCATTTGGATGTCTTCTTTGAAGAAATGACTGTTCATGTCTTCTGCCCATTTTTTGATTGGATTATTTGTTCTTTGAGTGTTGAGTTTGATAAGTTCTTTATAGATTTTGGATATTAGCCCTTTATCTGAAATCTAGTGTTAAACATTGACTAACACACCCCTTCTTCTGGGACAGAGGTTCTTAATCTTATTTTGTGCCATGGACCCTTTTGTCATTTGCCAAGTCTCTACCTCTTGAACAGTGTTGTTGTTGTTGCTGTTTTTAATTCAATGAAACCATTAAAATGTTAGAAGCAGAAATTTGCAGTAGAGTTCTAGGTGTGCTTCTTGGATGACATCTGAAAGAACACTATGGAGCAGTAGCTCTACTCTACATTCTCAGCACTGATTCCCATGAAGGGTGTTTTGAGATGGCCATGGCACTGTAACAGGAGGGGAAAACACCTGTGATCTCTACTGGAGATGGAGTCAGTGGCCCAGCCAATACCACAGTGGTCGTTGGCTACATTCATGACCAAAGGAAAGACCGAATCTCAGCTCCGTGTTCATGAGAAGAAAGTTTTTGTCTACCTTCCAGCGATTGCTGAGTTCTAGCCATGGGTCCCGGGACTGCACTGACCCCAGGTTAAGGACTCTTGCTTGGGGCGGGGATTGGGAGGCGCCTGGGTAGCCCAGTGGGTTAAGCCTCTGCCTGTGGCTCAGGTCATGATCTCAGGGTCCTGGGATTGAGCCCTGCATTGGGCTCCCTGCTCAGCAGGGAGCCTGCTTCCCCCTCCTTCTCTCTGCCTGCCTCTCTGCCTACTCGTGATCTCTGAAATATAAATAAATAAAAATCTTTAAAAAAAGAACTTTCAGTTGGTTAGAATCCTATTTCACATTTGCAAGCATCAAAATGAGCCTTGTTGCTCACATGGGTAATCTCCAAAGTGGAGGTAGAAGGGAGGCTTTCCCTCGGAAAAAAAAAAAATTACTATGTTTGGGCTCCAGTATTCACAAAATTCACAAATTATGTGTCTGTTTATATAATAATTCCTCAAGCTGTTGTTTTCATTTAAATAAGCATATCCTAATTGATTATTCAGCTTTAGCTTTAACATGTCATGGGGATGCCCAGATTTATGTCTCCAACTGTTCTTAAGGTGTATCCCTCTTAGGCGTCTCTATGGGCTTCTCTTCCTGCTTGGAACCTTCTCTCTGTTGTCTGTTTGCATGTCTTGGTTTTTTTACCCAACTGAAAGAACCAGCCCAAATCCCAGCCTCCTGTCTCCAGCCTCCTGTGACTATTCCAGCCCATGTGGCTTCTCCAGTCCCTACCCTTGTGGAAAAGCACTGCTGTCATCTGGTCGCTGTGTTATCACGTTCCTAGCGAGGATCCTATTGGTCTCCTCTCTCCCACTGTTGCCAAGTCCTTTAGATTCTTTCTTAACTCCGCCTCGAAAATCCATCCCACTCTCTTAGTTCACACTGTACTTGATTTTCTTCTTTTTTTTTTAAGATTTTATTTATCCATTTGAGGTGGGGAGAACGCACATGTATGCACACAAGATGGGGGTAGGGGCAGAAGGAGAGGGTGAGGGAAAAGGACCAGTAGACTCCCCACTGAGCATGGAGCCTGACACGGGGCTTGATCCCAGGACCCCGAGATCCAGACCTGAGCCAAAGTCAGCAGTGTAACCAACTGAGCCTGCCAGGTGCCCCCAGACCGTAATTCATTTCATTGAGACTGTGACAGTAAGCCCCTAATAGATCATCCTAATTTCATTCTTGCCTCCTCAGTCTATTCTATGCTCTGCTCCCAGAGTTATGTCCCCAAGACACAGATCTGACCATTTCATACCCTACTCTGTCCTCAGAGGCCCCCCACTTTATGTGGATAAGCATGGCTTCCAAATCTTTTCTTAATCTGAAGCCGGTCTCCATTTCCATCATTCTTCCCAAAGGAATGTCACTGCAGTAGTGGATGGGTCACGCTTCCCCTAGAGATGCCCTGCATGTTCCCCACACCTCAGCTTCGCCCAGGCTGTTGTCTTATCTAGAATGCCCTATCCCCGAGCTTTACATGGTGTAGATCTCTGTAATCCTGCAAAGCTCTGTTCAAGTCAATTCCTCCATGACAAATCTTTAGGGCCCCTAGACCTGAGTTAGCCCCTATAGCCCTGTTCTCTCATTGAACTTTGCTCATTATTTTACTGTTGTACTAGGACACAATTTCATTTGTATTTCATCTGTCGGACTCATTATAGAAGGGGTAGGAACGTAGCCATCCTGAAGACACACACCCCCAACATAGCCTTTAGAACAGAGCCTTGTTCATAGTGCAGTAGCTATCCCACTTATTTATTTTTCAAGGGAGTTACTCTCTGATTCTTTTATGAAAATATATTTAGTTCCTCCCAATGAGATTTGAGTTACTTGTGTAAAAGGAGCCTGAGAGGTGTCCAGCTGGCTCATTGAGTAGAGTTTGCGACTCTTGCTTCTCAGGATCATGAGTTCCATCGAGCCCCATGTTGGGCGTGGAGCCTACTTAAAAAAAAAAAAGGAATTGGCTTTGATCTTCTTTGGATTTTCTCATAGAACTAGGCACTTATGGGTGTTCCATAAATACTTGTTGGCAGGAATTAATGATAGCATTTACTAATTTTCCCAAGTATGCTTAATTCCTAGGTGTGTATAATTTGCTCAAGGAAGCATTCTTATTAGCATGTAATGCCGAAGACTTTGCTTATAAATTGAACTGTTAGGCCTGCCACCGAAAGTGTAAGTGGAAACACGATGCAGGATTCACCTCCTTGTTTTTTCTGCATTGGAAACCAGCCAGTTTCAGACTTTAGTACTTACAGGTATAATAAACCAAGAGATTTACGGAGAGTCGTCTCTTAAGTCTGAGGTTGAGACAAATATTACAGTGCTATGGAGTTAACCACATTTATAACCATGTGATAAATGTACTATAAAGAACGTTTGATTTCATGGGTCATCTTCTTTGTAGGACCTGAGGATGCACAACAGAAAATAGCACCTCATCACACAGCAGTGCTGGGGGAAGGTGACAATGTCCAGGTGGAGAATAAGGTAAGTATTAAAAATTGGTAATTTTCTTACATTGTACTTTCTACTGGTTTACAGGTAAATGCCCGTCTCCAGTGCAGCTGGAAAATTTTCTCTCTTCCCTCGGCAAGGAAACTATGCCACAAGTTTATTGTCCCCTTTCATTAACCTCTGCTATTTCTGTTTTTTAAAGATTTTATTTATTTATTTGTCAGAGAGAGAGAGAGCACAAGCAGGCAAAGTGGCAGGCAGAGGCAGAGAGAGAAGCAGGCTCCCCACTGAGCAAGGAGGCTGATGTGGGACTCAATCCCAGGACCCTGGGATCATGACCTGAGCCGAAGGCAGTGGCTTAACCAACTGAGCCACCCACGCATCCTAAACTCTGCTATTTCTATCGATTTATTTTAAGGTTTTCTCTATACCCATTGCTCATCTTCAGAACCCACCTGAAGTCTTTCTTTTTTACCACTAGACATGTGAATCTGGAGGCAACATGTCTTCCTTGTCTCTTAATTTCTTTCTTTTGACCCTTGATTGATTTCATTTTTAGTCAAAGTGAAAATGGATCAGCCCCCTAGGAGTATAAATACAGATCTCCATGCTTACTCACAGAGAGCCCTTTGCAAGTCAGCCCCATTTCGAACCAAGAAGAGCATATGATGCATTTTGTCCCTTTTGGGTCCAACCCCTGCTTCTTAGGTAGAGTTTCTGCTATTTTAGGAGTCTCGGGAGCTTCTATCCCCAGATTGTCAGTTTCTTCCCTGGGTCTCTTTCATTGCATTGGGTGATTCTGTCACTCTTGTGAGCCTGCTAAGCCAACCCTGTGGCTTTGTGTCCTTCTCATAAAGAGGATTGAAGAGACAATTGTGCAAAAGCTCCCGACAAGGTGAATTTTGCAAAGTAGGGATGAAAACTACTTCAGTGTGCAGGTGACTGGTGGAGAGACAGGCTGACTGTGTGAGGCGCTCTGCCCCTGGGGTTGTAGAATGCAGTGGATTTGAAGAATTACTACATCCTTGCCCACTTTTCTGGCAGCTCACCTACTGCGGCTTTAGTCACCCAAGGCACCACCATGAAATAGGAAGCAAATAGAAGAAAATTCTCCTGGGCGCCAGAGAAAATGCAGATCTTGGGGTCCGTGCCCTCTCTTATTAGGTTGAACTGTTTGAAACTGCTACTTTGGACCTACAGAAATGGCAGTTTCCTCTGTGCCGACCGCAGGCAGGAAAGAGGCATGGAAGCTACACAGAGGCCAGAACCTCCTGATAGTGGATTTGTTTGTAACATTATCTGATTTTAACTTGACACCATTGTTCCTCCTATAATCTAGCAGAGGGCACATTGCAAATGAGAAGGGCTCCAGAAGCTGGAATGAACCACCAGAAAGATTTGCAGCAGAGTTGGGTGGTGGGGGGCAGCCAGAAAGGTGGGAGGCAGCTGGGAGAGCCAAGAAGCACCATCCTGTCATGGGCACTTCTGTCGATATCGCTCTGTATGAGCACAGCGGAGCTGGCGATGCAGGAGACCAATTTCAATGAAAAAAAAAAGGATTTTAGAAAACTAGCATTTCAATGGGTATGTCATGCTTATGTCCATGGATAGCAGCAAGTCCCCCTAGATTAGGAGGGAGAAGAGATAGTGACCTTGCCACTTGTTAGCCGTGTGACTGTGGGCGGGTTGCTCCACTTCTGAGATTCGGTTTCTCTGGCTGTGAAACCGAAATAATGATGCCATGCACGGTTTAGCACAGGGTTAGTTCTGCCCAATAGGCCAAATTCAAACCTGGCTCTGTAAATAAAGTTTTGTCGGAGCACAGCCATACAAGTCCTTTTCTGTTTGTCTGTGGATGTTTTCAAACCACAACGGTAGATTGGAGTGTTTGTCCCAGAGACTGGGTGACGCACAAAACCCAAGGTACTTCTCCTCTGGTTCTTTACCAGGGCAAGTGTGCTAATAATGCCTGATCTAGTACCTAGCAGCTGCCCAGTAATGGTAGCTAGAAAGTTCACTGAGCTAAACGCCTAATTGAACAGATCGTCATGTCAGATACGTGTTACGTAATGAGGATTCCTACTTGAGGCCTGTGGGTTCAGGGCATATAACAGTTTCTAGAGCTCAAAAAAGCCTCTGAAGTATCCTGATTCACTCCATGGCCCCAGCTCAGGGTTATCTGCACTTGGAACTAAGTCTGAGGATTAGAGAAGGAAGATGTGACTTCGTAATGCTCCCCGTAGTCCCTTGGCACTGAGCTGTGGCCAAGAATAAGGATTCGGTATGCTCCCTGGCTTCTGTCTAGCCCTTTCAGTACTCCTTACTTCCACAGTCAAGTCTGTCTTCCTGGTTAACTAGTGGTAATGGGCAGTTTCCTCTAGAGTGGCCAGTCGTCTGGGGCAGGAGAGGGGGGCGGCCCCAAAGATGATGCAGGTCGCGTCTGTTCCCAGCTATCCTGCTCCATCTAGCATTTGACCTGCCTTAGATTGGCACATTTTCGGCTTCAGGGACCCCCGTCTTCTTGCACAGGGGGATTGTCCTCCGTGACTATTACTGTAAAGTCCTCTCTGGCAGGTAGCAACTGCAGGGGGCTTGGTTTATGCCAGATTTCAGAGTCTTTAAGCCAGAACTTTGACTTCTTCGAGGAAGCCCAAACTCCCCAACAGTGGCTTCAAAATAGTCTTAATTTTTTCAGAGTTCTTAGAGATTGGGATCAACCCCATGCTACTCTGGGCATTTAATCCTGGACTGTACTGATGACCCTGAAATGGTCTCTGTTTCAGGAGCTCAGGCTCCCCTTGCGGCTCTGGCCCACAGTGGGTGCTCTGGATGCCAGGATGGCTCCCTGACCAGGAGCACATCGGTTTGATATGAAAGGCTCGATGTCACCTTTAGACACATGTTTATATTGATGTCCTACTGAGAAAGCCTTAAGCCTCATGGATCAGCCGATTCACTTGTAGTTTAAGGTAGACAATCAATTCTTCTTTGGCCGCTCCCAAAACAATAGGTGAGGGTCACGATAATTTTTAACTGCCACCATTCATGGGGAACTCAGTAACTGATTAAGATGAACATTTTGATTCAAATATAGATCGAAAGGCAGAACTAAAACACTCTATTAAAGATAGAGACAACTTTTTTCACTTATTTATGGGTAAAAATTCATAACCATTTATTTTTTAAAAAAACTGGTAGTAGTTCATCCTCTTACCTTTCAATTGGCCTACGAGGTGTGAACAGTGAAATCCAGTAAGAACAATTGCATGCAATTAAGTCATGCTAAAGCACAGTTTCTTCCTGGTGATTGTTTTCAGGTAATGTAGCACTATGATAGGTGTCCTTAAACCAAAAGCGTGCCCTTAGATTCATTCTCAGAGTCCTACTGCCATCTCAAGCTTCAGAATCAGACTGGGAGTCCATATTGCTCATAGCTGGGAAGCTGTCCACACCTCCAGTAAATCGTAGGGCCTTCACCTGGTCGTTGATCATTTATCGTTGGTATCATTGGAACTCTGGATTTTTCTTAGGAATAGAATTTATGGAATAACGAGCAATTTGTAAAAGGAAATTATTCATGGAAACCCAGGAGGGCCTAACTTTGAACTAAGAACTCTGGGAAGGTTGACTGAAGTCAGAGACATATATGGCCTGGGCCGGAAGAGACCATGACCTTCAGGTGGGGAAATTATACCTGAAGCAATACGTTGGCCCCCGTTACCTTTATATGGGGTCTTTTCATCAAGCCCTAAAAGGCATTTACTGAGATCCTCACAGGGACCCATGTCTGAAACAGCTCTCCATTCTCTTTCCTTGTGCGTGATTTTCATCATTGGACGGTATGCCCAAGGTCACTGTAGATGAGGACTTTTGAAGGTCATAGCAGTTTGGACTTTTAACTATATCAGCACTCTACTGAAGATCCAGAAAGATGATTAGCTTTCTCCAAAGAAGGCTAAGTAGGGAAAGAAAAAAAGGTATATTTAAGGAACAAGAAAAGGACATCAGACATCTGGCTTAGGATAGAGGAGAAGGGGCTACTGAGAGGTTAATTTAGTGGAAAGGTCATGAAAGGAAGCATGGATCATCATTCAGGTTTCTGAAATGGGAATCCAAACTCCTGGCCTCCTTAACACCCAGCAGTGAAATCATCTTTCATTTCACACCGGCTGTAAGTGTCCCT
Source organism: Lontra canadensis (assembly GCF_010015895.1). Lineage (NCBI taxonomy): Eukaryota > Metazoa > Chordata > Mammalia > Carnivora > Mustelidae > Lontra > Lontra canadensis. Next base: position 227,994 of record NW_022631062.1, read on the forward strand.
TTATTTTACTGTCCAAATTATAAATAGAAAATCATCATTTGATCTAATATGAAAACAAGCAAAACTCTTATTTTTAAACTTGACCATCATTTCTAAATGTGTAAACTGGGGATATTTTGTCATTCACAAAAGGTACGTCTTCTGAATTAAGAAACTTACATTCTTGGGACACCTGGCTGGTTCAGTGGGTGGAGTGTGTGACTCTTGACCTTGGGGTTAGAAGTTTGAGCCCTAAACATGTCTATTTCTGAATGTCACATTAGGAATAATTTGAAGCTGACATGCTGTCCACATGGACGATGTTCCTAATTCCAAATATAATAAATTCCAGAAATATTTTCTGTGTAGCACTCAATATGGAAACATTTACTCCTTATGAAGATTGGTCTTCTCAGTCAGCACTCGGCATTGCGTCCAGACCACCAAATGATTAACCTTCTCAGATAAAGGAGGAAAATGCAAATTAAGAGTTTCTTTAACCAGAAATACCCTTAAGACAAACCATGTGATTTACTTATCTTATTACAAGGTTTAAAATCTCTCATTAACAATTTTTAAAAGGGAGGATTATGCAAATCCAAAAGTAAGGTTTACTTTTTTTTTAATTTATTTTTAAAGATTTTATTTATTTATTTGACACAGAGAGAAATCACAAGTAGACAGAGAGGCAGGCAGAGAGAGAGAAGGGGAAGCAGGCTCCCTGCTCAGCAGAGAGCCCGATGCAGGGCTCAATCCAAGGACTCTGACATCATGACCTGAGCCAAAGGCAGAGGCTTAACCCACTGAGCCACCCAGGTGCCCCAGTAAGGTTTACTTTTGACATTTCTTTGCTATTAATGTAAAATAGGTCCCAGAAATATTGCACTAAATGGAGCCTTCTAAAACCATCCAAGTGATAATCTGCTCAGGTAAATTTCTCTCCGAACGGGTCCTATTATATTAAAGTCTCTAAAGTCTTTAGAATTAAGATTTTATTTTTTCCCCCTGAAACTGAAAAAAGTATTAATTATGATGTCCAGTGCCAGTGTGAAACAGGGAAAGAGACAGGTTTATAGATCACTTGGGAGATTTTAAGTTGCTACAGGAATCCTTCCAGAGAACACGTGGACAGTATGACTCCGATCCCCTGCTATCACTGATGTCCTGTGACGTCCCCCAACCAGCGCCAGAGAGAGCAGAAGAAGAGCCCCCACCACACTGTGGGAAACCCTATCTGTTGTAAGCCACTGAGTTTAGGGTGATTTGTTAATCACTGATGCAGAACTGAACGTTATGTAATTCTTTGGAGGCATGTCTTAGGTCTATCTAATTTAAAATAAAATAATAAATAAAGCAATAATGATTAAAACTTTACCCTAGTCTAATAATATAGCATATTTATTTTTATTTTTTTTCTTTTTTAAAGACTTATTTATTATTAGAGAGAGAGAGGCAGCACACAAGGAGGAGGGACGAGGGAGAGGGAGAGAGAGAATGTTAAGCAGACTTCCCACTGAGTGCAGAGCCCGGCATAGGGCTCGAACCCACAACTCTGAGATCATGACCTCAGATTTATCACATTTAAATAACTAAAAATTCAACTTAAAAAATGCAGTTATCAAGAGAGCTTTACTCCAGGGCACCTGGGTGGTTCAGTGGGTTGGAGCCTCTGCCTTAGGCTCAGGTCATGATCCCAGAGTCCTGGGATCAAGCCCCACATCAGGCTCTCTGCTCATCGGGGAGCCTGCTTCCCCCTCTCTCTCTGCCTGCCTCTCTGCCTACTTGTGATCTCTGTCTGTCAAATAAATAAATAAAATCTTTTTAAAAAAAGAAAAAGAAAGCTTTTTTCCCTAATGAGTGTGGAGTGGTGAAATTTAAGTGTGAATCAACAGACATTTGAAAGAGAAGTATTTTAGGGGTGCCTGGGTGGCTCAGTGGGTTAAAGCCTCTGCCTTCAGCTCAGGTCATGATCCCAGGGTCCTGGGATCAAGCCCCACATCGGGCTCTCTGCTCAGCTGGGAGCCTGTTTCTCTGCCTACTTGTGCTGTCAAATCAATAAATAAAATCTTCAAAAAAAAAAGGAAGCATGTTTATTGTTTGATGTTTTCTTCCTTAACTTTAGGACCCTGAGAGAAGCCACTTTGTTCTCATTGCTGGGGAGCCACTAAGAGAACCAGTTGTCCAACATGGTAAGCCCCAAAGCAATTTTCCTGTTGATTTTCTTTTTCTTTGAAAGTAGTATGCATGGATAGTATTACAGGGAGGAGTGGCTGGATTTTTGTCTTCTTTACCTACAAATTCGAGGATTTTGTTTCATTGTGCCATCATCAGAGGAAAATATATACGTGGCATTTATTGCTATATTCACTGTCTCCTTCTTTTAAAGGAATAATATCTATTACCTGTAGGACATTGAATATCAAACTATGGGGAAACAAAAATAGTGTTTTGCATTTTGTCACAGGGAACTTGAACTTGCAGAAAGGTTTTGTGGCCTGCTGCTTGAATATCATTTTTATCTTTATCAAAAACAGCAGTGATTTCAATACTGTTTGTAGTCCATTGTATTTTTAGTGAAAAACAGGTACCTCTTAAGAATATTTCTTTAGCAGTTTCTTAAATATCTGAGTCACTCCTTCTTTGTTAAAAAAACGAAAATGAATAGAGGGAACGGTGGTATCGTAGGACTAAGACTTTAGTTGGAGGCAGAAACTCCTGGAATAAGGACCTACTCACTTCACTTTGTCTTGACTTCCTCATAATATTGTTGTTTTATTAAATGAAGAGCATCTAAAAACAGCTGGAATCCACCTTCATATTCATTTTTATTAAGAAATTTTTTGCCAACTTAGATAAATGCCTATAAAACATGAGTCTACCTATCTGATTATGAAATTTGGCATGCCTTAAAATCCCATCGTATCAGCTTGCCTTGCATGAATTCCCAGGTATACACAATGAGGAAAAACTCAGCTGATCATACATTTCAAGAACAACGTACTGTTTTAAAAAGGTTATTTTTTGTTCTATTAATAACTTCAGGGGAAAACATGAAGTTAATACTCTACCTAGCCAATAGCAGTTGACCTCCATTTTGCGTGCTTCAGTTTCCACTCCAAAGGTCCATGGTTCTTGTTGCCTTTCGTCTTGAATGAAGAGCACCGAAATGGTTTGTTGTTCTAGAAGAAGCCTGAAGACAGATCATAAAGGGTCATAATCTTTATTCATAGTGGCTAGAATTTAGGTGGGGAAAGGAAGTGTGGGATGTAAGTCTTTTGAGTTTAATAATTGCCTCTGCACCGAGGATGAGAAATGAGAGTCCAACCAGATTAGGTAACCAAAAGGGAGGGTCTGCTCGAGGCCACGTCCATCTGTGTTACGGAAATCCTTTCTCGGAGGCTTAGGTCTTGAGAACACTGCATAACTAAGCCCGCACCTTCAAACTCAGATTAACCAGACAAGATAGATAAGTCCCTTGACATCTCAGTTAATGAAAGGTGCAAAGCATTTTATTTCGTTTGTTTATTGTAGTTTTGGGGGTTTTTTTGTTTGTTTTTGCTTACTTTTTAAACCCTAGAAAGTTTTTCTCTTACCCGTGTATGTTAAAGACAGCCACAACCATCTCTTGGCTGTTTGGGAACCGTACCAATTTAATGAACTAGCTTAGCAGAGATTGTCCATAATGATATGCTACAAATTAAGCATGGACCACCACAGAATGTTGAAATAGGAAATGTCCTTAACATCAATGTAGTCATGTCCCTTTTTATAAATGAGGAAAATGAAATCAATATATTTTATTTATTTACACAATAGATAATTGGGTAGTATTTATCATTACTATGAAGGGTCAAAGTGCTTTCCATCTATTACTTCATTTAATCTTCAGGACAAACTTATGAAGTTGGTACTCTCATCCCCATTTTACAGATGAGGAAGTGGAGGTACAGAGGTTCATTGGCTTGCTCACCACCACATGGCTGGATTCACAGTCGGGCTGTCTGATTACCAGCCACCCTGCCCTTCTGCTTCTCACCGTGTTGGGGTGACCCCTGCTCTGCCCTGTGGCTTCTCTGATGGGAAGCGATGATTAATAGTGGAGCTGGGATACGAACCCTAGTCTTTTGCCCCACTGCTTTGTGCTCTCCACTGTACTAGGGGGTTCTACCTAATGAGAGCTTGCACTCACACCATTTTTATTACCCAGGAGGGAGTGTAAAGGTTTAACTAGAGAAAAGATGAAACCTGTAGTTTGAAAGAGTATTTATGAAATAATTGATAACTATCAAATAATTTTTCTTATTTTTCTTATTTTTATAGTTGATCAATTATAAAACATATACTTTCTGGGGGATGTAATGTACAGCTTGATGATTACAGTTAATAATACTGTAGAGCCTATTTGAAAGTTGCTAAGGGAATAGATATTAAAAGTTGTCATCACCAGACTGTGGTACCTGGATGGCTCAGTCACTTAAGTGTTTGACTCTTGGTTTCGGCTCAGCTCATGATCTCAGGGTCATGAGATGGAACTCTGTATCAGGCTCTGCACTGGGCATGGAACCTGCTTAAGATTCTCCCTCTCCCCCTGCCCCTTCATCCCTCCCTGCCCTCTCCCCCCACCCCACACACACATGAAAGTTCTCATCACAAGAAAAAAATCTGTAACTTTGTGTAGTGATGAATATTAACTAGACTTACCATGATGATCATTTTACAACATGTACAAATACCAACTCATTATGTTGTACATCTTGAGACTAATACAATGTATGTCAATTATACCTTGATTTAAAAAAAAAACAAATTTAGTGATCTACTATGCAAAAAAAAGAACAGAAGGAAAAGAAAAACAAAACATGCTTTCTGGGTTTAGTTTTCTTCTTCATCTTAAGGATTTGAGCAGACAAGCTTCCTCAGCTCGGCTTTGGGGGGCTCCAAGCTTCCAGTGCTTCCTTTGTTTCCCAAAGTGTGGTCCACGGACCAGCAGTATCTGCATGACCGGAAAAACAGTGAGAAATGCAGAGTTTCGGACTCCACTCTAGACCCCTGAAACAGAATATACATTTCAATAAGATTCCCAGGTGGTTGACGTGCACATTAGAAATTGAGAAGCAGAACATCATACTGTAGAAATGTGTCGAAATGGAAGCCGAGAAGTGCACCATTTTTTCAGGAAAGTAATCAGGAGATGGGAGAAGTGCTCCAAAATCCAAACTGTAGCGATATTATGACATGCAAGAAGTTGGTCCTTGGCCCAGGATCTGCTCTCATTTTGAGTTCCATTTCCCTTTCTTTCTACTATGTGTCTTTTAGAAGCGTATGTCCCCAAGTCACCCTCTTGGATTGATTTTGCATATGAGCTCTCTGTCGTCATTCTTCCCTACCTGACAGAGTCCAGTTCTCTGTCTCCAGATGAAATTTCTCTCATGAGCCCCAGATCCGTGTTTCCAACAACACACCCAGCACCCCTGCCAGGAAGCCATTGTCGTCTCTCCAGTTCCTTCCTGTCAGCATAGCCAGAGCTGGCTTTCTTGTCCTACCCACACCCTCCTGTGTCTGGGATCTCAGCTGCCCATAACAGTTGTACCATTTACTCAGCCTCCCAGGCCAGATCCCTTCTCTACCCTGGTGCCAGAGTCTGAAAAACTAAAAATCAGATCATGTTACTATCTACTTAACCCTTTGGTGACTGTTGATCATCTGCAGAATTATGCCCAAACTTATTCCCATAGACCACACCCAAATCCCACAGAGGTCTGGCCTCTTCTGGCAAGGCAGGCCCCTCATTTCTTTCCTGCTTCAATCTCTCCTTCCAGCACTGTGCCCCTGTCCTCGGTTCTTCCACTTTTACCAAAACTCAAGTTCAAACCTAGGAATTAGACAAAGGCGCCAACAGGGTGTGACCCATGGACCAAATCTGCCCACTGCGTGTTTTTGTAAATAAAGTTTTATTGGAACACAGCCGTCCCTATTTGCTTTCATACGGTCTGTGTCTACTCTTACGCTTCAACAGAAGATTTGAGTAGTGGAGACAGACACCGTTTGACCCCCAAGATCTAAAATACATACTGTCTGGTCCTTACAGAAGAGGTATGCCAACCCCTAGAGAATCCAAAACATGATGGCTTCTTGACTCAAAATGTTTGTAATCTCCTGTTGATGGCCAATGAGTTGCCGCTAATTTTCAAAAATGACTCAAACCCTTCATGTAAGCACACGGCCTTATTTGCCACGTACACATCCTAACTATGACATTGCCATTTCTTGGCATCAGATCAGTTCAGTTCTTGACATCGACTGCTGCTATCAAACTAACAACGACAGGAAATCTTAAAAGTTCCCACCATAAAGAAAAACAATTCTCTGTGTGTGGTGACAGCTGTTAACCAGACTTACTGGGCTGATCATTTTGCAGTATATACAAATATTAAATCATTACTTGTCCACCTGAAACTCCACCTGAAAATACAACATAATGTTGCATGTCAATTACCCCTCATTTAAAAAAAAAAAAAGAAGAGAAATACCTCACAACTCTCAAAATCCTTGTAATGGAACCAAGCCCAAGAATGTTTTGAGTGAAGAGATTGCAACAGTGGCTGAGTGGGAGGCAGTCATTTATCTGATTTGTTTATCTGAAGTCTGGTCTTTGTAATCCTTCACGATCCTAGTCAAGAAACTTGTATTACATTCCTCAGGGACTGAATGCTGCGAAAAAAGCCTTTTACTGCTCACATATGCCTGGATTGGTTTCAGGTTAAGGACTCCAGAAATACATACCATTTCTAGTGATAAAATATTATTGTCAACCAGAACTTTGTGAACGTCTCTTTCTGCCGTAGGTCCATTTGTGATGAACACCAATGAAGAGATTTCTCAGGCCATTCTTGATTTTAGAAATGCAAAAAATGGGTTTGAAAGAGCCAAAACCTGGAAATCAAAGATTGGAAACCAGTGAAGAGCCCAGGAGCAGATCTCCGTGCTTTCTAGAATTTTGCCAGTGGTGGCATCCGTCCGTTCAGCACATTAGAGTTTCCAGAGCTGACTGAGCCCATGCTTCTAATGAATTCTACCCTGAAGTGATAACACAGTTTTTATAGCAACACACATGAGTATTTCCTGCTACATGCAAATAAACCTAATTGTTGCTTCTTTAAAAATCAGTGTTCATTTTGATCTAAGTTATTAGGTTTCTGTTTTAAAAAATCATTTCGTGTATTGTTTCCCTTTTTGTGTGTGTCTGAGTGTTTTGTGATTTTTGCTCACGGGTGAGTTTTGTGAGCATATGTGATTGCTTTCTGCCTGTCCCTGGCAGTCGATGTGTGGGTATCTGAGGTCCCTTCCCGAGCAATGCAGTTTCCATGCAACGTTCATGCCTGTGCTCTGGGGTTTCACGTTACAGGTTATCTGCGTTAAAATAACAGCAGTCCTGACGGTTTGAGTCAGTTTTCAAAACTGCCCTGCTATTGGTAGGGACGCGACAGGATTACAGCCAAGACTTCCCTGCATTTTCTGCCAAAATCTCTGTCAGATTTTAGACACATGCTTCCGCAACCTCCCATAAGGGTTGTGAAAAAAGTTTGAATCCAGAATTGGGTTCCAGCCTTCTGCGGTGGCCACACCACCTCTTCACAAAGCAACTAGAACCTGGGGCAAAGGGTGGAGAGTTTGTTTGTTTGTTTTTTTTTAATTTGCTGGATGTGAAGTGAATTGCGAGTGCTTTTTCATGTCAAGGGCAAGTCATATGCACCTCCTGATTATTTTTGGAGCATGAGAGCATTTAGATTTTTTTTTTCAAGTCTCTCCCCACATAAGATTGAGCAAAAACGTTCCTTGACTAATTGAAGTCATTTCATTGGATTTTGATCACATCTGATTATTTGTGTTTTTCCATGTGTCTTGGGGTTTCGAACTTTCCTTCTGGAGAATGCCTTTTGAAACAGTTTGCTCTCACTGCCTGATGTCAACTGCTTCGTAATCAGTGGATATTAAAATACTCAAAATGTACAGACAGTGGGCCGTGCTGAATGTTTTCATGATGTCTTCTCTGCAGTTGGTGCAGGGTTCCAGTTATGAACATGGACCAGTGAAGGTAGGTGTCTTAATTTTTAGTGTGATGCAGTTTTCTTATGGCTTATACAGAGGACTTTCTTTCTTTGCCCCCGATTTTCCAGACAATATTAAAATACAGAACACTCGTAGTAGCAGACCAGAGATATCTTTCATTGGTTAATGAGTGTTCTGGTTCTTAGGCTTACTAAGAATCTTGCCATGCATGTTGGAATATGCTGTTGTTGTTGTTTTTTTAAATTTTGGAGCTGTAATAGAACATGAATGAGCCTTCTAGACACTTTTCAGATGGATAAGTTTTGCCTCAATTATATATGCAGATGGCACAGTGATTTTCTAATGAAGCACTGATTTGTTTTTGTGACGAGGATAACTGTGTGGGCCATTTATTCATGTTGTTTGTAAGCAGCAAACGTTAGTTTGGTTACTTTAGTTAATTTCTTTCGTAAATTGCAAAGTGCAGTACTTTATCCAAATGGTTTCTATCTGGTTTTCTAAAATACCCATTGCTACCATCTAGAAAAATGGTTTTTTGGAAATCATTTGTGGTTTTTTTTTTGTTTGTTTGTTTGTTTGTTTTGCTTTTTAAAGTGTGTAAAATTCAACAGTAATTGAATCCTTGGTTCTTAAGGGCAAGCCTCGGAGCCAGATGAGTTGAGAGTAAGGCAAAAGAATTAATTGGATTGTTACTGGCTGAGCAATATTTCACCCAGTTTCATGTATTTTGCAGATTAGACTGTTTTCTTCAGCTCTCTATTTTGAAAATGATTTGGATTTCATTGTTTTGATGGAAGAGATAGTAAATCGTTATTGATTTAGGAATTTCTGGCAGCAAATAGACAAGTTAGACGTGAACTTGAGGTTTTGTAGCTGTTGTTAGGACATATATTTTTGGCAGGGGTGATAGCGCCCCCAACAGGAGAAGATTGGTCTTTGGGGTGAACAAGTCTTCCTCTCATTCCATGTGGAATGCCGATGTACATACGGTGCCTAAATAGACATACAGTTTGTAAAGGTTGAACACTGTGCCGGGGGACAGCCACCTTGAGTAGTCTGGCAGTCTTCTCAGATCTTTCTTTAAAAAAAAAAAAAAAGGAAGTCTGGCTTTCCAAATTCCAAATGCACTCCGGAGAACTCACAGCCGTGCAGCCCTACCTCACCGCTGCCAGCCTTCGCGCTGCAGCTCAATGCCAGATGGTAGGCAGAGAGGATCCCACCGTTGAGCCTCAGTGCAGGGGGGGAAATTGGACTCGTTTGAAGCAAATAAGACTTCTCAGGCTGTTCAGCTTTTTTGAAGTCCACAAAACTCAGAAACCCTTCAGATGCGCTGTGTTCATGGAAGCTTTCTTTTTTCCCCCAGCGTTATGCATAGATTTAAAAAATGTTTCCATTTGACTTTGAATGTCACTGCACTTGACAGTACAAGAGAAGATTTTGAATTGTTGGAAAGAAGGAATATGTTTTAGGTTCTTCCGCTCTTTTAAAGAATTCATACACCAAGAATTCTCTAGGTGTCCTGGGCACAGTGAGGTTTGAAGTGGTTCACATGTACTGATCACACATCAATTTATTTCTTGGGGCGGAGGAAGAAAGCGTGTGAATTTGCATGTGACAGAAGACATGACCTTCTACATGGAAGATGCAGCATCATTTGCTTAGTAATATACTATTAGCAATTTTTTTATATATGTCTGAGTTTCATTTAAAAAGTGCAACTACACACATTGCGCTTCCGTCTACCCAACCCCCAGCTAAATTAAATGTTTTCGATGTGAAGGGGCGGGGGGTGCCTAGAGTAAACAGAAGTTTCGACATAGATGAGACTGGACCCTGTGAGGGATGAGGAGCTATACCGTATAGGTTACTAGGCTTTTCCTTTAACCCCTTTTTCTTAAGAGAAAATCTAAGACGAAAGAAGCTTCTTAATGTTCTTCTTGTTTAAAGGAAAATTTAGTATGGAAGCGGATTCGAGATGGTAATGAACACTGGGATATGAATTTATTCTTTTGCTTTCGGGGATAAAAATGTTCCACTTATTATTAGACATTTTCAGGGTCCTTCTCAGTAGTAGGTCTGTGAGCCTGTTCTTCTCTCCATCCTCCTGTCTAGACATAGCCCTGGCTGTTCCTAAATGGATCCCTTCCCCTACAGTCCTCACTTTCTGTCCTTAAACATTGTCCTTGTCTTCGCTTTGACTAGTCTTGCCTCTACCCTAATCATATGAGTCTGTGAATATTTTTTCTGCAACAACCACGCATCGAGCCACTGATATCCTAGACGATTGTACTTAATGCCACTTTAGGGTGAGGCATCCTATTTTCTTTAGGCTTGCCACCTGTATTTAGGAGAGCTGTTTGGGGTTGGCAGTGCATGGACTTTGTGGACTGAGATAATTCTGTTTGAAAATCTCAACTCAAATCTGCACATGCTGTTTAGCTGCTAACTTTCTCAATCTAAGCAGAACACATTTTCTTCTAGAAACGACATCAACCCAGTGCCTGATCTTGGCTCACTAATAGAATCAGATTAACCATCTAGATGTAGGATTTATAGGTGTCTGTTTTCTCCAGCTTTTATTCTACAGTTGGGATAGTCCTGTAAATTTGTACAGGATGTGCACTGCCCAACTCTAGGAAGCTTTACATAGACTCACTTCTGTCTGTGACAGCCCTGAGTCTCATAGTGTTGATATTTTGGGCACTTGGTAATAAATACATACAATTTCACTGTCCAGTCGTTCACACTGACTGTCTGGCCAGCACTATTTTGGTTTACTTGATAAGCAGTTGCTGTCATGGGGAATCCTGACATCTCCTATGAAGCCAGCCTCCCTAAATCTTTTCAGCATCACTGATGCAGACACATCACTAGAATGATGAAGGAGTAACTCCAGGTTATGATAGGCTTTCCCAGCTCTTTTCTGGCAAAACTGGTTTCCTTCTCCTCCTCACTACCTTATAGCCCCATCCTTCTTCCCTGGTGGATGAATGTTGCTGGGGGTTGGAGTCATTCAAACTGTATGTGATACCAAGACCCACTGGAACGTGGGGTACCTCTTAAGTTTCATGAGAAGTCCCATGGCCAACAAGACTTTGTAAGCCTGGTGTCACGTGCCTTTTCCTGACATCCACTCTAGAGCGAACTGAATAACAAGAACTGAGTACATCTTGCATATTTCACTTCAGGAAGCGGACCCTCCGTTCCCCTCCCTCTTTTCACATTCTAAGTCTCACACCGAGAAGCCCATTGACTGTTGCTAGTCACATGGCCTACTGAATTCTTGTTCACTTTTCAATCAGGCACAGTCCTTGGCACAAAAGACATTTGAAATGTTTTCTATGAACTTCTTCACTTATGACCCCGTGGCTAAATGGGTTGAATTACTTGCTTCTATACACAGATCTGTTCTACCCCTACTCAGTCACCCTGAATGGTGGTTGAAGCTTTCATATCTCCGTAGTGTATTATTGGTATTCAGGATACAGTAGAACCCTCCCTGTATCTTATGTCTTCCTTGTGTGACTTTTAATTTAAAAAATCCTGATTTGGACTTGTGGATGAGCCTGTACTGTAGACCCCTACGAGTGCTAGGAAAAACAATATCAGTAATGCTAAATGTTGAATGAGTTCCATTATGGAACTCCCTTTTGGGAGCAGCTTATAAAAGATAGCTTATGGAGCAAACATATAGTTTTTGGACACATGAATGCTTCCACGTAGAACCTGATGTGGTAAGATCTGGAACTCCTGGGCACATGTATCATCACCACAATTGGCTTGAGGTCCTAGAGAAGTCGGGACACACATGAGAGCAACCTTGTTTCTGAGCACATTTCTAAACCTAAGTCTTTCCTACCACTCGAGATTAGCAGTGAGGATGGGAAACTACATGTAATTGGGAATGTGAGATGCATGGAGAGGAGTCCTTTCTTTTTAGGTGGCTTGCATGTGAAGTCCACTTTTGTCTCTCTTGCCACTAGTTCTTATAATCTCTACCAAGACATTAGGACATTATTAAACCAAGACACATTGAGGCCTCCCCGCATGTCGTGAAAGCTGTGACCGATCATCACATCCCAGTTGGTGAAGGATCTCCTTTGCTTCTCATTAGGACTTAACCGTGGTTGACAGTGCATTCACTGAATGTTGAGCCCATACTATGTCTGGGCACTAGTCTCAGTGCTGGAAATGCAACAGGAAAGAGGACAGTGTTTTGACTTTCATGGAACTTACATTCCAATGGCAGGGAGAGGCAGGCAGTAGCAAATCTAGAACGTGGAGTATCTCAAGGTGGTCCCATGGAGAAAATCAAGCAGGAGGAGGAGACATAGAGTGATGGGTGGGAGAGACTTACCGGATCTGATTTCACTTGTGCAGAGCCCTGAAGGAAGTGAGGTGGGTGGGACAACCATTGCACACTGGCCATGGGGAGGGCGGGGAAGTGACTTGGGTGTTTGGGTTGTAGCTCCAGTGGAGGTGGAATTAGAGGCAGGGGCCAGAGCCACAGTTGTTGAGGTTGGAGAAGTAGCCAGGGCAGATCATACAGGATGTGGCTGTGTTCTAGTAAAACTTTATGAATACTGAAATTCAAATTGCATATCACTTTCATACGTCATGAAATAATCCTTATCTTCTCTTCCTTTGTTTCAACCATTTAATAGTATTAGGCTAAGGAGTCAAGATGGCGGAGAAGTAGCAGCTGAGACTACTTCAGGTAGCGGGAGATCAGCTAGATAGCTTATCTAAAGATTGCAAACACCTACAAATCCAACGGGAGATCGAAGAGAAGAAGAACAGCAATTCTAGAAACAGAAAATCAACCCCTTTCTGAAAGGTAGGACTGGCGGAGAAGTGAATCCAAAGCGACGGGAAGATAGACCGCAGGGGGAGGGGCCGGCTCCCGGCAAGCGGCGGAGCAACGGAGCACAAAATCGGGACTTTTAAAAGTCTGTTCCGCTGAGGGACATCGCTCCAGAGGCTTAACCGGGGTGAAGCCCACGCGGGGCCAGTGTGGCCTCAGGTCCCGCAGGGTCACAGAAGGATCGGGAGTGTCTGAGTGTCGCAGAGCTCGCAGGTATTAGAACGGGGAAGCCGGCTACAGAGACGGAGCCGAGGGGTGACTCTCAGCTCGGGGTTACCTTGAACCGGTCGCAGGCTCGGTGAGCTCGGAGCGCGGCCGGAGGCCAGGGTGACGGGAGCAATTGGGCGCTGTTCTCTGAGGGCGCACTGAGGAGTGGGGCCCCAGGCTCTCGGCTCCTCCGGGCCGGAGACTGGGAGGCCGCCATCTTCCTTCCCGTCCTCCGGACTCTACGGAAAGTGCTCAGGGAACAAAAGCTCCCGAAAGCGAACCCGAGCGGATTACTCAGCCCGGCCCCCGGTAAGGGCGGTGCAACTCCGCCTGGGGCAAAGACACTTGAGAATCACTACAACAGGCCCCTCCCCCAGAAGATCAACAAGAAACCCAGCCGGGACCAAGTTCACCTACCAAGGAGTGCAGTTTCAATACCAAGGAGAGCAGCGGAATTCCAGAGGAGGAGAAAGCAAAGCACGGAACTCATGGCTTTCTCCCCATGATTCTTTAGCCTTGCAGTTAATTTAATTTTTTTTTCTTTTTCAATTTTTTTTCTCTTCTGCTAAATTTTTTTAACTTTTACCCTTTTCTTTTTTAACATTTTTAACTAGTTTATCTAATATATATATATTTTTTTCCTTTTTATATTTTTTCATTATTGGTTTTCTTTTTTTATTTGTTTCTTTTTTCTTTTTTCTTTCTGAACCTCGTTTTATCCCCTTCCCCCCCCTCACGATTTGGGATCTCTTCTGATTTGGCTAAAGCATATTTTCCTGGGGTTGTTGCCACCCTTTTAGTATTTTACTTTTTCCTTCATATACTCTTATCTGGACAAAATGACAAGGTGGAAAAATTCACCACAAAAAAAAGAACAAGAGGCAGTACCAAAGGCTAGGGACCTAATCAATACAGACATTGGTAATATGTCAGATCTAGAGTTCAGAATGACGATTCTCAAGGTTCTAGCCGGGCTCGAAAAAGGCATGGAAGATATTAGAGAAACCCTCTCTGGAGATATAAAAGCCCTTTCTGGAGAAATAAAAGAACTAAAATCTAATCAAGTTGAAATCAAAAAAGCTATTAATGAGGGGCAATCAAAAATGGAGGCTCTCACTGCTAGGATAAATGAGGCAGAAGAAAGAATTAGCGATATAGAAGACCAAATGACAGAGAATAAAGAAGCTGAGCAAAAGAGGGACAAACAGCTACTGGACCACGAGGGGAGAATTCGAGAGATAAGTGACACCATAAGATGAAACAACATGAGAATAATTGGGATTCCAGAAGAAGAAGAAAGAGAGAGGGGAGCAGAAGGTATATTGGAGAGAATTATTGGAGAGAATTTCCCCAATATGGCAAAGGGAATAAGCATCAAAATCCAGGAGATTCAGAGAACCCCCCTCAAAATCAATAAGAATAGGTCCACACCCCGTCACCTAATAGTAAAATTTACAAGTCTTAGTGACAAAGAGAAAATCCTGAAAGCAGCCCGGGAAAAGAAGTCTGTAACATACAATGGTAAAAATATTAGATTTGCAGCAGACTTATCCACAGAGACCTGGCAGGCCAGAAAGAGCTGGCATGATATATTCAGAGTACTAAATGAGAAAAACATGCAGCCAAGAATACTATATCCAGCTAGGCTATCATTGAAAATAGAAGGAGAGATTAAAAGCTTCCAGGACAAACAAAAAACTGAAAGAATTTGCAAACACCAAGCCAGCTCTACAGGAAATATTGAAAGGGGTCCTCTAAGCAAAGAGAGACCCTAAAACTAGTAGATCAGAAAGGAACAGAGACAATATACAATAACAGTCACCTTACAGGCAATACAATGGCACTAAATTCATATCTCTCAATAGTTACCCTGAATGTTAATGGGCTAAATGCCCCAATCAAAAGACACAGGGTATCAGAATGGATAAAAAAACAAAACCCATCTATATGTTGCCTACAAGAAATTCATTTTAAACCCGAAGACACCTTCAGATTTAAAGTGAGGGGGTGGAAAAGAATTTACCATGCTAATGGACATCAGAAGAAAGCAGGAGTGGCAATCCTTAGATCAATTAGATTTTAAGCCAAAGACTATAATAAGAGATGAGGAAGGACACTATATCATACTCAAGGGATCTGTCCAACAAGAAGATCTAACAATTGTAAATATCTATGCCCCTAACGTGGGAGCAGCCAACTATATAAACCAATTAATAACAAAATCAAAGAAACACATCAACAATAATACAATAATAGTAGGGGACTTTAACACTCCCCTCACTGAAATGGGCAGATCATCCAAGCAAAATATCAACAAGGAAATAAAGGCCTTAAATGACACACTGGACCAGATGGACATCACAGATATATTCAGAACATTTCATCCCAAAGCAACAGAATACACATTCTTCTCTAGTGCACATGGAACATTCTCCAGAATAGATCACATCCTCGGTCCTAAATCAGGTCTTAACCGGTATCAAAAGATAGGGATCATTCCCTGCATATTTTCAGACCACAATGCTCTGAAGCTAGAACTCAATCACAAGAGGAAATTTGGAAAGAACCCAAATACATGGAGACTAAACAACCATTTAATAGTATTAAAAATAATCCTTAGCTCACAAACGACAGTGAAATAGGCTGTAGGCTGGATGTGGCCCGTGGGTCATAGTTTGCCAACCCTGATCTATATCGTTACATGATTTTATCCTCTGCAGTCTGTTTACTGGTACCCGACATTTTTAATTGGCGTCTAAGTTTAGTGTTTTGTCATCCTCTGCTAGAAGGAAAGTTTTTTAACAACAGGGACTTTTCTCTTTTTTTCTTTCTCTCCTCCTTTGTTTTTTGTTTTAAGAAGTTGCTTATGCTCTTTGGCATTGTGCATGCGCCGCTGCTCCAACTGCAGCCAGAGTTCCTTTGCCCACGTGGCAGCCACATCCTTCATACCCCCTGCAGGGTACCCTGAGTCTGGGGAAACTGCACTGCGTGCTACCGGGTCTCGGTCACTTAGTACAAAGCCTGTAAGAGAATAGATAGTAACAAGTGTGTGTGGACGGACTGATGGACAAGGCCTCTGAGATTTTGACATACCCAGCTTACAAACTGCCACATTAAATCATCTCCAGCTTCTCCTCTCATCGTAGCTTGTCTGATTTCCGTTGTTTACATTCAGAAGCGTTTTTGATAAGGCAGTTGATTTCCCATGTGCCATCTTCCTCTGGGGATTAGAGAGGGGTCAGATGATGGTATCGAAGAACACTGCAGTGTCCTTATAGCCACAGGCCCTCCAGTAAGGTGTTCACTCCTAGGATCCAGTTACAGAAGTATGTCCCCTTCACCCATTTTCTAGCCTTAGTGGTCACAGAAAGAGAGGCAGGGAAAACCGTGTTGGGCCACATGGCAGATCTGGATAAAACACAGACACCTTGAAGATTTCCTTCATCTTTGGGATTCCTGAGAAGTGCTATCTATGTTTCCATGTGGTGATTTGTGGGGATGTGGTAGATTATGGCAAAGCACTCTGGTTCAGTACTTTGTCAGTCAGCATCGGCCATGGTATACTGCAAAAACAAGCACCTCCCAGATCGTGGTGACACAGAAACAGGTTTATTTATTTCTCCTACCACAGAACCATCTGGGTTAGTTCAGGGTCATTGCTAGCTCAGGATGAAATTGGCTGAACATCCACATCTTAAATGTCATCAATCTCTGTGACAGGGCAGGAGAGCCCCTGGAGAGTTTTGCTTTGGCAATTAAATGCTCTGGCCTGGCAGTGACTCATGTCACTTCTGGTCACAGTCCCTTGACCCATCGCTCCATCGAACCACAGGGGGCCAGGAAGTGCGCAGTCCTTCCATGTGCTCAGAAGAGAGAGCTGGAAATATTTGGTGAACAGGATAAATGACTAGCAGCCCAGCTCTGATTGTTTCTAAATGTTTTTGAACATGTCTTTGAGATGGGAAACAACCATGGTTGGCTACTCGGGTAGAGTTGCTGAAGGAAGACACTCAAGTTTATTTCTGCTGTTCAAGAGTCGGCTTCTTGTCCCTGGAGAAAGAACAGCTGTACATTTCAGTTCAGTAAGTATTTGTGGAATGTCTGCTGTGTGCCAGGCACATGAGTGGAAATGATATTTTTATGAAATAAAGATGTCTTAGTTATTTTCATGTCTTACCAATGACTGAGGTGTTCAGTTGTGGCCTGCAGGAAGGATAATTTTAAGGCCTGGAACTTTAGGTAATAATGCCAATTTTTAGGAGTCTTTTTTTTGGTTGTTGTTCATTGTTACCTAAACAATCATAACAGTCACATGTTTGACAAAATTATTGCTTTTCTGAAGTCTAGGTTTGGTGAAAATTGTTTCTGGAGAGAATGACATTTGCAGGATATAGGCATGACAAATATTTTGTTGCTGCTTACGGTTCCATTCTGGAGAGAGTTAGGAAGGGTGTAATTTTGACTAGGTGAATGCCCTGAATTCATCCTAAATTAAGATTCCCCCAAAAGGAGAGTGGGCTGAAAAAGTAAAAGTAGACTTTGCAGTGGTGTGCGTGGTTCATAACTACACCCTTACAGCAAGACTGGGGATCACTGAGCATCTTCGACGGTGCAGAGGATATTGGTAAGGAAGAGGAGAGCCATGGATGCTGATGTGGGACCACTGCATCTTTGGAAGAAGGGAAAAAGGGGACACACTGGACTGACTACCAGCAGTATAGTGGGGTGCCTTGCCAAAAAGACATGGGGATTTACATAAAGATCCTCTGCTCAGCCAACAGATTATGTTATACTTAGGCTGAAATAGGACTGTAGCAATTAACTGTTGCCACAGTAACGCTGTGTAACAAACCAGTCCAAACTTCAATGGCTTAAAAAATCCCTTCTCACTCTTGTTGCTGTGGGTCAGCTGGGAGTCAGGATCAAGGCTCGAGCCATTGGTTGAATGGGGGTCTGCCCCACATGTCTCTCATCCTCCTTTGATCAGTGGGCTAGCAGGGGCAGGTACTTGTGATAGAAGAAATGTAGAAGTGTACACTCATGCGTACATTTCAACTCTCTGTATCATATCTTGTAATGCGTCACTGGTCAGAGCAAGTCACATGACCCAACATCAATAGGGCTTAGAAAGACACTTCTCCCTTTTTGTGGGGAGCTGTGGGGTTGTTTTTTTTTTTTTCTTTAAAGATTTTATTTATTTATTTGACACCAAGAGAGATCACAAGTAAGCAGAGAGGCAGAGAGAGAGGGTGAAGCAGGCTCCCCACTGAGCAGAGAGACCGATGTGGGGCTCTATCCCAAGACCCTGAGATCATGACCTGAGCCCAAGGCAGAGGCTTAACCCACTGAGCCACCCAGGTGCCCCTGTGGGGTTGTTTTTAACAATAACCATATTACCATGAAGGCTTTGAGTTGTTTTCTTACAAATTGGGCCCTTGATCTTTGACATCGGTGTAAAGAAACTGTAACAGACCTCAGGAATATATACTCTTGGGGTTATTCAGAGCATCCTTCTGAGTCTTGCCACTCAAGTACATCCCACAGTCGTCTGCCCCACATTTCCTAAGCACAGATACATCAGATGGGAGCAGAGGCATTGAGTGGAACATGGATTTAAAACACATAAGGGGGGGTGGTGCCTGGGTGGCTCAGTCGGTTAAGTCTCCAACTCTTGATCTCAGGGTCATGAGTTCAAGCCCCACACTGGGACCACACCCAGTGTAGAGCCTATTTAAAAAATAAAAATAAATATGTAAAGGGGCATGTTAACTAAATTGAATTTAATAAAAAAATTTTTAATATTCAGACTTTAAAAAATGTAAAGGAGGCATAGAGGTATCCCCAGATCTCCACATTTGGCTGGGTAGAAAACCACCCACAACACTCATCAAACTGGAGGATGTGGAGGTCCCAGGCATCTTAGTCCTCCAGTATCTCCCTAAAATACCCAGACGGCTTTGCACACACAGAGAAATGCATGTACATGGTTTCCCTGAGTTTGTAATCCTTTTCCCTAATCAAGTTTAATTAAACACCCAAGGTTTCTTACAGATATGCATTTCAGTACAGAACTACATAAGTCAAAGAGCCACCAAAAACATGAGGCCCCCAGATGACCAAGTTCCTGGATTTCAGAGAAGGACCAGGCCCTCGGCTCCCTCCAAGCAGCCCCAGCAGTAATTTCTAACAAGGCTGCATTCTCCTTCCTGCCCTCAGTTGGTGCACCCCATTCTATTAGGTACCATCTGTTCTGGGTAAGACCAGACTCCCAGTAACAGAATACAAAGGTTTAAGATGTGGGTTGTTTCTTCATCTGTCTATACAGATGTACGTAAAGCCTGGGCAGATTACTTTGAAATTGGCCTTTCATCTGAAAACCCTTCCAACAAATGTTAAAAAAGAAGATGAAAAAACTTGTCCTTGCTTTACCCTGGAAAAGTTTTTCTCTTTTCAGTTTTTAATTACTGTGACAGAAGTTGCGCCATCTTGCTCTTGTCAGACTCGCCTCCGGTTACTGAGGGAGACCAGGGGCCAGAAGACACACAAACTTCTGAACCGCAGTGCAGGCCCAGATGCTGCACCCCCCCACCACCACCACCAGAGAAAGGAAAGAAAGGGCCTTAACATTACTAAATGCCTACTCGGTGCCTGCCTCTTTCCCCCATCAGACCTCATGAATCTCCCCATCAGGTACTGAGGTGGGCACTGGGAGCATCGCCAGCCATAAAACGAGGAAAGGAAATCCAGCTTTAAGGAAGTTCAATAATTGACCCTCAATCACATAGCTAAAAAGGAGCAGTGCCTTGATTCGAAGCCTGCTCACTTTATTTTTTTATTTTTTTAAAAGTCATTAACATTTTTCCCCTTTTGGCGGGCAGTTCCATGAATTTAAACACACTGTAGAGATTTGCGTAACCAGCGCCATAATCAGGATAGGGAAACATTCATTTATGCTCTCCTTTCCGAGTCACACCCTCCCGCCAAAGCCCTGGCAGCCTCCGATCTGTCCTCCAGCACAATCATTGGGGTTTTTTAAGAATGTCGTAAATGGAGTCATACAGTACATAACCTCTTAAGATTGGCTTCTTTCACTGCCAATGCCCTGCGGACCCATCTGAGTCCCCTGGCACACCAGATCGTTCTGTTTTCTTGCTGAGTGGTAGGTCACAGGCTGGATGGAACAGTTTGCTTAAGTACTCACACATTGAATGACATACGGGTTGTTTCCAGTATGGGGACTATGATGAAGAAAGCTATTGTAAACAAACATTCGTGTAAAGGCTTTGGGGTAAACCTAAGTCCTCTTTTATCAAGGGTCAATTCCCAGGAGTGTGACTGCTGGGTCATATATTGGGTGTGTGCTGAACTTTGTCAGAAACTGCCAACACGTGCTCCAGAGTGTTGTTCCATTAACAACTCAATTCCATGCATTCCCCTCTCCAGTTAGCTGTGGTTTAAGCTTCTTTTCAGGGAATATTATTTTCACTTGGGAGCTGCGGGAGGCAAAGGCAGAAAAGTTCATTTGGACTCATCAAGGTAACGTGGCCCAGGGACTCGAGGGACAGGGGGAACTGTATTTGGGGAGGACAACTGGGAGGATGTCTGTGCCACCTGGACCCCAAACTGGGAAAAATTTGGTGGTTTTGGCTAAGCTTTAAACGTTTTGTTGGAACTGAAATGCCAGCTGCTCTTGCCGCAAAACAGAAGTTACTAAGAGGTGAAGGGAACGCAGGAATATTTGTGTTGCAACCTGATCCACAAACCCAAACCCACTGCAAAGGGAAATTGCTAACTGCTGTGATGTCCCTGACCTCCAGGGGCAAGTAATAGAACTGTGACCCCAGGCAACACTTGTAAATCCCTAAGCAGATCTAGGGGAAGTCGTGTGAAATGTGTTTTCTCCATAGCCCACCCTGAAGTTTCTGGATTTTCCCAATATATAAATTCTAGTCACTCCACCTCCTTATTATCAAACTTCCTGAAGATATTGCCAACATATTTGACAAAATAACATAAACTGTTTTTAAGAGGCGTGGAATCCCAGGCTCAGATTCCCTGCTCTCACAGAGGTCCAGAGAGGAATTTTGCAAAGCTGGTCTTTTCCCATATCTAGAATGGGAAGACTCCTAATAGCATGGGAACGGATGGCTCAAGAAAAGCTTTTCATGGAGCTTTGGAGGAAAGTAGTCAGTGGCCCCACTCTGAAATTCCTTGCCGAAGGTCTGAGAGCTCGGAGCAGGGATCTGAGCCATGTTGTGTACTCCAGGCCATGTTCCTGCCGCCCAGGCATCCATGTCTATACTCCTCATTTATATTTTCTTTTAAATACTTTATGGGCTGCCTTGTGAAAGGATTGTAATTGACACTCCCCTGTTGAATTCCAGCAGGTGGAAGTACTACCTATTATTTTTCTTTCTGTTTTGAGAAATGGGTTGTTTTGAGTCCTTGGAAATTTGAGAAGCAATTTATTCTATCATTTCGCCTGGTCTCAAGAAGGCAGCTGGCCTCCTCATGCTCTTTGACCTGGAAAACATTCTGGTTGGTCTTCAATCTTGAAAAAGTCATACAGGTTGGGAACTGGTGTACTATCAGTCAGACTTGAGTTAAGAAAGGCTTTGGAAATCCACTTAAGGAAGATACTTACACAAGTATTTTGAATCCAAGGTGTAACCCAAAAGGATTTAAAGAATAAGATTATTTCTCAGCATGCGTCTACCATTTATTCCCTACTGAATGGACTTGTACCTAGCTCAGGCACTAACCAAGGTCTTTGGACTTAGACCAGCATGCACCAATCCCCACAGAGGAGTGGTTCTCATTAAAATCACTTGGGAAGGTTTTTTTCTAAGATTCGTTTATCTGAGAGAGGGAGAGAGCACGAGGCGTGGGGAGAGGAGGGGCAAAGGGAGAGAAACAGACTCCCTCTTTAGCACAGAACCCATCATGGGGCTCAATCTCACAAACCTGAGAGTATGACCTGAGCTGAAATCAAAGAGTCTGCCGCTTATCCGACCGAGCCACCCATGTTCCCTAAAATCACTTGGGAAGATTTTTTAGCTAAACTTTTTAGTTTGAAGTAGTCTTAGATTTACAGCAAAGTTTCAAAGGTAGTATAGAGAATTCTTATGTATCTCCCGCCCATCCTCCCCAAAGGCTAGCAAACACTCAGAAAGTTAAAAACAAACAAACAAACAAACAAAAAAACCTGATGAGGAAGCTTCAGCCCAGTACCTCTGAGGATGGGATCACAGATCGAAGCTTCTTTCCCCAGGAGGTTCAAGGTGAAGCCAAGAGTGAGAAGCACTGCTACAAACCCTTCTCCAAGTATGCTCAGCCAGCCAGCAGGACCACCATCATCCGGGATCTTGTTAGAAATGTGGCATCCTAGGTCATGCCCTGAATCTAGGATCTGCTTTCTAACAAGATGGCCAGGAGATTTGTATGCCCATTAACCTCTGAGAAGCACTACTCTATACAAAACGTTACACAGATCACAGAAACCTGGGCCTGATGGCTCGTTGTCAAATGCATGATGTATTTATTACTCATCAGTTGCTTCCTCAGATATCTACTAAGTGCCTGTTGCATAAAAAGGATGAAGCAGACCTGTGTTCTACCCTAGAGGAGATCACAGTGTAGTAAGGGAAATGCAGTGTGTTCATAAATCATACAGTGTAAGTTAGGGACATCATATAAGCTTGATGGAGGAGGCAGCATCGGATTTGAACTTGGAAAGAGGACACCTGGAGGAAGATACTTGAATGATAATTGACGTAGTTTGAACAAATGAATTATCTCAGGGTTAGATTTGCTTTAGTGTTTGATGAATCAGTTTTTTCACCTATTTAATGAATCTTTAGCTCTTACTGTTGCTATGTGAGTAGGACATCTCCTTACTGCAGCAGTAGCCCTTACAGCCCAGTGGGAAAGACAAACACCAAGCAAGTAATGACACAATTCATTAGTGTCAGCAGTGGTAAGTGCTGGGAAGGAGAAAAATGCGGTGCTGTGAATCCATGTGACCTGGGGACCAGACCCCGGTGGGGTTGGGAGTTGGGGGGGAGGTTTCCCTAAGAACATAACACCTGGCTAAGAAAGGCTCAATGGGACAGAGAGTGGAGGGCACTCCCAAGCAGAGGGAACAGCATGGACCAAGGCCAGAGCAAGAGGAAATGAACAAAAGAACGAATCAACGAAGTGGATGTCCAGTAATATCCAGGTCTCCAGTATTTTCCATGGCCTCCTGAATTGGTACAGTGGATGTGAAGTGGTACATCTTAGGGCCAACCTCTCCCTAATCTTATTCCCTGGTCTTCCCACTCATCAACTTGCTCTGTTCCCAAAGTGACCCTCCCACTGTTCTTTTCAGTAGGGCTTCTTGATATCCCCAAATCATGCCCCTGTTTACTCTTTGAAGGTGTTACTTGACTAGATATTTCTGAGGAGAAGCAGGGATGGAAATTTATAATTTAAACTAGTAGGCATGCAGGGAGCCTTTGATTTCCTCACAACACGGAGAATGCCCAGTGACCTTAGCAATTAACAAAAGGAAAAATTGTTCCCCTTCCTTCCTCTTGCCCTGAAGGGACCGGTATACATTTAAATAAGGGTACGAAAATAAATAAATGAATGAATGAATGAATGTACGATCTTGTTACAAAGGCTTTAAGCCTCACGTTTTAGAAACTGGCTCTGGTCGCCAGGACATCAGAGAATGATTTGTTATTTAGGAGTGAAATTGCTAACAGTATCAGATCAATTATCACACAAGTGAATAAAAAGACGCTGTAACAAAAAGCAAAGACCAGGCAAGCCTGCTTCACTTCTTCCTCTCGCTGAGTGCTTTCTAATTACTTTAGTTTTGACTAGGACTTCCACTAGAAAAGAGGAAGAAATTACGAGCAGCTCATTTGGCAAATGTTTGGTAGTTAAAACCGTTGAAATCAATGGTTTAAATATATATTAGGGACTCTATTTTACACTTGGCGATTTTAATTTTTGTCTTCCCCAAGCAGATAGCATCAAGTTAATTATACAAAAATCAACCAGCGCGGAAAGTCTATTGGAGCCCAGCCACCGTTCTTGATCCTTTGTAGACGTATCCACTGACAAATGAGTTGTCAGGTTTAGGCTGATGCTGAGTGGTTAGTACTCCCACTTGTAGTAGTAAAATGACCACCTGCAATTTCTCAGTGATTTCAAACTAGATTTGAAATTATGAGACTTACAGCATGCTTTAAACGCTGTTTTTTTTTTTTTTATGATGAGGGAAGTCTTGAGCTGCTCAGCGCCTTTCATGCAATCCAGAGATTTGAAATCTTTCTGCAGAGTTCTCAGTTGGGTAGTTTAAAACCATTTCTGAGATTGAATTGAAGCCTGTCAGAGCTATGCATACATACATCGCTCTATATTTATGGATGGTATTGAATGAAATTTGCCTCAATAAATAAAACTCCTTCAGATACAACATGACTTTTAAAACATTAGAAAGGTATTTGGTTTATTTTCATCAGGAAGCAATGGTGTAACAAAATTTTATTTCAAGGATGACATTGAGTATGAAATAGTAATACTGTCCAACCAGAAGAGGCAATGAATAATCAGAAAAAGAGGGGCTATTGACAAATGAGTCTTTAATGGAGAATCACTGCTTTTCCAAGTTGACAGTTGAACATTTAGGCAGTTTCATCCCCAGATTCCCTAGATGAAGAAACTGTGGCCTGCCCCTTAAACTTGATGCCTGTTCCACAAACCCTATCTTTGCTCTCCAAGCTTCCTCCTCCCCATGCTCCCTGAAAATTACCTCGATTTAAACTTCACAGAGAAGTGAGAAATCCTAGGTCCCAAGCAGCCTTGCCATCCACAAACCCATGTCATTCTCTGCAGGCCTCCTATTCTGGAAGGTGACCATTTCATCCATTCATGCATTTATCTCTGGAACTTAGGTCAAACCAGCCCCTCTGCTTTCTCTCCTGCATATGTGTTCCATGTCTTCCTCTCTGGTGGCACTTAACCTTAGCTTAGAAACATTTTCCAAGGCTCCCCTGCTTTTATTACACACACACACACACACACACACACACACACACACACACACACTCATATCTGAACTTCCAAGCAGGATGACCTTCTCAGTTCATGTTTTGAGATCTTTTCTAGTCCATAGCCATGATAGGTAAAATAGAGAATTGATCAAGGGGCACCTGGGGGGCCCAGTCAGTTAAGCATATGCCTTTGGCTCAGGTCATGATCTCAGGGTCCTGGAATTGAACCCCAGTTTGAGCTCCCTGCTCAGTGGGGAGCCTGCCTCCCCCTCTCCTTCCTGCTCATGCCCTCTCTTACTATCTCTGTCGCTATCTCCGTCTCTCTCAAATAAATAAATAAATAAATAAATAAGATCTTTAAAAAAATTGATCCAATGCTGGTAAACGTGTAGATGGCAAACACTGGCAGAAATGGTACCAAGACCATGAAGCCGAAAAGATCAATGCATTGTACACCCTAAACTTATGCCAAGTGGTATGTCCGTTATAGCTCAGTACAACTAAACTTTCAAGAAACATGAAGCTGAAGTTGCAGAGCTGGGTCTGGCAGGTGGAGGCCCCCGAGAGTTCAACGTCAGTGGGCAGGACGCTCTGGGAGTGCATTCCATCAGCTCTCCGGAAGCCAAAGGAAGAGTTCCCATTCACTGCTGGCCGGAGCGTGTCTTCTATGAAACTGCTTAACTAGAGGTAAAGGAGGAAGCGGATACTTCCTAGCAGCCAGGACTTGAACTAAGCTGATCCCTGAGACATAAATACTCAGCAAGATTCTGGATTCAGGGTTCTGGGAGTCAGGGGATATAACCGCAGAACTTCTCAGTGAAGGAAGAATAGAGAAAAAAAAAGACAACCCCGTCCCCAATGAAGGTGAAACTACTAAACAAAATTCCAAAGCACATACAGGTGATTATTACTAAGAAAGACAGCCAATGAAGTTTATCATCAGGATATAAATCATATATATATTAATTTAAAATAGAATTTGAAGAAATAAGTGTATTTGGAACCCTCAAAGAGATAAAGAAAGGAATAATATAAGATACAATGACAAATTAGGAGAAACATACAGAAACGAAGTGAAATGGAATTAGAAATATGGTGATTGAAATTAAAAACTTACCAAAATAAACTCTAGGCTCACACAGTTGGGGAACTGGTGATTGGGAAGATGAACCAATTAATTTAACACATTGAAGAGAGATGAAGGGAGAACCAAACATAAAGGTGAAAGCACATTTAAGAGACCTGTAAGATCACTAAAAGGCTCCAATACATGTCTGATAAGTATTTCAGAAATAATTGAGACAATGTAATACATAGAATAATGAAAAATATAATGCTTGAAAAGATAAAGAATTGAAATTTGGAATGGTCTTAAGATTCAAACTGCTGCGAAGGTCTCTGTTGCAACTTCTCAACCCTGCCATTATAGACAATACGTAAATGAATGTGCTCGGCGTGTGCCGATAAAACTTTATTCATAAAACAGGCAGGCGGCAGGCTGAATTAGGCAAGGAGGCTGTAGTTTGACAGCCCCTGATCTAGAGCAGGAACCATTGTTTATATTTTCATCTAAATCCCTCCAGATATTGTATATATAATTTTATATACATGATTAACGACGATTGTTTATGCATACATATATCATGTACGTCTTACACACATAAATTAAAGATACATCATAACGGAATCATACATGACTTGGACCACACTTGCTCCTCTGAGCACCCACTTTTGGACAACACTCAGTATCCATCATCGTATCTAAAAACAAAAAGTCCTACTCCTAAAATACTGATGAATGAGGCAGATTTTAACTAAAGTTTCTGAGGGGCAGTGGAGGAGGATGGCGCACATCACACCACTCAACATAAAACTTCCTAAAGGCCCCATCTGCTCACCTCTCTTTCCCCTCTCTTCCTCCCCCTGCAGCAGGCAGCCGATCTCCACCTCTCTGTCAGCCTTTCTCAGTACCATCCTGCAGCTGCCCTGGTCCTTCGGCTCCCCCCTCACCCAGCTCTAAAAATCCCCTCAGCCCGCATGTCCAAGCTGCCCAGGAAAACAAAGATCCAGTAACCCCAGGCTCAGCAGGAGAAAATCTGGGTCCCCAACCATGGACAGACCCCTGTATGGTTTTTCTAGCATGTTCCAGGGAGGAGCTTGTGTCATTCTGTCCTAGTATATATCTCTATCACTGGTTTTGATGACCATGTAGTATTTCATTGTATGTAAGTATCATTGTTTATATAACCTAGCCCCAAATTTTAAACAATTGAGCTACCATACTGAAAACATTGTATTAGCGGGGTCATTTGTCACTTGTGCATGACACATGCACAAATCCATGCATTGTGTCAGCCAATACAGTTCGTGCAACGGTGTGGAAAGCGAATTTTAACATAAACTTTAGAAGTGCATTTTTTCAGAAAAAGAAAGATGTCTTTGAAATAGTAAACAGGTTTTTCCAAAAAAAAGTCTCAGGATCTTAAAACCTTCCTGTCTCGTGTAACTGCAGGCAGGGTCCCTGGGACTTTGTGGGCCAGTTTCTCAGATCGCAGGGACGAAAGCAATTGTCACTGGCTCCTGTCACAAAAATAGTATGATTTTGAAACCTGTATTTGGTTCCTGTGGCTGCTGTACAAAATTATCACAAAGTGGGTGGCTTAAAACAATTAAGATGGATTCTCTCACAGTTCTGGAATCCAGAATTGTGAAATCAAGGTGTCGACAGGGCTGTGCTCCTTCCAAAGGCTTTTGGAGAGAAGGCTTCCTTGCCTCATCCAGCTTCTGGGGGCTCCAGGCCATTCCAGGCTTATGGCTGCATTCCTTTAACTTCTGCCTCCGTCTTCACAACATTTCTGTGCCCATGTCTTCCCCCCTCTGCCTCTTATAAGGACATTTTGTCTGTGTATTTAGGGTCCACCTGGGTAATCCCAGATGGTCTCCTCTGATGATCATTAACTTCATGACATCTGCAAAGATCCTTTGCCCAAATAAAGTCACATGCCCAGGTTCTGGGGGTTAGTAGGTGGACATATCATTTTAAAGTCCACCATTCAACCCACTTTGATGTTGTTTTTTGTTCCAAGAAACCAAGGGGAATAATTTTTTATATTTATTTTTATTTATTTTATTATTATTTTTTAAGATTGTATTGATTTATTTGACAGAGAACAACAGTGAGAGAGGGAACACAAGCAGGGGCAGTGGGAGAGGGAGAAGCAGGCTTCCCGTCAAGCAAGGAGCCCAATGCAGGGCTCAATCCCAGGACCCTGGGATCATGACCTGAGCCCCCCAGGTGCCCCAAGGAGAATAATTTCTTTGATTCAATCATAAAGGAGCAGAATGTGAATCAGAAATACTAACTAGTATTTTTCCTACATACTGGTGTGTGTCTGAATAATCCCTCTAATTTCTTTTCAGTTCTATTTACATCTTTAAGTGTCAGCAATGAGGATTATCAAAACAAACTAAAACTTTAGTAACTGGCTTTGAAACCAGTATTTTTTTTTTAAAGCGGGCATCTCGGTCAACATTAGAACGGTCTGAACAGCAGATTAGGGCAGCTTCTGGTTTGGAGGAACTGCTGCGAATCACCCACCTCGAGGACTGGAAGCTGTGGAGATGCCGACTGAAGCTCAAAAGTTTGACCAGCACAGACTCTCGCTCCGCATCCCATCGGGCCACCAGGTTTGCGGCAACTTTCTATGACATTGAGACCCTAAAAGGTAGGTGTGCGCCTGCGCATGTGCGCGTGTAAGTGTGTATGCGTGCATGTGTGCATGTGCATGTAAGCCAGTTCTCACTCTTTGTCAGCTACCAACACAGGCAGCAGCTTCTTCCAGAGGTTTCAGGAGGGCAGACACGTGTCCAGGAGAAGGAAAGGGTGTCTTTAACTTCATAGCCTGGGTGTTAGCAAAGAATCCCGGTTTGCTGTGTTTATAGAGAAATATGTTCAATATGATTTTGAGATCTGAAACTGACACAAAAGAACACTTCAGAATTCAGAAATATATTGAACTCAGAGATGCAAATGTAAAACAAACCCAGAAAGGCCATTCTTAATAGAAAAACATATATCATTGAGTTACTTGTAAACATAAAATGACGTAGGGGTTCGTCAGCAAGGAGCATTCTACCACTATACCTACATGAATAAAAACCAATAGATTAGGCATGGCTTTTTAAAATTTTTATTTATCTATTTATTTATTATTAACATATAATGTATTATTTGCGCCAGGAGTACAGGTCTGTGAATCGTCAGGCTTACACATTTCAGAGCACTGACCATAGCACATACCCTCCCCAATGTCCATCACCCAGCCACCCTCTCCCTACCCTCCTCCCCCAAGCAACCCTCAGTTTGTTTTGTGAGATTAAAGAGTCTCTTATTGTTTGTCTCCCTCCCTGATCCCACTTGTTTCATTTTTTCCCTCCCTTCCCCCCACGACCCCTCCGCCCTGCCTCAAGTTCCTCATATCGAGAGATCATATGATAGTTGTCTTTCTCTGATTGACTTGTTTTGCTCAGCATAATACCCTCTAGTTCCATCCACGTCGTTGCAAATGGCAAGATTTCGGGGGTTTTGATGGCTGCATAGTATCCCATTGTATATATATATACCACATCTTCTTTATCCATTCATCTGTTGATGGACATCTAGGTTCTTTCTATAGTTTGGCTATCCTGGACACTGCTGCTATAAATACTTGGGCACACGTGCCCCTTCGGATCACTACATTTGTATCTTCAGGGTAAATACCCAGTAGTGTGATAGGCATGGCTTTTTTATTTCTTCAAAATTCTGTAATTTTTCTTTTTTTAGTAACAATGAAAAGTAGAAGTTGGAAGCTGAGTTGTAATATTGCATATGGAGTTTCCTCGGTGGTAGAAGTGGGGAATCCACTAGACAAAAGAATCCAAACTCCAGATAGGAAATCACCTAATTTGAAACAAGGGGGGTGATTGTTCCCTAGTAAGGATATGGAGGTTCTTCATAAGAAAACCATTGTCGTATATGTACTGTGCCGTAATTAATGAAGCTTGCCAAGCACAGTGGTGTGGCTTCTGATAAGCATTTAACTTTTTGGATGATTTAGCAACACAGCACAAGAAGCCACTGTGGCGTTGTTGATCTAGCATCTGAGACTCGATTACTATATGATCATCTAGTAATGGATTATATCTATCACATAATGCAAAGTAGCCACTAAGCCAAAATTAGTTTTTGCCTTTTTTCTAGAATTATCTGTCTTTTTTTCCATTTGTACAAAGATGATGTTGCACAGGCCCCTGTTGTCAGCTGTGGGGAAGGCTGTGTGAAGTTGGGACACATCCCTTGGCAGCACAGCGGGCAGGAGTGTGAAGAGGATTCTTTGTGCTCGTGCGTGTGATTGTGTGTCTAAGTGGGTTGAGATAGTTGGCACTCAGGCCTAGAACCCACTTTGGCTGGAGGTTTCAAAGCTCTAGTTGTTTCTGTGTGGTGAACTGGCATGGACTTCATGGAAACAAAGAGGTCAGGCCTCACCTGGCCTTAACCAGATTGCCTGTCTGAAAGTCTGAGGTGAGCCTGGAGATATTCTGTGAGAATAGAGAGAGACAAGCATTTACCATACAACAAAGACGAGGTGATTTAAAAAAAAAAAAAGCCAGTGACATTGACATTCTCTAAGGAGGAAACCTTAAAAATAATAAAAAAATTTTTAAAAGATTTTATTTGTTTATTTGAGAGAGAGAAAGAGAGTGAGAGAGCATGAGTTGGGGGAGGCGCAGAGGGAGAAGGAGAGGGAGGACCCCCCCAACCACTGAGCAGGGAACCCCAATGCGGGGCTCAATCCCAGGACCTTGAGATTGTGACCTTGAGCTGAAGGCAGACGCTTAACAGACTGAACCACCCAGGCGCCCCAAAATATTTTTTTAAAGAACATAAAAGTGTGGAATGTTGCCAACTCTAATTAAAACGTGTCTTATTACATGGAGGATCATCTGAAGTGATTTACTAAGTTAGAAGCAGTAAATAATCAAATCGATGTGTTACACCAATTGTAAATGGTTATCATCTCCCCCACGGATTTAAGGGTGATTCCTTGAGGCTGAGCAGTCGTGCTAGGCAGTGGGAAAGAACAGTGGCATTAGACATAATTCCACACAATTTTGATTCAAGTCTTACCACTCCAAATTTCAAAACTTAGTTTTACAAAAAAGCAAGTGGAAAGCAACATTTAAGTAGACTTTTAAACAATGTTTTCATAAGTTGACTACTTGTTTTTCCCAGGATTCATGATTAAAAACCATGAATTAAGTAATATTCATATTAATACCTAATTGGGTAATTTATCTCTCATGGTTACAGCCTTTAGGCTCTTTATATAAATATTCATATTTGGAAATTTAAAAGGGTCTCTTGGGTTAGAAGATTTTATGATGAAAAAACAAAGTTAAGGCAAATTGTGTCGTGTATACAACGTTTCTGAGGCAGCCAAACATCTTGTCTTTTGTGTTTTCAGTGACCAAAGGAGCAACTTCTGAGGAGTACTAAGATGTGTGGGGGGGATAAAGATATGGAAAGGTGCTTTAAGGGAATAGTTTAGACACTGGGGTCAAATCTCCAACGATAATGTATCTGTGTACTTCGAGCAGAAGTTCTCTTTGCCCCTTCTAGTGGAAGCATGTTCACATCTGTGGGAACTCAGAATAATGTGGGAAGAGACCAGTACAAACTTGAAGATGGGGTAAAAATGGAGAACAGTTTATCTCTTGCTGTGTAACACATTACCCTCAAACTTAGCTCCTTGAAACACATTTTTTATGTCACAATTTCTTTTTAGAAATATAGACGTGGCCTACCTGGGTGTCTCTCCTTCAGGATCTCTCCAGAGGTTACAGCCAAGGTGTCATCTTGGGTTGCAGGTGGCTTCTCATGGTTTAATCGGGGCAGGATGTGCTTCTCAGTTCACTCAGAGGGTGTTGGCAGGACTCAGTTCCTCACAGGCTGTTGAACTGAGGGCCCCAGTTCCTCACAGGGCCGTTGGCCAGAGTCTGCTCTCAGTTCCTTGCCATGTGAACCTTTCCAACATGGTGGCTTGCTTCATCAGAGCCTACAAGTTGACAAGGCAAGAGAAAGAGTGTGCCAGCAAGAGAGAGAGACTGCTAGCAAGACAGAAGTCACAGTCTTTTTAACCTAAGCATGGAATTGGCATCCCATCACGTTTCCTGTATTCTCTTCATAAGATTCAAGTCATTAGGCCTAGCCCATACAGAGGAGGGGATTGTACAAGGGTGTGAACCCCAGGAGGTAGGTATCATTGGGAGTCAGTTTAAAAGCTTCCTACCACAGGAGGTTGTCACCACCCTATCCAACATATAATAAACTCTACAGTTGTATGACAAGCTAAAAGAAAATCTTTAAAATTGTCTTTAACGGAAAATTGAATCATTTCCCAAAAACATCTGTAGAAAGCCTCTAAAGTTTTGAGTATCAAAGTGTCAGAATCTAGTTTTTAAAAATAAACGATGAGAGAAAAGCAAGTCCTGTTTTACCAGAAAGTAGGTAATCTTTTTTTTTTTTTTACTATTAACATTTATTATTTTCAGGGGTACAGTTCTGTGACTCATCAGTCTTACACATTTCACAGCACTCACCATAGCACATACCCTCCCCAATGTCCATCCCCCAGCCACCCCATCCTTCCCACCCGCCTCCCCTCCAGCAACTCTCAGTTTGTTTCTTGAGATTAAGAATCTCTTATGGTTTGTCTCCCTCTCTGGTTTTGTCTTGTTTCATTTTCCCCTCCCTTCCCTATGATCCTCTGTCTTGTTTCTCAAATTCCTCATATCAATGAGATCATATGATAATTGTCTTTTTCTGATTGACTTATTTTGCTCAGCATAATACCCTCTAGTTCCATCCACGTTGTTGCAAATGGCAATATTTCATTTCTTCTGACGGCTGCATAGTATTCCATTGTTATATATACCACATCTTCTTTATCCATTCATCTGTTGATGGATATCTAGGCTCTTTCCGTAGTTTAGTAATTGTGGACATTGCTGCTATGAACATTGGGGTGCACGTGCCCCTTCGGGTCACTACATATGTATCTTTAGGTCAAATACCCAGTAGTGCAATTGCTGGGTCATAAGGTAGCTCTATTTTCAACTTTTTTATTTTTTATTTTTTAAATTATTTTTATTAATATATGATGTATTATTTGCCCCAGGGCTACAGGTCTGTGAATTGTCAGGCTTACACATTTCACAGCACTCACCATAGCACATACCCTCCCCAGTGTCCATCACCCAGCCACCCTATCCCTACCGGTCCACCCCCCAGCATTCCTCAGTTTGTTTTGTGAGATTAAGAGTCTTTTATGGTTTGTCTCCCTCCCGATCCCATCTTGTTCCATTTTTCCCTTCCCTACCCCCCTTCACCCCCCATGTTGCCTCTCAACTTCCTCATATCAGAGAGATCATATGATAATTGTCTCTCTCTGATTGACTTATTTTGCTCAGCATAATACCCTCCAGTTCCATCCACGTCATTGCAAATGGCAATATTTCATTTCTTTTGATGGCTGCACAGTATTCCATTGTATATATAGACCACATCTTCTTTATCCATTCAGCTGTTGATGGACATCTGGGCTCTTTCCATAGTTGGGCTATTGTGGACATTGCTGCTATAAACATTCAGGTGCACGTACCCCTTTGGATCCCTACATTTGTATCTTTAGGGTAAATACCCAGTAGTGTGATCGCTGGGTCATAGGGTAGCTCTATTTTCAACTTTTTGAGGAACCTCCATGCTGTTTTCCAGAGTGGCCGCACCAGCTTGCATTCCCACCGACAGTGTAGAAGGGTTCCCCTTTCTCTGATCCTCGCCAATATCTATCATTTCCTGACTTGTTAATTTTAGCCATTCTGATTGGTGTGATCCCATTGTGCTTTTGATTTGTATTTCCCTGATGCTGAGCGATCTGGAGCATTTTTTCCTGTCTGTTGGCCATCTGGAGGTCGTCTTTGCCGAAATGTCTGTTCATGTCTGCCCATTTCTTGATTGGATTATCTGTTCTTTGCATGTTGAGTTTGATGTGTTCTTCATAGATTTTGGATCCTAGCCCTTTATCTGATATATCATTTGCAAATATCTTCTCCTATTCTATCGGTTGTCTTTTGGTTTTGTTGACTGTTTCCTTTGCTGTGCAAAAGCTTTTGATCTTGATGAAGTCCGAATAGTTCATTTTTGCCCTTGCTTCCCTTGCCTTTGGTGATGTTTCTAGGAAGAAGTTGCTGCGGCTAAGGTTGAAGAGGCTGCTGCCTGTGTTCTCCTCAAGGATTTTGATGGATTCCTGTCTCACATTTAGGTCTTTCATCCATTTGAGTCTATTTTTGTGTGTGGTATAAGGAAATGGTCCAGTTTCATTCTTGTGCATATGGCTGTCCAATTTTCCCAGCACCATTTATTGAAGAGACTGTTTTTTCCCCCCATTGGGCATTCTTTCCTGCTTT
The DNA here is from genome assembly GCF_010015895.1 of Lontra canadensis. Classification (NCBI taxonomy): domain Eukaryota; kingdom Metazoa; phylum Chordata; class Mammalia; order Carnivora; family Mustelidae; genus Lontra; species Lontra canadensis. The sequence goes on from NW_022631062.1 coordinate 262,665, forward strand.
GTTGAAGATTAGTTGACCATGGAGTTGAGGGTCCATTTCTGGGCTCTCTATTCTGTTCCATGGATCTATGTGTCTGTTTTTGTGCCAGTACCATGCTGTCTTGATGTTTACAGCTTTGTAATAGAGCTTGAAGTCTGGAATTGTGATGCCACCAGCTTTGGTTTCTTTTTCCACATTCCTCTGGCTTTTCAGGGTCTTTTCTGGTTCTATACAAATTTTAGGATTATTTGTTCCATTTCTTTGGAAAAAAGTTGATGATATTTTGATAGGGATTACATTAATGTGTAGGTTGCTCTAGGTAGCATAGACATTTTCACAATATATGTTTTTCTAATCCATGAGCATGGAATGTTTTTCCATTTCTTTGTGTCTTCCTCCATTTCTTTCATGAGTACTTTATAGTTTTCTGAGTACAGATTCTTTGCCTTTTTGGTTAGGTTTACTCCTAGGTATCTTATGGTTTTGGATGCAGTTGTAAATGGGATAGACTCCTTAATTTCTGTTTCTTCTGTCTTGCTGTTGGTGTATAGAAATGCAACTGATTTCTGTGCATCAATTTTACATCCTGACACTTTACTGAATTCCTGTATGAGTTCTGGCAGTTTTGGGGTGGAGTCTTTTGGGTTTTCCACATAAAGCATCATGTCATCTGCAAAAAGTGGGATTTTGACTTCTTCTTTGCCGGTTCAGATGCTTTTTATTTCTTTTTGTTGTCTGATTGCCAAGACAAAGCCCTCTAGTACTATAGTAGGTAATATTTTTATTCCCAGAGGCTTGTCTCTTTTTCTTGTTTCTCTCATATTCGCTAGAATGGCCAGAATATTGGCCCTGCCATCAAAAGGAACTGGCCTATTCAATTATTTACTTAAACATCAGTATTAGGCACTCGCCCATGAAAAAACCCCCGCTCGAGGAAAGATTAGTTCCACTTAAATTTCCAATCATGTAACTGACCCACTTTGAATCCTACCATGGTTACTGAAACAACCAACAGAAATGTATTTCTTGACAGTGTGAGACCTACCCACACTTGACTTCAAGTGGAAGATAAGCTATCCAGCTGTGTCCTTAAATTGCTTAACAAATGCCACTTACACGTTATTTCTCTGCATGCTTCTGTTTACCTCCTTACTAGGCAGCTTTTCCGGAGGTACTCAGTGTAGTTTTATACCAGAGATGGTGTTATTCACCAGAGAAGGTATTGCATATTTGGGAAGGAGCACAGATTTTGGTTTTGATTTTTCTGAAAACAGTCTTTCGCTAGGGGATGGACAGAAAATATCCATCTCATAAAATAACCAGCCCTGCACACGTGAACATGATCGTGTGCGGCCTGACCTTGGCGCGCACTGGCCTGTCAAGGCCATTTCCGGGGCCGGCCTCCAGGAGCTTCCTCTCCGCAGTTATAGATGAGGAATGGCAGCGGACTCAGTGCAGCCCCCGAGAGACGTGCGTGGAGGTGGCCAGCGAGCTTGGGAGGAGCACCAACACCTTCTTCAAGCCGCCCTGTGTCAGCGTGTTCCGGTGCGGTGGCTGCTGCAATGAAGAGAGCCTCGTCTGTATGAACACGAGCACCTCCTACGTTTCCAAGCAGGTAGGTGGGCACTCGCCAGTGTGGCCCTTACGAAGCCCCGAGGACAGGCATGTTGACAGCTACAGCGAGGCTTGGTGCTGGGCTAAATGCCCTGTGGGCATGATCTCATTTAATTCCCGAACCCAGCTCAGAGGGTAGCCTATTATCCGCCTCTGTCTGAGCTCAGGGAGCTAACCTGGGGCAGAGCTGAGACTCTAATCCAGGCCTGTGCAACTCCAGGGCCTGAACGACTTATCAGCTCCTGTCTCTCTGATGCTATAATGTCAAGAATCAGAAAATCACATGGGAGGTCACTAGAACAGACGATAAAAGGAATGAAGACATCTGCACTGCCTTGTGTATCCGTTGGGGGCTGTGTTGTTCAAGGGGAGTGACAGAGAAGAGTTGGATGGGTGGTGTGGGCAGGGCTATGGGAAGGAGAAAGGGCTGGGAAGTACCCAGTGCTAGCAAGAGTGGGGAGCTCTTGCCATCCTTGGGCCGAAGAGGCTGGAGCAGTTCGGGAACACAGAGAGAAAGGGGAGAAGAGGGCTGCTAGATGGGTTGGAGGAGTGGCGGCAAGAATTGGGGGGGGGGCAAGGGGACCTCTAGATGGAGACATGGGGGTCAGCATCTTTAGACCCAGAGCCTGGTGGGGGAGGAAGGAGAGAGGGTGGCATCTCTGGAGGGGCAAATGGAGCGCACATAGCGCAAAAGATCTTTGAAAAGTAGTCTGTAGCTCCCATGAAAGAAATCATCCTTCCCTCTCCATCTTGTAAAATCTCTTTTGCCCAATAGGTAAGTTTTTCTTTCTATCACTACCATATTGTTGTCAGATGTAAGAAATGTTGCATTGAAGAGCAGTAATAACAAATGTAGGAAAAGATATTAACAGGCTATAAGTCCGACCGCATTCTGTTTAGTTCTGTGTCACACGTTCCTCATGAGCGTTCAGGCATTCATTCACTTGGTCACATTCCAGACGCCATCTATTCCCTGTTTGTGAACAGAGGTAGAATAATAAAATGACATACGCAATGAATATATATCCACGGTAGGAAATTATCTTTTTTAAGAAAGTTTTTTAGGGGCGCCTGCGTGGCTCAGTGGGTTAAGCCTCTGCCTTCGACTCAGGTCATGATCTCAGGGTCCTGGGATCGAGCCCCGCGTTGGGCTCTCTGCTCAGCAGGGAGCCTGCTTCCCCTCCTCTCTCTCTCTGCCTGCCTCTCTGCCTACTTGTGATCTCTCTCTCCATCAAATAAATAAAATCTTTTAAAAAAAAAGAAATTTTTTTAGAGAGGGCACAAGGAAGGGGAAGGGCAGAGGGAGAGGGAGAGAGAGACTCTCCAGCAGATTCCACATCCAGTGCGGCGACCAGTGCAGGGCTGGATCTCAGGACCATGAGATCATGACCTGAGCCGAAATCAAGAGTCAGATGCTTAACCAACTGAGCTACCCGGCGTGTCCCCCCCCCACCCCACTTTTTTTTAGAGGAATTTTTTCTTATTGGTAGAAAGAATGGAATGCTGATTTGATAATAGTTGAACTTATCCTTAATTTTGTTCCCCCTACCTCCTAAAATATGCCACAAACTGTTCAGTTTTTTCCCCAAATTCTTTTAGAGAATCTTGGAACTTGTAAAAAATTTGACCTCTCACTATTTGACAATCAGGGGGAAAGTGACGTAAGTATGGCTAAGCACCAACTATCAGTAGAAACAAGCTTGCATAACATAAGAGGCTTTGGTTCATGACCATGTTATTCCCTAAAGCATAGCTGAAAAATTTCACAAGGATATGAAGTTTATGCAAAGTAAACACTCTAAAAACGTTTTCTTACTTAGACTCAGAAAGGGTCCAACACATATCAAAGGGTCAGAATAAACACAACTTTAATGGATTGTTTCCACTTAATAGAGACTTGAGTACTTTATTTTGACTCTTGTACTCAACAAATAGTTTTAAAGAACGTACTTAAGTGTAAGTCTACAGAAGTTTTCTGTTCCAAATATGCACACTTGAACATTTTAATAGTGGCTTAAAAAAACTACCTTCACCCCAAAGTAATGGACTGTTTGATGAAATACACCTTTGAAACTAAGTGAATAAATGAGTACTCTGCATAGTTAGGACTACATGGAATGGGGACTGATTGAACAGAACACTAAAATCAAGTTCAAATTTATCCAGACACCCTAGAACCAGTCTAAAAACAAAGTAATTGAAATTTCTCTGACTTCTACTTGGCAGGATCTTGCTTCTTCAGGTCACAGACATTTTGTTCCAAAAAGTCATATTCTTTTTTTTTTAAGCTTTTATTTATTTATTTGACAGAGCGAGACACAGCGAGAGAGGGAACACAAGCAGAGGGCATGGGAGAGGGAGAAGCAGGCCTCCCACCAAGCAGGGAGCCCAACTCGGGGCTCGATCCCAGGACCCCGGGATCATGACCTGAGCTGAAGGCAGATGCTTAATGACTGAGCCACCCAGGTGCCCCAATAAGGCATATTCCTAAGAGTATCACCTCTGGCTCTGGAGCAGACTGTCTGAATTCAAATCCCTCCTCTTCCAATAAATAGTTATGTGGCCTTAGGCACATTATGTAACCTCTCTGTACATCTGTTTTTTGGCCCATAGAGTTGGGGGTGGATAAAGAAAAAACCCACCCTATAATGTTGTTATAAGGGGTAAATGAATGAATATAAAATAGGACCTGGCATATAGAAACCTAGAAAGAATGCTGTTCATGTTACCTATAGTATCTGGTTGAGAATGGTGATCTTGTATCAGCCACTTATTACTGGGTAATGCTGTATAATATACACCCTAAAATGTGGTTTCAAATGATAATAACTTATTCTTACCCATGTATTCAAAGATCACTTAGTTCGGAGTGGGCTTGACTCCAGGCTACAGGTTAAGTGCAGATCTGTTCCCTGAGTCTCTCATCCCTTGGCCCAGCACACCTGCCAAATCATGCTCTTCTCATGGCCACAGCATACGCAGGAGAAAATGAGCCCAAAAAGCACACACAGTTCAAGTTTGTAGCTGTATCATATCTGCTAGTATCCTGTTGGCCAAAGGAAGTCGCATAGCCACGTCCAAAGTCAACGAACAGGGAACTGTTCCTTCAGTGGAGATGGTATGAGAAAGAATAAGTAAAGAGTTTTGGACAATAATCTATTCACCATGGTCTCAAACGTCATAGCTATAATTTCACTCAGTCTGTATAATTTACACTCAAATTTAAGACAGGAGCAGATACCAACAGTGCTTTTTACAGGGGTACCAGTGACACCAAAAAGTTAAGAGACTTGGTCAGGCTTAAATACTTGTTAAAGTTGTGTAAGCCCAGTGTCCTGATTCCCAGCCCAGCATCCTTTCCATCATGCCAGCCCTTATCCTTATTAGTTCTGTTGTTAATGGACAGCTTTGCCAAAGTCACTCCCATAAAGGACAAAGGCAAAAATGCAGACTATAGAAATTATTATCTAAAAATATATATGTGTTGTGGTTCTTTCTCTCTTCTAGCTGTTTGAGATATCAGTGCCTTTGACTTCCGTACCTGAATTAGTGCCTGTTAAAGTTGCCAACCATACAGGTTGTAAGTGCTTGCCAACGGCTCCCCGCCATCCGTACACTATTATCAGAAGATCCATCCAGATACCGGAAGAAGATCAGTAAGCCCTTCTTGTATTCAGTTATGCTTGTTCTTGAGTTTGCTAAAGTTGTATGTGGAGAATTCTTCCTTAATGAGGTGTTAGATGGATATTGCATTAGGACCAAAAAGCTCAGTGGTTATGAACTTACCCATCCACTTACAGACACCTTTGCTCTTTTTTAAAATAATTTTTAGGGGCACCTGGGTGGCTCAGTGGGTTAAGGCCTCCGCCTTTGGCTCAGGTCATGATCCCAGGGTCCTGGGATCGAGTCCCGCATCGGGCTCTCTGCTCAGCAGGGAACCTGCTTCCCTTTCTATCTCTCTGTCTGTCTCTCTGCCTACTTGTGATCTCTCTCTGTCAAATAAATAAATAAAATCTCTAAGAAAAATAATAATTTTTAAATTATTTTAAATCAAATTTAATTATTTTAAATAATTAAAATAAATATTTAAAGTAACTTCATTATTGTAATCTTTTTAAAAATAATTCTTATTCTTATTTTCTTTCTTTCTTTCTTTTTTTCTTTCTTTATTTTTTAAGAGAGAGAGTACATGCCTGCATGTGAGATCAGGGGGCGGGGTAGGGGGCAGAGGGGCAGAAGGAGAGGGAGAGAGCTCATCTCAAGTAGGCTCCATGCCCACGCCCAGTGTGGAGCCTGATGCCAGGCTCGATCTTACCACCTGAGATCACGACCTGAGCTGAAATCGAGAGTCAGGTATTTAACCAACTGAGCCACCCAGGCACCCCTAGACACCTTTTTTTTCCTTTTTAAAGATTTATTTATTTTAAAGAGAGAGGGAGCGTGGGCGGATGGGGGGTGGAGTTGAGGGAGAGGGAGAGAGAAACTCAAGCAGACTCCAAGCTGAGCATGGAGCCACATGCGGGGCTTGATCTCATGACCCTGAGATCATGACCGGAGCCGAAAACAAGAGTCACACACTTAACTGACTGAGCCACCCAGATGCCCTGACACCTTCGATCTTAATATTCAGAGGCCAGTGGAATTGTATAATTCTTCTTCAGTCTTAGCTTTGGCACATGTCCCTATTCCAGAACAAGCATTACATGGAACTCATTTCCGGCTGTCTATCCTTTTAAGTCCCCAAATTGGCAGGTGGGGGGAGTCGGGGGAAGGTTCCCAAAGTCCCTGAGAGTGACAAAACTGTCTGCATCTGTGTTTGGTGATTATTCTGACTTTCCTCTTCTGAGTCCCAAATGGAAAAGTCTTATTTTTAATTAAAATGGCTTAAAATTGATTTGACTTTGAAATTTCTTGAGAGTAGTCTGTAGCTCTTTATGAAACAAATTATGACACCCTGATGTCCTGAAATCTAAGGTAAGAATCACGGGTTTGTGGGGAGGGAGGAGGAAGGAATTCCATAAAGAGAAAGCAAGGGTAGGCGCTGCTGAATGAAAATCTAAAGTGAGTAAGCTAGATACTTCGATCTTGCAGAAGTGGAGCAGTAAATGTGTTGAACGAGTGGTAAGTGGACTGAGCTGGTACTTATGTTAGTTATTACCCAGCCAAGAAGACCCTTCTGTCGCTCTCAAGCACAAACGAAAGCTCCTGGGGAAAGATTGCTTATCCTCGTGTTCCTGCTGTCCTCGCCAGTGCTCTTATCTCCATTTTATTTTTAAAGTTTTATTTATTTATTTGACAGAGAGCAAGCATGTGTGCAGGGCAGGAGGAAAAGCAGGAGAGAAAAAATTTTAGGCAAGCACCACGCCCAGCATGGAGCCCCACATGGGCTCGATCTCATGACCCTGAGATCACGACTTAACCCCAAAATCCAGAGTCAGATACCCAACCAACTATGCCACCCAGTTGCCCCTTATCTCCGTCTTAAAGAAGGAAGTGTTTAAGAGCTGTGACAGCTAATTTGCACAGTTTTAACAGCAGCCTTCTTAAAAAGATTATAACTGTCCAAAATTACAGTTTAGTTCCCAAATAGAGTATTTGTGCTTACGGATTTGCTGTCTAATAACACAAGCAGTTCATAAATATGGATTAAGCTCCTTAAAAACCTTAACTATTCTCCCCTCAGAAATGTATTCAGTCTTTTAAAAAAAAATGCCACAAAGGTGTGATTACCCTTGAAAGATTTTAAATCTGGTTTATTGTTTTCTTTCCCTAGCTGCTCCCATTCTAAGAAACTCTGTCCTATTGACATGTTGTGGGACAGCGACAAATGCAAATGTGTTTTACAGGAGGAGAATCCACTCGTTGGAATGGAAGGTAATGATGACAGTAAGGAAATAATAACAGTAATAATAAAAATAACAATTGTAACTCACATCTACCAAGTGCTTACAATGACCAGGCAATGTGTAAGACTTTTCGATGTATTAACTCATTTGATCCTCGCAACAATCCATAATGTACTATTATTTTTTTTAAGATTTTATTTATTTATCTGACAGGCAGAGATCCCAAGTAGGCAGAGAGGCAAGCAGAGAGAGAAGGGGGAAGCAGGCTCCCTGCCGAGCAGAGAGCCCAATGCAGGGCTCCATCCCAGGACCCTGGGATCACGACCTGAGCCAAGGCAGAGGCTTAACCCGCTGAGCCACCCAGGTGCCCCTGTAATGTACTATTATTATCCCTTTTTTTACAATGACAAAATGGACACACCAAGATGTCTTGTCATTTTCTCCAGATTACACCCCTAAGAGTGACAGAAGCAGTCAGGTCCCAGAGCCCTCTCTGCTCTCATTATACAGTTAAGTATAATTCCAATGCAGGACTCTTTCAATCTTAAAGAAAAGCCTGGGGATTAGAGCAACCCCCAACACTGGGTTTGAAAGGCAATGGCAGCCTTTCATGAAAGCTACTTCCAAACTCAACACTAGTCAACCACATGTTACTAATTTATTTGTTTAAAAGTCTCACAGGAACATAAAGTAATTTTAGACTTGTTGGTTTCTTTCAAAAGTGGCATGTGAAAACAGGCCAATTACTTGAGGGAAAAAAATGGGGAGTCGGAGAAAACTTTTTCTGAAACTAGGGCAAAGTAAAAGGAAAACACAGCTAGCTAATGGGCTGAGAGGAGTTGGGAAGCCAATCCCATCACTGCTCAAAGTCACAGTGCTGTGACGTTTGATGACGACTCTGGCTGAAAATGGATGCATTGTTAAAATTTCTTTCCCAGAGAACATGACAGAATTCCACTAGAAAAAAAAAATCACAAGGAGTCATGCGCTTTGAACCTTGCTTGTTTTAAGCTGATCTACAAGCCAGACTCTGTAAGGACTAAACTACTCTATGCAATGCTGTCCTAGAAACCATAAATAACATTCCATTTTCTAGACTTCTGTCTCTCCGCTTCCTCCTAAATGTTTTCCTGAAAGCTCATGCTGGTCCTGAATGTGGTCTACATCCTTCCCACCAAGTGTTGAGATTATCCTCTGCTAGAGTATACCTCAGTCCCGGGGAAGCCTGCCACCCACCGAGGCAGCCCAGTTACCCTGGGCTCACCCTTGTTGGTTACTAAACCATATTGAACCTCAGTCTGTCTTTCCAGAACAGGACTGTTCAATGGAATGACAGTAAGAGTCACAGATGTGATTCACATTTTGTAGTACTCACATTAAGAAGGTCAAAAGGAACAAGTCAGTTTAATTTTTATATCTTTTTATTTAATCTAACATATCAAAATAGAATCATTTCAGCATGTTCTCGGTATACAATTCCTAAATGAGCTGTCCTGGGGAGAGAATCAGTGGGCGCTTCCTTGTGTGTGCCTAGGGTGGGAAGAATGGGGGCTGGGGAAGGAGAGAAGTGCTCTGAGCAGGAGCAACATGAGCGCTCAGGACAGGAAGTGAGAGAAGGTAGCAGGTCAGCATGCTAAAAAATGCTCAGCCTGGGGGGCGCCTGGGTGGCTCAGTGGGTTAAAGCCTCTGCCTTCGGCTCAGGTCATGATCCCAGGGTTCTGGGATCGAGCCCCACATCGGGCTCTCTGCTCAGCGGGGAGCCTGCTTCCTCCTCTCTCTCTCTCTGCCTGCCTCTCTGCCTACTTGTGATCTCTGTCTGTCAAATAAATAACTAAATAAAATCTTTAAAAAAAAATGTTCAGCCTGGTGGGAACATAATGGGAGGGGGCTGGGTGGATGTGAGAGAGGAAGCTGGAGAGGTTCACAGGGGACGTTGTACATCTTGTCCCAAACATTGGATGTGATGCTAAGGCAAAGGGAACCCTTCATCTCGTTCAAGCAGGAGAGCGAGAGCACCAATTAGAAATTTTTTTAAGATTCATTTATGTATTTTAGAGAAAGAGAAAGAGCACGCATGCATGCACATAAGCCCCTGAGTTGGGGGAGGGGCGGGGGGAGAGTCTTCAAGCAGACTTACCACTGAGCACGGAGCACACCAAGGGCTCTTGCTCATGACCCATGAGATCACGAACCATGAGCTGAAACCAAGAGTCAGACATTTCATGGATGGAGCCACCCAGGAGCCCCAAGGAAGCACCGATTTGAATTTTAACACTGTCAGCCAGTGACAGGGAAGAAGAGGATGTGTTGGCCCAGGGTAGGAAAGGAGGCAAGGGCCTTTGGGGACGTGGTCACCGTGATAGAAGCAAGAGACATGGGGTAGCTAGTTCACGGTCACTCCTCTAGTAAGCTCATCAAACTGATGACATACACTGAGTTTACTGTTCACTAAACACCCTTTGCACACATGTGGCGGTTAAGCCAACTGCTTTTTCTACATCTACAATGACTTCTCTTCTTGAATGAGTGCATGTGGCTTAGTGAATCCAAGACCAGTTTAATTTCATCTCATTGGATTCAGATGATAGCTTTAAAGTGTTACAACAAACAATAGCCAAAAAGAAAAAAGGAAAATTGGGGAGTCCTTATGTTATATTTTAAATTCTTCAAGGTAGCCACAACTTTAAGAATTTATTTGGAAAAAAATCCATGAGCTTATTGATAAAAATGATGAATGAAACAAGGCTGGCAACAGAACTCATGGCCTTCCATCATCAACCTCCCTAGGCTTGAAATCAGTATATAATAGTTTCAGGTATCACCCTTGGCTAGTTGCTGCTTCACACAGTTCTCCTACACCCAGTCTCTGTTACTTTTTTTTCTTTTTTAAGTAATCACTACACCAAAGTGGGGCTCGAACTCATGACCCTGAGATCAAGAGTCACATGCTCTATAGCCTGAGCTGGCCAAGCCCCCCCAGTCTCTGTTGCTTTTAACTAATGCCTGTAGGGATTGTGGCCAGCCTCTGCCAACTACCTCAGCAAACGCTTAGTGGACTGTTTCCCTAAACCACTCAAGGGCGTTGGTGCTACTCTAAGGGGTCTAAATGAATCTCTACCGCCACCTAGTGATTCATGTGGGTCTTTTAAGAACTACTTAACTATCCTTTAATAATCGGTTTTGTTTTTAGTTTTTATTTTAATTCCAATATAGTTAATATACACTGTTATAGTAGTTTTGGGTGTGCAATATAGTGATTCATCAATTCTTCTGAATTTCACGTCACCTGGTGCTCATCACGTTAAGTGCCCTCCTTAATACCCATCCCGTTTTCCCCCGTGCCCCCTATCCACCTCCCCTCTGGTAACCATTAGTCTGTTCTCTAGAGTTAAGAGTCTGTTTCTTGGTTTGTCTCTCTCTTTTCTTCCCCTTTGCTTGTTTTGTTTCTTACTTTCCATATGTGAGTGAAATCATAGGGTAATTGTCTTTCTCTGCCTGACTTATTTCATGTAACATTATACTCTCTAGCTCTATCCACGTCATTGCACGTGGAAAGGTTTCATTCTTTTTTATGACCAAATAATATTCCACGGTATATGTATATACCACTTCTTCTTTATCCATTTATCAATCAATAGACAATTCCAGACTTAAAGTTATATTATAAAGCTATAGTCACCAAAATAGTATGGTACTGACACAGAAATGGACACATAGATGAACAGAACAGAATAGAAAACCCAGAAATGAGCCCACAATTATACAGTCAATTAATCTTTGGCAAAGCAGGAAAAACTATCCAATGGGAACAATGAATTCTCATCTTGCCCCAAAGTGACATATGCCTCATTGGCATATGGCTTATAAAGATTACCTTTTTCCTCTTCACACAACTCCAAGAATCTCCCCAGATTTGGCCTTCCAACACGCTTTCCACATGGTTCCTTGAATATCATCAACCAGAGAGAAATTAAAACTATGAGATTAGACAACCTGAGATTGCCATTTTGATATACTATCAGTAGTCAGATATTGACTAGAACACATGGTTTAACCCAATGTCTTGGAACGATGGATGGAATTCTTCAGAGTCTTCGTATATCTGCCTGTTTCAGGACCCTTTTATTAGGGCAGATGAACTTAACATTTATCATGTGCCTATTTTATGTCAGAATGATGAGATCTGGTTCCTATAACCTTCAGCATCTTTTAATTCATCAAGGAAATGGACAAATGTAAGCAGTGTAAGAAAGGACAGGATGGAAATATGCAGAGGGCAAGGGCACTTAGCTGAACTTATAGAAGTTGGGAAAGATACTGGGGGAGAAAGATGATGGGCAGGGAGAAAGGCAAGGCCAAAAGCATGGGGCTGAGAGATCCTGGCATATCAGGGGAACAAAAAGTAGTGTAATTTGGTATGGATGGAACACAGGATATATATGGAAGGGGAAGGTGAGAGGAAGAGACATGAGTCTGGGAGGTTAGTAAGATCTAGGGTCTCATATGTCCTGGTGGGTAAACCGTTTTTTTTTTAAATTGGGAACCTTTTAAGGAACTTAAAGCAGTAGAACGATGTGAGTAGTTTTACATTTGATAATATTGTGGAAAATGGATAGAAGGGATAAAACTTGTGATAGCAAGATCTGTGACAGCGTTGATGGAAATGATAGAACAAATTCAAGATGGCAGAACTGGATGGACAAAGCGATGAGACCCAATATGGCAGGAGAGTCGGGATTGATGGCATCATTCCCTAAATGAGGTAGGTTTGGAAATAAGTGGGTTTGGGGAAGAAGCTAACCACATACTTGCCTCCAAAACCTTTAAGAAAGATGTCACAGTCAAGTTCTTCCCACATACTTGCTTGAACTTACAAGTTCAACCACATACTTGCCTCCAGAATCTTTAAGAAAGATGTCACAGTCAAGTTCTTCCCAAGTTTCTATCTCTTCCATTTCCTTCCAAGTTGACTAGATCTCAACTTGATGATCAGAATTGAACATGGTGTAATAGTTACCCAATTGTGTACACTCTTTAGAAGAAATAGCTGTCAACCAAGTGTGTTAAAAATCTCTGAGACCCTCCTCTCAGCTGAACATATTCTTCCAACAGATGTCTGTGGAATCAAAGTTTATCATCACTGGTGTATCTTTTAATAACAGCACTGTGATCTGTGGTGAGGAAATACATCACTCTTTCTATCCACAGCTTGGAAGGTCTAAGGTGTATTTCTATCATGCCGATACCTCTGTTCCTCCCTCTTTTTAGTCTTTACCCCAAAACTAGGAAGGATCAGCCTCATAATTCTTAGCTATCCTATGTTTTATTCTTAATACTTGGTTGTGAAAGATTGCATTGTGTAACAAGTCACCCACCAACCAAAAAATCTCTTTAAAAATCCGATCAAAAATATTCAGCTCAAAACCTTTCTCACAAACGTAAGAGAACACATGCATTCGGTGTTTGTATTATGAAATCAGAGGTGAACCTCCTTCACTGCGTGGAAAGAGGAGAAGCAAAAATTGATAGGAAAGGAGATGAGGAGAATCCAAGTTATTTTCCCATGAATGGAGAGTATACAGCCAACTTCAATGCCATATGATCCGTGCTGCAGCCCTTCAAGCAACCCTTTCCTCTTTCCGTCTAGACCACTCTCATCTCCAGGAACTGGCTCTCTGCGGGCCACACATGAAGTTTGACGAAGATCGGTGTGAGTGTGTCTGTAAGACCCCATGTCCCAGAGATCTCATCCAGCATCCAGAAAACTGCAGCTGCCTGGAGTGCAGAGAGAGCCTGGAGAGCTGCTGCCAGAAGCACAAGATATTTCACGCAGACACCTGCAGGTCAAGTGCATTTTCACTTTCACCTTCACTTGACCCATTGACATTGAATGTGAATGCCCTTTCTTTTGATGTGGTGACATTTCTTGTTGAGGCATTGTTTGCAGTGCCCAAGCCCCTTTTTTAGATAGTAAAACAGAGGTTTGGCAACTAAGGACAAAGTGAGAGTATATAGAGTGATGATGAATTGTGAAAGCAAGACAGTCATGGGGCACCTGGGTGGCTTAGTTGGTTAACCAGCTGACTCTTGGTTTCGGCTCAGGTCCAGATCGTGGGGTCCTGGGATCGAGCCCCATGTCAGGTTCTGTGCTTAGCGGGGAGCCTGCTTGAGACTCTCTCTCTCTCTCCCTCTGCCCCTCCACTCCCTCTCTCAAATAAATAAATAAATCTTAAAAAAAAAAAAGAAAGAAAATCCTGCCTGCTATTGTTGGGTATGGATCTTTAGCAAAAACTTTAATTGATGAGATTTAAGCAATCATTTTGGGGGCTGAGTTTCAAATCAGCAGACTCTTTGGTCCCATCTCTCTCAATATATGTCCACCTCTGGTTTTTTTTTTTTTTTTTTTTTTTTTTTTTTTTTTTTTTCTTTGAAGAAGGTGATGGCGCTGGATTTATATCACAAGAAATTTGTTGATAAATAGAACCCTTATGGGTTACTGTTTGGCCTTTCATAGATTTTTGCATCCATGTGGAATAACCATTCAGGATTTTATGTTGACATTTTAAATACATATCTGGAAAATTCACTTGGAAAACATAATCAAATCAGAACAGAGTTATTCCTTTGAATGTAGTCCTTGATTCGGAACTCTCGTGTTTATTTTCTTTCACAACAGCTGTGAGGACAGATGTCCCTTTCACACCAGAACATGTGCAAATGGAAAACCAGCATGTGCGAAGCATTGCCGCTTTCCAAAGGAGAAGAAAGCTGTCTATGGGCTCCATGGTCAAGAAAATCCTTGACTCAACTTTGTTCTGAAGTTCCCCAGCCCTGACATTTTAAATAGCGTGCTGCTTTGCCAAGTTGCTGTCACTCCTCCCCTCCCCAGGTACTAGAAAAAGGTCCATTTTACCCAGTCCCACAGTGAATCCAGACCACTCTTCCATTACACACCAGCTGAGGATTCCCTGCCCTGGCTCACTGACAGATGTCTTCCAACTGACCACGCCCCTGCACAAGGAGAATGGAGAGGAGGGAACCTGTGTGAACCTTTTTTTTTTCCCTAATGAATGAAAAAGGTCTGATCATCCTAGAATCAGCGGGGCCATGTGATTGACTGCTCAAAGCCGATGAGATAATTTTATAGTCTCCAAATCCTTTGTTAATGCAACTCTCTTGTGAATTATTCTGACTCTATATTATGCAGATTTTGATTTTGTAGGATCAGCACTGATTTTCTGATGACTGTCCAGCTTGTAGTTTTGAGTTTACTGCATTACTGTTCTGTTGTTTCATATTTAAGTGTATTTAAAGAAAATAAACACCATTATTCAGGCCATGAGATTTTGTGTTATTTAATATCGTATCACTCTACATTTTATGCCAAAGGCAATAGCATGTTTTAAAGAGAGAAAGGAATTGAGAAGGGGGAGGGATGGGAAGAGACATGGGCAAAAAAAAACTTGATGTCAGTTTGGGGAAGCCCAGGGAGCAGCTCTCAGAATGTTTAAGATTCTCAGTGAAGTTAAGTGTCTGCCTTGGGCTCAGGTCATAATCCTGGGGTCCTGGGATCAAGCCCCAGTCGGAGCCCCACTTCCGTCTATCTGGCCCCCTGCTCAGTAGGGAAGTCTGCTTCTCCCTCTGCCCCACCCCTCACTCGCACTCGCATTCTCTCTCTCACAGGTAACATCTGAATGAATGAATGAGATGAAGCAAATGTGACCCAAGAATTAGCTTGAAATCTCTCTTTCCTTTGAGATTCAATTTGATTTCACTTGACCTGTGTCTCATGATGAAGGAGAGTCCAGTGATAACCCCTGATGTCTTTGAAAGCTTGCATCTTCCAGCTGCTTCCAGCTCCAACTGTGCCCTCATGCTCTGGTTGTTCACATCTCCCCTCTCGTGGCTAAGGGATTCTTCTCTCTTTACTGCACGTTTCTGACTTTACTGCACGTTTGGCAAACCAGAATGAAGGCAGCTTTATGGGTATTAAGCCTTTTGGCAAATTAAAATGTTAGTGCACAGAATTAAATTATTTAGCAAATAACTCCCTCCCTGGCATCTTGCAGAAATAGAAAGATAGATAGATCCACAATCTATTACAACACTTCATTGCGGACTTTTGGAAAGGGCTGTGTTCATGCTTCTCTCTCCATACACTGTGACCTCCTTACAACTGGAAACGCTCCTGGTCAAATTTGTGTGACCCAAGCTGGACAATAACAAGGGGGAAGATGATGATGTTTCTGATGCGCACCGTAGAATTGTTGGACCCTGGCCCAAATCCCTGCCCTTCCTCTCTTGGTCCCTAAGCAGTTCCTGAATTCTCCTCCCCTTCACGCAAGTCCTCTGTGGCCTGTGGCTCTGGACCCCTGCTCCTTTCCTGGCTTTAGTTCTCAGTCCCTGCCCTGGGGACACGACTGATCTGGAGCTGGCTTGGGACCAGTCCCCAGCGTGCTGCCATTATCACGGCTGTCCTTTGCTGGCGTTGGCCCAGTCATTCCTCTCCTGTCACTGTTCCTCTTGTCCCTGCCTTATGACCTTCAACCCAAAGCGCCTTCTTCCTTCTGGTTTTACTGTTTGATTCCTAGCCTTCTGAAAGGGCTTGTACATAACGCATCAGCTTTCAACTCCTAGCTGTATTCCTTCATTTGATTCCTACCAGTCTCTCCTCCTCTGTAGCTGTTGGTCAAATTCCGTTGAGAGCTGGGGCAGCAGACAGCAGACACTGCACGAAAGAGTCACTTTGCTCATCTTTGATATAAAGAGAGTCTAAATCCAAGCACGGGCTCTGTCACCTCACCTCATTAAGAGGCTGAGAAACCCTATGGGTCCTCAGTTTCCACACCTGTCAAATGTGGGGGATAATCCCATCTCCCTCTCAGAGTTGCTAACTTCACCTGAGTAACCACACATGAAAACAATTTGAAAAATACAATGTAATTTATAAATTAAAGGGATCATCCTGAAAGAGAGAAGCATGACTGTGAGCAAAGTTCTTGGCTTATGCTGGATTCCTGGATCTCCCCTAAAACCACCTAAAAACTGTGTTTTGATTAGTGGCTCTGGCTTCCTAACTGCCATTTAGATGGGGGATATAATAGAGAATTCTGGGCTGGGACAATATTATTTGCTGTCTGACTTTGCGCCCCTAGCCCTCCGTAACTGCCAAGAGATTTGCACTTGGATCCCCGAGGGCTGTAGGCTGCATCTGAGCTGGGATGGGGCTGGTCCTCAGGGTAGAGGTGGGTAACTGGCCTACTGCCACCTGTGTCTTTTTCATACTAACAGCTTTGGAATGTGGACTGAAAATTCTCAACTTGTTGCAAAATAAAAAATATGTGGGAAGCCTCAAGAGCTTAAAGCAAACACAGTAAACTCAAGTGCTGCATGATGTTCCTGATTATTTAAGCCAAAAGGCTGGAGAATGTATTTTAAGTAAATTCTCTCCCCCATGTGGGGCTCGAACTCATGACTCAGAGATTAAGAGCCACATGCGCTACTGACCGAGCCAGCCAGGAGGCCCCCATTTTAAGGCTTTCAAGGAAAGTAGTAGTTTGGTGAAAATTGTGACCTTAATGGATTTGGTCATTTGGTCATCAAGAGCTGGATTTTGTCTAATTTACCCATAATCCTCAGTGTGAAAACAATGTCTTACATTCAGTAGGGACCGAATAAATAAGAAAGAAGTATCGCATTAATTTTGTGGAAGCCCAAGCTCTCATTCTCCAGGTGGTTTTTCATCATTCAGCATCTTGCCTGAGTTTCTTTGCTGCATAGCCCTAGGCGATCAAGAAGAGAGTATCCGTTAGGACATCCTTGGCATGCAAAAGCACTTACTAATTAAGCTTCTGCTGCCTCCCCTTTACTGATGACCTGCTGGCCAACCAAGTCACGCGGCCCAGCCTGCTGCCGGTGTGGGAGGGAATAAGATGAGAGTGTGACTCTTGGAAGGTGGTTCATTGAAAGCCACCAATGTAAACGCCTCCTACAAGCCTGGTTCCTGTCTCTGGCCACAGGCAGAGCCCTTAGTCTTTGTCATTCTTCAAGAGCCGAACCCAGTTCATGACTTCCTGCTTCCACATACAGAGTCCGGGACCTATGGTGGCTTTGATCTGATTACCATTTTGCATTTTGGTTCTCTTTCTGGTACCCAGAAATGTTTGTTCTTTTTGAACTCACAGCTATAACATTTTGATTTTCTTGTATCTCTCTTTCTTTTTGAAGCAGAATGAGGAGGAGTGAATCGTCTCAAGATGTTAATTGAAAATATTATTTTGGCTGCAAGTCTGGCTCAAGATCAAGTCCATTTCGCTCAGTAAGTTCCTCCACCAGTTTGCTTCAACCTTTGCTGGAAGTGCCACACTTGTCCTGTCTGAACCCTTCCCCTCCTCATCCCCTGTATGACCGCACAGCAGTATACACTGGACAGTCAGCACCTGTCTCTCTACCTTGTTCCTGTTGTTCTTGGAATGATCTTGTGCCCAGCAATTGCATGAGCCACCTTTTACTTCTATGCTAAAGG
The DNA here is from genome assembly GCF_010015895.1 of Lontra canadensis. Classification (NCBI taxonomy): domain Eukaryota; kingdom Metazoa; phylum Chordata; class Mammalia; order Carnivora; family Mustelidae; genus Lontra; species Lontra canadensis. Next base: position 280,629 of record NW_022631062.1, read on the forward strand.
CTGCCAGCTAGAAATACTCTTTCCCTATGAACTCCCGGTGTTTCTCTTGTATTTCTCTTGCGGTGCTTCCCACTTTCTACCTTTTCTCACAGGTATTTACATATGCCTTACTGCCATCTTGGTTCCTTGGGTATAAAGCTCATGCCTGAATTTCCCTGCCTCATGTCTTATATATAGATAGCAAGTTCTTGATACAAATGTGTGGCCTTCCCACTCCAAAATTACCCAAGGGAACTTGGAGCCAAATTTACAAAGAGCTGGATTTCAAGGGAAGGTGATATCGACCTTTATTTTATACCTTCTCCATGTATAGGTTATTTTATACCCCAACTGGTCCTGACTGCCCTCATATTTCACTAAGTGTCATCAGAATACACCGCAGGTAAGTATTTCACTTTCATTTTAGTAGTTTCTAAGAAAATTCTCTAAAAGCATACCTTGATTCCACACATTAGGCAGCACATGCTAATTAGAATGATCCCTCGTTTTATAGCTGAATCCTGATGCTACAACTTTGCTTTGACTTTCAGAAAGCAGCCTTAAATTTTAACGGACTAGAAATGGAGTCTCATACCCACCTGAGATTGTGAGCCACGTACAGAATTACGATTTGTTTGTCTTTAATGCTCAGTGCCTAGGTCAGAGACTGGAGCATGATGAATGAATTTCAATGTTTTCAGACTGCTAGAACCTACACACTTCATTGGAACAGCCTGCAGTTTTCTCAGCCCTCTCCCCTGCCACAGAGACTCAGCAACCGTGTGCCTTTATTAATTATTTATAAAGGTCAGCCTATTCTACAGTATTTAAAACACAAAGAACCTTTCAAGGAAAGTGGATTGCTTTTTACCATTGGCAAGAGGTATATAAAAGCACAGAAGGAATCAAAAAACGTTTAAAACATAGGGACTATGTTTAATATTTCTGGTATTCCCCACTAAGCCTTCTACAGAGTGGCACTCAGTAAATGTTTGATGATAAAGGTAGAAAATATGCTGTTTTGAAAAAAGATCACAACTCTTTTGAAGGAGTATTGGCACCAGGATCTTAGAATTTCAAATGTGTATTGTGACTAGAACTATGGCACTGGCAAACCAGGGGATCGATGAATGGGCTTATTATACTTTCTAGGGTCTCTGCCCACGCTCTGTGTCTTAAAACCTATTGTAAAAATGAAAAGGAGACCAAAGCAATGCTGTAGTTTGGTGCGGTCTGTGCAACTAACTGCACCTTATTAAGCTTTTAAGTATCCTTGAGCCTTCATTATCTTTATTTTCTGATGCTTAAATATTAACCCAGTGCAGTGTATCTATTCCTAATTGACTTAAATAAATTTTAACTCATGAAAGTTAGCTCACTGATACACTTCAAATCCTACAACCAAAATGTTCTTTGAATTCTATCACTGAACTGTAATTTAAAAAAAAAGATTTATTTAGTTTTAGAGGGAGGGAGGAAGAGCAGGGGGAGAGAATCTTCAAGCAGACTTCCCACTGAGCGCTGAGCCAGACACTGGGCTCGATCCCATGACCCATGAGATCAAGACCAGAGCTGAAACCAAGAGTCAGACGCTTAACGGACTGAGCCACCCAGGCACCCCTGAACTGTAATGTTTCTATGGTACACACCATAAAATATTTTCAATACATTTTATTGGGTATATGTATTTGTACTGGGACTGTACCGGTATTGGATTAAAAAGTCCATTAATATAACTAAAACTTACTCAATGTCTATTACCAGGAACAAACCCTGACTCAGCTTACTATCTGGCCAGGAGCGCAGACATTCAACAAGCAAATTCAATTGCCAGTTTTCAAAAAGAAGTCCGTGTGAGAGCCCAAGAAGACAGATCTTCCACGATCAGGTTGAGGGGGACAGGGCCTGGCAGCCAGGCAAACAACTTGAATATCACCCGATAACTGCTATACCAGCATATGGCCAAAGTATTATCAAAATACAAAGGAGAGAGAGGATTGGATTCCCTCAGGAGGCTTGAGGAGGGCATCAGAAAGGAGCTGAAGTTTTCAGGGGATGAATAGGACTTCTACAGGCTTAAAAGGTATACCAGTTAGAGTGCTCAGGAAGGCATCTCTTCCCAAAATTGTACACATGGCAGAGCTGGGGGAACTCCAAGCACCAAATGGAAGCGGTGGGTGGCCATCAGACCACTTCCACGGATTCATTAGCTTCCTGGCCAAGCACCACCATAGCCAGTTGAACCAGTTTGAGTGGGACTTGCTATTTCAGGTCAGACCTCAGAGTTTTTTCTTCAGAGTGTAGGGTTGCCTCATAAAACACAAGATACCCAGTTAAGTTTCAATTTCAGATCAACAACGAGTACTTTTTTAGTAAAGTCTCCAATGTTTGGGACATACCTGTATAACCTGTATTTACCTGAAATTCAAATTTTTATAAAACTTGATTTTATTTTACTCTTTAGCTGTGTGTTTTTATTTGCTACATCAGGCAACCCTAGCAGGGGGCTTAAGAACAAGCGCGGCTCTGCTGCTGGCACAGATAACCACAAACACAACGCCGCCACGACCCCGGTAGCCTTCCGCCCCAAAAGTCTCTCCAGTCCCAAGCCAGAGAGAACGGGATTCCAGAAAAGAAACGCTGTAACTAGGTAACCAGGACGCGAACCCACTCGACCTTCCGCAGAATCCAGGTTTAGAGGTGCGGTGCATCCTGGGAGTGAGTTTTCTAAGTTCTGCTTCGCTTCCAAAAGCCACCGGACTACAACTCCCAGCAGCCCTAAAGGCTCGCAGCGAGTCACGCTGGGATTTCTGACTTTAGCCTGAGGTAGGCTGCTTGTGTCAGAAGAGACGGGGGACGGCTTCTAGAGATTCGTGACACTAAGAATTCATAAGAAAGGTTAAACCGACGATTACTACTTTCGATGCAGAGAAAACAAGTCTCTTCGAACATTACGAAAACATGTGCCTACGCGCGCTGACGTTACCGCCCGCGCTGAAGGGTGGGGACCGAGCGGCGCTCCTGCACGTGACGCCAGCGCATCTTTGCGATTGGCCGCCTCGGGGGCGCGGAGCTCGGGCGCGGACGCCTCGGATTGGTGTTTCGGGGCAGCGGGGTGGGCCTTTGGCTGCAGCCGCGGGAGGTCCGGACACTGGCGGCCATGGGACTTGCCGGTAAGCGCGCGTCTGACCCTGCGCCGGCACTCTCGGCCGCTTCCGGATGGGACTGGGCAGCACCCGTGGGAGTGTGGCCGGCGATGGAAGGGGCGAACCCGGCGAGGTTTAGAAGCTCGGAAGTAGGGGTCGAGAACCTTCGGAGTCGAGCGGGGCTGAGGGTTCGCTGGAGCGGCCGCGCTGGAGCCGGTTCCGCCGAGATTGAGGCGGGTAGGGTGAAGGGCTCCGGGACCTCCAGCCTCAGACACCCGCCTACTGTCTGGCCATCATCCTCCTTTTGGGCCTGGCGAGACCCCGCTTGACTCCAGCGGGGTCGGTGGTTGAACCGGGTCGTCCCTTCCTTGGCCCTGGCGCTCTCCGGTGACCTCTCCAGTGAGTGGAGCCGGGAGTGAAGCCGGGGTATTTATTGCCCAGGGTGTGGGTGTGGAAACAACGTTCTCTTGACCCAAGCCCCGGCAGGGTATTCCTAAAGCTCCTCGGGAGCTTCTACTGCTGACTGCCCAGGGATTCGTTGGCCATGGCTGGTTGTAAATTTACGGCGGTCTCGCATTTGTCACTTAAGTGTCTGGGTGGAGACCTTGGGCAAATCGCTCAACTTGTTTGGCTTCTCATTTGTAAAGCAAGGGAGGTATTCCTGAATTTCCAAGCCTCTCGTCGGATTTAAAATCTAAGATTCTGTGATTGTTCCGTTTGTTGAGCTTTTACGCCATAAAGATGTTAGTCGTGATGACCCAATGGAAGTAGGCAGATTCCACAGTGTTTGCAGGTTAATGACAAAACTTCAGATAATTTCAGATGGTTCTTTGCTCACTTTTTTTTTAATTACTCATCTTTTTAAATTGAATACAACTGGGAATTCAGGTTTAGGTGACAAACCACGGTAAGAAAATGTTACTGAAACCACTTCAAAGTACAAAACGGAAGAATCGCGGTATTTGGTAATCTTGAATCTTAATTAATAAATTGAGGTCGACAAACACTTAACTGAGTATTTCTGAGACTGTGTTTAAAATACAGATGACTTTGTTGGCAGGAATAGATAATTAAGAGTTTACAAAGGCAGTTACTTTGCATTTCCTGAGTTTGCAGGTGAAATCAGAAACAGACCTTTAGGATGGCTTTCCATTGTGTAGTTCAGTTTACGGAGGTATGAAAATCTTATTTGTAAATCTGAGGAAGATTGTCACTAGCTTTCCAAAAGACTCTTTAGCTTTAAAACTAAGAATCTGTAATAGGACTGAATATTGAGTGAATTTTGTGAATAAAGTGAATAAGACTGAATTTTGTGCTGATAAGGATCTAGGGGACCCCTGAGATCAATATTTCCTACTTTAGATGTAGGAAATAGCCCCAGATCTGCTCTACCTCGAATTGAGCCTTTATCTTTAGACTTCAAAGAGAGAGACACTTCTGGAAGTAGGCCTGTGTAACTGAAAGAAAGGTTAAGAAAGAAAATGAAAGCAGTTTATCACCATTCTTGAAGAAGGAAGAGGAAAACATAGATGGATACCTGTAGCACTTGCGGTAGGTGCTCCTTGAAAAAGCTACTGTCAGAAAGACACTTAGGATGCCGGGTATATTTTAGTATAAGCCACAAAAGTGAATAGCAAAAGTGTATGGGATTCGCCACATCAGTGGCTTAAGCTCTAGAGCAGGGCTGGCAAACTTTTTCTGGAAAGAGCCATATATTTAATTATCTGAATGAACTGGTTTGTTAGCACATTCTTCTAAACTGTGATGTAACAAACTAATTTTTAAAAATTAGGTGTATCAGTATTTTTAAAGCAAAATTAAAATGTAAGGGCATTGTGGAATCGAGTTTTGTTGTAGAGCGCAGAGGAAGTACTAAGCAAGTAAATGTCAGATGAGTCATTTCATTATATGCTTGTGTTTTAGTTCTAGGGGGAAAGCTAGCAAATGTACATTAGCATAAAACAGTGTTTATGTCTGGATTTGGAAAATGTAATATATTTTGTCGCTGAGCTGAGATCTTGTTTTACTCTCTCTTTCAGGTACTAGACGACACATAACCGAGTTGCTGTAAGGACAAATGCCTAAACCATCTCAGCATGGCTTATAGAGGAGGAGGTGGGCGTGGCCAGCCCTCCTCATCTCTGCGCTCCTGTGTTAGCCCTGGAAGTCTCTCAACATGTAGGACCCGTACCCATAATATATGCATGGTGTCGGACTTTTTCTATCCTAACATGGGAGGCGTGGAAAGCCACATTTACCAGCTCTCTCAGTGCCTGATTGAAAGAGGGCACAAAGTCATAATTGTCACCCATGCTTACGGAAATCGGAAAGGCATCCGTTACCTCACTAATGGCCTCAAAGTTTATTACTTGCCTCTGAAAGTCATGTACAACCAATCTACAGCCACGACCCTCTTTCACAGTCTGCCATTGCTCAGGTACATATTTGTTCGGGAGAGAGTCACGATAATCCATTCACATAGTTCTTTTTCTGCCATGGCCCATGATGCCCTCTTCCACGCCAAGACAATGGGGCTCCAGACAGTCTTCACGGACCATTCCCTTTTCGGATTTGCTGATGTCAGCTCGGTGCTTACAAACAAGCTTCTAACTGTGTCTCTTTGTGACACAAACCACATAATTTGTGTCTCTTATACTAGTAAGGAAAACACTGTGCTAAGAGCAGCACTGAATCCTGAAATAGTGTCCGTCATTCCTAATGCTGTAGATCCTACTGACTTCACTCCAGACCCATTTAGGAGGCATGATAGTATAATAACTATTGTTGTTGTCAGCAGACTTGTTTACAGAAAAGGTAATGAAATGATAGCTACAATTGCACTGCACAGACTTTTTTTTTCTTGTAGAAAGCTGTTGAATACTTGAATGTAATGATTGTTTGGCTTTTCGTTTTGTTCTATGGTTTCATAACTACTTCTGTATTAAATATAGCAAAGAAAGGTGTAATGTCTTATACATTCAAAAAGAAATTTCTGGAGTGGTGGTGAATGCTGCCCACTCCCCCCCCCCCCCCGTGCCTGCCCACCTTCGATGCTTTAATAGTTACTTAAAGATAAAAATAGTAATCTGATGTTGTTTAATAGGTCAGGTCTTTCTAAAGTTAAAACAGCCCCATATGTGTGGTAAGAAGTAACAGGCTGAGCTCACCACTAGCCCGCCCTTTCTGAAGGCAAAAGTCATGTCTTTCATTGCAGGTATTTTGAAAATTCAGAAAAGCACAGGGGTGGAAACTAAAATCAGCTGTAACTGTACTGTTCAGGGGTGACCCTCATGAATATTTTGATGTACAACTCTCCTGTGTTTTATCGGGATCCTCAAAATCAATGAACTTGTCTCCCACGTGGCTCTTTGGCAACTTGCTTGTTTCATCTCATCGCAGATTTAGACATTAAGAGCATGTAGGCAGGTAAGTGGTGAAGGCAGGGGGATTAGACAGCTTGGAGTCTGATCCCGGCTGCATCCTCTTGTGTGATTGAGGACAAGCTACTTAACATCTCTGAGTCTCAGTTTTTTCATTTGTATGGTTTGGGCAACAAGGGGACTCTTGTGAGGGTTCAGTGATGGTTCCTTTAAAGTACTTAGGCCAGTTGGTATTTGATAAGTGTCTGCCATTACTAAGGAGGAGATTTTTTTTTTAGTGCCTCCGCAGCATTTGACACCACAGTAGCGTTCATAGAGCCTCGTGTACTAGAAGCCTGGAACAGTCTGGTTCAAAACCTAACTGGTCTTCAGGGTGGTATTTGAAAACCTGTCTAGTAATCAAAACTGTCACTCCAAGTAGGGAATTATTAAAAAGATAACAGGTACCTTCCTTAAATACTTGAATTTAACCCCAAATATTATTAACGTGTACTGAGTTGCCAATAGTCTGAGGTTGGCCTGCAGGCGTAAGAGTACTGGTCTACCGCTTGGAGCTGCATCAACTTTCTGGCACAGTCTCCTTCAAAAAGCATAATTTATCGTTGCCAGTTTGGGTTCCTTGTAAGTGGGGCGAGAACGTAACAGTGTATGAAGTAACGTACTTCTGGATTCTTAACTGGTTTTTGATTTTGTGTAGTGGTTTAATCTGACTAGAGCTTTTCTCCATAACTTCGCTTTGTTGAATTTTTCGAACCATTCAGCTTAGTTTCATAGAAACTTACTCCGTCAGTTTATGTGCTGTTTAACTAAATGTCCCAACACGATAGCAAGTGTAGCTGGCATCAAACACGTGGACCAATGCAGCTGATTGTTGGTGGGCACGGAGTGCAGCGGTGGGATCAGCAGCGTCCCGGTGTGCTAGGGAGCGGTCTGAAATCCACGCACAGGCCTTGGTCAGTAGGCTTTATATTTGGAACAGAGCCTCGGTTGATCGAGCAGGTTGGTGGGAAAACCACTGAACGTTTTCTGGGGTGAAGGCATGCTCTCGTGATGTGCTTTCATTCTTGAATCAAGAAGATGTGAATGGACCGGCATTCTCTGGTCTGAATCCCTCTTGGGATATTGGTGATGTGTTTGTCATAACTTAGAAAACGTGCCTAGTTTGTCTTTTAATCACCTTCGGGAGCTAGCTAGCCGAGCAAGCGCCTGATGCACACGTCGAGAATCAGAGCAAAACAATTTGTACAAAGATTTTAAACCTGTTACCTTTACTTCGTGAGTGATGGTATCTTAACCAGCTGAGTTAACCACCAGCCACAGAGCGAAGGTATGGCCTGTCCTGTTCTCAATTCAGTACTTTAATGAATATTGAACCCTCTCGATATGCCAGACATGGTGCAAAAAGTTAACATTCTCAGAAGGAATGGCCACGTCCATAGCCCAAAAGTGAGTAGCTGTATTTATGGTCCGTTACTTATTAACTAATTAATTTCCATAGGAGGTGTTCCTTTGGACCAGTTCTCAAAGGCCCGCTGCCACGTATTGAGTGAGAGAGGCTAAGTCCCAGTTCTTATCACCCAGGTTTTCTGGCTGCCGTCCTCCCTCTTTAGAGCCTGTTGTGCTCTCAGGGTGTCACGGTGCTCCTCTGTGTGTGCAGGCACGCCCCACTTCCTGCTGCGGTGGTAATGACAACTTCCATTTATATTCTGCAGTTGATAAAGCCTGTGCATGGTACAGTACCTCACTTGACTCTCCCAACAACTGTAGGGTAGATGTTATCTGCATGTAACAAAGAAACTGAGTCTCAGAGAGGGTAAGTAACTCGCTCAGGTTACACAGTAAGTATCAGAGATGACAAACATGAGTTCAGCTCTTGAGTTAAGGGCTCCTGTTCCCCTCACGTCTGGCCCAGCGTCTAGGTATATGCAGACTGATTTGAGTCTTTAAAATATTGTTAGACTGAACTTTAAAAGCAGTTCGAATCATGATTTTTCTTTGTCCATTTTGTGTGACTATGGCGATTGAAAGCCCTTTTCTGTGTTCCATTGTGTTAGACACTTCTCAGAGGCAGGAGAGTATCTTTTATCGTTTGGGAAAAACCTTTTATTCTTAGAATAATATTACAGATCATTGATAATGTTCATCAGTTCAGTTTCTTATAAGGTAGTTGTCCGGATTAAATGACATGATGCACTTAAGGGACGTAGCCTGATGTAGTAACCACTCAGCAGATGTTACTAGTTGTTATCAGCTCTTAGGATTATTACTGTGTATGTGTTGCACTTTTCAGTTGAAGAATGGGTTCTTAACCTTCATATTAGACGGGAGAAGGAAAGGAAAGAAAGAAAATGAAAGAAAGGAAGCTAAATGTTAAAAGTCATTAAGCCACCTTCTGGTTTAGGTAGAAATCCAGTTGATGGATTTCGTAATTGTCTCAAATCAAAGGTAGCTAAGATTTTAATGAGAAGCCTTCATAATTCAGAAAAGCCGCATGTGAATTTATGTTTGCTAATGCAATCATATTTGGAAAATACTGGCAGAGTTTACTTAAATCCTACTTTGAATTATTTAATAAAAATGACCCCGTATAAATGATTTCTCCCACCATCTTTTTAAATAACTCATCTGCCTGTATTTGGGAAGATTGATAGAAAAAGTGCAATTCTTATGTATGTGCGTGTGTATGTATGCATTTCTTAAATGAATAAACTTTAACTGGGTTATTTTACATTTACTTTTACTTTCGAATGTGTCCAGTTTATAGTTGTTAATGAACTAAATTCCCAAATAGTGTCAACATTGCTGTCACTTTGGATAGCCACTTTCAGACTGGTAGGGCATGGGTTTTGGTACTGCTTTATATCACCTGAGGTTGGTTTATGTATTGTAAGAAAAATGTTTCATTAAAGAAACAAAGGAACCAAGATGTACCCTTTTGTTCTCTGTACTGCAAGGATCTGGCAGTTGAGGTCCTGCCACCTGCATTTACTCTCATTCAAGGGAAGTGGGCTTCGGCAGGTTTGGACAGACTGCTCTTACATTTGGCTAATAGTATGAGGTTTGTTAAAAGACCCTCCTTACAAACTGCCTTCTCACCAAAGCCAAGGCTGTGGTTCCACTTTGTGGCTTAGCCCCTTCCTGTGGCGGGAAGTGGAACACAGACGTAGAAATTTTGTCGCTGAAAGAGACCTTGGACTTCAGGTACATCCGGTCTCTTCATTTTCTATATCAGAAAACTTCCCCGTGATCAAAGAGCTTGCTCCTAAAAGGGCTGGGACAAGACCTAGATCTCCAGTCAGCTGTCCGGCTGTGTAGAAAATTTAAACATTAGCTACCTCAACTACCTTTTTTAGATGTAGGTAATGCGGAAATGCGAGTGAATAACTTCAAGAATGTTATGTTAGAATGAAACACAGTAGTCCCCTTATTGGGTAACAGTGGACGTCAATGGATGTATCTCTAAGATTTGCAACTCTTAGGAGACCACTGGTAGTTGAAACATTCTACCTTCCTAGGAAAGGTTTGAGAGTTAGCTTCTCCACTTAAGGAGGGCGTAGCTAATATTTACCAAAGTGAGTGGTTTCTCAGTTCTGATTAATTTTTTTTAAGTTTCAATGTTAATATTTCCAACATTCAACTTTATTTTATATTTTCAGGGACTGATTTGCTTAGTGGTATAATACCTGAACTCTGTCAGAAATATCCAGATTTAAATTTCATAATTGGAGGAGAGGGACCTAAGAGAATCATTTTGGAAGAAGTACGAGAAAGGTACCAGCTGCATGACAGGTATTGATGGATTCTGTATTGTCTTGGGTGAGAAAGTATGTTACCTAAATTCAGTTTTGGTTCCATGTGTCTGTTAAGTGGGCTGCTTCTCCTACATGCACTTGATGTAAAAATGTAACGCAAGGCCTATTTTTTTTTAAAATGTGTATAAAATGGGAAACCTTAGTTTAAAAAAAATCACAATCTAATTTTTTTTTGCTAGTCCAGTATTATTTGACTTTTGGGGGCAGTGGTTGGAAGTACCCTAGAAGACGTGTGTGTGCGCGCACACACACACACACACACACACACACACACAAAACAAGCACTTTGGAAATGTTCGTAGATTTTCAAGCCTTGCTGAGTTCTGCTTTATATAGCATGGCCCAAATCATGTAAATTGTCCTGCACATACAGATTCAAATGCTTTCCTTTCTCAGTAACTTAGAATGATGTTTGCTGTGAAGCGTCAATTTAAAACGGGCCTTTTTCTGTTTAGAAATGACTCTTTAATATTTACTCTCCAAAGTATATATATATATTTTCACGGTTCCTTCTTTTGCCCCAAAGAGTGACATTTATTCAAAGAAAAAAAAATGACAAGATGTCCATCCCTTGGCTCCCTTCCCTCCCCACTCCTGTCCAAAGTATATTGATATTCTCACTAAATGCCAACTAATTTTGGAGAAGTTGAAATTTGTATGCGTGACCAAAGTTAGAAATATGTTAGCTGTATGAGTTTTAACCACATAGCTTCAAAAGACTCTTTTAGATCAGAATTTGGGGTATTAATTTTTTATGGTGGAAAATACTAGAACCAGCAATAATCTAAGTATAATATGAATAGCACACTTGGCTTCTAAATGATATTTCTTTTCTAGCATGATTTTCACTCCCTTCTTTTCTTCTTTCATTTCAAAAATCAGAGTGCGTCTTTTGGGAGCCTTAGAACACAAGGATGTTAGAAATGTCTTAGTTCAAGGACATATTTTTCTTAATACTTCCCTTACTGAAGCATTCTGCATGGCAATTGTGGAAGCAGCCAGTTGTGGTTTACAGGTAAAAATCTTTGAGGGCTTACACTGTTGGGGTTCCTATACTTGTATTTTGAAAAACAAGCAGATACATTCTGTAATAACTTTTAATTTAAGTTGGTTTTGCTGATTTTCCTGAGATAGGAATTATGGTATATTATATATTCTTTTTCTCTTTTTAAGGTTGTAAGTACCAGGGTTGGTGGAATTCCTGAAGTACTTCCAGAAAATCTTATCATTCTATGTGAGCCTTCTGTCAAGTCCTTGTGCGAGGGGTTGGAAAAAGCGATTTCCCAGCTGAAGTCAGGAGCATTGCCGGCTCCCGAAAATATCCATAATGTAGTAAAGACTTTCTACACCTGGAGGAATGTTGCGGAAAGAACTGAAAAAGTATGTCATGCTAAGCAGAGGGTATTTGAAGGTTGTGTCTAAATTCTTGGCGTTTCACGTACATGTTTGCTTTTTCTTGCATAGGTTTACCCTTTCTGTTGCTTAAGTTTATGAAATCTCTTCACATGAAAAGAAATGTACTATGTACTACTTTTGGGAGTTTTTTCATAGGCTGAGTTTCTAGTCAACTTGTTGCGTTTGACATCTGAAAACAGCAGTAATGCCATCTAGAGCCTTCATTAAAGTGGGCTTAAGGAAGTTACCGAATTTTCTAGAAGTCAAAACTATTAAGGGCCAGACTGATACTAATAGCTCCTCTTAGACCTTTTCTTGGGGCTCTTTCTAATTCTAAATCAGGCGGCCTATTAGAAAACACCTGGCTTTGCTTAGTCCAATGGCAGCGATGTAAAACAAACGTTTCATTCAGGCTACTTCCCAAAATTCTTGCGTCACCTTGGCTAAATACCTTGATTTTCTATGGGAAAAGGATTTTTGCATCTCTGCACTGATTGAGAACATAGTAAGTTAAGAGTCAGAATGCTCATGACAGATGTTAGAAAGACCACAGATAAAAAGCGGCAATAGAGAATTTATAGTCGTTCTCTTAATTCTTCCTGTTCCACACAGGCCGTTTTGATCCTTTGCGACCCTCCTCCGTAGTTTAACTGTGCATATTTAGAAAATTGATGGAAGAAATTAAATTGGAGTTCACGCTGCAAATATATTTTGTCAACTGTTCTAATTCACCAGTCTCCGCATAATTCGGACTGAAATGTATTCCAGATGTTTTGAGGGTAGAAGAGCTAGCTGGAAACAGCCTGTACCTTTCCAGAGGCTGCTGGTGTGTAGAGCCCGCCCTGCACGTCCCAGCCATCCTGAGTTTCAAAGGAGATGGCTCACAGGTCCGCGGTGTGACAATGACCACAAGTCATGCTCCAGTGCAATTGAAACAGATAAATGCTGGCTTCATTTATGTGTGCGAAACTAAGTATGTTTACGGATCTTTGTTTTTAAAATATTTCTGAGTTTCATGCTTAGCCGTGCTTCCAAACAAACAGCAAGGCACCTACTGTACCGGTTCGCAGCAGTGAACGTTGCTTTGTTTGCCAAAAGCGTCTGACCTATGCCATCTGCTAAAATTTCCCCCGTCTTTCCCCCGTCTTTCCCCCCTCCCTTTTATTTGGAGTCCACAAAGTGGTTCTGTATAGTCTCACCGTCCGTGCTCAGCAACACAGCCTCACAAGGCTGTGGAAAGAAGAGCCTCTCTGTACCCAGAAGCGCCCTAGGTTAGAGCCCTCTGATGGTGGTTGATGTCTGCCAGCCAGCCGGGAGAGCTGCTTAGCCAAGTCAAGGAATCTTAGAAGGCCAGTCCTGCTTCAGGAAGTCACTGCTGAATTAAATATGGCCTCGACAGAGGTGACCTGAAAAGCGGTTCCAACTTCTCAGGACTTTGGAATTCTCGTAGTTGGTTAGAATTGATGGTGATCTCCTAGGGGACAGGAGTCCTGGCATTATTCGTCTTTGTGTGATGCAGTGTCTAGCCCCGTGTTTTGTCCAGAAGCAGCACTCCATAAGTGTGGAATCACAGGGCAGTAATTAGTTTCATTAATCACATCCTTACTATAACAACGACGATGAAATGCAAGCGCCTCCCGTTTGCATCTATAACACATTCCTGGTCTGTGCAGGTCGTCGTTTCTTGTGGGTCAGAGCGCTCACTCTCGGCCTCTCTCCCGCCAGGTGTACGACCGCGTGGCAGGAGAAGCTGTGTTACTGATGGACAAACGACTGGACAGACTCATCTCTCACTGTGGCCCAGTAACAGGCTGCATTTTTGCTTTGTTGGCTGTATTCAACTTTCTCTTCCTCCTTTTCCTGAGATGGATGACTCCAGATTCTATCATCGATGTTGCAATAGATGCCACAGGGCCCAAGGGCTCCTGGACTCATCAATATCCTTACAGTAAAAAAGGGGGCGAGAATAATGAGATGTCTAAACCCAGGTAGAAGAAAGCCTGGATTGTAAGGTTTTACACATTTGTAATAGTTCTAGTAAGATGATTGAAAATAACCTTGCTTTTTTTCTTGCTTTTTTTTAACGTTAATTTAGTAAGTTATGCTACCTCTATATCATTCAATGTTTTATTTTGAGGAAAGATAAAAACTTATGCAATTCCTGAGTGTAGAAACTCCTTGCACTTACTTAAGATTTAGGAGAGAACATTGAAGCCACTCAGGTATGAAATTTTTCAGACTACTGAAGTCCCTCTATCAGAGATGTTTTAAAATTATATTTTGGGAGATTTTGGGTGCTGAAGGGCCAAATGTTTTCTGGGCATTTTTTGGCCAATTTTAAATGTTCTACCATTAATTAGACATTCACCAGATGTTTACAGGTTTTCTTTCGGGAAGTACAACAACGATATGAACTGTTTTTGAGTCCTCTTCATAAACATTCCAGTCATTGAAGTCATGTTCTTAGACATTCGTTTGGTGCGCTCAGTAAGTGTTACAGACCGTCAGCAGGATTCTTGAGCAAAATGGTCCATCAGTTATGAGCATGTTTTAAGCACCTACTGTGTGTAGAAAAATGAACTAGACACATCCTGCTGCTATGGACCAGGGGCGCATTCAGATGTTCTTTGTGTATCGCTTGGGTGGCTCACTTCACCATAGTCACAGTTAACAAAATGGTAAACCGTCTAACATGGCCAAAAACACTCAGGCTTCCAATGCCAGGAAAAAAAAATGGTCGGCACACTCTGATTTCTTCAATCTGGTCATAATGCATTCTCCTAGGTAGAGCCTTCGTCTTAATTTGTGTTTATGAAAAACCTTTTTGCTTCTGAAATACTAGGGACCGATATCACTGTTGACGATAGTGCAGAGAAACCCTCCAAGTCTTCCCAGGCATAATTGAGTCCTCTGTAAATGCCTTCGTATTTTCCGAGCAGGACGGATGAGGTGTGCCGTCTCCAACTCAGCTGTTACCCTCCTCGACCTTTGATAGAAGTCACTTCCCTTCACTTGTGGCCTAGCTGATGTCTGAGAAGTATTGTCAGTGTGCAGAAGTCTTCACCCCGGAACGTTTTATTTATAGCAAATTGAGTCTGAAAATTGTAGAAACACAGTCTCTTTGTGGTTGTCTGTTGTTAACTGTAATCGTTGTTGCCCAGAGCCATGGGTTTTTAAACCCCAAATTATCCACATGGTGTGTCTTATTAACTCCTTGAACTCCTTAGAATACATTTTTGTGATAAAGGACTGTGAAGTCAAAAGAAAGAGGCGCTCGTGGCGCACTAGGAAGATGCTGGCAGTATTGGGATTCTGTACAGAATTGGTTTCCTTTTTTTTTTTTTTTTTTAACGACAACACTCACAAAGCTTCTTTTTTAAAAGGTATCTTAACATGCCTATTAACCGGTTGCCACTGATACATAAAAAATACGATTTTTGTTTTGTGCTAAAACACAAATGCAATGTTATTTTTAAAACCTGCAAGTTGAGCGATCTTTTGTTAAAGAGAAATGAGTTGACCCAAACCATTAAAATGTTAGGGATTTTTTTGCACAGAAATTGATTTATATAAATATGAAATAAACAGTGCCAATAATCACGAAAAAGCAAGAAACAGTAACCTGTGTTTTTATTTATTCTCTTCAGCAGCTTTTAAGGGCATACTACCATTGGTTCTTATATTTTTGTTTCTCAGCATATTTTCAAGATGGCCATTTATTTCAGATGGAAATGGGATTTAAACTATTTGCATGTAAAATATGTAATTTGCAAATCAAAATTAGTTCCTTTGGTTTTAACAAATGGAGGTAAATTTGCTTGTTCTAGTAAATCTTAATTTTCAGGCTTCCTGGATACCTTAATTGTAACTGTCGGTGTTGCACTGGTCAGTATGCGCAAACATATTGTTCGACCCTGCTACTTCCATTAATTTGAAAGTGAACTTGCAGTGACGAGGAATTTATGAAAAACAATACTGTATTTCTCTCGATATTACAAAAACTAGCACATATGAAACTGATTTATGAAAACACGCTACACGTCCAAAAAATAAAGACCAAAATGACATTTTGACAATTTTCTGAGTTTGTCTTGTTTTATGAAGAGAATATGATTTCTTTGTTTAACAGTGCCCCCGCACCCCCTCCCTCTTATGCATGCTCTTTCACTGTGATTAGACATGTTGCTTGGTCTGTTAGTTAAACAGGAACTGTCCTTCAGATGATGAATTACTCTGTCATCTTTTCTCTCTAGAGTACATTCTCTCTCTTTACTCATGGAATAGCACGTTGAATTATGCCTTTGTTTCCTGATCCACACAAGCCCTGTTTTTCCCTGCACTGGAGTTGTCGCATGAGCCAAGCAAATACATCTAGAAGCTGTTGTATATGCGAACTACGTAATTATGCTTTCTATCTCTTAAGCTATTTTAAGAGGAATTTGAATTTTGATTTCACTTACAGGAGCCCAGCTTCTCCCACCCCTTTTGTTGGAAACAGTGGAGAGCAGTCCTCTACGCTGGTATTTTCTGATTTATCTTGCACCAAAATTTATTTTTGGCCAAGTTGGGGTATCATAGGTCTGTGTTTACTTTAGCACAGGGTTTTTTAAAGTCCTCTTTCTCCTTCTCCACATTCCCGAAAGAATATGGTGAGATGTTAAATTGTATCATCCTGTGGCTGGGCTTTTTTAAATATGAAATTCTAAAAATTCAAGTTCTGTACAAAATTTAATTTGTATTCACTAGTACTCCGGGGACTTGATTTTCCTTTATCCTTTATGTTTGGCTACGGCTCAGTGGTTCTTAACTGAATGTGGGTAGGGGGATAGGGGAGAAGGGGGGGTGGCGATTTTGCCCCGTAGGGGACACCTGGCAGTGTCTGGAGACATCTCTAGTTGATAGCCCTGGGTAGGAGTGTGGGGGTGTTGGCATCAAGTGGGCAGAGGGCAGAGCTGCTGCTGGATATCCTACAATGTTTTTGGATCCCCGCCAAACAAAGAATTATCTGGTCCCAAATATCAGTAGTGCTGATGCTGAGATATTGGTGCTACAGAGGATTTCGTCTGAGGGCTGCTGTGAGTTAACCCCTTATTTTGTGCCCATCCTGAATGTCATGCTCAAACACAGTTAAAGACGGTCTCTCAGAAATAGCATAGATGTCCGTATGAACCTTAAAAAAAGAGCCGAACTCCTCATGGCCAACACAGAAAGTATAGCCATGTTTTAAATGAAGATTAAGGCCCAAACAAGATTGACTAACGTGCTATAATATGTCACTGGGCTGACTTGAGTAAAGGACGGGCTTCTTAGAGGGTGGTGTTCTTGTGTTCACAGATGCCTGTGTTCACGGATTCTCCTACGTTGGCACTCTGTAGGTAGCAACCTGTGGTCGGTACTAAGCTGGGTCAAGAAACCGTGTATGTTGATCTCAGTCTTTGGGAGTGGGAACTGCACTGGGTTTTCCTGGTTCTATAATTCACTGAGATGGACGCAGTATGTACTGGGACCCAAAGCTGTGTGCTCGCACGTCAACATTTCCCCGGACTACGGGGAGCCAGTTCTCATAGAGGTCATCATTCCACTTTGCCTGAGTGCTATAAGAAACTCCCATATTTTGTGCATAAAGCATTTAGTAAGATTTCTTTAGTCTGCGCTAGGCAAATTTTTTTGGTTTGCCTTTTTCAATAGTTTGTAGAGATGTTTGAAAATCTAATATAGCCAAGAATGAAAGAGGAGACCTGGATTTTCCTCGTCTGATTTTTGTAGGTGAGGGAAATGAACAGCAAGCCGATTTCCCTTGTATTGGCCCACCGACATATGTTGAAGGGTTAGAGTTGTAAGGGAATACTGTCCAATGTGGGAAGGTATTGATATGTAGAATCTTTGGGTAATTCACTCAGAACATAGGGCATCTTCTTCATTTCGCTGTAACTCTTCCATGGTCAAGGAGAGCGCCCATATTCCAATCCGAGGCACCATCTTTACTAATACTTGAAATGGGAAATGAACAATGGGCTTTGCTAGCAGACCTTGTCACGGATGAGACCATTAGAGCAAGTGGTCTAATGCTTTCAATGTGACACAACCACTTGGAGAAGCATCCAGGATGAGCCCTTTACTAAATACTGCCTTAGAGTAAATGATCTTGTTTAACTGGTCATAGTTTAGATTGGGGCATTATCTCCCCAAAACCTCAGGAGGAAGAGAAAATGAAATGGTCTGGGGCCAATTCTTCCCCCTTCAGATAACTCACTCCTCGCCCCCTCCCCGCCCTGCCCCCGTTTGTTTTCTCTCTCCAATGCTGCCTTCCCATGTAACTGGGATTTAGGAACAGAACAGATCCAGCCAGGAATCCTGTGTGTTAAATAGCACTGAGGAATGCGGGTCAAAAAGGAAGTTTCTTGAGTTCATTTCCCATCGCTGTGGAAGTCAGCACTGCAGCCGCCAAATCACAGTGAGCTTAGAATGTATGAGTGAGTTCTCAGTAACAAGAGCAGCAAGGGCTAGAAAGTTGAAAATAGATGTCATATGATACCAATTATAACTCAGTGAGATTTTGCAGTACCAAGAACCTATACAGAGGGTGAGCCAAAATGGAAGACGGTCCTGTTTCCTATGGCTTTAAAAACATTTTTATTACAATGTTTGCTACCTTTTTTTTCTTCAAACTTTTAATTAAAGTTTGTTTGGCTCTCCTGACTCATTTCTATATCGTCAAAGGAAATAGAAAAGAAGCGGCTAGGATAGCAGAAGAGATCTATGGTGGAATTTCAGGTAAAAATACCCGGATTTGCTCCTAAAACTTAAAAAAAAAAAAGAAAAAAAACACTCTCCTGATAGTTCATGTGAATAATATTTCTAGAGGGCAGATTTTATTATACTTTGGCTTTGTGTGGGTAGTTTCAAGAATTATTGTTTAAAGTAGCAAGTGATGTTGGCTACACCAATTTGAAGGATTTCTCAGCTTTATTTTTTGCAAGTTTGTAGTTCTTTTAGGGGTTATTATTTAAGTAAATAGGTTAGTGGCTTTCTTAGAGTATGTGGAGAAACCTCATTGCTACTAACCTAGAGAATGACTTACATGGGATTATTTTCTTTAATATTTTTAAGCAAACTTTAACAATGCATTCTAACAAGACTAAGTTTCCTCTGGAAATAGAATGACCAGGAAATCTGATTTAAAGCAGCAAATGTGCCATGCTATATATATTTTTGTGTTGTCACTTGCAATTCGAATCCATTAGCTACTCGTCGCTGTCAGGAAATACCCTGCGTTAAACCCGTTTATACACGGCACTGTGCAAAGCCCTGCAAACAAAGGTTTCCTAATATGAAATGCCAGCATTCGGGAAAAACATTTTTAAGTCTCATGCTCTGTAGGATTTAGTCTCCAGTTCTCTCAAGAAATGATTCACCTTAACTGGAGTGAATTGCTGCAAAAGTAAATGAATTGGATAGCTGTCACTGCTGGGATGGTCACTTGATAGAGGAGTATTTATTTGTAAACAGAGTTCACAATTTCCCTCTCTATCCTTAGTGTTCGTAGGGATTCCAGGATGACGTCATTCTTGATCTAGTATACATGTCAATTTGCACCCGGGATTCTCTTTCAAAATAGACCTGTGCAATGTGATTCCAATACACTAGACAACTTTGAAGACACTAGATGACGGCAGTCTCATCCCCCCCCCCATCCCCCCAAATAAGACCTCCAAAGACAAAGCCTCAGAATGCTTCAGTTCCCCGGGGGAAATGAGGAGAATCTTGAAGTTTCAGGAAGTGTCAGAAGGCCCGGAATGTGGAAGGAGGTTTCTTTTGGGGATTACATTTGTCACACATTTCAGGGAGGTATGTTGCTTAGACTGGTTTTTTAAAAGTTTCTCTTTCATTTCAAGTTCATGTGATCTGAAAATCTATTTTCTAATTTCATATGTAAATGTGGGCAGGGACTTTCTAAAAGTTTCGGTCACACAGTATGGATGTTCTCATAGATTGATCCTCATGGTTTAAATGAGGTAAAGTGCAACAAAGTATTGACAGGAACGTGTTAAGAATATTTTGTCCTGTTGTTCACCTGCATTGTTTCTGTCTTTGTCATCCTGAATTAAGCACACTCTTAAAAAGTTTCGATAGTAGTCAAAACCCATGTAAAAACATGGTTTGGATTTAGGTCTGGAGCCATAATACAGATCTCTTAAGTAGAGCTCATTCATTCTTTAACCCAAATGTCCTCATTTGGTCATTAAATGGGTAATATCCCACTTAATTTGGAAGTAGCATGGCGTTATAAAATCAAAAATGTGTGTCTTAATTATCATCAACGAGGCGGATGGCGGGGGGAATAGTACATGTCAATTTCTCAGTTTAATTTCCTTTCTATGTATACATATATGTGTGGGTGGGTGACTGTGTGTGCACCCCCCCACGTATGTATAATAGACAGTATATCCAGATGTGGTAAATAAGGCTTTCTATGAGAATGTAGGCAGCAGCATGCCAGAAACAGTGTGGTTTTTTTTTTCTTTTGACACTGTTAGGAGTCAGTTGCTATATACTTAAAGCTAAATGTATTAAAGAACAAAATTTTGTGCCAGTCTTCAGCTCAAACCTGAAATTCTCTTTACCGCTCACGGTTAAGGCAAATGTCGGTTGGGAAAATATGTGACCTTTAATCAGTAAGTTAGCTAATTGACTTAGAAAAGTCTCAGTCCAAGGTTAAATTTCTTGATTCCTGTAGTATTGTATGTTCCTGTAAACTATCATCAGAGCTGTCAAAAACAAGGGGAGGGAGGTAAAAACTAAGCCAGGACAGAGTTTAGCCTGTCATAGCTGCTGGCACGCTTTCTTTTGGAAGCTACACCTAGAAACATGTCCCTCGTTAAATATCATTTCTTGGACTGTAAAATGCGGAGTTTTCTTTTTCGACTCTCATATTCTGGACTTAAGGGTTCCATATGTCTTTGTGGCTTAAACTACTGCATTTGTAGATAACTTACCAGACTTGAGGTGAACTGTGGCTGGCTGGTTTTTTGATCTTGGGGGGCTTCTTTGTGTAATTGGCCAATTATATATACATATGTAGTTAAGTTTAAAACATTGTCATTGGCCCTTGGCACTGCAGCTTGAGCACCAGATCAATCACTGGATCCCACCTTCAGCCCCTAGAGATCCCTGCAGGCACTTTCTCCTGACAGATGTGGTATATGATTTTTCTGCCTTTGCTAATTTGGCCAGAATTGAAGCTATTTTTAGTCCAGGGCTTGGTCATCAAACTTGATAAAAATATAAAAATAGCTACAGGTTGATCATCTGTTTTCACGACCCTTGGGCCAGATGTGGTTCAAGATTCAGGAGTTTTGGGGATACTGGAAAGATCTCACGGTGTGTATAACGTCTATCACACAGCACTCCCGTAGTCAGACTTTTTCGTATTTCTATTTCTGAATTATATTTGATATTTGACACTAAGTGGAAATACAAATGAAAGAGAATAAATTGCTTAACCTGAGTCCTTACCATGTTTTGCTGCCAAGGGAGTTTGTATCAAACTTGAGGAAAAGCTTCGTTTTCCAAAATTCGGGTGATTTTACAATTGCAGATAAGAGATTGTGGAACTATTGTACTCTCTTTTTTTTTTTTTGAGAATTTAAGCTAAACTTGAAAAGAAAAAATTTAAAAAAAAGCATTTATGCTAAACCATATCTAAAAGATTAGTTCTAGTCTAAGTGTTAACGCTTAGAATCAATTGTCCTTGTTCTAAATTCAGAAAAGACTCACCTTGACTTGATGGCCACACCTCTGTCTGACTCAACATCCTGACTCCTTTTTCCTGTCCTTCCCCTTCCAACAGGTTTTTCCTGCTTTTGGCCCATTCTTGCCTAATCCTTTATTTAGCTTTCTACCCTGTTGAGTTTTGCTGGTTATCCTCCCAAACCTTGGCCCAGCCATCCTCTGCAGAGTGACCTCTCACAGGAGTCTTTCCAAATTTCGACAACCCGTCCTCAGCAGGGGCTCTCTAACACCGCCTGTTACCTCTAGCTCAGCTCCCCTGCTCCTGATGGGCTCAAGGGCACCTTCTTTCTAACACCCTACAGAAAGATGTTCATTGACCATGGTGTGTCTCCTGACTAGAACCGTGTATTCTAGGGAGTATGCATTTTAATTCAATTTTATTATAATATTTTAGGTATCCCAGGAAGTTATAATATGGGTTTTTGCCAGTTACCTTTGTTTGATTTGAAATACCATTAATTCTGCCAGGTTCTTGTGTATATTTTGGTTCAGAATTGAGATTCCTTTTAAATTTTTTATTTGATAGATGCTACAAGAGAAGATATTGCTTCATATGATTTTGGAACTTGAATAAAGAGAATAAAGATTGTTACATGTGCACCAGAGATGATTACCCATTAGGTGGTTCTTTAAAAATAACAAACCAGTAATCTTAAATACTTGTTGGAATTAGGAAGGGGAGAATTGCAAAAAAATGTTTTTTTAAATAGTCATAATGGGTTTTATCTTGAATACTTGGCACTCAGACAACTATATTCCTTCGGAACCAATTTTGTGATTGAAATTTGTGGTTTTAGAAGTTGTCATGAAACTGTTATTCAAAGATTCTGAGAACTAGAGATATAAATCATATTCTGAGAAAAAGTCAAAGGGGTGAATGAAAAAGTACTTGAACATTTTCCATACACCTCATCAGGAACAAGTAAACATATTTGTTCAGTAAACTATCTTCCTAATGTGCTTGCAATCCTGTGACCCAGGCAGTCCGCCAAGGGACTAAAAATAGGCTGCCTTAGAAGAGAATGACTGATTTCTACTTAGGCATTCATTTATTTGGAGAGCTTAGTTGATATTTCCTGAAAGGAATGGAAAAACTCCCTAGCTGCCAAAAAACTTTTATCCTTAATTTCTCACAGTTAGCTCCAATTTGCAAAACAAGAATGATAAGAGTGAGAGACTGTGTGTTGGGAATAAGAAGAGGAAGACAGGAGAGCCCACCATGGCAGAGTTGCCAGAAAGGGTTTTGTGTGAAAACTCGAGGTCCTTTGAAGCGAGTGTTGGAAAACAATGTGACTGGAAAGGAGATTTCCTTGAGAGTCCTTTTTCCAGTTGGGAAGCAAAAATGAGTTCTGCACTTCCGGTGATAGGAACGGGTTCATTTCATGCTGTGTATCAAGAGATGGTGGACGGAGCTAAGCATCCTGGGCCAACAAATGGGCCTCAGGTTAAGCGGGAATTAAAACCAGTGGTTCTTAACACCAGAGCAACGGGTGTCCTCGGTCACAAAACCTTGGAATTCGGTTCTATTCCGGCCACTTGCTGCAAGTGAGATCTCTTCCTCTGGGGCAAATAGGTTGGCGTGCCTTTTGGGGGGTCTTTCCCATCGTGAAGCCAGGCTCTTCCCTTCCCTCCTCTCTGGAAGGCCAAGGGCGGGGGCTCCAGAAGAAATCCAAGTTGAGATAAGGGGCCTCTGGCAGGAGGGGAGCTTGGTATTTCCCTCTCAAGGTGGAAGTCAGGCAGTTTACTGAGCTGCCCCCTGGGACTGGCTGCCCCCTGGGTCTGGCCTGCGGGAAAAGAGCATCCCAGAGCAGTCCTGTGCTGAGAGACAAGCCCAGGACGGCTCACTGTTCCTGCTGTCATGGTGCAATGGAAGATGGCAGGCTTCCCATGACGTCAGAGGCGTGGCGTGGGAGTCGGGGGTGTCCGAGTGTGCTGCATTGACAGGGGACACTAGGAGAGATGGCCCAAAGCCGAGACATAGCGAAGGGGCCTGGAAGTGAGCCTCGGCAGGAAGGGCAGACCAGGAATGAGACGTGCAGTGGAGGCTACAAGCCCGAGAGACCCGCCTCCTCTTGCAGGGACCCAGGGAGACGTCTTCCCTCTCTTTTTGCCACCCCCTCCCCCTCAGGCCCCGGAGGATCTGCCACCTAGAAGAAGGAGGCTGGGACGCGTATGAGAATGCTCTCCCATCCCCAGCTGCTGGGGCGGCAGAGAGGGCCGTGCCCTGGGCTAGGAGAAGGCCGAGGAGCAGAAATGACAGTCTGAAAGTGGACTGACCCGTAGACTAGTTTGAAAATCTCCTTACTGAAGTACTTTGTAAATACAGACACGGGCACAAATTCTAAGCGAACATCTACCTGAATTTTCACAAGGTGACTGTGATCAGGTGTCAGCTCCCACAAGCCAGAACCCACATATAATCGGTACGGCCCTTCCTCTTTTCCTCTTCCAGGCAGCCCCACCCCTCCTTGGGGGCCTTCTGACTCCTAACACCCCAGGTGAGTTGGGGCCCCTTTCGTACATTACAGAAAGGGACGGCACAGCTCATGCTGTTTTGCCTCTGGTTTCCTTCACTTCACATTAGGTTTTGAGCAGCAGTGGGTCTTATGGGACTGGTGAGTCACAGACGTTACTAGAAATAGGACGAAGATGTGGTTAAGGTTCCTGCTTCTCAGAAGGAAAGGGGACACCACAGCCTACCTGGAGGTAAGTTTTAAAAATAATAAAGCCAATTCATGCTAGTATCCTAATTTCCTAATAGCAAGACTGGCTCTTCTTGGAACAAAAGAATAACCAAGCCATGGCTGTGGGTTTCCTTCTTACATTGGTCAGGGTGCTGAGTTGCCATCCGTGGATGAAGACTGTCTGTCCTTCCAACTCCAGTGCCCGTGGTCCTTTCCAAGAGTGATTAGGCAAGAGGGCAACGTGTCTGATACACAGATCATGTTGAATACGGTGGAGATGTATTAGAAGAAAACCAAGGCTGACTCATTAAGGACTATGTGCATTCATTATCTCATTCTCAGCTTATGCAACTTATAAATGTCAGAGGAGATTTAAAAATACTCCATCAGCTTTTAACGGACTCAGGAACAAATGAAAATACAAGCACAAGATTTTTTCCACGTTAAAAT
The DNA here is from genome assembly GCF_010015895.1 of Lontra canadensis. NCBI lineage: Eukaryota > Metazoa > Chordata > Mammalia > Carnivora > Mustelidae > Lontra > Lontra canadensis. The sequence goes on from NW_022631062.1 coordinate 305,267, forward strand.
TTTAATCCATTTTTCTTATAGAAACATCCCCCATTTGTATCAGGAATATGAAAACATCAGTGATTATATGTGTATATAGGTAAACTTGTATATAAGTTCATTCCAATTTACACACACACACACACATTCTTTTTAATTTTGGAACTAATTTCAAAGTGACAGGAAAGTTACAAGAGTGGTACAAAGAATTCCTACTCCTCTTTGCCTAGAGACCTCATTCCTATTTACTCAACTGTCCTAATATTGTCTCATCAGCCTTCTGCCCTGTGCAGTCTTTCCTCAGTCCCTCCTTGAACTGGTTACAGGCCACTTACTTTTCAAAATACCCCTCAGTCAGTTGGTTCACAGTGTCCTCGGGTTGGATTTGGGTTATACATCTCGAGCAGGAATATTGCACAAGCTATGGTGTTTTCTTCGTTGCATTTCCTTCCAGAGTACATGAGGTCGCCCCTCACATTCCATCCCATGGTTCGCTGTGCTGATCTGTCCCATCACCTCTGATGTTAACTTTGATCCCCTGTGTAGAGTGGGGTCTATAATTTTGCTCCCCCATAAAATGGCCCGTGTTTCCTTTATAACTAGTAATTATTTTGTGAGGAGGTAACTCAAGTCAGATGCTACGATTTCTTCTCCATTTCTAAGCAGGTGTTCTACTGTGAGGTAGAGCTCCCACCTGGCTATTTATATATTGATTTATATCAGTGAGGACCTGGAGATTCTTGTTTTATTTGATAGGGGATGATATCCTACTACCATTTTTTATTTCAATGCTTGGGTCATTTCGTGTTTGACCAGTGGAAACCCCTGCAAGCCAGCTTCCGTGTCTTCTTGACATGTCCCATCATTCACTGTATTTCTGGCAAGGTGTTCAAGGCCCATCTTAATTTTTCCTGGCCCAGCCCTGGAATCACCCATTTCTCCAAAACCTTGTTAAAATAATATGAATAGAAACATAAATACACATATGTTGAAAATCACATTTTTGTACTAACTAGTCCAATTTCAATCCAATCCGGTAGAGTTCATTCTAGCCTTCCGTCTTTTCATACCCTTTTCTCACCCAAGGGTAAGAGAAGATAAAAATTAAATTGCAATATTAGGTGGCCTAATGAAATGTTTATGACCCTGGTTCTCGTCTGTTGGAGAAGTTCACTGTGTCCTTGTGGCCTCGAGCCATTTCACACTTACATAATCCCATCTTTGGTGGGGTTGTGTTTGCCAAGGTTGCAGGTATAGGAAAACCCGAATTCTTGGCACCATCAGGATCCCCTAGAAAAGGTTGATGAGATGGACCCTTCGTGTGAAATCCAAATTATGTCACATGCTATCCAGTGAATGAAGAGCACAATTATGTTTGAAATTTTACAAACTGGAACAGGTGTTTGTCCCAAACAAATGATTGCCCTTTGGCGTGCTTAAAGAGGGTTACTTCTTAAATGCCCCTTGAAGCTGGTTAGTCTTGTTTACTAATAAATGATTACAGGGTAAAAAATACTCGCCCTACCATGTGTACTTAATCATAAGTTGCTTGAGTACCTAACATTATGGATGTGTTTTATTGGCCTACTTAGAGACCAAAGCACTTGCTAAATACCAAATTACTAGACCCCCCCCCCCCGCCGGCCACTTTACAGATCATGAAATTGAGGTCGAAATAATTTTAGTTAACTTGCCCCTCTTGGCAGAAAGGGGTTGAGGTCAGATTTGACCCCAGGCAGTGTGGCCCCACAGGCTCCATGTTTAGCAATCACACTCAGCTGTCCACAGGAAATTTTGGAAGATGTGTCGTCTGAAAAACCATACCTATTCTGCATCATGGTAATAGATATGCCTTGTGACCAAAATGAACCGAGACAATTACCTTGAGCATTGAGAACCAACCCATTTCCCCTGATCATCCAGCCTCCATGGGTACAGGCTGTTGAGTTTTCAGGGTAGAGGTGAGAGTGGGAGGCGGGGGCAGGATGAAAGCAGGGAGGCTCAGTGAGTAGCTTTGCCCATCATTTGCCTTATTTGGAGCTATCAGATCCAGGCCCGGGGTAAAATGTATTCAAAGTAAATCTATTGCTTGTTAAAACTGCCCCCCCAAAGAGTGAGAGAGCTTCTCTGTGCTTCCTCTCTGCACACACCACTAGACCAATGGGCTGTACACTCACTGGTGTGTTACCCTGAAAACAGCTGATGAGAGAGCCCAATGTGTGGTCTGAGCTTCCATTGTCATCCCCAGCCCCTCTCCCATGGTGGGTGCGCTGCAGGATGGAACAGCCAGAAGAAGACTCCAGACCTTGACTTTGTGCTTGATTTGTGTTTCAGATTGTTGGGCTGATCGATCCCCTCTTCATGAAGCTGCAGCCCAGGGGCGCTTACTGGCCCTTAAAACTCTAATTGCACAAGTAAGTAAACCATAGACGTGCTCCTTTGTGCTTCCGCTATAATCGGTGTTGTGCTTCCGGAGCTTTGGCTGTGGCAGAGGTCTTGCTCGCCCCATCTGGTGGCCCGCATAGCCAGTCTAGGTGTACGTATCGCTCCCTCCCCTTCTGGGCCGCCTGCCTTGACCCCAGAGGAAGTTTCCCTGGGATGGGGACAACAGATGCCCTCAAATTTTCCTTGCAGTAACTCCCCCTGTCCTCTCCCAGCATGCTTGAGTAACAATGGCCTTGAACTTGCATTCGTCAGCTATTACCGCATAACAAATGACCTCAAAATCACAGTGGCTGAAAACAAGGAGCACAGATTCTCGAACTTTCTGTGGGCTAAGGAGTGGCCTGGCCAGATGGTTGTGGCTCTGAGTCTCTTACGGGCAGCCAAGTACCAGCCAGGGCTGCAGTCACCTCCTAGCTTGGTGGGGGAAGATCTGCTTCCAACCTCACTCATGTACTTGTGGGCTGGCTTCAACTCCTTGCCATGAGGGCCTCTCCACGGGGCTGTGCCATGAAATGGCAGCTGGCTTCCCCCAGAGAGAGCACGAGACAGTGCCTAAGAAGCAAGTCCTAGTATAACCTAATCTCCAGAGTGATGTCCCATCACTTCTGCCATATTCTATTCATTAGATGGGAGTCAGTGAATCCAGCTTTCAGGAGGAAAGGAGCACACGGTGAGCCAAACCCAGGAATCAGGGGTCACGGAGAGCATCTCAAGAGCAAACATTACAATAGGCTGACGTAGATTTATGAAATCTTTTGGAAAATTTGTGAAAGTCTTAGTTATTAAGGCTACTTTGTTTTTATTGATGACTGTATCTCCTAGCACCTTGAACAATGAATAACGGCTTAGTAAATATTTGTAAAATGAATGAACAAAAGTATACATGCTCCATTTACTTTGTTTGTTTTAGACTCTGCATGTGTATAGAGGAGGTGATTTATTATATCTTCTTTCCACATTCTAGCTACCACCGAACCTGGCTTCCTTGTCATTTTGAATTTAAGCAGCTGGGTACACTGGTGTGTGTGTGTGCACATATGCGTGCACATGTACACACACATATGCACGTGCACACACTTTTTTTTGGCTTCCTCTTTTATGAGCTGGGTTACTTCTTAAGAAAGTAGAGGCAAAAGAAAAACAGTACTGCCAATAATGATCAAATGGATTTTGTATGTGATTTTTATCACTTGCTCATTTATTTTTAAGCACCTACAATTGGATCTGATTATTTTTAATATGTAATACATTCCCATAGTTTGAAAATTAAAGTGATACTTAAAGGTGAAAAGTCTTGCATCCACCTCCTCCCTCTCGGCCCTCCTCAACACTTTTATTAGTATTTTTTTTTTAAGTAAGCTCCACACCCTGCATGGAGCCCAATGTGGGGCTTGGTCTCATGACGCTGAGATCAAGACCTGAGCTGAAATCGAGAGTCAGGCACTTAACTGGCTAAGCCACCCAGGCACCCCTCATTAGTATTTTTTAAAAATAAACTTTTAATCTTGGAATAATTTTAAAGATAAGTTGCGAGGAGAGTGCAGATACCTCCCACCCTTCACCCAACTTCCCCTGGTGCTAATATCCTACATAAGCATGTACTTCGGTCAAAACTAAGACAATAACATTGGTACAGTAGCGTTAACTAAACTACAGACTATTAGAATTACACCTGTTTTCCCACAGAGTCCTTTTTCTGTCCCAGGCTCCAATCCAGGATCCCGCATTGCCTTTAGTACTTCTTCATTTTTATTTTATTTTTTAAAAAGATTTTACTTATTTATCTGAGAGAGAGTGAGAGAGAGCATGAGGGGGAGACAGTCAGAGGGAGAAGCAGACTCCCCACTGAGCAGGGATCCCAATGCAGAGCTCAGTCCCAAGACTCCAGGCTCATGATCTGAGCCGAAGGCAATCGCTTAACCAACTGAACCACCCAGGCGCCTCTCTCTATTTTTTTTTAAAGATTTTATTTATTTGACAGAGAGAGATCACAAGTAGGCAGAGAGGCAAGCAGAGAGAGAGAGAGAGAGAGAGAATGGAGGAAGCAGGCTCCCTGCCTAGCAGAGAGCCTGATGCGGGACTTGATCCCAGAACCCTGAGATCGTGACCTGAGCTGAAGGCAGAGGCTTAACCCACTGAGCCACCCAGGCAGTCCTGCCTCTCTCTATTTTTAACTATACTCCATAAGCATGTTGGTTTCTGTAAACCAGTGTGCTTAAATGTATGAGGAGTGTTCTTCAGAAGGAAGTTCAACTTTTTCACTGCGCATGCCCATTTCTTCACACTTACACCCTAGTGCAAAATGTATTATTCTATTTTATTTTTTACTTTATTTCACGTACAGTGGGGTGGAGAAAAGCATTAAACCAGGCATCAGGAGCTCCTGACTTTCAGAGTCATCTGGCTGTCATCAACCCCTGGGAAGCCTTGAGTTTTATGAATAATTTGAACTTTCTGCCTCTCCATTTTCTCATGCACAGTGGAGGGGATTCACTCTAGATGGTCTTTCAGGCGCGTCCAGGCATTACGTATGCACAAATGCAGGGGTTCTTACACCTTGCCAAGGATGCAAGTTTTTTTTTTTTTTTTCTAGTGCGCTGCTGCCACCTTGTGGATGAGCCTGTTTTTCTTATTTTCTTAAAAGGAAATCAGGGGCGCCTGGGTGGCTCAGTGAGTTAAAGCCTCTGCCTTCGGCTCAGGTCATGGTCCCAGGGTTTTGGGATTGAGCCCCATATCGGGCTCTCTGCTCAGCGGGGAGCCTGCTTCCTCCTCTCTCTCTGCCTGCCTCTCTGCCTACTTGTGATCTCTGTCGGTCAAATAAATAAAATATTAAAAAAAAAAAAAGGAAATCCTATCTAGGAAAATGGCAAGATTTTTCTAATTGTAATAATTACCTAATTTGAAATCTATAACACGGCTCTAGTGTAATGACATCATATTCAGGACACGAGAGGGGACAGGACCAAGGAGGCATAGAGAGGCCCTAAGATGAAGGGAGCAGGAGTCGTGGGCAGTTGTGGGCACCGGGGGCAGTCTGGCAGGAGTCGGTGGGAACTTAGGTGGGGGGTTGGGGTTCAGGGTCACGCAGTAGGTTTTGGAAGCTTTCAATGAGCAGGTGAGGAGGCAGGAAATCAGAAGCAGAACTTGGCTGGGAAGGACTGGCAGGGACCTAACTCATTTCCCAGAGAGAAAGCGGTCCTCAGCGGGGCGGGGATGGTAAGGACCAAGTTGTAAAAATCAGGGCATGAAGTCAGAGTTGGCCAACAGCTAGGCTGATCTTGTCATCCGTCACATGGACTCCGAGAGGAGGAAGGTGGAATGTGGCAGGAAGAGGAGGGGGATGTGCTGGAACTGGGTAAGGAGGTGAAGTTTGGGGGAAGCCCCCAGGCCCCTAGATGCTGGTACTGCAGAGACCCCTCCACGCTGCGGGGTCATGGCCCCCCGCAGTGTGCTTCTGGCACAAGGATCCTAGGAGCCCTCTCTCCTTGACTCTGTACTTTTCAGCCCAGGACTGGCTGCCATTTCTATTACTAATGCAGCCTTTCACCCCTTCTCTCCAAATTCTAGGGTGTCAACGTGAACCTTGTGACCATTAACCGGGTCTCTTCGCTCCACGAGGCGTGCCTTGGAGGTCACGTAGCCTGCGCGAAAGCCTTATTGGAAAAGGGCGCACACGTGAGTACCGCCCTCCCCGCCCCCTGCCCCCGCCCCCCACATCCCTGCCCCCCCGCGGCTCTGTCTGCGCAGGTGCACCTGCTAGCGTCTACAGAGATGCTACCTTCCAGACAGCGCACGCCCTGGGGGTGTAGGCAGGTCTGGCCCTGTCCGCGTGCACATTCCCGAGCCAGTGACACACTGCGGGTCCCTCCCCTCTTCAGTGTCTGTGCCTGTGGATGAACATTCGATAAGGTAATTCACAGGACTCTTTGAAAATTGTGATGGTGAATTTCAAAAGATCAACGGGAACTGAAGTTATTTGAAAACGGCTCTTGGGAAATGGATCGGGAAACATGAAAAAGAGCACAATTTAAACGAACAACAACAGAAACACTCTTAATGCGACACCTTAAACCCACTATTTTCATTGAGCAAAATCACCCTGTGAGCTTCTTCGTAAAAAATACACGGGAAAAAAATCCAACAGCATGAACTTTATCTTATTTTAAAATTCTACCCTTATTTCTCTTCTTGTTTTGCAGATTTATTTTATTTTTATGTCGTTTTTAACTCTAGTGTAGTTAACATACAGCATTACCCTAGTTTCGGGTGTGCAATACGGTGATTAACCGTTGCCACACATCACCCCGTAGCCTCAGTTCAAGGCTAAGGAGGGGTTTAGGTGCTGTGTGTAATGAGCTATCACAATAGAATTGTAAAATTAAAACTTCTGAAAATCTCAGGGATGTTTCTTTAGTTGCCAGCTATCGGTTTGTTGCTAATTTTGGTTTTTAAATTCAGTGCCTGTGTTCTTTGTTTCTGGAGCTGCAATGTTTGTAAGTGCTTTTGGGAGATTTTCTTTAGCACTTTATGTGGCAGTTGGGTTTCTATGGTAGAACTCAATAGGAAAGTCTTTCTTGGGCAAAGCGTTGCTCCTGATGCCATCGCGAGCACATATTTTTATTAGGTTACCACTTACTCAAATCCCACATAATGATGATGGCGAGGCTGGGTGAGGGCCACTTCCTTTTTTTTTTTTTTTTTCCCTTTAAGATGTATTTATTGAGCGGTACCTGGGTGGCACAGTTGGTTAAGTATCTGCCTTTAGCTCAGGTCATGATCCCGGGGTTCTGGGGATCAAGCCCCACATCAGTCTCCCTTCTCAGCAGGGAACCTGCTTCTCCCTCTCTCCCTCTGCTGCTCCCCCTACTTGGGCTTGCTCTCTCTTTCTCTCAAATAAATAAACCAATACAAATAAAATCTTTTTAAAAAATTCATTTATTGATGTATCTGTTCATTTGGGGTGGGCGGAGGGGCAGAGAGAGAGAAACCCAAGCAGACTCCATGCTGAGTCTGACGTGGGGCGCCATCTCACGACCCTGAGATCATGACCTGAGCCAAAACCCAAGAGTCCGACGCTTCACTGACTGCCCCACGCAGACACCCCAGAGGGCCCTTTCCTTCTCTCGGTGGAAAAGGGCAAACAACATCCGATTGTAGAGGAGTGTGTGCTGGTACAACACTGGGAGGTTTTGTGAAGGACAAAGAAGAGAGTAAGACACAGTCCCTTGGTTGTGGCAATCTTATGAGGGAAGAGTCGATAAATATTGTCTTCCTTAACATTTAAATCAGAAGGAGAGAGAGAATCAAAGCAAGTTGGTTAGTCAGTAGAAAATTCCTCAAAACTGGCAGCCCTGTGGTTTTCTCAAACTCAGTGTGTCTGAAGCTTTGGTTAGGATATTCTTCCGTGGGGGACCGCCCCTCCTCAGAGACCCGGCGACATACATTCCTGCTTTCCGTGTTCCAAACCTGGGCTCAGCCTAGATCTTCTCTCTCCCCCATTAATTAATGCCCACATCCTGCTCCTTTTCCTGCTGAAATATTTCTCAAGTCTGTACTTTCTTTTGTCTTGCTTCTAAGGGTGATCTAAAGCGATTTCCTTACTAGCCTTGGCTTCTGAAACCCTGGTGCCTAATAGGTGCTCAATAAATGTTTGCTGACCTGAACTGAGGAACTTAGGAAATCAAATTTGAAGACTTTCAGAATGAAGATGAGGATGATTCTCATAAGAACAAATCAAATGAAACCAGCCCTACTGAATGTTTTTTGGTGAAAGTGTAAATAGGTTAGAAATCCCTAGACTGTATGAATTCACACACATTTTGGCCCGTCCTTGCCTGTCTCTGCCACCTTAGCATCTCCTCTTTAACTTTCCAATTTAACAGGGGCTATCCTGGCACTGTGGAGAGATATCTTTTATTGTTTCTTTTTTAAAAGATTTTATTTATTTATTTATTTGAGAAAGAGAGAAACAGAATGAGTAGGGGGAGGGGCAGGGGGAGAGGGACAAGCAGACTACCGGCTGAGCAGGGAGCCATACTCGGGGCTTGATCTCAAGACCCTGGGATCATGACCTGAGCCAAAATCAGATGCTTAACCAACTGAGCCACCCCTTTTCTGATTTCTGAAATAAGAAATTTAGGGTCCTGATTATCACAAGCATATATCCTCAGTTGTTGAGGCAAATGCTTTGACATCAAGCCTTCACTGTCCTCCATTTCAGTCTTGTCAGAGCCTCCCCACCAGAATGTCTTGGTTCTCTGATGTTCATCCCAATCCATTGCTGATACTCAAAGATGCCTCCCACACCCCTAGAAGGCAGTGAGGGTGGCTAGAGACGCTATATTGATGGCTATTTTCTTTGTGCCTTTGACTGGATCACAATCTCTTTGGGAGTCACTGCCCACACGTGTAGTTTGTACGAATTCTAGTAGACCAGTATGGAAATCTGTGACAACAAAAATCTCCTCAGGCACAGATTTGGGGACCTGGATTCTTCAGCCTTTTTGGTTCCTGCCATGTTGGTTCATGATTGGGAGGCGGAGTCAGACCCTTATTCATGGAAAGTGAAGAAAATTGTTGCAAACGCTTATATGCTTACTGGGCATGGGGCAACATTCTAAGTGTTTAACATGTTGTAATTCACTTGACCCACCCAATAACCTCTTGAGGTAGATTCTGTTATGATCCTCCTTTAAGGAAACTGAGGCACAGAAAGTTAGTATCCCAACCAAGATCTCTGAACAGATAGAAGAGAGGGTGCTGGGATTTGAACACAAGCTAATGATTCCAGAAGCCATGTTCTTAACCACCCAATAGGACAACTCCTCAATGATTAGGAGGCTCCTTAGAAGTTCTGGAATACCCCTGAATACATTTGAAAAGCTTTTTCCCATTTTGCCACTTGGGATATTACTTAGAGGTGATAGTTGATAGGCTACTGGTATATCTAAAAAAATGTAATACCGTAATGATGTGGGGTGCCCTCGCTCACTCACCAACCTGGAACATTCCTCCAGGCAGATGCACAGGAATACACGCTTGGAAACAGAGAGAGAAAACTGGCAAATTCTCTGGGTCTCTTGCTTACCATCAGGTCAACGGAGTGACAGTGCACGGAGCCACGCCCCTGTTCAACGCCTGCCGGAGCGGCAGTGCTGCGTGTGTCAACGTGCTGCTGGAGTTTGGAGCCAAGGCTCAGCCAGAGGTGCACTTGGCCTCACCCATCCATGAGGCAGTGAAGAGAGGTAAGTGGGCCGTCACATTGCACACACCACATTGGTGGGCTCACTGCGAACTGCACGAGTCAGCGGTACCGTGTCACCGCGCAAGAAATGCCCAGACCTTCACTGGTAGGCTGTGTGTGGCTTAGGGTCCCAGAGCAGCAACTTCAGAGTGCCCGAATCTTCTGGAAATGCTGCTGGGGCATCCAACCGCCCCTCTTCGGACCTGGGAATGGGTTTTTGTCTCAGATGTCGCATGTCCTGGGGAGTCAGTCTCTTGGCAGCCCTTTCTGGAAGCTCTTTGCTGGTGTTTTGGGAGCAGCGGGGCCGGTCAGGGCTGCAGTGTGACTTCCATGAGCAGTACTTTGCTAATGTCTCTGTCTTTACTAGAAGAGATCAGCTCATCTCCCAAAGCCCATAAAACCTCGACCACTAAAATAAATTATGAAAGCGTCTGAAAGCCAAGGCTGATCGGATTCTTAATGGAAGATTAAATGTAGTTGTCCACAACAAGGAACATACTCTTTCTAGATGAGCTGCTGACTTCAGGGTCATTAGTTATTGAAAAAAGGTTGCAACTTTAAAAAGCGTGTCTTTAGAAACCTTGAAGTTGATTCTAGACGCCTGTGTTCTCAGTTACTTTTGAAAGGAGGAAGAGAGTAAGATGAAGGTCTTTAAAAACTCCATGCATCGGCTAGACATGAACAAGAAGATGTCACTGAAAGGCCAAGGCCCTTTGTCAAAGGTCACACTGAGAAAGCAACATTTCTGTTACCCAGAGGTGGAGTTATTCTCTTTTACTGAGATAAGAAATAAAATGGGGAAGTTAGAACACCGTGGAACAGTGATCTTTGCTGGTCTAATTGGGGATGAAAGTCTTTATTTCCAAAGGCAATAATGAAAGATTTGCCCCGGGTTGTTAAACATGTCACTTGGTAATTTTCTTTTGCAGTGGATTATTTTTTTTCTGTGCTTTTATTTTTTCCCCATTTTTTAACAGTTGAGGTATAGTTAATGCACAGTGCTATATTCATTTCAGGTGTACAATATAGTGATCCAACACTCCCATTCCCCACCCCGTTCTCATCCCACGTGTACCCTTCAGCCCCCTCGCCTGTTTCACCCAGCCCCCCACCCCCTTCCCCTCTGGCAACTGGCAGTGTGTTCTCTGTATTTGAGTCTGGCTTTTTGTCTTTTTCTTTTCCCCTTTGTGGATTAATTTAAATGAAACAAAAGACCCAAATCTCAATGTATCTATGATTTTCATGTCTTATACATATTTAATAAACATGTATTGATTAAATAACTGATGCCGGTCATTTCCCAGACTCCAAGTACATTCTTTAAATTGAAGGGAAATGGTCTACTTTGGAAATGATCTAAAAGTCTTAAATTTTTTTTTTAATGTTGACTTGAAGTAAAGATTCATCTGTTAGTTGCATTTCCATCCAAATATTTAAAAATGGATTACTATTGGGAATGATTTGAATTACTGAAGCTATTCTGTGGTATTTGGATGGTTTTATATTGGGAGTGTTTGGTATCTATGTACTTACAAAATATATACAAACTTATCATAAACACATCAATTCATGGGTCTCTATGTATTTTTTGGTCTGTATCTACAAGCATGTTGGGGACCAATATCCACAGAATGGAAGAAAGAAGAGCAAATTCATTGTTTTAGATACTGTGATATTAGTGCTAATATTTTATATGTTAATTTTATAAAACTTCCTGTGAGTACTTGAGTTTAACTCAGACCAGGCTCAGTTTCTTCTGCAAAGAAAAAGAAAAAATTAAAAGGACAGGAATTATTTAAAAATGTTTATTAGATACCCAGGCAGTTTGAGGTACTGATTACATATTATTTCTGGATTCTTTAAACCTCTGCAGACAGACTAGGTCAGTCTGAGTCCATACTTTGACGTATTGATGCCATAATCCCAGTATAATATTTACTTATGTGAACAAATAGCTTGGATTCATAGGGTCCTTATTTGTACATTTTAATGCATATTTCTACTTAATTTAGCATTTCTGATAAATCAGCCAGGTTTGAGATGAAGCTTGCTTTTATGTTATAAAGAAAAGATCGGTAAAGTGATGGTAAGAGTTGTTTTTTTAAGAAAACACTTAAATCTTCAAAGAGAACAACTTCTTTATAAGCTCCCATCAATTCCTCAGAAGTATTTGCTCCTGATCAAATCATTTGTATGTTGCAAATTACTCAAGTCTGTTCATTGGGCAGCCTCTCCAAAGACAACGTTGTCTACATACTTCTTGTTAGCCACCAGATGGGAAAGTGCAATTAAATATATCTTATATTTGAGGATTTAAAGGTGCAATTAAATATATTCTATATTCAAGGCTTTTTATTCTCAGAGGTGTCTTCGAGGTTAACCAAAATAAGGAGGGACGGCCATACATGGGTGAAGCAGAGAGTGAGATACTTGTAGCAGAGAGGGATCCGGGCTGGGCCTCACGTCGGAGTGTTGGCTTTTCAGGGGGGCAGTAGGACGAGTCGTTCACCCCCCTGCACCTTGCAGCCTGTATTTATAAACTGGCTTCATTGCAGAGAGTGATTTCAGCTGAGCTCCTTGGAGCCCTTCGTCTAGTTGGAAGGTATCTCAAGGCGGCAAAGGGGAATTTGAGTGAGGAACTATGAGCATGCTTTTCTTTTTAATGGTTTTGATTTTGGCGTTTTCTAAGATTTCCCCTCCTCCAATTTTTTTTTCTGCTTAAAAAAAAATCTAAGTTATTTCTAAAGCCCATTCCAGATAAGCAATTCTATAGTTCTATAAATAGTCAATATTTCCCTTACTTGAGTAAGGTTATCTTTTTTCCCCCACCAGGTCATAGAGAGTGCATGGAGATCCTGCTGGCAAATAACGTTAACATTGACCAAGAACTGCCTCAGCTTGGAACTCCCTTGTATGTGGCCTGCACCTACCAGAGGGTAGACTGTGTGAAGAAACTTCTAGAATTAGGTAACTTCCAGAAAGTTTTTTTATGAGAGGAACCTCTTTGTTGGTTTCCCATGGCTTTAAAGACAAAGTTCTTGTCAGGCTGGACAAAATCCTGACAGTATTTGATGTTTGAATGCTTGAAATCACAGAACTTTTAGAGAAATGAGTATCTACTTCCTTTGATATTGGCTCCATTTACCTGGTATGGTTGTCCTTGGTGGTTTCAAGAGAGAATTAGAGTTTCTTTCCCATAAGTCCTAGTGGGAAAAAACAATTTTATTTCATTGGCTCTTTTTGAGTCACATGCCCATCTCTGAGCCAATCATGGTGGCCAGAGGAGTACAATGTGCTGATTGGCTTAGGCCTAAATTTCAGTCTAGACTGAAGTTGTTGGGTTTCACTGGAAGCACATGAATTGGGAATCACAAGGGATGTTTCCCCAGAGGGAAATCTAGGTGTGGTTATTAGGAAGATGCCAGATAGCAAAAATAACAGACATTTGCCATTGACTCCTTTAGATCAATCCTCCTAAGATCCTTAATAACCTTTTAATTTTTTTAATTATTTTTTTAAAAAGATTTTAAAATGTATTTTAGAGAGAGAGAGAGAGAGAGAGTGAGCATGAGGGGAGGGGCAGAGGGAGAGGGAGAGAGAATCCCAAGCAGATTCCCTGCTGAGCATGGAGCCCAATGCAGGGCTCGATCTCACGACCCTGAGATCATGACCTGAGCTGAAATCGAGAGTCGGACACTTACCTGAGTCACCCACCTGCCCCCTTAGTAACCTTTTAATTCTAAAAGGCATAATAGAAACTGAGAGTCCAGGAAAAAGTAGAGTGTTTTGAAGTATTACTTGGTTAAAGGTTCGCCAAACTTAGCTACTGACATAAAGGTAGAGTCTGTACTATGAACCTTTAAATAAGAATTTTTATCTCTAAGATATTTTTTTCTCTTTTCATCCCCCATCAGTTACTACTCCCTGTAGTAATTCAGAAATCTTTTTTTTTTGAGCCCAGAATAAGAGAAATACCAAAGAAACTTCACTTTGCCCTTTGCCAAAAACCAAAATAATAATTCTGTGTAAAAGGAGAAGCAAATATTTAATTGTACTTGTCACACAGTTCATACGGGAAAGCAAGTGACGTATTCTAAATGACTAAAATTACCTTTCTTCACTTTTCTCATCAAAATAGTTTTAGGTGGTCTGAGTAGCTGTGGCTGAGGTTCTCGGCATATGTCATATATTTTCAAAGATCTGTCAAACACGTCATGACAAATCAGATGCCTTGATCTGAGCTACTGTATTTTCGACTCTTGGTGTTCCCATGGTAACGTTTTATGTTGGCTTGTGGTCATCTGCTCTCTTCAGGAGCCAGTGTGGACCGCGGCCAACATCTGGACACTCCCCTGCACGCAGCAGCGAGGCGGTCCAGCGCGGAGGTCATCCACCTCCTGGCCGACTATGGGGCCCCCCTAAAGTGCAGAAACGCAGAGGGCAAAAGCGCGCTGGATCTGGCCACTCCCAACAGCAGCGTGGAGCAGGCACTCCTGCTCCGGGAGGGTAAGGAACGGGCTGGGTGTCCACTTCTCCTCCATAAGCACATTGGCTCTCTCTCCTTCCTGTCTCACCTCCAGACTTCCCTACCTTTGTTCTTCTCTCGATTTGATTGCAAGTAGCATGTGGTAGGCAGTGGGTCTCACTTGCATCGCTGGGGTGAGATCTTATAGGTTTTGTCTGTTCACTTATCACAGAATGGCCTTTATACATGGCTGGTATGTCACTGTGTATTTTCCATAAGGAGAAAAGAATCCAAGAACTTGGTTTTCACCATGAGGAGGTTGAGCTGCCACATCTGTCCTGGTCTAAGTGCACAACTGTGTAGACCAGAAGTCTGCTTTGCGGTATTCGGGGGAATTAACGGTACTTGAGCTAGAGGCTGTAGGGTGGACACAGAGTGTGTATTTCAGACACTGGCCTAGACGGCAAAGTTGCTTGCCTGATCTGTTTCTCCATCTCGGGGAGTACGTGGCTCTGAGCCCTCCATTGCCTTGCTCCCGTTTCCACCGTGAGCTGATGGAGCTACAGATACCAGAGGAGAGAAGGCAAATCTCTAAAGTGCACTGCGTTTCAGATTCAGAAGTGAGCCAAGCGAAGTCCACACAGAAAGAGAACTTCACCCGAGCCTGTCCTGATCACTTGTGTGCCTGGGAGACTCTTAAGAAATAATAGTAATTATTCAGCTTTATGCATATGTCATGCACTGAGCTAAATTGGAAACCTAGATGAATCTCCCTGAGTTGTGAAAACTTGAAAGCAGGGAGAACTTTCGAGTAACTGGTGGTAGCCCAGCTCCAGACGGGAAAAGAGAAATCTGAAGACACTGGCTTGCCGAAGGCTGTGTGACTCCTTGGAAGAACTAGGATTCCAGCCCAGCAGTTTGACCTCAGAACATGCACTCTTATGTCATGCCGGTTCTATCCCAAACCTTCTGAAATAGTTTCTGGGGGAGACGGTTTTTACTTTACTCACCAGTTCCCATTTAGGAAATCATCTCGTCTTCTAACACCTTCCCAGTGGAATGCTTGGTTGAATAATTTTAGGCATACTTTTGAGGTCCGTGCTTCCTGAGTTCTGCTGTGAGTACGAATCACCAAGGGGGGGGGTGTCTCATTAAACTGCAGATTTGGATCCAGGAGGTCTGCGTTGGGGTCTAGACTCGGCACACCTACCGGGTTCCCAGGTGATGCTGTTGCTAACCCTGCTCTGAGGCCTCGCTTGGAGTATTGCTGGTCTAGATGATCTCCGGTAGTCTAGATCATTTGTGATTACTCTTTTAGTTGAACCTCCACTTGAAGAATCACGATCTTCCTTTCCAGCTCCCCGTTTGGAAATGCCAGGTCCCTTCCCAACTCTCAGCTGAGAAGATGTCCTATAGCACCTGTCATATCTCCTCTTTTCTTCTATCAAAAATGTTTCCAGGTCCAGGATTTAGATTTTTTCTAAACGGGTTCTTCTATCTTCTGTTGTCAAAAATACAGTGGCTTCCTCCAGAAGGATGAGCACCAGCTCTGTCAGAAGTCACTCTGGCATCTGAGCTCCTGTAGGCAAACTGGACAATCCGTCTGCATTACTGTTTTCCAGAGGAGCTTTAGTTGGGTGACGGGTAGAGAGGCTTTCCATTCTTGCTGCCCAAGATTTTAACTGAGAGCAATTATTTGCTCTTTCTATCACATGGCTGGTCCTTAGAAACATCAGATCAAACGTGATCTAGTCATTTGCATATGCAGTACACCATTTCTCGTGGGGTGTGAGATCCTGGTACAGTAGGATCTTCTTGACAAGGACAACCTTGTGTCGTCCGCTAACCACACAGGTCTATCTGAAGAGATCTTTACCAGTACATTCAGGTCAGGGAATAATGGGACGTTACAAATACCTTGGTATAACTAGTATTCCAGCCTAAATCTCCTTTGTCCTACTCAACCATATTTTGGCTCTCATTACTTTCCTTCAGCCACTCAAAGCCATGGGTGTGATGACTCCATGAACCTCCTTGAGACTGAGGTCCTGGGCATAATGGGGGTTAAGCAAGTTGAGTCCGTTCGCTAGGTCCTCTATTGAGCTGGGAGCCTGGCGCAAATGGAGGGCCTCTCCTAGTAGGACTTGGCACCTAATAGCACCACCTTGTGAGCGGCCTGAGCCAGGAGGTCCTGGAGGCCTCTGTGACCACACAGGCCCCAACACCTGCTCGGCACTTAGCCCTTGCTTGGCAGCTCTGTCTCAGGCTCCTGCCTGCTGAGTGCCTCTATTCAGGTTTTCTCCTTGGCCAGCATTAACACATTCATTGGCACGTCTAGTGCATGAATGGAGTGCATTCCCTTTAGTTATTTTTCAAATTTTTAACTGAAATTCAATTTAATTAACACATAGTGTATTATTCATTTTAGAGGTGGAGTTCAGTGATTCATCAGTTGCATAGAACACCCAGTGCTCATTACATCCCATGCCCTCCTCAATGCCCATCCCCCAGTTACCCCATCCCCCACCCACCTCCCCTGCAGCAACCCTCAATTTGTTCCTTATAGTTAAGAGTCCCTATGGTTTGCCTCTCTCTCTGGTTTCATCTTATTTTATTTTTCTTTCCCTTCCCCTTTGTTCATCTGTTTTGTTTCTTAAATTGCACATGAGTGAAATCATATGGTTTTGTCTTTCTCTGATGGACTTATTTCCCTAAGCATAATACCCTCTAGTTCCACCCATGTCGTTGGAAATGACAAGATTCCTTCTTTTGGATGGCTGAGTAACATTCTATTGTATGTATACACCACATCTTCTTTATCCATTCCTCCACTGGTGGACATCTGGGCTCTTTCCACAGTTTGCCTACTGTGACATGAAATGCAGTCCCTTTAGACCTCATGCTTAATTCCTGGATTGCCTCTGCTTAGCCTCAGTCTTCAGTGTCACTAATACAATTATCTTTAGAGGGTCAGCTTAAATGTGTCCCCACCCCGGGGGGGGGCAAACTGGGGTCCCTGTGTGTATTAGTGTCTGCTCTGTCACTCTGTAATCCATGTACAGATCCAGCCTCTCTTAAGCTGGCAGAACATTTCAGCCTCTTCCAGTTCTCTGGTCTCCCCATGTCCCCCACCCCCACCACTAGGAGCTTCACACATTTTAATTTCTTCCCCAGGCCCACCGGCTCTTTCTCAGCTCTGTCGCCTGTGTGTCCGGAAGTGCTTGGGTCGAGCATGTCATCAAACCATCCGTGAACTCCATCTGCCAGAGCTGCTGGAAAGATTCCTGCTCTACCAGTAGTCCCAGCTGGCTGGGGGAAGATACCTGGAAATAAGCAGGTTGTTGCCTGCTGTATCCAGGGTACCTAGAGTAGATGCCCAACCACTAGACTCTGACTATCTTCGGATGAGCTAAGTCAGTTAGTGTAGGTCCCTGATAGACCGGAACCCTTGAGGAGTGGAAACTCCCCATTAACCAAGGGGCAACCAACACAGAGCCTTTTTGTTTTTAGCCCTTGTTGTTAAGAAACTTTAAAAATCTGTGAAGGAAAGTGAAAAATAATCTATGTTTGAAGATTCATGATCTTTAATTATCTAAGGGTCAATATTCTGAACATCATACAGACACATGTAAATCTGGGCGAATAAGATTGTGATGAGTGTAAGTATTTTAAGATGTGCTCCTGATTTATTTCCTCCCTCTTTCCCCTTTCTTTCTTTGCTTCTGTGAATAAACCTCTGCTATAATTTTGATTTCCTTGCTATTTATACACACACACACACACACACACACACACACACACATGCTGAATACATTAAAAACATCACAGTTAATGGAGACTTCCAGTTACTGAGGTCCTGGTTGATAAGGGAGATGTTGGAAGAGATTAGCTCACCCAGAAGTTGGGGTCTATTGCTCATCACTTTTGATTTTAAATGCTGTTCTTTGAAGGAAACAGTTATAAAGATTTTGTTTGTTTGTTTGTTTGTTTGACAGCAAGAGAGAGAACACAAGCAGGGGGAGTGGGAGAAGGAGAAGCAGGACTCCTACAGAGCAGGGAGCCTGATGTGGACTCGATCCCAGGACCCTGGGACCACAACCTGAGCCAAAGGCAGATGCTTAACAACTGAGCCACCCAAGCACCCAGGAAACAGTTGTAGGCTCAAGCAACACCGGGGGCTCCCAACTAGCTGAGCCCCCAGGCCCTGTTTGATGCCTGTTGCAGCCCAAGCATCCATCAGCTTATTTTCAAAGTCAAGAGCCTCAAGGTTTTTCTCTGACATGTTAATGACTGTCACTAAGATGGGCTCAATGCTGGGTCAATATTATTTCTGTGAGTCTGGGCCCCAAATAAGCATGACGGTTATAATAGAATACACAGCCTTCCCCTCCCCCTCTCTTTTTCTTTTTTTTTCCACTCCTTCCCCTTCTGCTTTTCCCACTGCTAGCCTTTCTTTATCTCCTCCTCCTTTTTGTGAATTTGGAACTTGGAACCTGGATAGACTTTCAATTGTTGTAAGTACTTCTGTCATGGTTCAGTGAGTATAGTTAATATTAGCTTCTAAGAAGAAAATTTTTTTTTCTCAAATGTTCCTAAGGTTTGTTCCAAACATGTATTTTCTCCCCAGTATTTCTAGCCCTTTGATTCTCAACTGGGGACAATTTTGTCCTTCCTTCTACCCCCGCCTCCCCCCAACCCCCCGGGGACATTTGGCAAAGTTTAGACATTTTTTAGTTGCCACAACTGAGGGAGGGGTGCTACTGACATCTAGTGGCTGGGGGTCAGAGAGGCAGCTAATCATCCTACTGTGCACAGGGCAGCCACGCAGCAAAGAATTATCAGTCCAAAATGTCAGGGTGGTGAGACTGAGAAACATTGCTATAATCTTGGGCTATTCGGTACAGAATCCACAAGCCACATGATGCTTTTGAGCAGTTGAAATGTGGCTAGGCTGTATTGAGACGGGCTGTAGTATAAAAAAGCATACCGTGTTTTATTATTTTTTTATTTTTTTAAAGATTTTATTTATTTATTTGACAGACAGAGATCACAAGTAGGCAGTGAGACAGGCAGAGAGAGAGAGGGAAGCAGGCTCCCCACCAAGCAAAGAGCCCAATGTGGGGCTTGATCCCAGAACCCTGGGATCATGACCCGGGCCGAAGGCAGAGGCTTTAACCCACTGAGCCACCCAGGTGCCCCAAGCATACCGTGTTTTAAAGATTCAGTACAAAACATGTAAAATAGTAATAATTTTGATGTTGATTGCACATTGAAATGATAATATTTTGAACATGTTAGGTTAAATAAAATTCATCATGAAAATTAATTCCACTTCTTTTTACTTTTTCAATGTGATTCCTATACAATTTTAAATTATAGGTATGGCTAGCATATTTCTGTTAGTACTGTTCAAGACCTTTTTTTCAATTTTCACAACTTTGGAATATCAAGTAAGTTAATTAGTTAACTACCTAGGGAAAAAAGATTAAATTATTTTAAATTCCTATTTAACATCACATTCCAAAATCAAATCTTGGTTTTTTGGAAAATGTGAGAAAATTTCAAATACTCTCAAATATTAGAAGAAAATGTACACGGAAGGGAAGGTCTTTTCTAAGCCCAATATCAAAGGCAGAAACTTTAAAAGAAAATACTGTTAAATTAAAATACATATCATATATATTCAGTAATTAAAATATGTATCATAGAACATTCAGGAATTGGAGGCTTTCTATCTTTAAAGTGTTCTCCTGAGTACATTTTTTTTTATCAACTTGCATCTTGTTCAATGTCTGAGCTCTGTGTTAAGCCCCAGGATGTCCTAGGATATTCCTTCTGTCTGTGGCTCCAAGGAATTGAGGATCCTGCTCTTCCATCCACTTTCTGAAACTGCAGACCATGAATTTCACCAATCACTTGTATGGACCTCCCAGCTCTGGTAAGTGTGGTTTTGCGTGTGTGTGGAGGGGCCGGGGGCACTTTAATTCCAAACTGAGCCCCAAGAGACCACTTACCAGAACTATCCTTCTGATTCCAGAAGGATGTGGATGCAGAACAGGTTCAGATCCCTGTATCTTGGGGCTGCTGCCATGTTTTATGATTTACAAATACAGAGATTGGACATGAGGTGATCGATCTATTTTCTAATTCTAGACCATCAGATGGAATCTTCAGGTTTATACACTATAATATTGCTTGCTTTTGGGGGTTCTTAACATACACCCATATGTATCATCCTGTCAGAAAAGTGATAAGAAAAATAAAGCATATTGGGGTAAAGAGTGATGATGACAGCTATTGTTTCAGGTAAGGTGATTAGGCAAGGTCCCTGGCAGGGTGACTGAATTGTGAAAGAACTCCTTGGGCAGGTGTCTAAAATTTATTAGTTTATTTTTACCGTGAAATTTTAGTGACTTTTTTCAGAATATCATGTTTTTTGTTTTGTTTTGCTTTCTTTGCTTGGTTTAACGTCATGATCCTGTCGTGAAAGTATTTTTGATTCTTGCCTTACCCCCACACCATACTGTAATGATTTTCTCAGTTTCAAACCCTTGACTCTATCCTCTTAAGTGGTTGCCTTCTATCTCTTAGCTACTTCTATATTGTTGGAATACTTAGATTACTTCTAATTTCTTACTGTTGCAAATACTGCTAATGTACTTCAATTTTTAATAAATCTTTTTAAATGTTTGAAGTATTTCTTAGATGTTCAAAAGAGTTATCTACTGATTAAAAAAACTATTTAAAGTAATAGTTAAAAATAATTGAAATATTACACAATAAATCACTTTCAGGGAAAAGTATTTTTGTAACCACACGAACATGCAGTATTACCTATCCAGGTACCACATGTCTCTCTACAGAGACACCTAATACATCAGTCTCTGTACCCTGCGTCTGTCTCTTCTCTTTCTGTCCATCCATCATTTATCTGACTATATCCCTCATCTACCTTGAGCCATTATTTTAAAAAAGGAAACTTGCCTGTTTTATTTGAAGACTTACACCTCAACTCTTTTGACATCCCTTAAAGTATTTAAAAGTTTAGGTATATCATTCAACATCTGTTTTTTCTGTGTCCTTTATTAAGGAACGGTTTCTCCCAAAGTGATTCTCTTCCCTGCTATTTCTAATATCGCCTTGTCAAAGAAACCTGAGGTTTACAGATGATATCTTTCTCAGTAACAGTGCTCACAGTGGAGACGATTTGATGTGCCTGGAGCTGGCATGGGGAGGGAGGAATGATGGACAAACAGCTTGCTAGGGATTTTAATTTTTACGTAGTATGTTTCCCCCTGCCGCTGTCGTTTGGAAACTTTCCCACCTTACAGAAAAATGACAAGAATAATACCATGAACATTCAGATACCCATCAGCTCAGTTCACCCATTTTTAGCATTTTGCCACATTTGCTTATCTGTGTGCATGCACTCATGCATCTATATGTACGCATGTATGCATGTGTGTGCACATGCCTGTAGAACACATGTGTACATAAGCCATGTATAATGAATACATATACCAATAATTTTTTTTAAAGATTGATTTGTTTTTGAGAGAAGGAATCTCAAGCAGACCCCACTGGGCACAGAGCCCAATATAGGCTTGATCCCATGAGATCATGACCCTGAGATTACGACCCCGAAATCACAACCCGAGCCTCAATCTAGAGCCAGACGCTTAACCTACTGAGCCACCCAGGCACCCCTATACAAATCAATTTAAACGAGCCATTTGTGAATAAACTGTGGAGGTCATGATTCTTCCCCAAGACCAGCGTTAGCTGAGGCGAGTGTTGCAGAAAATGTAAGGGGCCACCCAGAAACTCTATGGTCAAAGTAAATATTTTGGTGCAATATTTTTAAAAAATTCAATGTTATGGAAAAAAGCCCCTGATGACCAAAAATATCAAAAAGATGTTAATAAAAACGGGCTGTTGTTTATCTTATGGGCTTATGTAATTGCACAAGGAGCGAAGTGTTTCTAGTCAGTTGGAGGTGCTGGGACGTGTGGCTGTTGGGTTTTTGAGGATTGGCAGTGGCCTGTGAACAGATTGAGCAATGTGGGCTTTACATATACTTGTGTGTTTTGACTGTGGAGCTTGCGTTAGCTTTTTGTCTTCAGTGCACAGTGTGTCCACAGGGGCAGGCATTCCTCCCTGTGCAAGCTGCATGTGGTTCTGTCCTGAGCACTGCAGCAAGCAACTCCTGGAGTCCAGAGATTCTTTCGTATCCCCTTGGTGCAGTAATCACATGCAGGAAGCTTGACGGTGATGTTCTTGTGACATGATTTTAGTCCATATATAAATTTTTGCAATCGTGGCATTGATGTCTTTTAGGTCTTGTTCCCCCTCTCCCCAACAACACATCCCAGTGAGGATCTGATCAAGGATCACGGGCTTTTTTCTCCTTGGAGCTAGAAAGCCGCCCCACCCGCACTTTTGTCTTCCGTGCCCTTGGCAGTTCTCAAGACTCCAGCCCCATTGTGATGCAAACCATCTCCTTCAATTTTGATTTGCCAGATTGTTTTTCTCAAGAATACTGCATTATGCGGGACTTTAAAGAACACATCCTTGTTGGAATCTTATTGTACTGCTAGATGGAGCCGGAATGAGTGAGTGTGGTCCCAAGTACCCCTAAGCCAGAACAAAGGAAACAGCGAGGCTTTTTGCGGGAAGCGCAGAGGATTCCAAATTATCAGAGAAGATGCGTAGCTTTGGGGTTTTAAAGGTTTTGTGCTAGAAAAATTGCTGGCTGGAATGACAAGAGGTTTCTGTGCTTGGGCCAACTCTGACTGATTGGAGGTGATTTTCAAAGGTCCCCAAGGCCTGGGGTGGGGCGAAAGAGGCCATGAGTGATGTCAGCCGTGGACATCTAGGTGGGGGGCGCGCAGAGGCACTGCTAGTGTTAAGACTGCACTTGATAAAGAATGACTGTGGCCTTTACTGCTGCTGCAGGCCACAACTCTTTTTTCTTACCTAACCTGGGCTAAGTGTCTTGAGCACGCGTGCGCGCGCACACACTAGGACTGACTGGAAATGTGTCAGTTGTCCTTCTCGGGTTGTCAGCCCACCTGTTCGTCTGTAGTCACAGCTCATACACATGTAAATCAGCTTCGCCCTCACACAGACCCTTCAAAATGCATGACTTCTCTTGTAATGCTGTTTGAATTCCTGACTGGAGGTATGGTTGAGCAGTTAAAAAAAAATCAGTTCCCGTCCTCTCCTATTCACAAGAGGTGACCAACATTATAAATGTAGGGACAAGGTTAAAAGCTAAGTAATTCCTTCCCAGGTACTAAGGCAACAACCTGGAAATACTCTTTATTGCCCTTTTGGACAATAAGCTGAAATCTGGATATGGAAAAGGGCTCTCTTCTTGGAGTTTAATTAAAAGTAAATAAAGAAGCTGTACCATGAAGATTTTACTCAAAGAACGAGGATCATATCACATATTAACTCCGTGTCCTCCAGTCTACGATGGGAATACATTTCTCAGTCTCTGCCAAATGCAAGTTTTGCAGTTCTTGGAATCTGTCCTGATGTTGTAGCGAACAATGCCTATGCCGCCGGCCTGTTCGGTAAATTCTGCGAAGAACCAGAGGGCAGCTTGGCAGAGTCTCTCTCCATCTTGAAGGAACAATCTTGAAGTTTCTCTCAATCCTTCTCCAAAATGAAATGAGTATTGAGATAATTGAGCCTGTGTGTGCAGCTGTAAGCAGGAATACAGAGAGGTCTCCCACGCCTTTGCCTACTTTGCTGCAACGACGGCTTTCTGGAAACCTCCAGTACCGTGGAGCTCAACCGTGCCTCAAGCCCCCGACCTCACTCAGAATTCCCGTTTGGCTTGTAGTCACTTCTGCGTGTGTCTTTAGTTCTGGACATTGTGGGAACACACCTCCGACTCGGCCTTTTCCCCTCTTAGGAATCTCTCCTCCAGAAACATTTGCAGCTGTGCACAGAGCCACTGACACCGAAACATGAACTGCGCTATTTCTGTGGTCCTCACGGAGACGGTAACGGTCTGCCTCCATCATCGGGGAAGAGGGAGATGCTTGGGGCCCGACGTGGAACGCTACACAGTAATGAAGTAATGAAGAAAGGAAGGGACAACCACAGACCCACGTGGGGAGAGCTCCAAGATGAAACGAGCGCGAGAGGCATGGAACAAGATGGTAATACAATTACATTTCTGTGAAAAATGGAAAGGGATGAATGTGTGTCCATATGTCTGCCCAGAAATGCATTTTAAAATGTGAAGGCCGTTCCTCGCATCATTGCCAAGTGTTTCCCTTCAGGACTCCCTAAGTCTGAAACTGTGTGGCTACCTTTAGGGCATTAAAACGAAACAAAACAAATGAACAAAACCCCCAAATCCTCTGCAGCCATTTCAGAGACAGACTGTGCCTGAGACTAACTCAGGTCCTTCCCTCCCTGGGAAGAAAGGCGCCCTGGGGCCGGCCGTCAGCCCGAAGCAGCACCCAGGGGTGCGGGGGAACCCGGGTCCACCTGAGGAGACCCACATACCCACTGTTTTCCTAAAGGCGAGCAGGCGAGACCTTCCCAGAGGAAAACTTTTTATAATTAACAAAGTAATGGGTGTGTCTCCGGCACCCCAGGGCCAGGCAGCAACCCATTTTCCAGTAGCAACCATTAATTATTTATTTAGAAGTTAAAATATAGTTTGGGGGGGAAGGGAGAAGCAGGACACAGAGGGAAATCCTAGCAGTCAGAGGGAAGAAAACAGAAGTTCCGTCCAAAGGGGCATTTTTGTAATATATAGGCACATTTTCCCATAAGAAACTCCCAGAAAAATTGAAACCACATGTGCAGATGGCCAGGGTGTGCTGTGCATGTTGCTGGGCAAGCAGTTCAGGCGCGCTGCAGCGAAACCCGCTCTCTCAGCTCTCGGGTTCTGGGGCTTTCTCCGCAATGAGAAGCCCCTAGAGAACCAGCCGACCTCAGCTGAGTGCAGGGAGTGGCTTCCTTCACCCCCCCCCCCACCCTGCTTGTTCCCTTTGCTCTCCAAAAAGTTACAAACTGGCTTTCCTTCCTGATAAACCAAGGCTTCCTCACTGATTGGTCTCAGTTTAGGAAAGGACGTGACATCAGCAGCTTTGCAGACTGGGGCTGGGGGGCCCGCTGTGAGCTTTGGCCAACCTCCAGGCAGCTAGGTGGAGCATGTGTGTGTGTGTGTGCGCGCGCGTGTGTTTGTGTGTCTGGGCGCAAAGCGCGTCTGTCTGACCACAGGTAGTGCTCAGATTACCGTGCCTGCTCTGTTCTCTGCTGTTCTCTACCATCTGCCCAGGACGGTGTGGTTCAGCCAGTCCCAGTGCTGGAATTCCCAGGAGCAGGGGAAGCATGCAATTTGGACTCAACTGAGCGACCAAAGTGGAGAGTGGAGCTTGCCCGGCCAGGAGAGCACCATGGACGGCGAACCACGGGGCAGGAGCAGCAAGTCCCTAAGGCCAGGGGACCTTCCTGACACCCGGCTCCTTTCGAACTCGTGGATGGGGGGTGAGTCGCCAGCAGTGGCATCAGGGTGCTGGGGAGGCTGCATACGGTGCGTGGGGGAGGAGAGGGTGGGGTGAAGTCAGGGGCTCTGTCTGAGGTATGTCCACAGCTTGGAAGGTCTGTATCCTTCACATGGTTGTTCAAAAAGCTGTACACCTCTATCTGCAGAGTCCCAGAGACCGTACAAAGTTGATTGTCACAGTTCATTCACCAGTAGAAACTTCAGCTCCAAAGAATGGAGGTATAAAGCTTACTTATAAATAGGATACTTTTACTGCCAAGTCGTTTATTAAAAGGTCTTAGGTATTTGGCATGTAGGTGGGGCTGGCCTTTAAATGACGTCCAAACACTGAGTACTGATTGATTCACTTTAAAAGGAGACTTTTTTCTTTTTAACCTTTGGAGAAGCTTCTTTTAGGGATGCTTGTCACCTGTCACGTGGTATCTTTGCTAACTGTAGAATCTCGTGCCTCTGGGCAACTGTCATTTTTTGGTGAGCGTTCAGCAGGTGCCTGATGACCGAAAAGATTCTGAGAAATGGGTCTAAGCATCAGAGGAACGATAATGACATTGAGACTCATGTTATTAGCAAGGCTGCCCACAACAGTTGTCCATCACAGGGTCAATTTGCAGGGACCCAGCAGTCAGGGAGGATTTATTACTTTCCTCTGCTACAGCTGCTGAAAGGTGCGGGGTGGGGGGGGAACCCCCAGAAGAAATAAAATAACAAAATGCCTTCCCTCCCACTAACCCAGCCGATATGCATGTATCCAATTTTGCTCGGAAAAGGAGCAGAGCAGTAAGCAGGATTCGGGTTTGCAAAGGCAGAACTGGACTCGTCAAATTTTTGGAGCACAGACTTGGAGCAATAGAAAGCAGAGTGGCACCAAAAATGGCTTTTAAAAAAGGAATTAGATACATATGTTTTTTTTAAAGATTTTATTTATTTGACAGAGATCACAAGTAGGCAGAGAGGCAGGCAGAGAGAGAGGGGAAGCAGCCTCCCCGCTGAACAGAGAGCCCGATGCAGGGCTTGATCCCAGGACCCTGAGATTATGATCTGAGCCGAAGGCAGAGGCTTAACCCACTGAGCCACCCAGGCACCCCAATAAATATGTTTTGAAAGCAGCAAATTGTATTTCCAAATTCATATGGGAAAGTCTCAGTAATCTGGGTGATTTCCACATGGTTATTTTACACCTAGGTATGATGTTTATTTTTATTTCCACTCCAAAGTGGGGTGGCAGCCTCTTTTCACTGATTAGGGTCCTAATCTAACTCCTATTTGGGGCAGGATCCTTTGCTGGGTGGAGGTGAGCAGCTGCCCATATCCTCAAAGGTCTGGTGCTTAGAAAGTGAACACTCTGTAAGTAAAGAGTAAGGGGGTGGAGGGGCTTAGGGAGTCGACTGAGGACAAGTCTGGAGAGCTGGAGCTCGGTCATGGAGCTGCAAAAGGCTTGGTGGCATTAAGCCTCCATGAGGCAGGGAGTTGAGAGCCATTGATGGTTCTGGAGTGGAGACTGGGCATTAAGGAAGACTGTAAGCAGATGAATCTGGTCGCCGCAGTCAGGATGGAGGATGGGATCCCTGTCTCGTGCAGGGAGGGTTTGGGCACATGCAGATGGCTGTCCCCCCCCCCCCGACCCCGTGCTTCTGATACCCCGATAGGCCTGGGTGAAGCCTGGGAGACGGCATTCCTAATAATAAGCTCCCAGGTGAGGCTGATGGTGCTTGGAGAACCGTGCACTCACCGTCTCAGCATGGAGCTTACATTTGGATCGAACTCGGGGAATGACATAGAAAGGGGACATGGGTGACAATTTCAAAGGAGAGCGCAGTCAGTCTATGTTCCTTGACTAAGTATTGGGACTAAAAGAGGCAAGGCAGCCGAAACTGTAAAGTTGTGAAGTCTAAATTAATGTCAGCCAAGGGGGCTAGGTAAGAGAGAAGCTGGGGATGGGAGCTGGCTTGGGAGCCACGTGAGGAAGGGAGGACAGGGCTTCTGTTTTGAACACCAAAGTTTCAATGCCCGTGCCCAATGCACAGCGTGCCCATGTGGCCCAGACTGGGAGAGCAACAGGTCAGGAAGCTGAGACCTCAGAGTCTTCTGCCGGGGCTGCGCTGAAATCCTGGGAAAGGAGAGCTAGTCTGATGGCCCAGAGCTGAGAGCCAGGCATGGAGCCCGGGGCCAGGCCTGCAGGTGAGCACGTAGGCCCAGTGAGTTAGAGAAGCAGAAAGAGATTTGGATGTTGTCATTCCCCAGGAACTAAAAGAAGAGAAGTTTCCAAAGAAGCAGAAGTCACAAGGGCAGAAGACAGGACGCCTCTGCTCCCCTCCTTCCTTGTCCCCCACCTCTGGCTGGCCAGGTCCCCCTCATCTTCCACGTCCAGCCTGGCCGCTGCCACCATGAAGCCCTCCCAGGCTCTCCAATGCGCCTTTTCCTGAGCCGAGCCCGGCTCCCCCTGCTTTGTGCAGCTCTGCCCCTTGGGCACAACCGAATTGCCCTTGTTTATGCTTCTGAATGCCTGACCTTGGTGAGGTGTGGAAGGCGAAGTACTCCGCATGCTGTTTCCCAACAGCCCCGCCGAGAAACTCAGCTCAGGTGAAGCGTGTCCGGGGCACTGGACCAGGGCAGGGGTTAACAAGGGCCCGGGTGCCGCTCCTCTGGGGGAACTCAGCTGTTCCCTTTCTCGCCTGCAGGCCTCTCTCCGCCTCCTCCTCTGAAGGAAGGGAGCAAAGGTTATGCAGATGGCAACCAGCTCTTCGGAGAGATGGGCTTAATGCTTCAGTCCTCTGCCAGCAGCAAAAAAAAAAAAAAAAAAAAAAAAGCATCTTTTTTTTTTCTTCCTGAAAACACCTTGTTATGGGGTGAATTGAGTCTCCCCGCAGGATAGGTTGGAGCCCCAACCCCCAATACCTCAGAATGCGACCTTACTTGGAAATGGGGTCTTTGTAGATGTAATTAGTTAAGATGAGGCCCTACTGGAGTAGGGTGGGCCCTCATTCGATGACCGGTGTCCTCATAAGAAGAAGAGGGGAGAAAAGGGGGAGGCCTATGACAGCAGAAGCAGAGACGGGGGTAACACATCTAACAAGCCAGAAACCCCAGCAAAGATGGACGGCGGCCACCTGAAACTAGAAGGGGCGGAGAAGGAAGGATTCTTGCTTAGAGCCTCCGGGGGAGAGCGTGGTCCTGACAGTACCTTCCTGTGGGACTTCGAGCCTTCAGAACTAGGGGACAATGGATTCCTGTCATTTTAAGCCAACTTTGCTATGGCGGTTCTAGGAAACCAACGCATACCTCCCCATGGCAACTCAGGAGAACGCGCTGAAGGAGAAACTAAACACCACCCAGCCCTGCAGGTTTGTGTAGGGAAATTTCTTTCCTCACAAAATCGAGCCCACCCGGTAGAGAGTGGGCTCACATTTAAAGAGGAGACAGGCACGAACAGGCCCGGAAAGGAAGCAAGCCTGTGCGTTCATGGTGGCTTTTGAGACATCGGGGTGCCTTGGCAGGGGCAGGTTTTCCGGGGAAACCTGCCTGACCAGACAGAATGGGTGCTGCTGTGAGGTCCCTGTGGAGAGAGACAGACAGAGACCGAGGAAGAAGAGGCTGGAGAAAGAATTACAGGGGCCAGGTCGGACTTGCCCAAGAGCTGCCTCAGTGGGCCTTTTCTGTTTCCTGTTTCTGACCACGAGGCTCTGTGTCTCTTCCTCCTCTTTTCATTTGTCCCAGGATCCAACCAGGGTCCATCGTAACTGTGACCCCAGCCCCCAGATCATCTGTTGTGTCGGTGAACACCCCTGGGCCTCCCCTTTCCACGTCCCGTAGGCCGAAGGCAGACGCTCCTGCCCCCCCGCGGCCACCCAACCTCCCCTTCTTCCCCTTGACCTCGCACAGTGTTTCCAGGATGGAGAGAGACTTATGCCACTGCCTCAGAGCTCTGTTAGCAGCTCTCCTCAGAATCTATCAATTAATGCCTTTAAAAATATCTTCTGAAATAATGGAAATTTAAAAAAAAATCATTCCAGAATGGCAAGAAAAATGAAACGGTGACCTTCCTAATGCATTGCAGGGTTTGCCGGAGACTCGATTTAAGAGAAAGGTAAGTTTAATGGCAGTCATCGGAGGACTGGCAAAGTGGGTTTGGGAGAAGGGCTGCCTGCCGCATTTCCACCTTGAGCCCCGCTGCTGTGTCTGAGGCCTTGCCAGTGACCCCATTTGGCATAAATTTCCTGGCAGGAAAACCAGTAGACCCCGGCTGAGTGAGTGTTGGGGAAGAATCCCTGATGTATACTCAGGGCTTGGCCGGTGCACTGTGTACAGGCAAAGGCCCTTGAGTTGCAAAGGCGGTGGTGGGGTCAGTGGAAGACGGGATATGGTGACCTTGAGTCCCGTCTTCATCCAGTCTCCTACTGGGAGCATTTCCATGTTCTGGAGGCAACAGGTCCCCTTTCCTGCCCTGTCTGCTCTCTCTGGTGCTTAGCAGGAAGGCAGGCAAAGCTTCCCCCTGGGGGGAATTGCACATGCTGTCAGTAGCTCATTGCCTGCTTGGGTGTGGTCTCTGGAAAACCCTGGAGAGCCCCCTCCCTGATCCTCCCAGGCAGGATCCACACAAGATGTATGTCTCAGCCGTCTCTTCAGTGTTTTCAAGAGCTAAAGAGTGTGTGGGGACTAGTCCCTGTTGCACATTATGGTGTTTACAACCATGTGTGTATGTATGTGCGAAGATACCTATCTCCATGCTCCTGATGCTAGAAAAATGTCACCCTACCCACGGTCACGATTCTAAGTCTTTACATAATCACTCAGTTGTTCAGAGACCTGCTGAGGCTGACATCCTCGTGGAAATTTGTCATGAATTTTGGCTTTGTCGGGACCCAAGTTTTTCTCCTGGGCGGGAGTGATAGACACATTATGATAGGCTTACCGAACCCTAGTCTAAAATGACTTTATTTTTTTAAGGTTTTATTTATTTATTTGACAGAGAGAGACACAGCGAGAGAGGGAAAACAAGCAGGGGCAGAGGGAGAGGGAGAAGCAAACTCCCCGCTGAGCAGAGAGCCCGAGGCGGGCCTCAATCCCAGGACCTCAGGACCATGACCTGAACCGAAGTCAGACACTTAACAACTGCACCTCCCAGGTGCCCCCCCCCAATGACTTTAAATTAGAAAGCAAAGTTTCATACACCGCTGATGGGAATATGAAGTGGTATGACCCTTTTGGAAGAGAGTTTGGAAGTTCCACAAAAGTCTAAACATGGGGTGACCTTGTCCTAGAGCATTTCCACTCCTACGTATGAAGCCAGGAGAACTGAAAACAGCCACCCACAGACTTGCTCATGAACATTCATAGCGGCGTCATTAATAACAGCCAAGAAGCAAAAACAAGCCAGGTGTCCATCAGCTGACGAATGAATAAATAAAATGCGGTCTGTCTCTACAGTGGGTATTATTTGGCCGTGGAAAGGGATGAAGTGTTATTCCCTACCATAACGTGGATGAACCCTGAGACGTGATGCTAGGTCGAAGAAGCCAGTGGCAAAGGACCATGTTCCATACGATTCCACTTACATGAACTGTACGCATAGACAGATGTGGCTGCTCAGCCCCCCACCACGTGCACCTGGACAGTTCCCTGTGCTTCTCAGTGACACAGACTGTGTCTGCTTTGTAAATGCCGCATTCTCAAGCATGGGGACCCCGCTACAGGTAGCCTTTTTTATTCCTCTTAGGGGAGTACACGATTCTTGATTTACCGTAAGCGGAAGGAGGAATGGTTTCAAGACGAATGAATAGAAAGTGAAGCCTGTTTTTGTCTGTAGTTGATAGTATAATTGCATCCTTTTTTATGAAACCTGAGCAGAGTTACAATTTAGAACCCAGATTACCTGCCCGGACTCTTTAGGCTGTCAGCTCTGATTATCCGATCTCGCTTTAAGAAAGGGGAATGTGCCAGCTATGTTTCTTAGCCCCTGAACACTCGGAGGGAAAAAAAAATGGATTAATCATCACACACATGGTGATCCATTAGGATACACTTGCAAATTTCTTTTAAAATGGATTTTCAAACCTTAATTTTTGGCTCTTCCTTTGCACCCAAGATTTTGTGCAGATTGCGTTTTGTGTTTGCTCCGACGGTATAGACATAGTTGTCCTTTTAATTCTAATTTGGAGAGAAATCTTTCCGTAGCTACCATCTGGAGGGTAGGCTCTAAGCACTAGAAACAGCAATTTTTTCCTGAGAGAATCAGGAACCTCAGAGAATTCTGTGAGGCCATGAAGTTTCTATTGATTGAACATAAGGTTTGGGAGGTAAGAAAAGCTATTTCACGTAAGGTACTCGTAGTGACCCCAGGAGGAGAGTATTGGATGGACTGCGTGTCGATAGGCTCATTCGGCTACCTCTTCCCTATAAATGCTTTATGCATTCATCTGGAATGATAGTAATCTGCTCCATGGGACACACTTTCCTGGGTCTTGATAACTCCCAGATAGCAAGGCAGACCTCAGCTACTGTGTTAAGGACAAAGTATTCTAGCCTCCTCCTTTCTGGCTTTTTGGTTGATAAGGTACTAGTAAATTCCCTGGTTCCCCAGGTCTCCCTAGCTTTTAGGAGACACCGGTTCCTTATGAGGCATGCCTGCCATCAGACCGTTTTGCCTTGTCACATTCTGACTTCCTGTGCTTGTTCTGGAAATCAGTCACAGCTTGAGATGAGGAAAATGCAGGTCTCTGCCTCATTCACATTACCTCCACATTCAATTAGAGAGAGGAAAACATTTAATGTGTTGGGATAGGGTTTATAGGGTTTCTTCCGAAGAACGTGTGTTCTTCCTGCGTGGCCGTGGAACACATTTGCTATTTGCAACAGCAGCGGTGATGGGGTGTAATTAAGACTCTGCTTAAGGGGAGGGCAGGATAATGATAGTAGCTAATAGCTATTGACCTGTGCGTAAGTTCATTGCTGTCCTAATATGACAGGGAAGGAAACTGAGGCTCAGAGCCTGCCTGGGGACCCACAGCTCCGAAGCACCCAAGGGGGTCTGAATTCAGAGCTCTCTTAACCACACTGCCATGCTGCCTTTTGGGGTAAATAATGTCCCTGTTACAAGGTCAGACTGAACTCTGCTTTGTGCTTGATACTGGGACGGGCGGTAGTCCAGAAATAGATACCGTTCTGTTTAGCTCCGATTTTAAACCTAATGGCGTACGTAATGATGTGATCACCGCTATTAGTACACGGCACTGTTTGCTGAGATACCGAAGTTCGAGTTCATGCAGGAAGCTAGACTGGCAACCGCAGCTTAACACACGAATGCTGGTGATTAGTGAAGCTCTCACTGAACTAAATGGACCATTTGCCTTTGAAACCCACGCAGTCCATCACCCCAGTCTACCTCTTTTGTCCTCAGGTTGGAGACTGGCTGTAGTTCTTTCTTTAGCTACCTTGACATTTCAAATAAAATGTGTACTGGGAGCATTGATGGAGGGAAGAGATGCTGAAGGGCTCGTGGGTGTCTTGACTGATGGACTCCTATGTCTCCATCCAGGAAGACCCCTCAGGCTCTTATGGACGGTGGGGCTGCATCTTGGGTCTATAGCACAGTGACAGGATGTAACCCAGTCCTCCCTTCCCATGCAGATATTGTGTCTGATTGGTCTCCTGTGCATGAAGCGGCCATCCACGGACGTCTTCTCTCTCTGAGGAACCTCATCAGCCAGGTACATGGCTTTTCGGGGAAAAAAGACAAACATTAAGAATATCCTATCGCGGGACACCTGGGTGGCTAAGTGGGTTAAAGCCTCTGCCTTCGGCTCAGGTCATGATCTCAGGGTCCTGGGATCGAGCCCCGCATCGGGCTCTCTGCTCAGCAGGGAGCCTGCTTCCCCATCTCTCTCTCTGCCTGCCTCTCTGCCTACTTATGATCTCTGTCTGTCAAATAAATAAATAAAAATCTTTAAAAAATAAAAAAAATTAAAAAAAAAGAATATCCTATCGCTCACCACGCTGAGAAAAAAAAATCATAGTCTGATTTTTTTTTAAGATAGAAATTTCCTCTTTGGCAAAATGAGGTGAATCCTGTCCCCTTTAACCATTTCCTTATCTGGAGGCTGGCGTAAATACTAGAATTTAGTACAATTCTGTGCACATGATCGGTACTATTATACCTATTGGGTGAATAACAGGCAGATGAGTGTGTCCAGGTTGCCCTCGCTTTACTCGATAGATTGTATTCTTGAAAATTATCACACGAAACAGTTTTTCTCAACTGAGGCAGTTTTGCCCCTTAGGGAACATTTGACAATGTCTGGAGACATTTTTGGTTATCACAGCTGGGAGTGGGGGTAGGTAGGGGGTGCTGCTGGCGTCGAGTGGATAGAGACCAAGGACGTCACTGAACATCACACGTTGCTCAGGACAGCCCTCTACCTCAGGAAACGATTCCAGCCCCAAAGGCCAGTAGCGCTGAGGTTCAAAAGCCTGGATGTAAAATAAATGCTTGCAGATGTCTTTTTTAAATATGTCATCTTATCATTTCAAAGATCTTTTCGGTCTTATGGAACCTCTAGCTGATAGTGGCTCTGCCCAGTTTGACATCAGTTTCTCTGCTCTACAGGTGTAATTTGCAGTACACATTAATTTGAGTTTTGTTTCTTTGAAATTATTGGGAACTTAAGCTAAGATACTTGTTAAAAAAAAAAAAGCAGTTGAAATCACCATTCAAAATCCTAATAAAAGTTTTTGTTCAGAATGTTCTGTTTTCTGAAAAGACTATAGATCTTTCCAGGTGGGAGCTATTGACTCTTTTCAGACCATGGACCCTTTGGCAGTCAGGCAAAATCTATGGACCCCTTGTCGGATGAATGTTTTAAATGCATGGAACATAGTACTGAGAAGACCTATCAAATTAGTAAAAGAACAGGGGCACCTGGGTGGCTCAGTGGGTTAAGGCTTCTGCCTTCGGCTCAGGTCATGATCCCAGGGTCCTGGGATGGAGCCCCGCATCGGGCTCTCTGCTCGGCGGGGAGCCTGCTTCCTCCTCTCTCCATGTCTGCCTCTCTGCCTACTTGTGATCTGTCTGTCAAATAAATAAATAAAATCTTTTAAAAAATTAGTAAAAGGACAAATGTGACATGGTGATATAAACTGCATTAAATGAGATTTAGTGGCGATTCCATTAACTACTGTATTTTGTAAGTAGGTTGAGTGCATATTTTGAGATATTTTAGATGTCTATAACAGTTGTAATACAATAAAAGTGTCTGCGATTCCTCTCAGTGATAGTCCTATGGACTGCTATTACCACTGTGGTTTGTCGTCTGGATTCATAATGGAAAGACATCAGACATTTTAGGTGGTTGTTAGTGAAAAATAAATGTTTTAAATTTTAAAAATTTCCAATTTCATGGACCTATCTAGACTAAGAAATCCTCCTGTAAGATAACAATTTCTAAAGAAAAATTTCAGACTACCCTAAGCCACTATCTTAAGCTGTTTGTGGTAGCAGCAGCCCTATTATAAATCGAAATCTAGATAGTAACACATAACTCTAGCTAAAAGCAGTTAAGCTGCTTCTCAGATAAAATGAAACATTTACCTATTTTGATGGGAAGAAACATGATCACTGTAGCTTTTATATATCACTTATTAAATTGGACCGATATTCATTTATATTCAGTATTTATGTTTATTGCACATCAGATGGAACTATTATCTTTATCTAAGTTCTATGACATTATTTGAGCAACTTATCTTCTTGGAACCTCAGTTTCTGCCTTCATAAAATGAATTTCGTCCCCATGCCGAAAGGCTGGAGCATAGCAGGGCAAGCCCAGCCGTGCAGGAGTACTTCCGTTCTGTTCATGTAACATCTACCAACATCCTGTTGGCCAAAGCAAGTCGGAGGACCACGTCTGAAGTCAAGGATGAAGGAAGTACATTTTTTCAATTATGAGGTGATGGCAAAGGTGTGAATGTATTACACTACTATGGGAGAGTGAAGAATTAAGACCAAAAATTGTCTATTAGGTTACCTTATGCGAGTCTGCGAGGGTTAACTGAGGCGACATGTAAATTACCTACTCCAGTTACCGTCATCACTCATGGTATTTATTTTCTGATTACACTAATAACACTTTGGCTAATCAAAGAATAATGACAAACACAGTTGCTAAACCAAACCTATTTTAGGGAGGGAAGTAAGACCAACATTCAAATGTCTATAAAACAAAGAGAGAAGAGAAAAAATAAAGGAAAGAAATTTTTTTTGGCCCAAGAAGGGAGAAACTCATTCCGTAACTATTCTTCACCACAGTTCACATTAAAATATCCAGGATGTTTTTTAAAAAATAACAATGCCTGGGCTTCACGCCAGACAGTCTAATTTTAACTAGGGCAGTCTTCATGCACTGCTACTTTTTTTTTCAGATTTTATTTATTTATTAGAGACAGAGCGAATAGGGGGAGCGAGGGCAGAGGGAGAGGGAAATGGAGAGAGAATCTCAAGCAGATTCCCCAGAGAGGCCGACTCGGGGCTCGATCCCAAGACCATGAGACTATGACCTGAGCCAAAATCAAGAGCCAGATGCTTAACCGACTGAGCCACCCAGGTGCCCCCTTGCTTTGGTAGTTTTTTAAAAGCTTCTGTAGAACCACTGCATTCAAGGATTTTTTTTTTAATAAAAGAGAACATTATGATAGTGTAGGTGAGAGAGAAAGGCAAATGGACATGAAACAAATAGTAGGAAGAAAGAAACAAAAAGGCCAATAAGTTGGATTTCATTAAGATTAAAAACTTCTTCATCAAAAGGCAATATTTAAAAAGCAAGGAGGCAAGCCACAGATGAGAAAATATTTGCTATATATATATATGTACATCTGTCCATCCATCCAATGAAGGGCCCGTATTCCTTGTCTAAAATCAATACAAAAAGGATAGGTAACCCAGCAGAAAAATGGGCAAGAGACTTGGACTGGCACTTCATTAAAGGGGTTGTCCAAATGCTCAATAAAATTATCCAACTATGCTGATTAGTAATTGGGGTAATTCAGATTACGAGTAGGAGATGGTATTAGCAGCTCCTCCCAGCAGAGGGGTTAAATGTGAAAAGACAGATAGTACCAGGTTTCTTTACCTGTGTAGTGATAATATGCATGTTTTCTTTATGATAATTCACTGAGATTTACACTTAGGCTCTATGGACTTTTCTTTATTGCACTTTAATAAAACCTTATTTAAAAAGTAGTAGTGTTTGTTAGGTCAGCCGAAAGCAATCCTGATACTCCTTGACCATAGTGGGACCTTAATGTGGTGGTTCTCAATGTGGACTGCACGTTAGAATTGCCTTGAGCTGTCTGGGATAAGGTGAGGTTCTTAAAAAGCCTGATGCCTGACTTCAGCCTCCTTTGATTATATGGCAAATGCTCTGGGGTGCAGCTCCCCAGGGGATTCAAAGGCACAGCTGAGACCGAGAACCTTAGCAATAAGGTATGGCTGAAAGCAAGTGGTGAAAACCAGCTGTTCAGTTCCTTGAATAAAACTCCTTATGCAGCAGCCCCCCTCCGCAATCCTCAAAGGGCTAAGTCCCTACCAAGTGGAAATAAGGAAAGACCCCGGTGTTCTGAAACATCAGATCTTTCCGATGTGGCAGCTAATTGAAGGCAAAGTGGTAATGAATAAGAAGTCTCAGATCATGATTGCCTGCAAGTTACAGGTTGCTAAGCACGCATCGTTTCTTAGTCCTCGTAACAATCTTGTAGGGTAGGTACAACTGTCCCCATTTTACAAATGAGGAAACTGAGGCTTAGGGAGATAAGTCACTGCCTCGAGGTCACGATGCGTGTTAGGTGATGGTGCCGGCATTTGAACTTTGGAATCACTCTGCTTACCCTCCCTCTGAGGTCTCCATCCTAGGTATGAGACAAGATAGTGGGGCCATTCAGAGAAGTTGGGCCAGCGAGACAAGGAGCCCTTTTCAGGGAGAGTTTGCTTGTTGGCAGAGGCTGCGTTTATGTTGTGAGTTGGGTCTCTAGGTGGTTACATCTTAGTGGGGAATTAGAGACATGCATCAGGGGCAGAGAAAGCCAAATACAGTATGTAGAGAGTATTGAGAGAAAAATGAAAGGATCTGAGGACAAATCTTTGAAACGCCTGCACTTAGGAGCTGTGAGGAGGAAAAAGGCCAGAGTTAGTGAGAGAGACAGGAAAAGGACAGTAGGAGGTCAGAGATCTAGTTCTTTCTCAGGGAGAGCTTGGTTTGCAAAGCCAGAGGAGAGGTTTCACAAGCTTGGGATGAATACAGAGCCAATTCAGAGGTGGACGGAGACGGGAGACGGAACGATGTATATTGGATTCAATAAGGAGGAAGTCTCTGGTGATCTTTAAAAGCAGTTTCAGCAGGACTGGGTTGGTAGGTGAGAGAAGGGCGACAAGCAGAGACAATGGGGACAGACTGCTTTTGAAGAGGAAAAAAAGCAGGGGAAGCAAAGGGGAGAAGAGGATTGGATGGAAGTGTAGTGTGGTAGAGGGTTGGGAATGACGATGGAAAGACTTCAAGACACAAAAGGAAAGTGTGCCTGCAGAGGAGGGGAGAGGTGGAGAACGCATGTGAGAAGGTGGCCAAAGGCAAGTCATGACATGGTGGAGGGACAGGGTAAGGTCACGGGCTGTTGGGGCGAGCTCAAATGATTGTCTCCAAGAAAGGAGCAATGGCAGAACAGAGGACTGGCGACGTGCAGAGGGATTTTAGGGGTAGGGAGAGGGGGATGTGTGAAATACTCACATCAGGTGGCTTTGATCTCCTTGCTACAGTAGAAGGAAACGATGTGTTTGATGAACATGAAGGAGAAGGCTGCTCGTGACCTCCTTCTGCCCTGAGTGTAGAGAATGACACATCAGTTATGTGTAGGACAAAGGACAGAGCCAAACCTTATTGTAGTCTTCAGGTTGGTTCATGCGGGGATGGGCATGTGGTTTGAAGCTGGGACAGAAACCTGCCAGGTGCTGAGCGCTGTGTCACCGTGGGCGCCCTGACATCGTCCAGCCCCGAGGCCCCGTCTAAAAGAGGGTCTGAGGATGGGCCGAGATTAGGGACAATTGGTTACAGAAAGATGAAAGTGAAGCCATTGATCCATGTTTTCAAAACCTGAGAACCCACTGGGGACGGACCCTGTGTGAAGGAATGGGTTAAAAATTACCTCAAGATATTCTAGAATGTCCTAAATAATTCTGACTGACGGCCACCATTCATTTAAAGTAGTGCCGTCGCTCAATGAGGAACTGTACGCGCAGTCCTACGTTGGCAAAGTGAAACTGAAGGGAAAGGAACCTCCTAGTTATGAATTTTTTGTGTATTCTAGTAGTGTGAGGGGAAGCTATTGCACAAATATAGAGCATTGAGGGGGGCAAAGAAAGGATCTAAGAGCACATCTTTGAGGGGATGCCTCCAATTTAATAATAAAATAATAATGACAATAATAAAATAAAATAACAGACACCACACTAAAGTCCATGGGCAGAACTTGTGACGGTGTCTATGCAGTAACTCAGCTCTTCTTGAGTCGGTGGTCAGTAAGCGTTTATTGAGTGCTCTTTGGGTACAGATGGGATGCGAGGTTACAAAGGAGGGGAAGGTGTAGTCCCTTCCCTCCCTGGGAACAGCAGGGCCAGGGCCGGGGGGCAAAATACTGTAAGGGATGTCAGAACTTCTCATTTACAAGTGAGTCTCGCAGAACCCCTCCCCAGACCCACCCAAAGAAAGGCTCCAGATTCAGGACCCTGTTGACTCAGGCGTGTGTCTGGAACGATTGGACCTCTTGAAATCTATGAGGTCACACCCATCAGAGTGTAAAAGCTGATAGGATTGGATGATCAGGAGGTTGACTGACTTACGAATGTGTTAGGAATGATGATGTGGGAGGCAGTTCATTGGAATGATTTTACGCAAATTTTAACTCTTATGGGAAGAAAAGGTACGATTGTATTACCAAGTCATTAGTTAAGTTAACCGTATTCTTACCTAATGTGTCCCAAGAAAAACAACTTTTGTTGTACCCAGTTTCCTCCTGTCGAGGATAATGTATTCCATGATCAGGGCATCTGGGGGGGTCTCTCCTGGAGTTCTTTTGCTGCTTTGCGTGGATGGGGCTCATAAGCCATCTCCTGGAGAGAGCAACTTTTTTCCACAGTTTGATGAAATGCATGGCCTTCTGACAACTTCCTTGGCTCTTTGGACCTCAAGTACCTAGAGTGAGAATGTCATTCCCCTCTGTCTTAGGACTTTCTGCCTCTGTCTGTGCAAGTTCACCTCATGCTTTGGCCCTAGATTAGGCATCTCTTGCTGTGTAACCAATTACCCCCAAACTCAGAAGCTTCGTGAACAGACCTGTATTAGCTCACAGTGTCTGTGGGTCAGGAATCAAGACACAGTTCACCTGGGTCAGGGACTCCTATGAGTCTGCAGTCAAGGTGAAGGCCAGAAACAGAGACAACTTAAGGCTCGACCGGAGGTGGACCTCAGTCCTAACTCACTTCCATGGCTGTTGGCAAGGTTCGGTTCCTCCTGGTTCTTGAACTGAGGCCCTCAGCTCCTGGGTGGCTGTTGGCTGGAGACTGCTCTCTGTTCCTTGCCCTGGACCTCATCGAGACAAAAAGCGAGCAAGTGAGAGGACAGGAGAGAGTAAGAACGAGAGAAAAGTCATTCTAGAATGTGTGTCCCCAAGAGTCAAATGGCTGGGTCACGGGGATGCATCTCGTCAACTCTAGTGGAGACACTCCAGCTATTTCCCCCAGGGTCTGTGGCATATCATCCTTTCACGAGCTGCATGAAGGTTCCTTGTTTGCTTGACATCATTAGCAACACCTCAGCACGCTGGCAGAGCGGGAGCCAAGTGAACTTAAAGAGAATTGTCGTGGGGCTGCATCGGGGTTGAATCCCCACCGTATGGGGCTGTGGCTTTACATCCCTTTCTCTGCTCACTTCCTCTCCTGCAGGGCTGGCCCGTGAACCTCATCACGGCCGATCGCGTGTCCCCACTCCATGAGGCCTGTCTCGGAGGTCATCCCTCTTGTGCAAACGTTTTATTAAAGCATGGAGCTCAGGTAAGTGTGACTCAAATAATGTCTTAGGGACCATGACAAGGGCCTGTTTCCATCCCTTTTGAGTCATTTCTGGCATTTTTGACTAGTCTGATTGGAAGGTCGAAGAGGGGTGTTTTTCAAAAGCATGACATCCATCAAGCTTCTTTACCTTAGCGATAGAGGAGGAACCGAATTTTTAGCCAGGAAGGAATGGTTTGAGACTGCAGCAGTTTCTTTAGCAGTCACTCCTAATAAATACCCGGAAATAGATTTCTGCCTTCAGTCCCGTGGCTGGAAGGTAATGAA
Source organism: Lontra canadensis (assembly GCF_010015895.1). Taxonomy (NCBI): domain Eukaryota; kingdom Metazoa; phylum Chordata; class Mammalia; order Carnivora; family Mustelidae; genus Lontra; species Lontra canadensis. The sequence goes on from NW_022631062.1 coordinate 346,299, forward strand.
ATATTACAGAAAATGTGGAACATTTGGCTCCATGAGACCTGAATAATGGTTCCAAACCATGTCTACCATTTGCTAATATTGGAAACTTGGAAAAGTTACTTGGGCTCTGAGCTTTAGAGTCCGTATCTGAGAAGAGGGGGGAAGATAACAATGAAGCTGTGTGCCCTGGAGAGAGGAAAGAGCTTTGTGGCACGCATGGAATGTCTGCCCCAGCGGGCGACGACCAAACACTGTTCCTACCCGTTATGTCTGGCCGTGTAACAAGCCACCCTAACTTAGTGACTTGAGACAAGAGCCACTTATTTCTTTATTTATTTAACATATAATGTATTATATGTTATATAATTGCACAATCTGTGAATCATCAGGCTTACACATTTCACAGCATACCCTCCCCAATGTCCATCACCCAGCCACCCTCTCCCTACCCTCCTCCCCCTAGCAACCCTGTTTGTTTCGTGAGATTTAGAGTCTCTTATGGTTTATGTCCTTCCTGATCCCATCTTGTTCCATTTCTTCCGTCCCTACCCCCCACAATCCCTGCCCGGCTTCTCAAATTCCTCCTATCAGAGAGAGCGTATGATGATTGTCTTTCTCTGATTGACTTACTTCACTCAGCATAATGCCCTCTTGTTCCATCCATGTAATTGCAAATGGCAAGATTTCATTTATTTTGACGGCTGCATAGTATTCCATTGTATATATAAACCACATCTTCTTTATCCATTCATCTGTTGACTGACATCTAGGTTCTTTCTGTAGTTTGGCTATTGTGGACATTGCTGCTGTAAACATTTGGGTGCATGTGCACCTTCGGAGCTCTCCATTTGTATCTTTAGGGTAAATACCCAGTAGTGCGATTGCTGGGTCATAGGGTAGCTCTATTTTCAACTTTTTGAGGAACCTCCATACTGTTTTCCAGAGTGGATGCACCAGCTTGCATTCCCACCAACAGTGTAGGAGGGTCCCCCTTTCTCCATATCCTCACCAGCATCTGTCATTTCCTGACTTGTTAATTTTAGCCATTCTGACTGGTGTGAGGTGGTATCTCATTGTGGTTTTTTTTTAAAGATTTTATTTATTTGATAGAGATTACAAGTAGTCAGAGAGGCAGACAGAGAGAGAGAGAGAGAGAAAGGAGGAAGCAGGCTCCTTGCTGAGCAGAGAGCCCGATGCAGGGCTCGATCCCAGGACCCTGAGATCATGGCCTGAGCTGAAGGCAGAGGCTTTAACCCACTGAGCCACCCAGGTGCCCCTCATTGTGGTTTTGATTTGTATTTCCCTGATGCCGAGTGACGTTGAGCACTTTTTCGTGTGTCTGTTGGCCATTTGGATGTCTTCTTTGCAGAAATGTCTGTTTATGTCTTCTACCCATTTCTTGATTGGATTATTTGTTCTTTGGGTGTTGAGTTTGATAAGTTCTTTATAGATTTTGGATGCTAGCCCTTTATCTGATAGAGACAAGAGCCATTTATTTATCTCACAGTTTTTCATGTTGGCCAGATAGTTCTTCAGGTCTGGCCTGGTTCTGCTGACCTTGGCTGGGCTTCCTTAGGCCTTCAAGGTTAGCTGACAAGTTCGCTGGGGCAGGCTGCTTTGTGATGACCCTGCTGGGGTGGCTGGGCAGACAGGAAATCTCTATGTGGTCTCTCATCCTTTCCCAGGCAGCCTGGCCTGGTGCCCGTGGTAGCAGGCATCCCAAGAGCATCAAACGAAGGCAAGCTCTTGGCTTGCATCCCATTTGCTCTCGTCCCATTGGGCAAAGCAAGTCCCGTAGACAAGCCCAGATTCAAGGACTGAAAAAGGAGTCTCCATGTTTGACGGCAGGAACTGCAATGCTGTGTCACGAAGGGACACTTCCTGGGAGGAGTGATGTGTAAGCTGAAATGCGAAGGACCCGTTGAAATCTGTCAGCTGAGTCGTGGGTTGGGGTGAGTTAAACAGCCTCTCTGTCCTTGCCAAGAAAAGGGCTTTGTCCTGAGAGCAGTAGTAGAGAGCTGTAGGTGAGCATGGTCATCGGGTCTATACTGGGGTTACGAAAACTTACTCCAAGTGTGGAAACAGGGCCAGGATGATGGAGAGGCTGAGAGGCACCGAGAGTACCATCTATAGCAAGAGACTCCCTCTCAGGGTTGTGGGGCACTCACGTGCCCCCGGGAGGGAGTGTCTCCTTAAACTTTGTGCCCTGGACATCTGGGCCTCACTGGTTGTCGCCTTCCTTGGAGATGGCTTGTGAGAATGACTTCATTGTCTTCATAATCTCTTTGCTTCACAGTGTAGAAAATGTGCTTTTGATTTTGCTCTTCCCTATTTGCTTATATCCCAAACACTGTGAAGTCAGATGTGAACTTGTAAGTTTCAGTCAGATTTCCAGTGTGTGAAAGACAGTGCCAAAGACTCTAGTTTTCTAGCCCTGTAGGACGTTAACCAGTCTTGTAACTGTTAGTGGCGTCATTTCAGCATTTAATTGACTGACGATATAAATTCTCCTTTGAGCTAGCCTTACCGTCTTACAGGTTCTCTCATTCATGAACGAGTTGAAGAAAATCTTTGGCACGCCTCCACCCTATATTTCTGTACAAGTCATGTTTTAAAATAAAAAAAAATAATAACACACAAACAACTCTAAACGGTTACTCTCGCTGCTGGAAAAGACTCTGGATTGGGGCGGGATGGGTCTGGAATGTAATGTTTAAAGCAGGGAGATTAGTTTGTAAGCCCTATAGGATTATCCTGACTAGTTCATATTCCTGGGGGCGTGGAAATGATAGAATATACGGTAACATTCTCGGGGCCTTATGTCATTCAGCTTTTCACAGCCTTGTGGATGTTTGGTATTTTTGTCCTCATTTTAGAGCTGTGGAATCGAAGGCTCAGAGACATTAGAAAGCAGCTCAAAGTAATGGAGTCTAGATTTGAACCCAGGACAGCCCACTGCCTACCTTTAGCCTGGGGCTTTTTTTTTCCAGGTGAATGGGGTCACTACAGACTGGCACACCCCGTTGTTTAACGCATGTGTCAGTGGCAGCCGGGACTGTGTGAGTTTGCTTCTGCAACATGGGGCCAGCCCCCATGCTGTGAGCGATCTGGCGTCCCCCATCCACGAAGCGGCTAAGAGAGGTAAATCTGCTGAGAATTTGTCGTCCACCACTCCTTCAACAGACATCTCACAGTTGTAAGAGGAGGGATAGCTTTCAGGGATCTTTCCTCGGTGTGGGGCCCTGGGACCAGAAACACGGGCCTGGCCTGGCCTGGCCGGCAATGGCAAATTCTTGGCCTCCACGCCAGGCACATTAACTCGGCAACTCTGGGGTGGGGCCGGGCCATCTGTGTTTTGTTTAGCAAGCATCCCGGTGATCCTCATGCACAAAAAGTTTGGGAACCACCCTTTCAGAGCATCTGGAATGTGGTTCACTGCTGTAGGTTCTGGAATGGGGGCTGGCCCATGGTAGACTGTCCATCAAGATCTGTGAAATACATTGTTGGATCCATGACCCCAGAAAAATCAGATTATTTTATTAATTTTTTAAAGATTTTTATTTATTTGACAGAGAGAGAGCACAAGCAGGGGGATCAGCAGGCAGAGGGAGAGGGAGAAGCCGACTCCACACTGAGCAGGGACCTCCCACATGGGACTCCATCCCAGGGCCCCAGGATCATGACCTGAGCTGAAGGCAGACGCTTAATGGACTGAGCCACCCAGGCGCCTCTCAAATTATTTTATAAAATAAATTCTATTCTTTTGTTTTAGGGCCTTAAAGAATATTGTCTCATGGCCACCTAGGTTTTCTTTTTTAAAAAATATTATATTTATTTGAGAGAGAGAGAGAGAGAGAACACAAGCAGGGGGAGACAGGCAGAGGCAGAAGGAGAAGCAGGCTCCCTGCTGAGCAGAGAGCCTGATGCAGGGCTCGATCCCAGGACCCTGGGATCATGACCTGAGCTAAAGGCAGACCCTTAACCAGCTGAGCCACCCAGGCGCCCTCCTCACCTGGGTTTTCTAAGTGAAACAAACTTTCAATTTTTATTGGAAATACAAGATGCTATATACAGCTCGGGGTAATTCTCTACCACACCTGGCTTTATTGAGATTTAACTGACAAATAAAATTGTATGTATTTAAGGTGTACTAACATGATGACTTGATAGATACCTACATTACAAAAGGGTTACCAATCAAATTAATGAACCTATCCATTGTCTCACAGTGTTACCATTTTTTGTGTGTGGGGAGAACACTTAAGGTCCACTCTCCTAGCACATTTCAAGCATATGGCGTTATTGCATACAGTTACCAATACTGTACGTTAGATCCCCAGAGCTTCTTCAGCCAGGGTAATTCTTTTCATAAAGCCACAGTTTTCCCGATATTCTTAACTCTGGTACAAAAAATACAATGGCAAGTTCTGCCTCTCCCCAGTGTCCATGACCGTCATTGTCACTATCATGAGCACACTTTGCCAGAAGAGTTTTTAGTTCCTCGGTGGCTTTCCCAGAATGGCTCCCCATGAGCACTCCCCACAGCAGCTCTGTTTGACCAAATCCATCCATATGATAAACATCTCCCAAGGCACTGACATTTCTTTGTTAAGAGACCTGTCAACTCATCATATTCCCTGGGTGCGTGGAACTCAAATGATTTTATAGAAAGAGAAACACAGGGCGCCTGGGTGGCTCAGTGGGTTAAGTGTCGGCCTTTGGCTCAGGCCATGATCCCAGGGTCCTGGGATTGAGGCCCGAGTTGGGCTCCTTACTCAGTTGGGAGCCTGCTTCTCTCTCTGCCGGCCACTCCCCCTGCTTTTGCATGCTCTCTCTCTCTCAGAAATAAATAAATAGATACAATCTTAAAAAAGAGAGAGAAAAGCAAAGAAGCAGTGTTTAAAGTATGACATGCTAGACCAAGCAAGAATGATTTGGCTTTCACCAAACCCAGTTTGCCAGACCAGGCCCCACTTGGATTGGATGGGGCAGGTGCTTCTCAGCCTCGCCTGTGTCCATGGTGGCTTCTTTCTTCCTGGGGCCAGCCCTTGGTAAGCTTCTGGGCTGCCTCCCTGGGCCCATGGCTCCTACTGTGCCTTTTCTTCTGCAGGCCTACCTGCAGTCCTTGTTCCCCCACCCCCTCCCAAGTGTCCCCTCCATTTCTGTAGTCAGTCTGGTTACAAAGCCACAGACCCTTGGAGCAGACTGCTGGTTGCTCTCCGTGGCCCACAAACCCGAGTGGGGTTCTCCCCGGAGCTGCAGAGGGATCATGCCTTACAGTCAGCGCATCAAGTGACGGCAGTGTGTAAAGTCCTTCCCTGGGCTAAGTAAATTAGCTTTTGGTCCGTGGCAAACATAAGCTTGCAGGAGAGGGGAAAGGTATTGTGTCCCTGGCTCAGAGAATGTACGCTGCAACCATGTTTCTTCTGCCCTGGGTTGCAGGCCATGCAGCGTGTGTGGAGACCCTGGCGGCCCACGGGGGCGACGTGGACCATAACATCAACCACCTGGGCACGCCGCTGTATTTGGCTTGTGAAAACCAGCAGATAGCCTGTGCCAGGAAGCTTCTGGAGTCAGGTAAAGCTAAAAGCACATGAAACAAGGAAAGAGAATGAGAAATGGAATGTCTTTTAAAAGCCATTTGTATTGTAATGGGGAAGAGTGTGGGCCGTGGAGTCGGGCAAGGTCAGGGTTCGTGGAGGCTGTGTTCTGGGGCAGGGTGGCGGGGGGGATAGATTTTACCCTGTTTGCACTTCCACTCCCGCTCTCTCGCTTGGAATGAGGGTAAGGATGGTGAGCATATCTCTTCCCAGGGTGGTCCTCAGTGATTATCTGTTCTCCTCCCTTCCCTCTCACCTCCTCTCTCCAGCCAGTCACGTTCTGAGGCCAGCAGGACTCGCACAGCTGCTGGAGCCTGGCTTGGTCTCCCCCCTGGGAACTTCTTCTCCGGTACTTGCCCTGTTTTTAGCTCATTGTTGATCTTCTGTGTTCCTCGGAAAGGCCTATGTCTCATCATTCTTTTGCACCTCCCTGGTGTTATCCAGAACCTTCTGCAACCTTGGAACACCACTTCGTCACCCCTGTAATGACCCGAGTCCTGCTTATTCTTTGAAACTCCAGCAACCCTTCCCTTCCCTTGACTGTCCTGTGCTGCTTGTTGCCTTCTGCTCATGTGACAGGCATTGTCATGAATTAGGAGAGTCATTCTCCTTCTCTTTCCCTCTCTCCCTCCCAACATCCCCTCCTCTATCCCTCACCCCACCCCTTTCCCCTAATGCTCTAGGTAGATTTTAAGTTCTAGTCAGGAAAAGGCAGGGTTTCCCATTCCTCACAAAACCAAGAAGAGTGCCGGAACAATCTAGTTACTATGTGTTGCGTGGACATAGGTTTCCATTTTCCTAGGGGAACAGCAGCTCAGGCAAAGCCACATATCCTCACCTGTCCTGGGGGGATCCAGCCCATCTGGCTAGGGTGGGCATCTGTAGAGAGCGTAGGGATGGAATTGGCTTGGGATGGCCCTAGAAGAGGAGGATTTTTCTAGAATGTAGCACACCTATGGTCAGCAGTCAAGGGCAAGGTTTTAAACCTCATATAGCTACATAGCTCGTTTTGTACCTTCAGTCACGTTGTCACATGGCACTTTCCCCATCTTAGTCGATGGAATCAAGACATCTCCCATTTTCCCAGAATTGCCAGGCCCACTGTCAAAGTGCTTTTGTTAAGGACTGTTGAGGAAGCGTGCTTCGAGAAGGGGGACACTTGGGCTCAGCTCCCTGGCTGACTCTCTCCTTCTTGTGACTTTTCAGGAGCCAGTGTGAACCAAGGCCGAGGTCTGGACTCCCCCCTCCATGCAGTGGCCAGGGTGTCCAGTGGCGAGCTGGCGCTGCTGCTCATGGACTTCGGAGCGGACACCCGGGCCAAGAACGCCGAAGGCAAACGCCCCTTGGAGTTGGTGCCCCCTGAGAGCCCTCTGACGCGGCTCTTCCTGCAGCGAGAAGGTGCTTCTCCTTTGCCCGAACCTAAGCCCTAATCCGTAGCAGCTCCTGCGGACTCTCGCGGGAGGCAGGTGCTGACCAAGCTCTGACTTGTGAGACTGTATGAGATCCTTCTCTGCCCTCGCCGCATGTGGGGAGCTGAGCTCATTGACTATTCAACAAGGTATGGTCCTGGTCACGTGGTCAGGAACCACCTGTGGTTTGCAATGTTGGAGACCGGTTGTTTTGGTTGATCTGATACTCCGTGTGAGGTAGGCCAGCTTTGAAAGAATGAACACGATCTTCAACTTTTGATATGAAAGTTTTCTAGAACATGGATTAGAACGATGCAGCAGAATTCTCTTCGGGGCTGGACAAAGCCCCCCTTGGGTGCCTTAACTGCCCTACGCATGGACCAGACTACTGGGCACTTGCTTGCTGGGGGCAAGGATGCTACTCGAGATAGTGCTAGAAAGTCTTCCTTTAATGATTGACAGCAGTCTGAGGGCATTTACTGTTGTAAGTCCATCGACACCTAAGTCTTCCACAAATAAGAGCCGACACTTCTAACCCAAACAACTAAACGTGGTCATTGAGTGCTGTGCGAGGGGGTAGGGTGTGAGGTTGGTGTGGGCTGGGGGGAGAAGCAGAGACCCCTCAGATGGCATTCGTAACTGTCCCTAGACACAGAGATCAACCAGCTCAGGACCTGCTTTCTTGCTAGAGTGTAGACTTTGTTCAGTTTTTCGAGGCGGTGGGACTTTGAAGCAGGCTTCCCTGCCTGACGGGTTCTGATGGCAGGTTACCGGGTTATACTCCACCTGCTGAGAATTAGGCCTCGCCCTGGGTAGAATTGTAAAGTGGCCGCAGAATCTTCTTCCTCCTACTCTGACTGCCCAGGGTACTTGCAGCCAAAGCCCTGCCTTTGGGGCCCGCAGGTACGGCCTGTGTGGTCCTCTCCAGGCCGCTCTTCCTGCATTGTAATGATTTGCTTTTAAAAAATTATATCTATCTATCTATTGCCTATTTCTCCAGCAGGCACAGATGGCACAATGCTTGGGGCCCATGATGTTTTTAGGGCCCACAGAAATATGTTCATCTCTTTTAAAATCCAAACGAAGAAAGGGATAAAACTCGACCTGGATTAGGTTTGCCTTTATACCGACACAGTGGCAAAATACCATTTTTTTTTAAACTGGGAAAGAGATCCACAAAAGCAAAAGTGCCTCATGGCCCTCTAAAGTTACAAAGTCATGTACACACACACGTGTGTGCATGCACGCTCGTGTGTGTATACGTGTGTATCTATCTCTACCTCTATCTATAGTCCCTCAGCCCCTGCCTCAGCAAATAATCCCACTGGATTTTCAGTTTGCCTCCCCTGACTCCTCCCTTCCACTTGATGTCCCCAGGCCATTCGTAGGCACCTACATTGCCTTTCATTCCTTTCATTCGCATTTTGGCGACAGTGGGGTCCATGATCCCACTGGCTTGTAGAATGTCATTTGCTCCTGCAGAGAATTACTGCTGCTTTTGCCCCCATGAGTCATTTTTGGGGGTTTTGGTGAGGTCACGTCTCAGTAGTCTGGAAGGCCACAGGACACGGGGCCAAGCCAAGGGCAGAGAGAGCCAGACCTGCAGTTTCAACCCAGCAAATTCTATCTCCGATCATCGCTGGAAAGGAGTTCTGGAGTATTCCTACCCCAGTAGCTTCGAAAAGCGTCTAAAGCAGTGTTTACTCATGGCTCACCATGAAAACGAAAGATGACCCCCCACCCAGCATGGCCGGAGCCACTCTCAAACTCACATTGGCTTTAAAGCATCACGAGTATTGCTGGGGGAAAAAAAAAAAAAAAGACATGGAGATGAAAGCAATAGGCCAATTCATAGATAAAGAATTGCTGCTTTTATAATGGAGTAGAGCCCACTCCTTGAACACTTGCAGGTGCCAGGAAGCGGCTGCAGAACTATAGCGGGTTTTCAGCTCTAATCCTGTGGACTTAAGGCTGTGGTTGTCGTGCGTCGCCCCACCTCGAGTAGACAGCAGGCAGCCAGCTGATAGCGGTAGTTGCACTGAGCTTGCTCGGATGTCCTGCTGTTCTGCCTCGTTGGACACTTCTCTATCCGCAGCGCCCACAGTGGTCCCCGGCCGCGTGCCTAGCGCAGAGGTTAGCCCCGTCCTTTGACCTTCCTTACTGAGAGGGACTCAAGTTCGGTTTTCCCACCGGGTACTTTTTACAGCTGATTAACATGTGCCTTGAGTCCACTGGGGAAGTTCGTTAGGAGATGCCTCAAGTCTACTAAGCAGAGTCCGGAAGGTGCCCCCGATCCCGACCCGGGGGCCTTGGGAATGTGCTCTGAGGTCCGCGCTGACAAGACTGCATTTATTTCTGTTTGGGCCACCCGTTTCACGACGTCCCTGGCCTCTACCTGCCAAATGCCAGTAGCACCTCTCCCCCAAGTGGTGACAAGCAGAAGTGTCTCTACACTTTGCCAAGTGTCCCCCCCTTTTCCCTTCCACCCGACCTCCTGCTGAGAACCACTGTCCTAAAATGTGAACTGTTGGCTGGTTCCCGGTGCGAAGTCTGTGCTGGTTTACTGTTCAGCTCTGAGTTGAAGCACTGGGCTAGCTCTGAATGCAGAATAAAAAACAACTGGGACTTAAGATAACATACCCTTGGGCTTCACTGATGGCTCATTAGATTTGAATATCTTAAAATGGCTTCATTATAAAAGTCTTTGTATCTAGACATGCCTTACTTTTTGGGAAATACCTTATTTTTAAAGGTAAAATACAAGAAAGCTGTTGAACGTGAACGTGAATTTTATTTTCAATATTGGGAATTTTGTGTGACTTCCTAATTCCAAAATTAGCTGCCTTAAGCCACCGTTAGTGAGAATAAGCTTTGATTTTTTTTTTAGTCTGCTCTACATCAAAAGCTAATAAGCTCATTTTAGTGAGATACCAGAAAAGAGAGAACATAGCCTAAAAATGCTGCAAAACCGTGAAAATGGTGTTAAGCAGAGCCACGTTATTTCCCTATGACAGGGTTACCTCTTGTGTGTTTTTAAGGAGAAGTAGCCTTAGATCAGTGACGCCAATATGTGGCTTGTCTTGCGATCTCTCTCCAGGACCCCCCTCTTTGCTGCAGCTCTGTCGCCTTAGAATCCGCAAGTGCTTCAGGACCCAGCAGCATCACAAGATCGAGGGACTCATCCTTCCTGAGGAGCTGAAACGTTTTCTCCTTCATATGTAAACGTGTCAAGGGATCAGAGTCACAAAAAACCCACCAAGATTCCGGAGTGTTGCGGCCACTGGCGTTTTGGAATAAAATCAGGTTTATAGAGCTTGGCCGGTTTTGTCAATTAGGTTTTTATTTTTGATGGAAACACACTGGGAACTTCTGTGTTATTGGTTGGGAGGCCTGAGACCTTTCCCCTGCTCCCTAGAAGAGGGCGGCGGTAATCCCAACCCCTGTTTGAGCCACTGCTGAGCCAGGACCTGTGGTCCGTTTGTTGAGTTCCTCACGCTGACTTCAGGGAAGCCAGATTCCAGGATGGGTTTTCTGACGCTAACCTGGGGACTTGGGTGTGAGGCCGAATTTTCAGACACGACTCTCTGGGCTCCATCCATTACGTAGGAAGGAGGATAAAGAAGAAAGAGATTCCTTTGTCTACCTCTTCCTCTTTTTCTTTAAGATTTTATGTATTTGACAGAGAAACAGAAAGAGACAGTGAGAGGGGGAACACAAGCAGGGGGAGGGGGAGAGGGAGAAGCAGGCTTCCCGTTGAGCTGGACTCTGGGATCACGACCCAAGCCCAAGGCAGACGTTTAGCGACTGAGCCTTCCAGGCGCCCCTGACTTTTTTTTTTTTAAGCTTCCCCATTCTTATGACAAAACCGCTACTGCTATAGTACAACTTAGGGGCCATTTCTTTTTCTTAATCAAAATGTCATATATATGTTAAGCATGTTCTAGAACTGTGCCATCCCCTACAGCAGCTACTAGCCCAGTGGTTCTCAACCACGGGTGATTTTACCCCCTAGGAGACATTTCTGGGGCAATGTTAGGAGAATTTTTTGGTCGTCACAACTTTGTGGGGGTCGGGGGCTGGGGTGGGGGTACCCCCGGAATCCTGTAGGTAGAGAGCAGGACTGTTGCAAAAGCAGCCTGCAGGGCACGGCGCAGGCCCCCAGCACAGAGAATGAGGCAGGCAGTCCAAAAGGCACAAAGCGCCCAGGTTAGAACCGCTCCACTAGCCATCTGTGGCTGGCTAATTTTAAAAATGTAAATTAATTAAAATTGGATAAAATTAAAAATCCAATTCCTCCGTGTCACTGACCACATTTCAGATGTTAATAACCACACGTGGCCAGGGACCCCTGTACCAGACAGCACGCACAGATACGGATCATTGCAGAAAGTTCTGTTGCTCCATTGTTGTGGACGCTTGTGTCGGACAGCACTCTTCGGAGCTTAACAAGTGGATTTTAACTGCCTTTCAGTTTCTGATTTGCACGAGACCTGTAATATGGTTTAGTAATAATAGCTGTAGTCCGTCTTGTCTCGGGGAGATGAATTTGGGGCTCCATTGTATTAACAGAAAGAAAGAAAATGTTGTACCTACTTAAAACCAGTCCTTACCTGTAAGATGACACGTGGCCTCGATTATCTCTGAAGATATTTCTGAGATAATTTCTGTGATTCTAAATTCAATTTGCTTTTTGGGGGGGAAAAAAAAGCCGACTAGAATGTTGTTCTAAAATGCCCAACTAGTTACCCCAGCAGATGGCGCTGCTGCCACAGTCACTTCAGCAGAAAGGCCTGTTCCTCATAAACGACCCATTGTAAGACAGTTTACAGCACGAGCTCTGGAAATTTCCATTCAGGAACAAAAACTTTGTAGTGATAAATTCTATTGCCACTGGGTTTCCTTCTTCCCTTCCCGTGTACCCCCAAATGCAAATATGACTCTACAGAACCCCACTTCCCTGCTCCTTTGTTTTCCTTCTCCATCTGATTACGTTGACATTTATAACTGCTCAGAATTCAGATCGAAAGAGAACATCAGCATCCTGCTACTTGCTAATTTATTTCCTTTCTCTAACCCATTTATTCAGGGAATATTCCATGCCCGTGTCTGCGCCAGGCCCTGTTCTAGACCCCACGGTAGCCACAGCCAAGGAGACAGGCGAAGATACTATATTGACTTTACGGATCTTAACACTGTAGTTGGGGGAATCATTGGCTAAGGATTAAGGAATGATAGACTCTTTGCTATAATTTTCTTTCGGAAAACATGAGTTCAAAAAATAGCCTGGTTTCTCATTTAAAATGTATCAGGCAGACTCTTGCTTATGTTAATCTTCCCTCAGCCAAATCCTCTGAGCGCAGGACTGCACAGAATTACTAGAACAGCATTTTTTCTTCTTAAATCTTCCAGACAATTAACCAATTTGCAAATCCGTATAATAGATGGTCATCTCCACAAATGGGAAAAATACCACCACCACCTCCCTAATTGCAATTTGGGAAAATTTCACATTACCTCGCTTAGCAATGCTCAGAAATAAGATTCAATTTAAATAGGGAGTCTATTTTTATGAGTCTAGATGTGGTTATATTTATAAGTGGCATATACCTTTGAACACTTGATCACAATCTGGCACAGCCTCATAAATTCTGTCATCAAAGTGGTTCGATGACATCTAATAGATCCTCCCTCCCCCCAGTGCACGAGGGATGTAGATTTTTAGCCTCAGGAAACCGTCTTTTAAAAATGGTAATTACTTTGTCTGTTTTTAGAGTGCAAATTTAACTCCTCTCTTTATTGTAGCCCGGTCTCCTATTGTCGGTGACTGCATTCCCTTGGTTTTATTCCAGTAGAAAATGCTGACTGTTTGGTACCCATCTGTAGCACAGTTCCTGTTCTAATGAAACAAGTGAGCAAAGAGAAGAAGGCGGGGAAGAACAATTGATTGACTCTGGGTTTGTACTGGGGCTGATTGATGTGGTCCCGTACTCCGTGTACCAGGTTGGAGTGGTTAGTCATTAAGCAGACACTTGGGGCTCGGGGACAAGGGACCGAGATGTGCTGGGTTGGGTATTTATAATATGACGAACGCTTAGCCTTAGAGCTTGAGTGTAAGACTCAGGCAGCATCAAAAGCAATTAAACACCACCTCTCATTTTAGTGGGCTTGCTAACGGCTGGGCCCTACATATCCATGGGTTGTAAGCCTTACCTCAAACCCTCACAACGCTGTTATCCCCATTTTCCAGATGGGGGTACAGATGGGTTAAGGAATTTACAAAAATTCACACAGTAGGTGGTTGTGCCAGAGTTTAAGGCATAGATAGGCCAGAGCTCCTCTGCAAAGCGCTCTCCTCTTTTGATAAATCCCAGAGCTCTGATCCCTGTCCTAAAACCGCCTGTCAATTTCAGGCCGGCCTTGGAAGTGGAGGTGGAGCCTCATCCCTAGGTCAAAGGTCAGGACACACCTGTAGGAGGTTGCCTAGCCCTCTCCCCAACCAAAAGAAACCACCCTGGGGGGTCCCAGACTTGTTGCTCTTGGCGTAGGCAGCTCGGCCGTGCGGGGCCAGGGATGCTGGTGAGTACCGAACAGTGCCTTCCCACGGGAGCAGCAAAGTCCATTTTTTTTTTTTTCTGAACGGGGAGAGTACTTTGTAATAACTCGGTCAGCGTCAAAAATGTTCACCTGTAATGTGGCAGGGCGGAAAGGAGGCTGCCTGGGCTTTGAACAAAATCGTCTAACTGATCATGTGTTACGTGTACCTATTTGCTTTATTTTTTCACTGTACCAGTGTTCTAGTGACGCATACTGAATTCTCACAAACGTAGTGGCCTAAAGCAATACAAATCTATGATCTCCTAAGTTCTGAAAGTCAGAAGTCCAGGCCCTGTGTCACCAGAATCTCCACTCAGGGTCTCATGGGGCTGAAATCTGGGTGCTGCCCGAGGCTAGAATTCTTCTCTGGGGCTTGGGGTGAAGGTTGTGTCTTTCTCCAAGATCACTGGTTGTTGACAGAATTCGGTTCCTTGCACCTGCGGGACTCATGCCCTTGTTTTCCTGCGGGCTCTCAGCTGAGAACTGCCCTGCGCATCCACCGACCTCCCACACAGTCCCTTGCTCTAGGGCCCCCTCCCTAGGAATTTCACAGGAGGGAAGCCATTGCGGCTTTCTTCCTGGCCAAGTGGCTTGACCTCTCTGCAGCTCCTCTGCTTCGGCCAGCCGGAGGAAACTCTGCTTCTAGAGGGTTTGCCTGATTAAGTCAGGACTACTCAGATCATCTCCTGATTTAGGACCTTAGTCACATCTGCAAACTGGCAGAAGGAGTGTGGATACCGGGGACCCAGAATCTTGGGAGACATCATAGAATTCTACCTACCACACCTGCTGATGGCTCATCGCCATCAGGTTTGTGTTGAAGTCCAATATATAACAACATGATCATGATTATTTTTGTCAAGTCGAACACGTGTATGGTGTTTACTGTATGTCAGGCGTGGCTCTCAGGTTTTCACAAACATCAACTCCTATAATACGTGTAATAATTCTTTGATACAGGTGTGTTGTTATGTCCACTTTACAGCTAAGGAAAGGGCCACAGAGAGGTCAAATAACTTCCCCAAGGTCACGCAGCCACCTATTCCTTTAATCACATCAAGCCTAGATCAACAAGTTTGGCAATGACAAATGAAGGTCCATATGGGACCCAGAGGTGGGATTTCTCAGCCTCGACTCCCATTTTCTTTGGGATCTTCTTACTAACTACAAGGTCACTGGCGTGCCTGCCTGAAGGGTGAGGTGGGAGCATGCTATTCTCTTACGCTGGTCTTCATGACTCTTCTGTAAGTCTAGGTATGTTATGGACCTAATATTTGTGTCCCCCCAAATGTACGTTGATCACATGTTGAAATCCTAAGCCCCAAGGTGATGGTATTAGAAGGTGGGGCCTTAGGAAGTGATTAGATCTTGAGGGTGGCGGCCCCATGCTGGGGTTAAGTGCTCTTATGAAAGAGACCTCACAGAGTTCTGAGATTTTATTTATTTATTTGACAGAGAGATAGAGAGCACAAGTAGGCAGAGAGGCAGGCAGGGGGAGAGGGGGAAACAGGCTCCCCACTGAGCAGAGAGCCCAAGGCGGGGCTCAATTCCAGGACCCTGAGATCATGACCTGAGCTCAAGGCAGAGGCTTAACCCACGGAACCAGCCAGGTGCCCCCCAGGCAGACCTTTTACAGGAGTCTTCACTGATGTTTATAAAAACCAAAAGGGAACCAAGGAACATGCTTATGTAACATGGCGAAGTTTGCTGCTGGTGCACCTGCTGGCCCAGCCCCTGGCCAACTCCCCTTGAGCAGAGAATGTGGGTCCCTTACCTCGCCTGACTTCCCTGAAGCATTTCTCTGTGATGTCTTCCCCACCCTCAGCAGAGTGGAAGCCAAGACAGACATTTGCCCCCTGGTCTGCTTTCTGCTCAAGGCCCACCTTCCATGCTCTGGTTTCCTGTCTGAGTCCCTGGTGATGTCACTGGGAGTGACCAGTCCCTACTCACTAAGGCGTGGGTCCCACCTTTAGGCTGTATTCGCCACCATGTGATGGAGAATGTCCTACAGCCTAATACACCCTCCAAGACCTTTGGACTCCTTCAAGTGTATAAATTCTCACTGATTTGACAAGATTGATTTTCTACCCTTTACTTTGCAAAATCCATTCTGAGGCCGAAGCAAGTAAAATTGATTTCTGCTCACTTTCCTCCCCACCCAAGGCCTCTCTGCTCACTTCGGGCGATATGAGATTTTTCAACTTTCTATACCCTTTTGAAAGCTTGGGTTTTTTTTTTTTCTTTTTTCTGAGTACAATGAAATCAGGTGGCTCTACAGGCCTGTGTGGGAATTTTAATGCAACGTTTTTCTCGGTGTTTAAGCCTCACGGGCTTAGAAGATACCGCTGTTGGAAGCCAAAGTATTTACATTGTAAACATTGGGTTATGACCACGGAAACTGGCGATGGTATCACTGTACTTTTCACCCAATACATGTAGTCCTGTGACTTGCGGTGTGCAGAATTGAATGTACTAGGTGTGGGTTTTATTCCTCAGCATACAATGTAAGGAGCACCCCGTTTACATTAGTTCTCTAAAGTGGATTTAATTGGTCCCAAAACCACCATCAGCCCAGCTGGAAGTTCCACCGTGGTCATAAAATGACCCCTGCTGAAGGGTTAAGCAGAGATCTCCAGGGTCTTCTGTTGCCCAGAACCTGCAAGGAAGGGCTCCTGAAGCGATTTTAAAACATTTCCGCTCTTTTTGGAACCTGGAATCTGTACGGTTGCCTCTTCCACAAGAGCTTTCTTCTTGTATGTCAACTAGTTCAAGTAGCTTCTAGTCCTTGGGACTAAATGGTTGCTGATGGAGTCTGAGTGCCACGATTGGGGTTATAAGTGGGCCTGTTGTCTCGCCTTGTCTCTTCTAGGGTTTCAGATCAGATGTGTTCCCCAGGCCAGTAGTGCTTTATGCCCTTCGTCATGAGGACAAAGGATACAGGAGGGAGCAGCACAAATGCCTATCAATCTTGACTCTTGGGAAAACCACTGATAGCCAGAAACACCCCTCACCAACCGCCGCCAAAGCCGAGTCAATTAGGTGCACTTTCTGTGACAGATGTACTTTTCTAGTCTTCGTAGGAAGGACTGGCAATCAAGTAGCAAGAGCCATGGGTTATTTGTTGCCCAAAGACAGCCTGTAGAGCGTCAGAGGTGCAAATGGTCTCCTTGGGCCCTCTTGTGCCCTTTGGCTCCTTAATGTTTTTTCTGATCCAATCACTTCATTTGTTCATTGGGTTGAGTGAAAATGCGCTCTGCTGTTGGGAGATTTAGCAGTAGAAGAGAGGAAGAAAGAAATCCGTGTGCTAGTACTGGCTACAAAATAAAATCATGGTACCAGCGATCTGGAAGGATTTCGAGCAGTGGGATTACTGATGTCTTGGTTCCCAGGCTGCAAGTGGACGGTCTTTGCCATGCCTGGTCAATGGTGACTCCTTTCCCTCTGATTAATGAATAAGCCGTTCTCTGTCTTTAGTTCAATAAACTGGGGAGCGAAGGCACCTGTTCTACTACAGATCCCCACCAGTGTGGCGATGCCAAATTAGTTGTCAAATGAGGCTGGCAGGTAGTCTTCCTTGGGCTGCAAATTTTTGTGTCTCCTGGGATTTCCACTGTAGGTCAGGACTCGAGACAGCCCGCTACTTTGGAAGGGTGAAAAACTGCAGTTTGATGTGAGACTTCCGACTGTCCTCTGCTGGAAGAAGTGATGGAAGCAAATGACTTCTTTCTAGACACCTTCCTCTTCTTAGGTTTGTCATAGGGCACCGAGGTCCCTCTTTAAGTGGAGAGTCATGGAATAATGAGCTCCTCTGAATTAGTGTTAGTTACGTAAAGAGTGACTCAAGATTAGGGAGGAAGCTTGTGTGTCCCCCCACCCCTGGCCGCCATGTGGAATAACAGGACCAGATTTGATGTTTGGCTGCTCTCGCTGTGGAGGACCCACTGTAGCAAACACCTTGCTTGACTAGTGGACCTTTTAGTGTGCCTGCCTTGGTGCGGACGATAGCTTCTGAGTAGCTGTACCTTGGTAAATTTTTAAGATTCAAGTCTTCAGAAAAAAAATATAGACATCTGATTTGTAGTGTTTACCAATTTCTGTGGTAGAAATATGCCCACCGTGGCCAATTTCAGCCCACTCACCTGATGCTGTGGGGCCGGTACCACTTGGCTTTAGCCACCCGTGCTTTGTAGGAATGGTTAAACCTTGTACAACGAAGCTGGCTCCTGTTGACTGACTTTTTCTTCTCTGGAGGATCTGCTGGATAGGAGAGTTCAGGGCCTATGTTTTGATATTGTCCCTTTTACCGGTGCCTCACCTTGATGGATTAAACACAAACTGAGGAGAAGCCGCCGAATGATACAGATCGATTGGTCTACTCCAGGTAAGCTGTAGGTGGTGTCCAACTGCATGTTTTCATCATGACGGTGCAGGGTTGTGGAGAGAACTTTGTGTTCGAGAGTGTGTGGAGCCCATTGGGCAAAAGATCTTTCTTTTCTCCCCAGATTTCCCCATAATTGACCATTTCACTCTGGGACAAATCGTACGTCGCCCGCCTACCTGCGTCCTTGCCTCCCCAACAACTTAGGAATAACAACCAGGCACCACCTTCTGCCAAACCAACTCGAAAGCAAGTCTATGGGGCTGTGCACTTTACATTCATCTTCTCTACTCTCCCTCTGCAAGTTCAAGCAGTAAGGTAATAGATGAAAGAGAGAAATAAGATGTCAGCAAACTCACCAAGCCCAGAGCAAACTGTGCAGTCTTCTCTGAAAAGACGTCACCACGTTGACTCTGAAAAATATAACGTACAGCATGGTGACTGTAGCTAATAACACAGTGTTGTGTATTTGAAGGTTTCTATGAGTAGATTGTAAAAATCCTCATCCCGAGAAAAAAAATTTAACTCTGTGAGACGATGCATGTGAACTACAGTTGTGGTGTACATTTTGTCATATACGCACATGTCAAATCATTGTGTTGTACACCTGGAACCAATACAGTGTTAGAGGTCAATTATGTCTTCATAACAATTGGGAAAAAATAAAAATTAAAGAACAGATTCCTGGAGAGAAAAATGAACATTAAAAAGGAGTTTTCTCCTATAATTCAAAAGAAGTGAACATACTTTGCTTATTAAAATCACTAATCACTTTTGAATTCCCTAATTCTTTACAGTATAGTTTAGAAAAGATATTCCCCAACTGTAAAATCACACATAGAACTTCTAAAAATACTGGTTTCCCAACCTCAGACCTGATGATTGAGAATCCCACCTGGGGTGGGGAGTGGAGAGGAAGGGAAGACCCTGTATTTAAGAAAAGGACTCGGTTAGAGCTCAGGTAAGCAGCCCTGAGAGTTAAGTGGTGTTTTCTAGATCAGCAGTCCATATGGGAGCCTAGAAAGACAGAGGGATTTATGGATTAATGTTGCTGGTGATAAGAAGTCAAACTTCTGTATCAGTGGCCCATCAAAATGGCTCCCCATCAAACCTCTGGCTCCCCAAACTTGGCGATGGATCTCACTGTGGTGTTTGCCAGCTGCTGGCCATTTCATCTTCCTGCCCCTAGAGCAAAGTCCATGAAATACAGAAGGTTCTGGAAGTACTAGGGAAACTGAAAGCTATGCGCCATCTGGGTGACTCTGTCTTCAGAGACTGGAAGAGCTGTCAGAAAGGCAAGTTCTTAGCCACTTGTGGCCTGTCATGGACATCAGGTTTTGGACTTTGAGTCAATGAAGATTAGGTACGTGAACTGCTGTTGCAACTGACCGTGAGTTAGCATCTCTGTGCCTTATGATAACTGACTTGGGTATAATCAGCAGGCAAACATACTCTTTATCACTGTCCATCTT
Organism: Lontra canadensis; assembly: GCF_010015895.1. Classification (NCBI taxonomy): domain Eukaryota; kingdom Metazoa; phylum Chordata; class Mammalia; order Carnivora; family Mustelidae; genus Lontra; species Lontra canadensis. The sequence continues at coordinate 365,731 of NW_022631062.1, forward strand.
TCTAAGCTTCTGTATATTGATTTCTGGCCTCAGAGCTGGGCCAAAACAGCCTTGAACTCAAAGTGATAATTCTACTTCGCTTCTTTCTGTACTTACTTATTCATCAAATAATAAATGCAGGAGGTCCACTATGGTCCAGGGATACAGCAATAAAGAAAAAATTAGACCAGAAACCGTGCCCTCATGGAGTCCCCTAATGGGAGAACAGTTAAAAAATTATAAAAGGAAAGTAATAACAAATACATATGATAATGTAGTAAACAAAATCATTAAGTAAAATTTACAATATATCAGATGGTGCTTAGTGTTACAGATACAAGGAAGAAGAGGGAGAGTTGGGTCGGGATTGTGCACTATTGGTGGCTCTTAAACAGGGTTTGGTTGCTAAGGATGACTCCCAGGACCTTTAATGACAGTGCTGACAAATCTGGAATTTATTCCAGGAAGAGGGCGCAATGGAGAAAGAGCATTAAAGTGAAGCTAGGCATCACAGCCGGAGACCGTCTGGTAGCAAGGGGTCTGGAGAAGTCAGGGCTGGGGCTCTATTGCCCTCTGTCCGTAAGAGCTGTGGCAGGAATGCATTCTTGCTTTCCGATCAGGAGCCATAGATGTGTACACGGGACCCCTGGAAACCAGGAACCTCCAAATGGAGTCTTGGCTTGGAGTTTTTTTCCTATTTTGCTGGTTATGTATGCATATTTCTGCTGCGTAACCACAGTTACCAGCAGAGAGCTCTGAGAGTCTCACTCTGATCGGATGCATATCGTCAGTCTTGCTGTTATCAGTAAATAATGTTGACAAGCTGGTACAGACTGCTTCAAACTCCCCCATCCCACGGTCACCCAGCAGCACAATTAGCTAATAGTTTTCATGCCTTGGCCAGGAGTCATTGCCCTATAGACATGCTTCTCACTTAAGCAGAATAGCTTGGGCCAATTCTAGGCATGCTACAATGAACTCTCCCAGAACAGATTACAATTCTAAATATGAAGTCAGGGAGTTTACCTGAGAAGTGACATTTAAGCCAAAATCTCAACATAGTGGCAGAACTAGCTATCTACAAATCTGAAGGCAGCTCCTCTCCCCACTCAGGCAGGGAGATCAGCAAGTGCAAAGGCCCTGAGGCAGGGTTGTATTCAGGGAAAAGCAAGGGGGTCTCTGAGGTCAAGGCTGAATGAATGATGGGGAAACTTAGTAGATGATCTCAAATAGGTAAGTTACCGAAGCTGAGTGGAACTCTTGAATCACATGGTCTTTGCAATGTTTTCAGACTCTGCCTTGCTTTCCCCTTCCTGTTGCCATGGACTATGTCAGTCCATTAGAGCAGGAATTCTTAATGTGAGAGTCAATGGCTAGAATTCAAGAGGCTGGTATCTTTAATTTTTTTAAAATCCGTATCTTATACCATGAAATGGAAAAGGAACATTTCTTTTAATTAGGAATTCAGGCAACCAAAGTAGTATTAACAGTACCTGTTAACTCAGCTCTACATGGATCTCACAGATATTTTTATATCCCATTATAGTTGTAGCAAATATTCTGAAATATCTTTTATGTTCCTCACATCTTTGAAATTGCTGTAGTTATTAACCTGCTGCTAGATTACACATGACCATGATCTTCCTGTCTCCAGATCAAATGGTGAATATTTTCACAAGTGGAGTTATACTCAGAACATTCTAAGAGAATAGATTTGAAAGTTGCTAAGAGAGTAAATCTTTCTTTTTTCAAGATTTATTTATTTGAGGGGGGGTAGGGTGTAAAGGGGCAGAAGGAGAGGGAGAGAATCTTAAGTAGACTCCCTGCTGTATGGGGAGCCCAATGCTGGGCTCAATCCCATGACCCTGAGATAGTGACCTGAGCCAAAATCAAGACACTTAACTGACTGAGCCACACAGGCTCCCCCTAAGAAAGTAAATCTCCCTGGTTTTAAAGATTTAATTTACTTATTTATTTATTTTTTTTAGAGAACAATAGGGTACAAGCAGGGGGAGGGAGAGGGATAAGCAGACTCTGTGCTTAGTGCAGAGCATGGCATGGGGTATGGTCCTATGACTGACCCCAAGATCATGACCTGAGCTGAAATGGAGAGTCAGCTGCCTAACTGAATGAGACACCCAGGCGCCCTCCCCCCGCCCTTTTTGAAAGGAAAGTAAATCGTAAAAATACTCATCATAAGAAAGAAAAATCAAAGCTATGTACAGTGAGGATGATAGCTAGATTTATTGTGGTGATTATTTTGCAATATATCCGAATATTGAATCATTATGTTCACCTGAAACTAATATAACATTATATGGCAATTATACTTCAAGAAAAGACCCCAACAGAATCACCAGAAAAGCAAATAAATAGTAATAATAATAATAATGGTAGCTTAGAATTCCTATTAAAAAAAAGCTCTAGAGAATTCTGATGTCTTTGAGAGATTATCTTCCCCCTGGAAAATGAGCTATGGAAGTTTAATTTTGTTCACAAGAGTGTTATTCTGTGGATTTTCTTTTCAATACTGGTGACTGTTAAAACAAACAAAAAAAATGATATTGATTGGATATTAAACAGGACATGACTTCCCTCTTCCCAAACACCACCTACAGTCCACAGCTTTTTGTTTTTGTTTTCTGGAGCAAAGCAACAATCACCTTCATGCAAAAATATCTTTTGAAGACTCCTATAACTTGCATACATGTATTGTTATTTTATTTGTCGTTAATTTAGGGGGATAACAAAAAAGCACTCGAGTCACCAGGCCATAAATGTATTCATTTTGCTTATTTGTTTTAGATTCATGGAGGTACACTTCATATCCACTTCACAGAACTTTACCAGCTGCAAAAAAAAAAAAAAAAAAAAAAGTGCTCAGCAAGAACATTTCCTATTAGCTGTTCCAAATAGATATGCAGGGTCTCCGGAATAACAGCTGGTATCTTGAGAAATTGAATTTTCCAGTGCCAGGTAGGGTTGATGAGGTATTAGCTCCTGAATGGAATATATCATATAAGATTTGACAAGCTTGAATTAATACCTAATGTTCTCGAAAGGGGTGGGAAATGATTGGAGAGCAATCAGGGAGCGTTCCCAAAGAGGCCCCAGACTATGTGTGAGCAGATAAATCCGAAAATGCACCCCATTAGCAGGTCACGGATGGCCTGGCCTCGGCTTGTTATGGCTGAGGGTGGAATGAAAGCTCGGGGAGGTGTGTGAACACAGCAAGGGGCTGGCACCTCTCCTGCTTTTTCCCTACCAGGTAACCGGAAATTCATTGACAAGGCTTGGCAAGCCAGAGATGCTTTTGGCCCAGGGCTCCATTTCAATAAAGAACAAAAGGTCCGCTCCGTCTTGCCCCTCGGCTCTGTTTCAGTTGTGGGTCCGGGCTCACAGCACGTCTGATGTCCCCCATTTCCCCCAGCAGCCCCTTCTCCACCCGGCACTGTGCTATGGAATCTTCTGGAGTCCAGGGTCGGGGGGCTCCTTGACACCAGAGCGAGGGGAGATTTAGCCCCTTCCCCAGGGACATTTGACCACGTATGGAGATCTCTTTGGTTGTCAGAACTGGACACTGCTGGCATCTACTGGTTAGAAGCCAGGGTTGTTGCTCTGTGCTCCCGCCTCCCAACAAAGAACCCTGGTCCAGAATGTGAGTGGCAGCAAGGGTGCGAAACCCCGGTTTTGAGGATGGGGGGCACAGCTGCCTGGGAGAGTTAGGCTGACGGACAGCACGGGCTTGACACAGGAGCAGAGTGGCCACGGAGAGAAGACAAGAGAAAGTGCACCATGTTGTCTGCCTGGACACATTTTCCAAAAACAGCTCTGTTCTGGACTTCCTATTGTGGCACAGAAATCACTCATTTCTGTCCTGCTTTCATGTTTCCTGTGGACAAAACGGGGCAGCCCAGATCAGGGAGGGCTCCGGCAATGCTCTGGCAATCCCTTGGCAACCCCCCAGAAAAGCCTCCGCCCTGGGGTCTCCCTTGTTCAGTGACTCATACTGAAACAGCAATACAGTATCAATGAATATCAGTCTATCCTGTGTCACTCATAATATATCATGCATAGTGGGATATGTCATCCTTCTCCAAATGAATATTATTTTTAGCTCCTGCCCAAAGAAAGAACTTGAGTGCAGTCATACCTCATATGGTGACAAATGGGTTTTCAGGCACTGTTCCAACCCTGCCCCAACGGGGGCTCAGAGACGCTCTGTCCAACCCCACGGAGAAGAAGAGCCATGGTGGGACGCTGGAAATGGTGGCAGAGAAGTAAGGAAGCACGTTTTCCCTCAGCTGTGGGACGTGGGGATAGGACTCAGGCCAGGCCGACTGAGAAGCTGGGCAAACTGGTAATGAGTGCCATCCTTGATCGGCAAGAACGACCCTCCAGCAAGGACGATCCTGAGGGACCCCTCCTGTGATCCCTTTCCCGCCACAGAATCTGTCACCCACCTATTCGACCATCTTGGGGTCTGCTGCCTGCTCACTCTTCCTGCTCTGATATTTGCTGGTGAAAGCCCAAAATGTTTCCTAGCAATGTATTTAGAGATTCTGGGAAACAGAAAAGTCTTCAAAGGGCCAAGAAATTGCTTTTGGAGCTCAGAGGGGCGTTCAGAGAACCCCTTCAATCACCATGTAGGGTGTCACTGTCTCTGTTCTCCGAAGGCACACAGCTTTCTCGTGTCCCGCACTCCCACTCCCTGGGTGTGGGACAGTCCTGGGTGCCCTTATCCAGTCCCATAGCTGTCAATGCCACCTTTATACCAACACCCCCGAACAAGTACTAGGAAGTGACTCTCCTAGTGATTGGGCCATCACTGATTCATAACCAAGCAGTAGTTCAGCTTTGAGTTTGAAATTTGACTGTGGTGGCTGAAAGAAAATGGTAGGTGAGGAAGTCAATAGAGATGGCCACTCTTTCAAGAAGAAACCAGCAATGAAGTTCAGGGCAAGGGAAGGTTGTGACCGATCTCTTTAGGAAGATGGTGCTTGATACAAGCGTCATATCCACGTGGCCTGCCTCTGATTTCAGAGGCAGCCCAGATGGACAGTCTAGATTTGCAGGAAGCTGAGTAGGCCTTTGTACAAGCACAGCCCAGAAATAGGAGGCAAGTACCCTCACCACAAGGGAAGGAAATTAGTGCGTAAGTGCGCCAATGTCCCACCAGTAGGGTGGTCATTTTTTCCAGCTTCTCTTGCAGAATAGAGCCCCCATTTCACACAGCAGAGACTTCAGTAAGGTGCCTTGATGTTGGCTTTTCCTCCTTCCCTGTCCCACTCTTCTCACTCACTCATTCATTCCCGATTATTTTTTTTAAAGATTTTATTTATTTATTTGACAGAGATCACAAGTAGGCAGAGAGGCAGGCAGAGAGAGAGGAGGAAGCAGGTTCCCCACTGAGCAGAGAGCCTGATGCAGGACTCAATCCCAGGACCCCAGGACCATGACCTGAGCCGAAGGCAGAGGCCCCAACCCACTGAGCCACCCAGGCGCCCCTCATTCCCAATTATTATTGCCTGATGTTCTTGCTCAGAGCTTGTCATCACCAGCACTGAGTGAACTCTTGGCTCTGCTGGGGTTTAAATAAAGACCATTTCCCTCACTGTCCCACCCAAATGGAGCTGTAGCATCTTTTCGAGTCCAGTGATCCTATCAACAGATTGCTTCCAGAACATTTCAGTTTACAGTGTCGTGAAACAGCAGCTCCCTGGTGCCTTTCTCACTGTTACCGACTGTCCATCTCATGGGGAAGAGTCCCCTGGAGTAGGTCTCTCTCTTTTGTTTTAAGTCACTAAGTCCCAAGATTTCACTTCTCTCATGTTCCTCAGAGTAAAGGGGCTCAGATAACGAGTTCTGACTTTTCTGTGTCACTATGTCTGCTCATTTTATCATTGCTCTCCAGGGGTCTGGGCTTTGGATTTGCTTTGGGATCTCTATCAGTGTAAAAGACTCTTGATCGTATATTTTTGGTGACCAGGACTCCCTGGAATAGCCCTCCCTGTCTGACAAGAATATTCTTAGTGTATGGATCAACTCTGGTCAGATTTCCCACTGGTAACATTTTCAAGGCAGCTAGAGGACACCTGAGATTTTTGGTCCTGAGCTTCCCAAGAAGGCTGTGGCTCACCTTTAGGGCCCAACATGCTCCCAGAAGCCTGCAGAGGGCTGGAGTAGACAAAGAATGGATGGACTAGATGATTCATTTCAGCAGGTGCAGCCCATCTTCCTGAAGTTCTCATGTCTTTGGATAACTCCTTCCGGTTTGTAGGGTTTTTGTGTGTGTGTGTGTGTTTTTTTTTTAGTTTTTTTTTTTTAATTTCTTTTCAGTGTAACAGAATTCATTGTTTATGCACCACACCCAGTGCTCCATGTAATATGTGCCCTCCTTAATACCCACCACCAGGCTCACCCAACCTCCCACTCCCCGCCCCTCCAAAACCCTCAGATTGTTTTTCAGAGTCCATAGTCTCTCATGGTTCATCTCCCCTTCCAATTTCCCTCAACTCCCTTCTCCTCTCCATCTCCCCATATCCTCAATGTTATTTGTTATGCTCCACAAATAAGTGAAACCATATGATAATTGACTCTCTCTGCTTGACTTATTTCACTCGGCATAATCTCTTCCAGTCCCGTCCATGTTGCTACAAAAGTTGGGTATTCGTCCTTTCTGATGGAGGCATAATACTCCATAGTGTATATGGACCACATCTTCCTTATCCATTCGTCTGTTGAAGGGCATCTTGGTTCTTTCCACAGTTTGGCGACCGTGGCCATTGCTGCTATGAACATTGGGGTACAGATGGCCCTTCTTTTCACTACATCTGTATCTTTGGGGTAAATACCCAGTAGTGCAATTGCAGGGTCATAGGGAAGCTCTATTTTTAATTTCTTAAGGAATCTCCACACTGTTCTCCAAAGTGGCTGCACCAACTTGCATTCCCACCGACAGTGTGAGAGGGTTCCCCTTTCTCCACATCCTCTCCAAAACAGGTTGTTTCTTGACTTGCTAATTTTGGCCTTTCTAACTGGTGTAAGGTGGTATCTCAATGTGGTTTTAATTTGAATCTCCCTGATGGCTAGTGATGATGAACATTTTTTCATGTGTCTGTTAGCCATTTGTATGTCTTCTTTGGAGAAGTGTCTGTTCATGTCTTCTGTCCATTTTTTGACATGATTATCTGTTTTGTGTGTGTTGAGTTTGAGAAGTTCTTTATAGATCCTGGATATCAGCCTTTTGTCTGTGCTGTCATTTGCAAATATCTTCTCCCATTCCGTGGGTTGCCTCTTTGTTTTGTTGACTGTTTCCTTTGCTATGCAGAAGCTTTTGATCTTGATGAAGTCCCAAAAGTTCATTTTCACTTTTGTTTCCTTTGCCTTTGGAGACATATCTTGAAAGAAGTTGCTGTGGTTTGTAGGTTTAAGGCCACTCTCAATGGGTGTTAAAAAAACATTAAACAAATTCTTCTCTTTGAGTATAGCTGACACGCAATGTTACATTAGTTTCAGGCATACGATGTAGTGATTCAACTTCTCTACACATTACGCTGTGTTCACCCCAGGTGTAGCTCCCATCTGTCACCATGTGTCGCTATTACAGTACCACTGACTACATTCCCTACGCCGGTAACTTTCATCTCTGAGACTTACTCATTCCGTAACTAGAAAGTGTACCTTCCACTGCCCTTCACTCATTTTGCTCAGTATACTCCCTCTTCCCCTCTGGCAACCATCAGCTTGTTCTCTGGATATATAGGTCCGATTCTGCTTTTGGTTTGTTTATTCATTTTTTAAATCCATCTATGAGTGAAATTATGTGGTACTTGTCTTTCTCAGTCTGACTTACTTCACTTAGCATAATACCTTCTGGGTCCATCCATGTTGTTGCAAATGGCAAGGTCTATCCTTTTTGTGTGTGTGTGTGAATTTTTTTATTTTTTTATTATTATTATTATTTTTTAATTTTATTTTTTATAAACATATATTTATTTTTTCCCAGGGGTACAGGTCTGTGAATCTCCAGGTTTACACACTTCACAGCACTCACCATAGCACATACCCTACCCAATGTCCATAACCCCACCCCCCCTCTCCCAAGCCCCCTCCCCCCAGCAACCCTCAGTTTGTTTTGTGAGATTAAGAGTCACTTATGGTTTGTCTCCCTCCCAATCCCATCTTGCTTCATTTACTCTTCTCCTACCCCATTAACCCCCCATGTTGCATCTCCTCTCCCTCATATCAGGGAGATCATATGATAGTTGTCTTTCTCCGATTGACTTATTTCGCTAAGCATGATACCCTCTAGTTCCATCCATGTCGTCGCAAATGGCAAGATTTCATTTCTTTTGGTGGCTGCATAGTATTCCATTGTATATATATACCACATCTTCTTTATCCATTCGTCTGTTGATGGACATCTAGGTTCTTTCCATAGTTTGGCTATTGTAGACATGGCTGCTATAAACATTTGGGTGCACGTGCCCCTTCGGATCACTACGTTTGTATCTTTAGGGTAAATACCCAACAGTGCAATTGCTGGGTCATAGGGTAGTTCTATTTTCAACATTTTGAGGAACCTCCATGCTGTTTTCCAGAGTGGTTGCACCAGCTTGCATTCCCACCAACAGTGTAGGAGGGTTCCCCTTTCTCCGCATCCTCGCCAGCATCTGTCATTTCCTGACTTGTTAATTTTAGCCATTCTGACTGGTGTGAGGTGATATCTCATTGTGGTTTTGATTTGTATTTCCCTGATGCCGAGTGATGTGGAGCACTTTTTCATGTGTCTGTTGGCCATCTGGATGTCTTCTTTGCAGAAATGTCTATTCATGTCCTCTGCCCATTTCTTGATTGGATTATTTGTTCTTTGGGTGTTGAGTTTGCTAAGTTATTTATAGATTCTGGACACTAGCCCTTTATCTGATATGTCGTTTGCAAATATTGCCTTTGGCGATGTTCCTAGGAAGAGGTTGCTGCAGCTGAGGTCGAAGAGGTTGCTGCCTGTGTTCTCCTCAAGGATTTTGATGGATTCCTTTCTCACATTGAGGTCCTTCATCCATTTTGAGTCTATTTTCGTATGTGGTGTAAGGAAATGATCCAATTTCATTTTTCTGCATGTGGCTATCCAATTTTCCCAACACCATTTATTGAAGAGGCTGTCTTTTTTCCATTGGACATTCTTTCCTGCTTTGTCGAAGATTAGTTGACCATAGAGTTGAGGGTCTATTTCTGGGCTCTCTATTCTGTTCCATTGATCTATGTGTCTGTTTTTGTGCCAGTACCATGCTGTCTTGATGATGACAGCTTTGTAATAAAGCTTGAAGTCCAGAATTGTGATGCCACCAACTTTGGCTTTCTTTTTCAATATTCCTTTGGCTATTCGCGGTCTTTTCTGGTTCCATATAAATTTTAGGATTATTTGTTCCATTTCTTTGAAAAAAATGGATGGTACTTTGATAGGAATTGCATTAAATGTGTAGATTGCTTTAGGTAGCATAGACATTTTCACAATTCTTCCAATCCAGGAGCATGGAACATTTTTCCATTTCTTTGTGTCTTCCTCAATTTCTTTCATGAGTACTTTATAGTTTTCTGTGTATAGATTCTTAGTCTCTTTGGTTAGGTTTATTCCTAGGTATCTTATAGTTTTGGGTGCAATTGTAAATGGGATGGACTCCTTAATTTCTCTTTCTTCTGTCTTGTTGTTGGTGTAGAGAAATGTGACTGATTTCTGTGCATTGATTTTATATCCTGACACTTTACTGAATTCCTGTACAAGTTCTAGCAGTTTTGGAGTGGAGTCTTTTGGGTTTTCCACATAGAGTATCATATCATCTGCGAAGAGTGATAGTTTGACTTCTTCTTTGCCGATTTGGATGCCTTTAATTTCCTTTTATTGTCTGATTGCTGAGGCTAGGACTTCTAGTACTATGTTGAATAGCAGTGGTGATAACGGACATCCCTGCCGTGTTCCTGACCTTAGCGGAAAAGCTTTCAGTTTTTCTCCATTGAGAATGATATTTGCGATGGGTTTTTCATAGATGGCTTTGATAATATTGAGGTATGTGCCCTCTATCCCTACACTTTGAAGAGTTTTGATCAGGAAGGGATGCTGTACTTTGTCAAATGCTTTTTCAGCATCTATTGAGAGTATCATATGGTTCCTGTTCTTTCTTTTATTAATGTGTTTTATCACATTGATTGATTTGCGGATGTTGAACCAACCTTGCAGCCCTGGAATAAATCCCACTTGGTCGTGGTGAATAATCCTTTTAATGTACTGTTGAATCCTATTGGCTAGTATTTTGGTGAGAATTTTTGCATCTGTGTTCATCAAGGATATTGGTCTGTAGTTCTCTTTTTTGATGGGATCCTTGTCTGGTTTGGGGATCAAGGTGATGCTGGCCTCATAAAATGAGTTTGGAAGTTTTCCTTCTATTTCTATTTTTTGGAACAGTCTCAGGAGAATAGGAATTAGTTCTTCTTTAAATGTTTGGTAGAATTCCCCCGGGAAGCCGTCTGGCCCTGGGCTTTTGTTTGTTTGGAGATTTTTGATGACTGTTTCAATCTCCTTACTGGTTATGGGTCTGTTCAGGCTTTCTATTTCTTCCTGGTTCAGTTGTGGTAGTTTATATGTCTCTAGGAATGCATCCATTTCTTCCAGATTGTCAAATTTGTTGGCATAGAGTTGCTCATAATATGTTCTTATAATTGTCTGTATTTCTTTGGTGTTAGTTGTGATCTCTCCTCTTTCATTCATGATTTTATTTATTTGGGTCCTTTCTCTTTTCTTTTTGATAAGTCTGGCCAGGGGTTTATCAATCTTATTAATTCTTTCAAAGAACCAGCTCCTAGTTTCATTGATTTGTTCTATTGTTTTTTTGGTTTCTATTTCATTGATTTCTGCTCTGATCTTTATGATTTCTCTTCTCCTGCTGGGTTTAGGGTTTCTTTCTTGTTCTTTCTCCAGCTCCTTTAGGTGTAGGGTTAGGTTGTGTACCTGAGACCTTTCTTGTTTCTTGAGAAAGGCTTGTACTGCTATATATTTTCCTCTCAGGACTGCCTTTGTTGTGTCCCACAGATTTTGACCTGTTGTATTTTCATTATCATTTGTTTCCAAGAATTTTGTCAATTCTTCTTTAATTTCCTGGTTGACCCATTCATTCTTTAGAAGGATGCTGTTTAGTCGCCATGTATTTGGGTTCTTTCCAAATTTCCTCTTGCGATTGAGTTCTAGCTTCAGAGCATTGTGGTCTGAAAATATGCAGGGAATGATCCCTATCTTTTGATACCGGTTGAGACCTGATTTAGAACCAAAGATGTGATCTATTCTAGAGAATGTTCATTTGCACTAGAGAAGAATGTGTATTCTGTTGCTTTGGGATGAAATGTTCTGAATATATCTGTGATGTCCATCTGGTCCAGTGTGTCATTTAAGGCCTTTATTTCCTTGTTGATCTTTTGCTTGGATGATCTGTCCATTTCAGTGAGGGGAGTGTTAAAGTCCCCTACTATTATTGTATTATTGTCGATGTGTTTCTTTGATTTTGTTATTAATTGGTTCATATAGTTGGCTGCTCCCACGTTAGGGGCATAGATATCGACAATTGTTAGATCTTCTTGTTGGACAGATCCTTTGAGTATGATATAGTGTCCTTCTTCATCTCTTATTATAGTCTTCGGTTTAAACTCTAATTGATCTGATATAAGGATTGCCACTCCTGCTTTCTTCTGATGTCCATTAGCATGGTAAATTCTTTTCCACCCCCTCACTTTAAATCTGAAGGTGTCTTCGGGTTTAAAATGAATTTCTTGTAGGCAACATATAGATGGGTTTTGTTTTTTTTATCCATTCTGATACCCTGTGTCTTTTGATTGGGGCATTTAGCCCATTAACATTCAGGGTAACTATTGAGAGATATGAATTTAGTGCCATTGTATTGCCTGTAAGGTGACTGTTATTGTATATTGTTTCTGTTCCTTTCTGATCTACTACTTTTAGGCTCTCTCTTTGCTTAGAGGACCCCTTTCAATATTTCCTGTAGAGCTGGCTTGGTGTTTGCAAATTCTTTCAGTTTTTGTTTGTCCTGGAAGCTTTTAATCTCTCCTTCTATTTTCAATGATAGCCTAGCTGGATATAGTATTCTTGGCTGCATGTTTTTCTCGTTTAGTGCTCTGAATATATCATGCCAGCTCTTTCTGGCCTGCCAGGTCTCTGTGGATAAGTCTGCTGCCAATCTAATATTTTTACCATTGTATGTTACAGACTACTTCTCCCGGGCTGCTTTCAGGATTTTCTCTTTGTCACTAAGACTTGTAAATTTTACTATTAGGTGACGGGGTGTGGACCTATTCTTGTTGATTTTGAGGGGGGTTCTCTGCACCTCCTGGATTTTGATGCTTGTTCCCTTTGCCATATTGGGGAAATTCTGTCCAATAATTCTCTCCAATATACCTTCTGCTCCCCTCTCTCTTTCTTCTTCTTCTGGAATCCCAATTATTCTAATGTTGTTTCGTCTTATGGTGTCACTTATCTCTCGAATTCTTCCCTCATGGTCCAGTAGTTGTTTGTCCCTCTTTTGCTCAGCTTCTTTATTCTCTGTCATTTTGTCTTCTATATCGCTAATTCTTTCTTCTGCCTCATTTATCCTAGCAGTGAGAGCCTCCATTTTTGATTGCACCTCATTAATAGCTTTTTTGATTTCAACTTGATTAGATTTTAGTTCTTTTATTTCTCCAGAAAGGGCTTTTATATCTCCTGAGAGGGTTTCTCTAATATCTTCCATGCCTTTTTCGAGCCCAGCTAGAACCTTGAGAATCGTCATTCTGAACTCTAGATCTGACATATTACCAATGTCTGTATTGATTAGGTCCCTAGCCTTTGGTACTGCCTCTTGTTCTTTTTTTTGTGGTGAATTTTTCCGCCTTGTCATTTTGTCCAGATAAGAGTATATGAAGGAGTAAATAAAATACTAAAAGGGTGGCAACAACCCCAGGAAAATATGCTTTAGCCAAATTAGAAGAGATCCCAAATCGTGAGGGGGGGGGAAGGGGAAACAAAGAGGTTCAGAAAGAAAAAAAAAAAAAAAAAAAAAAAAAAAAAAAAAAAAAAGAAAACCAATAATGAAAAAAATATAAAAAGGAAAAAATATATATATATTAGATAAACTAGTTAAAAAACGTTAAAAAAGAAAAGAGTAAAAGTTAAAAAAATTTAGCAGAAGAAGAGAAAAAAAAATTGAAAAAGAAAAAAAATTAAATTAACTGCAAGGCTAAAGAGTCATGGGGAGAAAGCCACGAGTTCCGTGCTTTGCTTTCTCCTCCTCTGGAATTCCGCTGCTCTCCTTGGTATAGAATCTGCACTCCTTGGTAGGTGAACTTGGTCCCGGCTGGGTTTCTTGTTGATCTTCTGGGGGAGGGGCCTGTTGTAGTGATTCTCAAGCGTCTTTGCCCCAGGCGGAGTCGCACCGCCCTTACCAGGGGCCGGGCTGAGTAATCCGCTCGGTTTCGCTTTCGGGAGCTTTTGTTCCCTGAGCGCTTTCCGTAGAGTCCGGAGGGCGGGAATGAAGATGGCGGCCGCCCAGTCTCCGGCCCGGAGGAGCCGAGAGGCCGGGGCCCCACTCCTCAGTGCGCCCTCAGAGAACAGCGCCCAATTGCTCCCGTCACCCTGGCCTCCGGCCGCGCTCCGAGCTGACCGAGCCTGCGACCGGTTCAAGGTAAGCCTGAGCTGTGAGCTCACTCCTCGGCTCCGTCTCTGTAGCCGGCTTCCCCGTTCTAATACCTGTAAGCTCTGTGACACTCAGACACCCCGATCCTTCTGTGACCCTGCGGGACCTGAGGCCACACTGGCCCCGCGTGGGCTTCACCCCGGTTAAGCCTCTGGAGCGATGCCCCTCAGCGGAACAGACTTTTAAAAGTCCCGATTTTGTGCTCCGTTGCTCCGCCGCTTGCCGGGAGCCGGCCCCTCCCCCCGCGGTCTGTCTTCCCGTCGCTTTGGATTCACTTCTCCGCCGGTCCTACCTTTCAGCAAGTGGTTGATTTTCTGTTTCTAGAATTGCTGTTCTTCTTCTCTTCGATCTCCCGTTGGATTTGTAGGTGTTTGCAATCTTTAGATAAGCTATCTAGCTGATCTCCCGCCACCTGAAGTAGTCTCAGCTGCTACTTCTCTGCCATCTTGACTCCTCCCCCGGTCTATCCTTTTTTATAGGTACATAATATTACATTGTATATATTTATATGTTTATATATATGTGTATATATATATATACACACATGCCATGTTATATACATACCATATATATGTGTGTGTGTGTGTGTGTGTGTGTGTGTGTGTGTACACCATATCTTCCTTACCCATTTGTCTATCAATGGACAATAGGTGGCTTCCATATTTTGGCTATCATAAATAATGCTGCAATAAACATAGAGGTGCATGCATCTTTTCAAATTAGTGTTTTTGTTTTCTTTGGGAAGATACCCCATAGTGGAATTATTGGGTCATATGTTATTTCTATTTTTAATGTTTTGAGGAAACTCCATACTGAAAAACATTTGTTTTCATGAGCTGCATGAAGTAGAGACTGATTATATTTTCTTCAAAATCTTCTGCTCTCTGTGCACTTGTTAGACCACTTGTCCCCACTCCCTGAAGTTAGTTGTGGCTATGTGACCGAGCGTGACCGGCGAAATGTAGGCAGAGGTGGAAAATGCCACCCCCAGCCCCAACTCATAAAAACCTCCATTGTGGTCCTCCGTACTCCTCTTCTGGTAGGTTGGAATGGAGGGCACTGTGCGGAGGGCATTTTGGGAGTGACACCTTGAAGATCATGCGACTAGTCGATGCAATGCAGAACTGGGCATTGCGCAGACTTGAATGATGCCGGAAGGATTCTGCTATGGGAGAAAGAACAAGGGAATTCCATGTGAATGTTTTACTCCCTCACCCATGTATCCCATTGCGACCTGGAGGCTGTGTCACAGATTCAAGTCTCTGAGCTTTGCACATGAGAGGGTTTCATTCAGTGGAGCAGGGCAGAGGCCCAGGAATATGCATTTTAATTGGCAGCCTACCGGATTTGGATGCAGGTAGACCAGGAAGACTATTTTGAGAAATGGGGAGAACACGGTCTCTCGCAGTGCTAAGGGGATGTTTGTCAAATGAATAATTAAATGAACAAAGAGCAGGAGAAGGGAGAGCGAAAATGAGATTGCAAGTGGGGAGATATGAAAGAAGAAGGAAACAGCTGGGGAGAACCTAGCCCTGAGGCGCACGAGAAGGTGGGGACGTTTTGTCACAGGTGGCCAAGGCTGATGATGGCAGACAAGGCATATGGAGTGTGCTCCTGAGCTTGCCAGCCCTCATTTCCCCAGGGGAAGCCCTCTGTTTTGAGGAGCCTGCTTTTTATCAGGCATTTTACGTACCTCCTGCTGTCGCTGTCCTCTGACAAGCTGCTCTTCTGCTAGACGCATTTTCATGGCTAATGGCACGGACGTTTTTGGAGATTCTGGGGGCAACAGAACACAGGGAACACTGTGCATAGATTGAAATCAGTCACCACATGCCAGCCTTTGCTCATTTGCGGCACAAATTTAATTTAAGCCAAAGAGATAAGATCTCTCTTGTCCTGCAGCCTTCTCCTTGCTTTCCTGACACCCAGGTAATAAATTCGATTTGCGGAAATAAATACCACTCCATCCCTAAGGGGGCTGGAAGAAAATCCACCCAGGGCTCGTACTGTGCTCATGGCAAGCAGGGTCAGGCAGAGAGCAAGGGGGTTAAGCTGGCAAGGGGACAAAGGGGTCAGGATGGAATGTACCTTGAGTGGTGTGAGCAGATGCCCCTCTGAGACCGGAAATGGCAGAGACAAATGACAGAATGTGAGGCTGCAGACCATGGCCAGGGCGTGCTGGGGGGAGCATCCACCCCAGGAGGCTGCTGGACCACACACACCTTTCCGATCGGACTGTCTGAAGATTCCATGTCCTCCACCACTGTCCTCATCAGCTCCTTTCAAAATCAGTGAAGTGCCTTATGTCCGAAGGTCACCAGTTGGTCATTCCTGCTGTATCTTCAAGAGTTTGAGGTGTGCTGTGCCTGGTTGACCAGTTCTCCAGGAATGTCATTTAGAATTAATTTCCATTCCTTCAAACATCGGGATAGAGATATTGTCACTCGAATGTCACATGAGTCCACAATAAAAAGAGCTCCTGTGTATGAAGAACTTAATGTGTAGCTCACATTGTGCAGAGAACCGGTTCTAACGGTGACCTCTCGAGACCAACGTCTTAACTCTATGAGGTTCAAGTCAAGGCAACTGAGTCTTGGAAAAGGAAGAAATAGGTCCACGTTCTCAAAGAGGCAAAGCCAACATTCAAACCTAAGCATGAAGGTAATTGTTTTAGTATCAACATATTAGAAAAATTATATAATGCTAAGTGAAATTAGCCAGACAGAGAAAGACAAATACTGTGTAATCTTTTATATGTTGAATCTACAAAAACAAAAAGCCTAATTCATAGAAATAGAGAGTGGTATAGTGGCCACAAGGACCTAGGGGTGGGGGAGATGGGGAGATGCTGGCCAGAGGCTTGTAAGCCCACAGTTGTAAGATGGGAGTCTGGAGATCTAATATACACCACGGTGACTCTAGTTAATAATACGATGTTGTGTATTTGAAAGTTGCTAAGACTTTGTGCAGGTATGCTCAGCACACACACACACACGCACACACACACACACACACACACACACACACACAAATGGTAACTATGTGAAGTGATGAGTGCATTAACTAACTTGATTGGGGGAGATATAATGAACCTTTTTAACACATCATATCCATTAATCTTGCGAAAGGAAAAAAATCATCATATTTTGCCCTTTAAATATATCCAATTTCCTTTGTTAGTTATACCTCCGTAAAGCTGAAAAAATTAAATGTAAATTCTTAAAAACATCTTTTCAGCCAACTTTTATTGGGGGAGATATAATGAACCTGTAGACACATCATATCCATTATCTTACCAATAGCCCCATGGAGTAGGCATCACGGTCATCACATGGAGATGAAGGAAAGAAGGGGTAGACAGATCAGTGGACTTGCTCAAGATCAGACAACTCTTAAGTAAGACAGAGCTGTGATATGTTGATCCCAAGGATCTCCGGCTGGGCGTTTAACAGTTCTTCTCTGTGGACTGTCCTGAGAGTCAGGCTACCATTGGGAGCCCCAAATGCTGATATCCAGTCTCTACTGTCCGAACCTGTCAGCTGGTTCTAGGTATTGCTGAGGGAGGGTATCCTTTATTATTTAATATGCCAGTTTCTAAGCTGTTGATACTGCAGGAGTTAGGAGGCTCTGGGGAGACAGTGTAAAGGGCCTGGGAGATTAATTTTTTTACTTTATTATTTTTATTAACATATAATGTATTATTTGCTTCAGGGGTACAGATCTGTGAATCATCAGACTTACACATTTCACAGCACTCACCATAGCACATACCCTCCCCAATGTCCATCACCCACCCACCCTATCCCTACCCTCCACATACCAGCAACCCTCAGTTTATTTTGTGAGTTTAAGAGTCTCTTATGGTTTGTCTCCCTCCTCTAGTTCCATTGTATATATATATACCATATCTTCTTTATCCATTCATCTGCTGATGGACATCTAGGTTCTTTCCATAGTTTGGGTACTGGGGACATTGCTGCTATAAACATTTGGGTGCATGTGCCCCTTCAGATCCCTACATTTGTATCTTCAGGGTAAATACCCAGTAGTGTGATTGCTGGGTTGTAGGGTAGCTCTATTTCCAACTTTTTGAGGAAACTCCATGCTGTTTTCCAGAGTGGCTGCACCAGCTTGCATTCCCACCAACAGTGTAGGAGGGTTCCCCTTTCTCTGATTCTCACCAACATCTGTCATTTCCTGACTTGTTAATTTTAGCCATTCTGACTGGTGTGAGGTGGTATCTCACTGTGGTTTTGATTCGTGTTTCCTTGATGCCAAGTGATGTTGAGCACTTTTTCATGTGTCTGTTGGCCATCTGGATGTCTTCTTTGCAGAAATGTCTGCTCATATCTTCTGCCCATTTCTTTCTTTCTTTTTTTAAAAAGATTTTATTTATTTACTTGGCAGAGAGAGATCACAAGTAAGCAGAGAGGCAGGCAGAGAGAGAGAGAGGAGGAAGCAGTCTCCCTGCAGAGCAGAGAGCCCGATGTGGGGCTCGATCCCAGGACTCTGAGATCATGACCTGAGCCGAAGGCAGAGGCTTAACCCCCTGAGCCACCCAGGCGCCCAGTCTTCTGCCCATTTCTTGACTGGATTATTTGTTCTTTGGGTGTTAAGTTTGACAAGTTCTTTATAGATTTGGGATCTAGCTCTTTATCTGATATGTCATTTGCAAAAATCTTCTCCCATTCTGTCAGTTGTCTTTTGGTTTTGTTGACTCTTTCCTTTGCTGTGCAAAATCTTTTGATCTTGATGAAGTCCCAGTAGTTCACTTTTGCACTTGCTTCACCTGCCTTTGGCGATATTTCTAGGAAGAAGTTGCTGCAGCTGAGGTAAAAAATGTTGCTGCCTGTGTTCTTCTCAAGGATTTGGATGGATTCCTTTCTCACATTGAGGTCTTTCATCCATTTTGCATCTATTTTTGTGTGTGGTATAAGGAAATGGCCCAGTTTCATTCTTCTGCATGTGGCTGTCCAATTTTCCCAACACCATTTGTTGAAGAGACTGTCTTTTTTCCATTGGACATTCTTTCTTGCTTTGTTGAAGATTAGTTGACCATGGAGTTGAGGGTCCACTTCTGGGCTCTCTATTCTGTTCCATGGATCTATGTATCTGTTTTTGTGCCAGTCCCATACTGTCCTGATGATGACATCTTTGTAATAGAGCTTGAAGTCTGGAATTGTGTAGCCACCAACTTTGGCTTTCTTTATGAACATTCCTCTGGCTATTTGGGGTCTTTTCTGGTTCCATATAAATTTTAGGATTATTTGTTCCATTTCTTTGAAAAAAATTGATGGTATTTCAATAGGGATTGCATTAAATGTGTAGATTGCTTAGGTAGCATAGACATTTTCACAGTATTACTTCTTCCAGTACATGAGCATGGAATGTTTTTCCATTTCTTTGTGTCTTCCTCAATTTCTTTCATGAGTACTTTATAGTTTTCTGAGTACAGATTCTTTGCCTCTTTGGTTAGGTATCTTATGGTTTTGGGTGCAATTGTAATTGGGATCAACTCTTTAATTTCTCTTTCTTCTGTTTTGCTGTTGGTGTATAGAAATGCAAGTGATTTCTGTGCATTGATTTTATATCCTGACGCTTTACTGAATTCCTGTATGACTTCTAGCCATTTTGGTGTGGAGTCTTTTAGGTTTTTCACATAAAATATCATGTCATCCACAGAGTGAGAATTTGACTTCTTCTTTGCTGATTCAGATGCCTTTTATTTCTTTTTTTGTTGTCTGACTCCCGAGGCTAGGACTGAGAGCACTATGTTGAATAGCAGTGGTGATAGTGGACATGACCTTAGGGGAAAAGCTCTCAGTTTTTCACCATTGAGAATGATATTTGCTGTGGGTTTTTCATAGATATGTACCCTCTGTCCCTACACTTTAAAGAGTTTTGTTTAAATATTTTATTTATTTATTTTTCAGAGAGAGCGAGAGAGAGAGAGAGCACGTGCACAAGCAGACAGAGTGGCAGGCAGAGGTGGAGAGAGAAGCAGGCTCCCTGCAGAGCAAGGAGCACAATGCGGGGCTCAATCCCAGGACCCTGGGATCATGACCTGAGCCGAAGGCAGCAGCTCAGCTGACTGAGCCACCCAGGCATCCCTGAAGAGTTTTGATCAAGAAAAGATGCTGTACTTTGTCAAAAGCTTTTTCAGCATCTATTGAGAGTACCATATGGTTCTCGTTCTTTCATTAATGTATTGTATCACATTGATTGATTTGCAGATGTTGAACCAACCTTGCAGCACAGGAATAAATCCCACTTGGTAGTGGTGAATAATCCTTTTAATGTACTGTTGGATCTTATTGGCTAGTATTTTGGTGATAATTTCTGCATCTGTGTTCATCAAGGATATTGGTCTGTAATTCTCCTTTTTGATGGGGTTTTTGGTTTTGGGATCAAGGTAATGCTGGCCTCATAAAATGGGTTTGGAAGTTTTCCTTCCATTTCTATTTTTTGGAACACTTTCAGGAGGATAGATATTGATTCTTCTTCAAATGTTTGGTAGAATTCCCCTGGGAAGCCATCTGGCTCTGGACTCTTGTTTGTTGGGAGATTTTTAATGACTGCTTCAATCTCCTTACTGGTTATGGGTGTGTTCAGGTTTTCTATTTCTTCCTGGTTCAGTTTTGGTAGCTTTTATATCTCTAGGAATGCATCCATTTGTTCCAGATTGTTAAATTTGCGAGTGTATAGTTGCTCATAGTATGTTCTTCTAATTGTATTTCTTTGGTGTTGGGTGAGATCTATCCTCTTTCTTCATGATTTTATTTATTTGGGTCCTCTTTTCTTTTTGATAAGTCTGGCTAGGGGTTTATCAATCTTATTAATTCTTTCAAAAAAAACCAGCTCCTAGTTTTGTTGATTTGTTCTACCATTCTTTTGGTTTCTATTTCATTGATTTCTGCTCTGATCTTAATTATTTCTCCTCTCTTTCTGGGTTTAGGCATTCTTTGCTGTTCTTTCCACAGCTCCTTTAGGTGTAGGGTTAGGTTGCATACTTGAGATTTTTCTTGTTTCTTGAGAAAGGCTTGTATCGCTATATATTTTCCTCTCAGGACCACCTTTGCTGTGTCCCACAGATTTTAAACAGTTATGTTTTCATTTTCATTTGTTCCCATGAAATTTTTTCAATTCTTTAATTTCCTGGTTGACCCATTAATTCTTTAGTAGGATGTTCTTTAGCCTCCATGTATTTGAGTTCTTTCCAACTTTCCTCTTCTGATTGAGTTCTAGCTTCAGAGCATTGTGGTCTGCAAATATACCTGGAATGATCCCAATCTTTTGATACTGGTTGAGTCCCGATTTGTGACCCAGGATGTGATCTATTCTGGAGAATGTTCCATGTGCACTAGAGAAGAATGTGTATTCTGTTGCTTTGGGATGGAATGTTCTGAATATATCTGTGATGTCCATCTGGTCCAGTGTGTCATTTAAAGCCTTTATTTCCTTGTTGATCTTTTGCTTAGATGATCTGTCCATTTCAGTGAGGGGGTTGTTAAAGTGACCCACTTTTATTGTATTATTGTTGATGTGTTTCCTTGATTTTGTTATTAATTGGTTTGTATAATTGGCTGCTCCCATGTTAAGGGCATAGATATTTAAAATTGTTAGATCTTCTTATTGGACAGACCCTTTAAGAATGATATAGTGTCCTTCCTCATCTCTTATTATAGTCTTTGGCTTAAAATCTAATTTATCTGATATAAGGATTACCACCCCAGGTTTCTTTTGATGTCCATTAGCATGGTAAGTTGTTTTCCACCCCCTCACTTTAAATCTAGAGGCGTCTTTGTGTCTAAAATGAGTTTCTTATAGACAGCATATTGATGGGTCTTGGGTTTTTTTTTTTAATCCATTCTGATACCCTGTGTCTTTTGATTGGGGCATTTAGCCCATTTATACTTAGGGTAACTATTGAAAGATATGAATTTAGTGCCATTGTATTGCCTATAAAGTGACTGTTACTGTATATTGTCTATGTTCCTTTCTGTTCCATTACTTTTAGGCTCTCTCTTTGCTTAGAGGACCCCTTTCAATATTTCCTGTAGGACTGGTTTGGTGTTTGCAAATTCTTTTAGTTTTTGTTTGTTCTGGAAGCTTTTTATTTTTCCTTGCATTTTCAGTGACAGCCTAGCTGGATATAGTATTCTTGGCTGCATTTTTTTCTCGATTAATGCTCTGAATATATCATGCCAGCTCTTTCTGGCCTGCCAGGTCTCTGTGGATAAGTGTGCTGCCAATCTAATATTTCTACCATTGTATGTTAGAGACTTCTTTTCCCAAGCTGCTTTCAGGATTCTCTCTTTGTCACTAAAACTTGTAAGTTTTACTATTAGATGATGGGGTGTGGACCTATTTTGTTGATTTGGAGGGGCTTCTCTGTGCCTCCTGATTTTTGATGCTTGTTCCTTTTGCCATATTAGGGAAATTCTCTACTATAATTTGCTCCAATATACCTTCTGCCCCCCCCTTCTTCTTCTTCTGGGATCCCAAATATTCTAATATTGTTTTGTCGTATGGTATAACTTATCTCTCAAATTCTCCCCTCCTGGTCCAGTAGCTATTTGTCTCCTTTTGCTCAGCTTCTTTATTCTCCATTATTTGTTCTTCTATATCACTAATTTTCTCTTCTGCCTCATTTATCCAAGCAGTAAGAGCCTTCATTTTTTATTGCACCTCATTAATAGCTTTTTTAAATTTCAACTTTGTTAGATTTTATTTCTTTTATTTCTTCAGAAAGGGATTTTTATTTCTCTAGAAAGGGATTCTCTGATATCCTCCATGCCTTTTTTGAGCCCAGCTTGCACCTTGATAATCATCATTCTGAACTCTAGTTCTGACATATTACTGACGTCCATATTGACAAGGTCCCTAGCCATCAGTACCGCCTTATGTTCTTTTTTCTGTGGTAAGTTTTTCCACCTTGTCATTTTATCCAGATAAGAATATATGAACAAGAGAATAAAATACTGAAAGGTGGCAAAGACCCCAGAAAAATATATGCTAAGCAAATCAGAAGATACCTGAAACTGGGGGGAGAAGAAAGGGGGAAAAAATAAAAATAGAAAAATAAAAAATAAAATAAAATAAAATAAATATATATATATTAGACTGGTGAATAGAACAGAGCCACCCACTTGATTTGGGGTGTATTCTGGTCTGTCAGAAGAAACTACCTATCAAAATTTTAAGAATGAAAAAATATATATGGGTAACATGATTAAGGGATGGAATAATGTAAAGATGAAAATTTTAAAAAAGATTCTAAAAAAGGAATTGGTAAGATAAGTTGATTAGAAAAAGAAAGATAAAGAGGAGAGAATGTGATTAGGCCGGAGAGTAGAACAAAACCATATGTTAGATTTAGGGTATATTTTGATCTATTAGCAGAAATTGTATCCCAAAAATTTAAAGAAAGAAAAAACCTGTACATATACAAAAATTAAAGTTAAATACAAAAAATAAGGTTAAATACAATGAAGTAACAAAACATGACTATAAAAGTGAAATTTTAATAAGATTCCTTTAAAATAGGTATTGTTAAGATAAAATAGTTTAAAATGTTAAAAGAGGGGAAAGTTTAAAAATAGTATAAGAAAAAAAATTTTTAAAAATTTAACTTTGCAAGACTAAAGGATCATGGGGGAAAAGCCACGAATTCTATGAGTTACTTACCCCTACCTCTGGAGTTCTGTAATTCTCGTTGATCAGTCAACTTGTCCTTGGCTGGATGTTCTTGCTGATCTTCTGGGGGTTGCCTGTTGCTGTGATTCTCAAATGTCTTTGCCTGAGGTGGAATTGCACTGCCCTTGCCATGGGCCAGGCTAAGCAATCTGCTCGGGTTCGCACTCAGAGATTTGGTTCCCTGAATGTTTTCCATAGAGCTTTGGAGGATGGGACTGAAAATGGCAGCCTCCCAATCTCCAGCCTGGAGGAACTGAGAGCTCGGGGCCCCACTCCTCAGTACACCATCAGAGAAAAGCAGCCAATCCCTCCTGTCTCCCTGGTCTCCGGCCATGCTCTGTGCTCACCCGGCCTGTGACCAAGTGTTTCTATCTCTGGTACATGGCCCTGCTTGGAGTATCCAAGCCCAGCAGATTCTTGCCACGCTGTTCCTCCCAGAGGAGGAAGGTGAGTCTCCCCAGATCTGCCACTTGTGGGGTCCCTGTTCAAAGAGCAGTGGCCTGACTGTACCTTGGATCATGGTTTAAGGTAATCCTGAGCTGAGAGCTCACTGCTCAGCTCTGTCTCTGTAGCTGGCTCCCCGGTCTGATATCTGGCAGCTTTGCCACACTCAGGGTCTTTCTGTGACCCCACGGGTCCTGAGGCCACACTGTCCCCATGAGGGTTCCATCCCCACTTTGCCTCTGGAGCAACATCTCTCAGTGGAGCAGTCTTCTAAAAGTTCTGATTTTGTGCTCCGCTGCTTCACTGCTTGCTGGGAGCCATCCCCTCCCCCCGGGGTCTATCTTCCTGTTGGTTTGGATTCACTTCTCCGCATGTCCTACCTTCCAAAAAGTGGTTGATTTTCTGTTCCTAGAATTGCTGCTTTTCTTCTCTTCTATCTCCTGTTGAGTTTGTAGGTGTTCGGAATGGTTTGATAAGTATCTAGCTGAACTCCTGGGACCTGATGATATTTCAGTTTGCTACTCCTCGGCCATCTTACTTCCTCCCCCCTAATTTTGGTGGAAATTCTGACAGAAGAGAATGTGAAATGGTGGCTGCTTCAGAGATTTAAAAGAAATCACTGTGTGTATGTGCGATTTCCTTCCAACACTCTTGGGGGCTGACTAAAGTAAAGCTATCAGATCTTTGCCCCATACCCAGTGCTGTCTCAAGAGTGACAAAAAGCCTGTCTGAGCTGGGGCCAGGTATTTGTCTGAAAAAGGAAGTTAGGCATAGAAATATACCCACAGTAAGCATCAAATGGGGAGAAGTGTTTAATCTGCCTTTTGAATGGATTAACGGTTGGCTTTAAGAAGGTGCCTCTGACTTTTGACAGCATAGACCTGGAGGAGAGACCATGCTATATAATGAGGATGAGCACTGAGGACGAACGTGTGTATCTGCGATCAGCAAAAAATACCCATAAAATTATTTCCAGGGAAAGTCAGACTTCCTCATGTCAAACTGGGATAGAAAAAAATCACCCACCTAGGATGCTTTGGAACAGTGTTGGAAAGGGTTTGCTTTCCAAAGCAGCACAGCATAGAGCTGGACTGCCCAGTACAGTGGCTACTTAGCCCATGTGGTCATGGAGCATGTGAACAGTGGCCATTTCTGCATTATTATTATTATTATTTTTAAAGATTTTATTTATTTATTTGAGAGAGCAATACAGAGATAGAGCACAAGTGGGGAGGAGAGGGAGAAGAAGGCTTCCTGCTGAGCAGGGAGCCTGATGTGGGATTTGGGATCCCAGGACCCTGAGATCACAATTCGAGCCAAAGGCAGACGCTTAACCGACTGAGCTACCCAGGTGCCCCAAGGTGGCCATCTCAAATAGAGCTGTGCCATAAGGGTTAAAGATGTACCAGATTTCAAAGACTTAGTAGGAAGAAAGTTAAATATCTCCTCAACCACTTTTCAACACTGATCACATGCCAAGAGGACCATGTTTTGGATAAATTGAACTAAATAAAATGTTAAGATGAATGTCACCTGTTTACTTTTTCACACACGACCACAAGGAAATGTGAAATAATATATGTGGCTTGCATTGTATTTCCATGGGAAGGCAGCAGTCTAGACTCTGAGAAGGGCTGTGAGGTCCAAGAACATTGGAATGAAATGATACCTGCTGCTCATTTGCTGTGTAGCTCTGGCAGGAGAACACCCTTCAGAGCTCGAGTTTCCATTTATATTGGTTGGGCAAATGACTTCCTCTGCTTTTGGAGTATTATGGTGGCAAAGTACTGAACATATTGAAAGTGTGGGCAGAGTGGCCCACTCTAGACAGATAGTAGTTTTCCTCTTCCCTTCCCTCTTGCCACATATTTTGAAAACTTGGAGGGAAATGATTTTGGCTTTTGAATCCCATAACCTAGCAAACTACCATTCAAGTGTCGAGAAAAGTTAAGACTTTTTAGAGATACAGAGACTCGTGGAGGCACTTTGAAAGTGCTACTTAAAGATGTTACTTACAGAGGTGCCTGGGTGGTGCAGTTGTTTAAGTGTCCAACTTTTGGTTTTGGCTCAGGCTGTGATCTCAGGGTCATGATCTCAGGGTGGAGAGATCGAGCCCCATGTTGGGCTCTGCACTCAGTGGGGAGTCTGCTTGAGATTCTCCCTCTCCCTTTGTCCTTCTCCCCTCCTGCTCTTTCTCTCTCTCTTTCCCTCCTTCTCTTTCTCTCAAATAAATAAAGCTTAAAAAAAAAAGGATATTACTTACAGTACCACCAGAATGAAAATAGAAGCCATGAGAGAGATGTAGCACCAGAAACACAGTGGTCAGCAAAGTATGAGAAAAAGCTATTGATCATTGTGCATGATTATAGAGGCAAAAGTCAAATGGTAATAATAGCACTAATGATACAACCTAGGAATCTGAAATCCTAGCCATCAGAAGGGAAATGAAAGGGAGAAGGGGAAGTGAGGTTTCCATTTTGTTCGGGAGAAGGATTTAGATACTGATTACCTTTGTTTTTTTATTTTTATTTTTAATTTTTATTAACATATAATGTATTATTTTCCCCAGGGATACAGGTCTGTGAATCATCAGTCTTACACAATTCACAGCACTCACCATAGCACATACCCTCCCCGGTGTCCATCACCCGACCACCCTATCCCTCCCCCACCTCCCCACCCTTCAACCCTCAGTTTGTTTCCTGAGATTAAGAGTCTCTTATGGTTTGTCTCCCTCCCCAGGCCCATCTTGTTTCATTTTTTTCCCTTCCAATCCCCCACAACCCACTGCCCTGCCTCTCAAATTCCTCATTACTGATTGCTTTTGAATGCAACTAAAATACTATAATTTCAAGTATGCTTTTGTTAAAAATCTAAAAGTATCAAGTATTAAAATAGAAAAATGATGACCGTTTTGAGATTGCTAGAAGAAAATTAAGTGGAACAAAAAACAGTGTATCAGTACAACAGTAGACAAGTAAAAGAAGAAATAAGGGCAAAGTCATGGTAAAGAGAACAAATGAAATAAGATGGCAGGAATCAATCCAAGAATAATAACAGTTGTATTAAATGTAGATAGGTTAAATATACTTTTTTAAAAAAAAGGAAAAGAGATTGGTTGAACAATTTAAAAAAATCTAGCAATATGCTGTTTACAAGAAATAGCCTAAAGGTGAAATAACATCAAAAAATGAAAAAGTAAAGGTTAAAAAAGATACATCATCAAATGCTAGAGTGAAAAAAAAAAACACAAGGGCAGAAATGTTAATATTCGTAAGAGTGAAAGTCAAAAGTAGTAAGAGAAAAAGAAATGATGCTGACAACAGATCCATGTCTTGAAGACAGTATAATGGCTCTGAACAGCACAATTTTGAAGTAGGTAAAGGAAAACAAATAGAAATACAGAAGAATAGACAACTTGTCAAATATATTGGTAAAATTTAACACAACTTCCCAGAAACCAATATCCACAACTCAAAAGTATTGGTATGTAGAGCTTTTCATTGCACATTTATGAAGTTTAACTTGATATATTTTCATAACCAACAGACTGATGATAAAATTCTTTCCAAACATGAAAGACAACAAATTCTCCAAAGCAGGAATCACAGGCCATGTTTTCTGATCCCCATGCCATAAGATTAGAAATTAGTGACAAAATAAAAGTCCAAATACCCCAAATTACTTCTGCAATGAAGAGGACATGAATGCAAATTATGAGGTTAATCAAAGTCAATGACAGTCCTACAAAAAACAAAACATGGCAGGCTGGGGCTGTCCATGTTGCTGGCGCTGCCCATGGTGCTGGCCCTGAGCCTCTGTCTCTGCCCAGAGGCCAGGCCCTGTGGCCTATACCACTCCTGGTGCAGATGTCTCCAAGCCTTCTGCACCTCTCCTCCTAGAACTTCCACATCAGCCACAGCCCCTCGCCCACCACTGTCCTGCTTGCTCCCTCCTGCAAGAAGGGATTTAAGGAGCGTGTTTGTTGTGATGAGCACCAGGTGATGTATGGAAGTGCAGAATCACTATCTTGTATACCCGAAACTAATACAACACTGTTAACTGTTAACTAACTGGACTTAAAAACTTAAAAGCAGCATTTCACCGGTATCATGACTATATTTTTGGTCTCTACAAGGCACCATGGCCCTCCTAAACTTAATACTGCAGTCAAGTTACAGCAACTTCTAGTCTAGATTGTCCTTGATTCAGAATGTGATGTTTCCCCCAATATCTCTGCAAATGAATTCTATACTTTGAAAGGACCTGTGGCTTTATGCAAAGCCATCAGAGTGTGGGGAGTATTACGAGGATGCCATGGCTTTTAATAAGTTTAATGTTCTGCCCTGGTTGATGACTAGTCTTCCCCTTTTCAGAGCATCGCTTTTCCCAAGTCAAGCAACAAAGGAAGCTATTTTTTGTCTCCTGTTTCTACACCGAATGATGTCCATATGGTGATCTCATATGCCCCACTACAAGGGACCTGAGTTATACCAGAATTTGACAACCCTGGATATACACAGTCTTCAGGAGAAGTTCAGAAGACCTTGTGACTCCACGTTACGGAGGACCTAACCTGTCTGGGATATTTAGAGCTATGAACCCTATTCTGAATTCAACTTAACAGCTTCCTATCTAAATTTTTCAAAGAAATTAGTACAGTGTTTCCAAATATTTCATTCATTTGGGAGGAGATGAAGTGGAATTTAAATGTGGGGAGTCCAATCCAGAAATCCAATTACTTCATGAAGCAGAAAGCCTTTGTGAAGATTTTAGAAGACTAGAATCTTTCTACATTCAAAAGCTTGTGGGTCTTGTTTCAACCATAAACAGGGATCCATAGTCTGGCAAGAGGTTTTTTGATGATTGTGGGAAGCTTCAGCCAAGGACTTCAGCTCAAGTATGGAAAGAGCAAATGTATAGTGAGGAACAGGGCAAAATCACAATTGCTTGTGGTCCTTTCTGCTCCTTGGTACTTAGATTTGATTAGTTATGGACAAGACTAGAGAAATTCCTATAATGTGGGCCCTCTTGATTTTGATGGTTCTCAAGAACAGAAAAAAATCATCATTGGTGGAGAAGCTGGTCTATGGAGAGAATTTGTGGATGCAACTTGCCTCGCTCTGAGATTATGGCCTTGGGCAAGTGCCACTGGTGAGAGACTCTGGAGTCAGGGGAACGTCAAAGATAGAGAGGATGCCTGGACCAGACTAACAGTTCACCTCTGCAGGATGGTCGGATGTGGAAGATCTGCAGAGCCTTTTTATTTTTTTTTAAACTGGATTTTTTTAAAAAAAGATTTTATTTATTTATTTGAGAGAGAATGAGGGAGAGAGAGCATGAGAGAGGAGAAGGTCAAAGGGAGAAGCAGACTCCCCAAGGAGCTGGGAGCCCGATGTGGGACTCGATCCTGGAAGTCCAGGATCATGACCTGAGCCCAAGGCAGTCAGTCACTCAACCAACTGAGCCACCCAGGTGCCCTAAACTGGATATTGTAACCATGAGTACAAAATATAAAAATGAGCCCAAAGAAGAAAATAGGAGGGGACAAAGCCCACAGCAATCTGTACTACAATCAACTTGATTTTGAAATCATAGAAATAAAGATTTTGTATTCTGTTTTTGAATAAAATGTATCATTTAATGATTTAAAAAACCCCACATGGAGTACAGCCAAAAAAAGTGCTTGAAGAAAAATAGAGTTATAAATACATTTCCTAGAGAAGCAGAGAAAATGAAATTAACAGTGAAATCTAAAATCTAATAAAAGAACAACAGAAAAAAATTTTAAAAAGAAATAAATATAAAGGCAAAGCAGATGTTAATAGTATTTTTCTAAAAATTGTAGTTAATCAATATAACACAAATCTGATTCTTTTAAAAGATCTCCCAAATAGTCTATCCTTTAACAAGTTGTGATGTCAAGAAAAATAAAGACATAAAATAAAAATAAAGACCTCAGGTGCCATTTTTTTGAGTAATTGTTCCAAAACCTCACAAAATCTCACATAGATTTCATGCTTTGTAAACTATTGCAGAGCGTTAACAATCTGATAAGCTCACAAACTCACTTTTTTTAAAAGATTTTATTTATTTATTTGACAGACAGAAATGACAAGTAGGCAGAGAGGCAGGCAGAGAGAGGAAGGGGGGGGAAGCAGGGTCCCCACTGAGCAGAGAGCCCAATGTGGGCCTCGATCCCAGGACCCTGAGATCATGTCCTGAGCCGAAGGCAGAGGCTTTAACCCACTGAGCCACCCAGGCACCCCCAAACTCACTTTTTGATGCTACTATCACACAGAAAAATCAGAAAACTACCCTCCTCCTCCAACCCCAGCATTTGGCTAACCTCGCCTTTGAACTTCTATGCAAAATCCTAAGTAAATTCAGCATTTTAAATCTGGCAGTGTATTGAGCCAATATTATATAATGGTTAAGTAGCATTTATCCTTGCCAGGAATGTAAGGATGGTTTAGAATTTGGTCATTATAGGTTATTTATGACCGCAACAGATTAAAGGAGTCAAACTCAGTAATCATCTAATGCATGCTAAAAAAAAATACTTGATAATTAAATTTAAGTCTGATTTCTCCTGTGCTTAATAGAGAAATGTAAGAGGCATTTTTATTAAATCCAGGTAGGATACAAAATGTCCATTTTCACCACTGTACTTCCAAAGCAGGAAGACAGGAAAAAGATACAAGAGGTGTAAATATTGGAAAGAAGAGAGAAAAGTATCTTTGCTTGAAGATAATACTGATTATCTGCTTTGAAGATCTAAAAGATTTCTCTGAAAAAATGATTAAAACTATGAATAACATTCCTATGATTAAGGAAATAGAAAATAAAAATATGAACATCAATACCTTCTTATACTAGCAATAACCTATTTGAAAGTGGAATTTTAAAAAATTACACTCACAGTATGAACAACCATAGCAAGTATGTTAAAGAATAAGTAAAACCAGAGCTAAGCCCAATACAATTTGTAAGCCTTAGTTGAAGAAATTAAAAATGAACTATTTACTGAAGGATATAAAATAATGCCTGAAAAATGTAGTTGTGTCATATTTCTGAATGGCAAAACTCAATGTTGTAGAAATGTAAGCTTTTGACAAATTCATCTATAAGGTCAGTGCTTGCCAACCGAAATCCCAACAAGGAATTATAAAAGGAAGTTGACAGTCCAATCCTGAAATTCATATAAAAGTGAAAATGTAATAAAAGGAAGCAAGAGAGTTTTTATTTATTTATTTAAAGATTTTTATTTATTTGACAGAGACATAGCGAGAGACACAGTGAGAGAGACACAAGCAGAGGGAGTGGGAGAGGGAGAAGCAGGGCTCCTGCAGAACAGGGATCCAGAAGTGGTGCTCAATCCCAGGACCTTGGGATCATGACTTGAGCGAAAGTCAGATGCTTAATGACTGAACCACCCAGGAGCCCCAACATTGTAGTTTTTATATCTTTAGTTAAATTTTTCATTTCCTAACAACTAAATTTCAGTTGGATTCAAGAGCTAAATGTAAAATCAAAATATCAAAATTATTAGAAAAGATTTAGGAGAATATAAATGACTAAAATAAACTCCAAACTTTAATATTATTTAAGTGGAAAAAGAAATCACAATATAATACATATGGTGTATTTTATCAAAGTAGACAAAAATAGCTGGATAAAGAACTAGAAGGATCCTTATCAATATGCTGAGAAGCTAAGAAGTAGTTACTTCTAGAAACCATCTAAGTGTTCATCAGGAAAAAAAAAATGATCTCTAGGACATCCTGTTAGTTGAATTAAAAAGGCAGGTCACCGGGACACCTGGGTGCCTCAGTCAGTTAGGCGTTTGTCTTTGGCTTGTATCCTGATCCTGGGGTCCTGGGATTGAGTGCTTGCTCAGTGGAGAGCCTGATTCTCTCTCTGCCTATCTTTCCCCCCACCTCTCTCTCTTTCTCTCTGATAAATAAATAAAATCTTTGTTAAAAGGCAGGTCACCAAGTAATATGTTTATGTACAAATGTGCATGATTTTATATTTATAGTGTAAAACCATAGTAGAAGTAATTTAAGGTAGAAGAAGGACTAGAATAACATTTAATAGTTTTTAAGGAATGGTAGCATCTTAGGGAGGGGCTGGGAATGGGGTATGGGCAGTGATTTGGATCCTTTGCTGTTTAGCCCTTGCGCAGAAAACAAAACTTTCTGTATGAGGGAAATGTTCCACTGTCTGTGCTATCCCAGGAGCCCCTAGTGACATGTAGCTATGGAGCCCTCGAAATGTGGCTAGTGTGATGGGGGAAGTGAATCTTTCCTTTTACTAATGTTTAAAACTTAAATAGCCATGTATGACTAGTGGCTAATGTGTTGGAGAGTGAAGCTCGATATACCTTTATATTGTTTGAAAAAAAAACTTTAATTTTTTTAACAATAAAAATGTCTACCTCTGTTATGGTTTAGGTTATGCTGGGATGACACACTGCCCTTTAAAAAAATCTGTGACTTGGGGCGCCTGGATGGCTAAGTGGGTTGAGCCTCTGCCTTCAGCTCAGGTCATGATCTCAGGGTCCTGGGATCGAGCCCCACATCGGGCTCTCTGCTCAGCGGGGAGGCTGCTTCCCCTTCTCTCTCTGCCTGCCTCTTTGCCTACTTGTGAGCTCTATCGTCAAATAAATAAATAAAATCTTAAAAAAAAAAAAGAATGGAAGAAGGAAAAGCCAGGTGAGAAAACTGACCTCTATGGTAACATTCATAAAGGCTTAATTGGTGTTTGAAAGTTACTCACCTATCCAATTCCCCTTTTAAGTAAAACACAGTTATCTTCAGAGTTCCTGGTGGCTCAGGTGGTTAAGCATCTGATTCGATTTCGGCTCAGGTCATGATCTCGGTGTCATGAGATCGAGCCCCATATGGGGCTCCATCCTTAGCTTGGAGCCTGCTTAAGATTCTCTCTCTCCTTCTCCCTCTGCCCCTCCCAACTTGTGTGCCCCCTCTCCAAAAAGACAAAAAACAAATGAAAAAAAAAAAAAACCCACAGTCATCTTCATTTGTGTAATTGGAGAACTTAGCATATACTGAAAACGTAGGTTGTTACTTCTCGAGCTATTTTGGTTGACGACCTGGGGAAATATTTCAATAGGATTTAGCAGTTCTCATCTCCTAAAGCATTCAGGCTGATACTGAATACACATCTGTTTTTTCCCAAATAATAATTTATTTTGAGAAAATACACCAATTACCGATAATACTCTGATTAATGATATTTCTGCCACAATGTGCATGTGTCTTCTAGTAATATGATAGTGTACAATTTTGATGGCATCTGGAAAATTGGTAGAAGTGAGAATTTGCTGCTCATTTCCACTCTTCTGTGACTGCAAATGAAAGCAATACCATATAAGAAAGTATAAAATACTTATTGCAAAAAATGTGAAGGTAAATGAGCCAGGAATTTGGAACACACTAACTCTAAAGAATGAGTCTCTGGGTCCCTGTAAGAACGGATTTTGCTTACTATGCACAGGGTTGAATCTTATAAGAAGCCAATATGCGGGGGGAAAATCCATTTTATCTATGGAACCTTACTTTGTCTTGTTGGAGTCTAGGAATTGATGGGAGAATATGTTACTGACTATTCTATTCAAAACTTCTAGAAAAGGGACATTGTACTTTATCGGTGACTGCTTCCTGCATCTGTCTACTCTCAGCATGTTGCCTAGCCTGGGCCAATCCTAAATTCACCTGGTGATACTATTCAAGGATCCTTTGTGCTGTTGAGCAGTGCTTGAAATTCAGTGTTTCAAACCAGACCTACATCAGAGCGCTTAGCCCTTTGAATGGGAAGGAGTTAACTGAAGGCCCGCTGAATGGAAGGCCTAAGAACAGAGCATTACTCAAACAGTGTTAGGTGCATGGAGCTTGTTGCCATAAGAAATACCATCCCTTGGAAGAACCGTGGCCATCTCAGTAAGAGGGATCTGGGAAAGGCCTCCTTAGAGGGCTTACGCTTGTGCTAAATCCTCTAAGGAGGATTTAAGAAATCAGGGGCTCTTCTGGCTTGCCTGTTACCAAGGAGCCGTGACAATTTGGTGACTGGGTATTTTAAAATGATGTTTATTTAGGAGACAGGAGGATTAAAGCAAGGCTAGAGTGGTCAGTGGTAAAGAAGCAGCAGTCACTCACGCTGATCATAAGAGAGGAATGTTCAGTCATTTCTGTGGTTGTGGATTGACCTTGTCCGAGCATAGATAATTTTTTTTTTTTTGGTCAGCTTTGCTTATCATCAGTTGAGCATATCAGCCTCCAATAGGGCTGTTTTTCGCGGGCACATGGCTGCCTCCATGTTTAGGAGCTGCCCCTTATCTCCTGTATTTAATTACTTCAGTAGATTGAATTTCAAAGAAAGAATGCATTGTTGAGGTATTTGGAGAAAAGAGGACATTTAAACAGATTTCAGTAAGGTGTAATAGGGCTTCTGGTAGAGGACAAGTATAGACAAAGAACCTGAACCAGACAACTATTCAGTTGTATAAATGACTTGACTGTTTGTAGATGAGGGCCAGTACGTGCTAATCATCACAAGTTGGGGCCTGATCATGGCTTGTACGCACCTGGAAGAGGAATGTGGTGATTGCAGAAATGGCTCCACTTCCTTCCTCTTCCCCACATCTTTACTCTTTGCCTTGGCCTTATCATAGTATTTATCCACCCCTTTTGACTTTGGACTTGGCATATGACTTGCTTTGGCCAATGGAATTTTCAGCAGATGTAATACAAGCAGAAAAGACTTCTTTGAGGAAACAAATTAAAACCATGATCTGAAAAATGAGAAGGGATCAGCTAGGCAAAGGAAGGGGGCAGGCATGGGAAGCATGAGCTTTCCAGGAAGAAGGAAGAGTAAGAGATCCAGAATAGGAGAGCACAGAATTCGATGGAGAGGGAGTGCATTGAGACTGACGGGAAAGGCAGGGCCTAGAAAACACTCATCTTCTACAAGCTGCGTGACAGATTTGGGGATTTCTCCTAACAGTAATGGAAAGCTATGGAAAAGGTTTAACCTGGGAATGACACGATCTAATTTACTTTTGTGAAAGATTGCTTTGGTTGCAGAGTTGTTATTATAATTAGAGATAGAATTTGGGACAAATGAGTCCCAACATTTTCCTATCTTTGTCAGGATGCCATGCAATTCAGATTGGTTCTCTCATTTGTTCTATTAAAATCAATGACTTTGTTTAGGCAAAGTGGCTTCTGGACATTATCCCAGAGAGGGGTTAGAAGGGTTCTTCATAATATTCTAAATTTACTAAATTAAAATTAGAGAGTGACCAAGAGGATTGATTTTGGGGTGAGCCAACAGTCCTTGGTGGCACTAGGCCAAGCAAAGGAGGGCCATTAGGCTGGGCTTAGAAGGTTATGGCTGTGGGTAATGAAGGGCTGCCATTTTCTTAGAGTGGTGACTCATTGTGGAAATGAGGTTGATAAGAATAAATGGAATTTTTCTGTATGAGAACTAAAAAGCACAACCCTTTCCAGCATAGCCTCTCTCTAATTACTCAGATTTGACTATCATCTGGAGGTACACTTTGAGGCTATGTCCTATGTCAGAATATTAGATGCTCTCATTTAGAAACTCAAGAGAGCTGATATCACATAGCCTTTCATAAGAACACACAATTAAGACAAGAGTGAGCTCAGATGACACGAAGTCTCAGAAACTTGAAGTCCTGAGAACAGGAAATAAAATTACAAGAAGAAATTTGGCTTGCTTTTTGAAGTTGGCTTATTTGTTTTTTAAAACAAAAAAATTGAGAAACATTCCCAAAACAGGCTTGCAGATTGCTGATTTTACTGGCTACTTAAGTTTTGGGGCCTGGTTTATCTTTATAACCTGATGTAGCCATGTTTTTATTTCCAGAATGAATGACTTACAAAGGGAACTTTGGTGGCACCAAAGTCGTCTGCAGGCTGAAATGTTACAAAATTGTTAGGAAAGCTCAATTTTAGGAAGTGGAATTATGCAAGCGTAAATTGTATTAAAGTGTTGACAAAGGTTTTAAGGGTTTCTCAAGTTTCACCCTGTTGACATTTTGGGCTAGATAATTCTTTATTCTGTGGGTCCTTGGATGTTCAATACCATCTCTGGCCTCCACCCACTAGATGTCAGTAGCAATCCCCCCACATGCCAGGAGTGACAAATACAGATGTCTTCAGGCATTACAAATGATCCCCGTGGTGCCAAATCACCCCAGGCTGAAAACTGCTGGGTTAGATACTATCTGTTTTTGAAAAAAAGGCTTCTTAATATCTTGTTCTGTGGTTTCCATCATGGCTGAAGCTGTATGAGTGAGCACAGAGGTCAAATATCAGAGGTGTTTGTCGCAGTTTTGGAAAATGTGTTGCTGGCCTCTGATAAGGGAGAGAGAATTTTAAAAATGTGTGTGTGTGTGTGTGTGTGAGAGAGAGAGACCCTCAAGATCTACTTTTTTTTGAATATTTATTTATTTGGGAGAGACAGAGATAGTGACAGAAGCACGAGTGAGGAAGAAAGGAGAAGCAGACTCCCCGCTGAGCAGGGAGCCTCATATGGGGCTCAATCCTAGGACCCTGGGATCATGACCTGAGCTGAAGGCAGACGTCTAATCTAACCGACTGAGCCACCCAGGTGCCCCAAGATCTACTTTTTAAAGAGTTTGCCAAGGTCTCATGATTCAATGTATTTTGTACATGTGACAGAGCTTAAAAAAATAAATATTCATTGAATGAAATATTCATTAAAGTCAAGTTTGCTTTTTCTATTTACCTTTAGATATTAGAATAGGAATTGAGAAATGCTATGGATTACCAGGATGAAGGGCTGCTGACTGAGGTCATGTGATTGTGTTTAAGAGCACGTAAGAAGGGCCAAATAAAACTGGTGACTACAAACAAGTGATAAAGGAAATTGAGAAGATGGTTTTAGAAATGAGTTTCATTTAAAGAATTACTGGAATATGAAATGCAGAACGAGGCTCCTTAAAGAAATAGCTGAAGTCACCAAGCGTCAAGTAATTTGAAATTGGGAAGGGATGACTCATAGCATGTCTTCAGAGAATTTGTCTAGCCCTGAGATACTGATGGGATGATTAGCCCAGAAAAATTAATGAGATAAATGTATGTGTCACCAAGTTATCACAAACAGCTAAAGATGAAAATGGAGAATACAAGTAATCCATTCTTTCAAAAAGAGTGAAACCCACAGGTGCCAATAACTTTGTAAGGGGCTAACATGGAGTCATCCTCCTCTGGCTGGAGGAGGCCCAGCCTCCCCACCTGTGGCTAATACTGGGTGCGGGAGGAATGATAGCAGAAGCACACATGGGATTCTGGGAAGCATAACAGAAGGAGTCTGATGTCCTGTGCACAGCGGCCATCAGGGAGAGTTTGCTGGCAGAAAAGGGCATCAATCTAAGGCCTTTCTTTTCTTCTCCCCAAGAGCTCTGAGATCCATTCATTTAATTCCAATCCCCCTTCCATGTTTTCTATCATCTCTTATCTTCTGACTACTCAATCCATGTTCTGCCTGCAGCCGTATGATGATTCTAAGAAACGAATCTGCTCACGTCACTCCCATCCCCATCTCCACCTTCACCCCTTTACTGACTTGTCATCCCCTCCAGAGCAAGCCAACCTCCCCCAGGGCAATTACCATTCTTCAGTTCTGGTCTGTGATCCTTTATCAAGACCTGTCTCTCCCTACTACCCCTATGCTCTCTCCACACTAAAACACATTTCAGCTGAAACCTGCTCCACATCCTACGTCATAAGGAAAATGCAAATTACAGTGGCAATGAGATACTACTACCCACCTGTTAGAACAGCCAAAATCGGAATGCTGACAGTACCAACTGCTGGTGAGGATGGGAGCATCAGGAGCTCCCCTTCATTGTGGGTGGAATGCAAAATGATATAGTCACTTTGGAAAGCAGTTTCTTGGTTTTCTACAAAACTAAACGTATTCTTACCATCTGATTCAGTAGTTGCACTCCTTGGTCTTTACCCAAAAGAGCTGAAAACTTCTATCTACACAAAACCCTTGCACATGGATGTTTATAATAGCTTTCCTTGTAGTTGCCAAAACTTTGAAGCAATCAAGATGTCCCCCAGTAAGTGAATAGATAAATAAACTGGGGTCCATCAGGGCAGTGGAATACAGGAACACCTTGGGGATACTGCAGGTTTGGTTCTAGACTACTACGGTAACGCAATTTTCACCATAAATGGAGTCAAGTGAATTTTTTGGTTTCCCAGTACATAGAAAAGTTGTGTTTATACTATAGTGTAGTCTACTAAATGTGAAATGGCATTATATCTTAAAAAAAAAAAACCCTCCAAGGTACATACCTTAATTTAAAAAATGCTTTGTTGTGGGGGACCTGAGTGGCTCATTTGGTTAAGCATCTGCCTTTGGCTCAGGTCATGATCTCGGAGGTCTGGGGATCGAGACCCCACATTAGGCTTCTTGCTCAGTGGAGAGTCTGTTTCTCCCTCTCCCTCTGCTCCTCTCCCCTGCTTGTGCGCGCGCTCTCTCTCTCTCTCAAATAAATAAATAAAATCTTTAAAAAATGCTTTATTGCTAAAAACTGCTAACCGCTCATCTGAGCTTTCAGCCAGTCATAATATTTTTGCTGGTAGAGGGTCTTGCCTCAGTGTTGAGGGCTGCTGACTGATCGGGGCAGTGGTCGCTGAAGGTTGGGGAGGCTATGGCAAATTCTTAAAATAAGATGACAATGAAGTTTGCTGCACTGATTGACTGTTTCTTTCATGAAAGATTTCTCTACGGTATGTGATATTGTTTGATAGCATCTGACCCACAGTAGAATTGGAATTTCTTTCAAAATTGGAGTCGGTCCTCTCAGACCCTGCCGCTGCTTTGTCAGCTAAGCTCATGTCATATGCTAGATCCTCTGTTGGCATTTTAATGGCCTGTGTCCCATCTTCACCAGGAGGAGATTTCATCTCAAGAAACTGGTTTCTTTGCTCCTTCATCAGAAGCAGCTCCCCATTCATGATCCGAATCATGATCATGATTCATGATCTGTTAAAGCGGATCATGAAAGTACAGTGATTTAGTCCCAGTTCTAAATTATTTAGTCCCAGTGATTTCAGGCTCCAGTTCTGATTCTAGTTCTGTTGTTGCTTGAACCCCATGTGGAGTCAGAACCCACATAGCATGTATTGATGAAGGTTGCCATCTTAAATAGGTGCGATTCACAGGGCCCCTGAATAATTACAGTAGTAACATCAAAGATCACCAATCACAGAGCCCCATGACAAGTAGAATAATCCTGAAAAGGTTTTGAAAGAGTGCAAGGATGACCAAAACATGCCACAGAGGCAGGAAGCAAGCAAACGCTATTGGAGAAATGGCACCGACAGGCTTGATGCAGGGTTGCCACAAACCTTCAATTTGTAAAAAAAATGTAGTATCTGCAAAGCACTATGAAGTGAAGCCCAAAAAAATGAGGGCTGCCTGGACTTTCAGTTTCCCCATTTTACAGATGAGAATACTAAGGCTCAGAAGCCAGGGTGGACCTCGTCCTAGGTCTAGAACTAGAATTAGGTCTACCCAATAGTGATCGTCCAATTGCTCTTAGATGTTGAGTGCTAAAATTATTTGCTGAACTTAAGGGCTCAGCTTTGTCCATATGGCACCAGCTTATCCTCCAGTCTATGGCATGAGTCAGTTACAAAGATTTAAGGAAGGAACTGTACTTGAACTAAGTCTTAAAAACCAGGGGATATTATGCTAAGCAAAATGAATCAGAGAAAGACAAATATATGATTTCACTCATATGTAGAATTTAAGAAACAAAACAGATGAATATAGAGCCTGATGCGGGGCTTGATCCCAGGACCCTACAATCATGACCTGAGCCGAAGACAGGGATTTAACTGAGCCACCCAGGCGCCCCACCATAAGAGAGTCTTCATGATGTAAAACAAACCGAGGATTGCTGGAGGGAAGTGGTTGAGGGGGTGGGCTAAATGGATGACAGGCATTAAGGATGGCACTTTATGTAATGAGCACTGGGTGTTATATGTAAGTGAGTAATCACTAAATTCTACTCCTGAAAACAGTACTACACTAGATGTTAACCACCTTGAATGTAAATTAAAAAACAAACAACCAAAAGTCCAGTGGCTAGCTAAGATTTGAATTAACAGAAAAAACAAGTAAGGGCCATGCAAGGGAAGAGAAGTAACATTTGGAAAATTAGGAACATTAATACCTGACCAGTGGCTTATGTATTAACCTCAAAATGTGATTCACCAGCTTTTTGTTTTAAAGGAATAATGGCCCCAGATTTTCATTGCCTACTCTAGCAGATCTGATCAGTTACCAGCTTGCCAAGAAACTTCTAAAATCCCCTTCCTCCCTGAGACACAAATTTCAAACATGTTGAGACATAGGGTACTGTAAATGGTTAAAGGCAGAGATAATTAAACCCAAGACTGGGTTCTGTTTTGAACTTTTCCAGGGAAAACAATGGAAGCCTTCACATGGAATCTATTCAATAAATATGGTCTGAAAGTTGAGCTGAAATTAGCATGTTAATGTCATCCATGATGCAATCAGTCTGATCAGTTACAGCACCTTGAGAAGAATCACCAATAAAAATACTAAAATAAGCTTCACAAGAGATGGGAGTATCGTGACATCTGTTTTTAGAATTACTCTGCTGTAGTTGTTGAACCTCATTATAGATGGTAAAAATTATTTTCTTTCACCTGGGATAAGAGTATGTGCTTTTAAATAGCATCACTCGAGAAATGAAGAGTAGTAAATCCCTGCTAATTGCACCGTCGTGTCGTGCCTGCCGTAAAGAGAGGATCCTTGCCAATGATTTGTATCACTAAGGATGGTTCTGGCTATAGGCAGTGATAAGGCTCACATCAGATTGACTTAGGGAGTTAATGTAAGAGCACGCGCAACAGGGTGTCCAGAAGTAGACTGAGCTTCAGGGAGTCAATAGCGCCATTAGGGATGGGAGTTCTTTCAATTTCTCCCCTCTGAGGCTGTGGTTGCTGGATGCTCTGGTAAGAGCTGGATGACCGTGGGTGGCCAATCTGCCTCCCACCCACCCTCCTTTGGTTCTATCAAGTGAGGGGAGGCCCCTCCTGGGTCTCTCCTAGAACTGAGGGAGCTTTTTCTCAGATGCCGTCAGCAAGGCTCTCCTAACTAGCGTCTCTCTTTGGTCCAAACTGGCTTAGGCCTGCCCAGATCTGAACTTATGACCGGCAAGAGGGATGGAATTTCCATGGTTGGCTCCAGAGGGGGCAGGGGGAAGGAAAATGGATTCTGGAGAATTCCCCACAATATCCACCACACTCTAATATTTTTCAACTCCATGTTAAACCTTCGTAGGACAGTAAGAAAGGCCACTCTTGAAAATGGCAGTAATCCCAGGAAGCAAGATTTAATTTAGCCACCAAATCGGTCTCCTTGGATGCATGGCAAACCATCAACGTTAGAAGTAGGACTACCCACCATCATAGTCCCAAAGATTTTGTGGCAATATAGGCCACGCTCAGAGAAGTAGTTCCTTCAGCAAACTTCCCTAGGTCTGTTCCCTGATCTCAGTATCCCTTTGCTCTGACATTTGCAAAAAGAAGGGAGTAGTTTCTTCTTAAAACTAGGCCCCATGGTTCATGAACTTTCCCTCTATTCCAGTGTCCAGCAACACCACATCATTCACGTTTACTGCTGTGGTCCACTCTGTTCAGGTATACAACTAAGTTTAGGATAACTCTGGAAAAGTGTGGGATCAAAATAATAACTGCTTACTGGTTGGTTGCTGTACAGTTAAGCTAATTCACGTGTGTAGTCCTGATTGGGCCACAGTTATACATCCCTAGGTCTATGCCTCTCCCCCTTTCATGTACATATGAATGACCATGATCTTGTTGGAGCCCAAATTCTGGTACAGTGAATCCTCAGAAAGGATTATGTGAATGTCAGAGTAAGGAGAGTTCCAGGAGGGCTTGGTAGGATGATGGTACACGAGGACAAGGGTGGGAAGAACAAAATAAACTTCGAGGGAGGTTGCCTTGCAGTCGTGTATGTAATTCCTAGAGAAGGTGGGAGACTGAAGTGGGGGGATTGGGTTGGCTCTCTGTGGTCCACGAGACTTAGCACAGCCTTCCCTTCTGCTCACACATGCCTCTGTCACCCATAACAGACGACCTCGGGTATCCAGGTTGCTTTGACTTTTTCTGCTCTTGCATTTCCGGGTTCTAGATCTCATATTGAGTAATATACTGATTCACAGTACTGCAGCTAGACAGCTTGCCAGATCCTTCACCCAGTTTCCCAGCTGGACACCTGACCTCAATTCATGGCCCTTGTCAAGTTGCTTATGAAGGTGCCAGCCAGGCACCGGTGGTCCCACGAAGAATGATACCATCTGCTCCTCTGTCTTCTGGTGTGACATTCTTCATCACATACCTGACCTCAGCCTCTGGAGACCCCACAGGACCAGGTTTGGATGACCAAACCAGAGCGCACATCCTCTCCAAGATCTTCAGTGAATCTTTTCCACTCTCCATTTGAGACGCATCCACACGGGCATGATGTTCATGAGATCTAGAGGGAATCTCTGTCACCTCAGTGCTCTTTGCTGGAGGGGCCTTCAGAACCATTTGAGTGGATTCTTGTTTCCCCATTAGACTGGAGTTAGGAAGAGCGATTGACAGAGAATGATTCTATTTCTCTCATCTAGTTCAGCACCTTTTCCAAAATAAGCATTTCCGTTTAAGCGTTGCTGGAAACCATTCATCCAGTTTCTGCTTGGACTCCTCTGAGGCAACCCATTCCTTTTTTTTTTTTTTTGACAGCTCTATATTTTAGAAGTTCTATATTCTTAGCTGGGAACTGGCATCACTGTATCTCTTTCTCACTTTGGCTCTAGTACTATTTTATTTTTCATTCCTCTTCTACTAGGAAAGCCTTCAAAAGTTAAAGGCAGTTATCAATTTCCCTAAGGTTTCTCTTTTCCTCATAAAACATGAAGGGTTCCTTTAGCAATTCCAAATATAACATGATTTCTATACTTGATTATCTGTAACTCTTGCTTGTGTCTCTTTTACTATTACCCATCTCAATACTGCCCAGGACTTTACCCATTAAATTTAAACATTAGGACCATCTTTTTTTAAAGACCATCTCTTTTGATGTGAGTACTAGATAATAACCCAGAATAAGAATCACTTCATGCTTGC
Organism: Lontra canadensis; assembly: GCF_010015895.1. NCBI lineage: Eukaryota > Metazoa > Chordata > Mammalia > Carnivora > Mustelidae > Lontra > Lontra canadensis. The sequence continues at coordinate 408,839 of NW_022631062.1, forward strand.
ACAGACTTTAATGGCATTTGGGCCAATTAGAACATCTAGAACATCTAAAAACATCCTGTTTTTTTCTTTTTCTTTTTCTTTTTCCTTTCCTCTCCTCTCCTCTTCTCTTTTCTTCTCCTCTATCTCCTTCCTTCCTTCCTTTTTCTTAAAAAGGAGCAGCTATTAAATAAGCCATTTCTCATCTCAGGATATGGTTGACATAGTACAAAAAGCATGGTACTTAGAATCAGAAGACATGCATCCAAGCTCTGGCTCTCACCACTTACCAACCTCGAACAAGTCACTGTCCTCTTTGGGCCTCCATTTTCTCACTTGGAAAACAGGACTCTTCAGAAGATCTGCCTTACCTAACAGATTGGGTTCTTTGGAAAATCAGGCAATACATATCAGACACTTTTCTTGATTGAAAACATGATATAAACTTTAGTAAATCTTGGATATTATTCCATGCCTGTGTTATTCCATTCATTAGGACAGTACCTATTCTGTTACCCCGTTCATCCAATCCTATTTAATTCTTGAAGATATTAAGTCTGAATTAATGCATTGAGATACTTCCTGAGTTCAGAAAGACAAAGTGAGTTAATAAGTTTTGAACATAAGTTTTAACCCTAGGTTTATTCTAAACCAGTTTCAAGATGATCACTCTCCTTTTAAAGTCCATTTTGGTTTTTATGCTTATACTTTGAGAAGAATTTGAGGCAAAAAGAGAAATAAAGTGTCTGAAAAGAATCTGTGAACAGACGTTGTTGTTTTGTGTGCCATCTTTACTGTTGTGTTTTTACATGTCTAACAAATAGAACATTGCAGATGGAGTTGAAATCTCCTTTGTCCTCCTTTCTGGTCCCATCTCCCATCCTCTCCAGAGTAGACTGCCGGCACAGAGAAGTATGCACCTGCCCAGTCCGTGTTTCCATGTTTGACCACACAGATAGACATCTGTGAACAACATATAGTAGTGCTCTGTGTGTTTAAAATGACATGGAGGCTATTGTACTATGTGTATCACATGGCAAATTGTTCTGTTTACTCAGTGGTACGTTTTAGAGCTCTATCTGTTGTTGAAACATATAGTTCATGTATTCATTCTAGGCAACATATTCAATCTATGCACATAGCATGCTCCATTTATAAATTCCTCTACTGACCAATATCTAGGGTGTTTCTCAGTTGTTTTGTAGTTAAATGGATGCTAAAATGCACATTATTCTAGAACTCTCCTAATGTTTCTGTGGCAGACTTTTCTCTGGGGTTAATCCCTCAAAGTGAAACTCTGGAGTTCCAGGCCATGAACATTTTTAATGATAATAAATGCTGTCAGATTGGTCTCCAGAATGGTTATATCCACTTCACTTCTACCAGCAGTGATGAAAGTTACTTTAGCCCTACATCGTTTCCAACCCTTTGTATTTATGGGTTTGAAGTAGCATCTCATCTTAATTTCTGACTGTGAGGGTTTCTAAATTCTATTTATTAGGCATTTATGTTTCTTGTTTTGTAAGTTGCCTGTTTCTATATAAATTCTTTTCCATATGCTGCTGTATCAGATCGCTATAAGTCAGGGCAGTGGCTTAAAACAACACAAACTTATTATCTTCTTTTTCTGGAGGTCAGAAGTCTAAAATGGGTGTCACTGGATTAAACTCAAGGTGATGGCAGGGTTGCACTTCTTCTAGAAGCTTTGGAGAAGAGTCCATTTCCTTGCTGTCCTGTGTCTTGCAGAATGTTTAGTAGCACTCCTGACCTCTGTCCACTAGAGCCTTAGACATTGCAAATGTCCCCAGGGGACAGAATCATCCCTGGTTGAGAAGCATTCATCTAGAACTTTATACTTTGAATTAGTATTCTTCTTTTCCTATGATACTAACTGAAGGTTTTGCCAAAGGGAGAGCTGGGTACAAAGATGGGAAAGAAAGATCCCTTATTATGTGGCAGTTAGAGTCATATAGATAAATTAGACAAGTATACATAAGACTTTAAATCTTAGTAAAATGAGATAACCTGCCACAAGAAGGTTTAACAAAAATGAAACAAATATGTATATTCTAGATCAGTTTATATTTGAGAACATGAGTGGAGATATCTCTAGTTAATAATATGCTTAGAAATAAGACTTCTGTCTATGTTTATTAGGTTACTTATAGATGAACATTGTTTCAACTTTCATACATACAAATGAAGTGAAGACCTCTTTTACATTTTAATCTACTTTCATTTTATATTAAAAAGAAACCATAATCACTTATTATAGATAGTGGATGAAAATAGGTTCTTTCAGATTTCACTGTGAACCTGAAAATTGGCTGAGAAAATAATTATGGTGTGAACAATTTCCAGATAATTATAGGATACTTCTATAATCTCTACAATTTTTCCTTTTTAAAAAGCCCAGGGTCTCATCAGGTTTATATTATTAAATTGCCCTAAAGATCCAAGACACTTGCAGTTAGAATTCTGAGTTTCTGTCTATCTCCTTCTACACTTGAGTATATCTGAAGAACCTAGATCATGTCTCCCAAATAAATCTTTCTTTTCTTGGTCCAACTGACTTAACTTTTTTTTTTAAAAAGATTTATCATTTATTTGAGAGAGAGAGAGAGAGAGCACAAGCAGGGAAGAGAGGGCAGAGGGAGAAACAGACTCCCAATCCAACAGGGAGCCCGACGTGGGGCTCGATCCCAGGACCCTGAGATCATGACCCAAGCCCAAGGCAGATGCCCAACCAACTGAGCCAACCAGGTGCCCCAACATTTTATGATTGTAAGATATGTCCAGATAGACCAAGGTCAGTATAATTACACACACAATTCACGAACCCTTTTGCCATTCCTGTTGATCGTGAAGATCCAAATTAACCCTGAGGAGTAGGAGAAGCAGGGTCTCAGAGTGGCAAGAGGAGACATGGTGAGCAAAGCCATGTCTTGAACATGCCTGGAAGGAACTGAGAGCTGGAGGAAGAGGGCTGAGAGGAGTCACAGGCCTTGCCAGCAGCTCCCGCTCTTCTCAGTTTCCACTCCTGGAAAATGAGGGAAGAAAGACCATGCAAAGGTGTGGATTCCATACTGTTTGGATACATGCCCAGACTTGCAGGAGGACAGGAGGACAGACTGCAAACCCACCCAGATGTACCTTTTCTGAGAATCAGAGAGACCTGTATGTTGGGAGAGGATGAAGTCAGGGAGAGCAGGCCTCTCTGGGGAGAGCTTTTGGTTTTTCAATTCACAAAGGGTAAAGGAGCCTTTCTACAATGTTAGCTCCGACATTAGAATTTAAGCACATTCCACTGGCAGAAAGTATAACTCTTACCAGGGCCACTTATAGCAGCCTACTCAGAGCAATCAAGTTTAATTCATTTTAAATATTAATAATGTCTGATTTTGCTAAGGCCTTCTGCCCAAGTTTCCTTGCCTGATGAAACTACCCAATTTTAGGGTCCACAGGGACAGTTAAAATACAGTGTGTTGAATGCTGCAAGAAGGTCACATGTAGAGAGCAGGAAGAACAGAAACCAGAGAAGATTGAAATATACATATATTTTTATTCTGGATTATCTTAATGTTATCATATAACTTGCTTATAATTTATATTACATTTTTTAAAAGATTTTATTCATGTATTTATTTGAGAGACAGAGAGAGAGGAAGCATGAGCCAGGAGAGCGGGGGAAAGGGAGGACAAAGGAGGGGGAAGAATCTCAAGCAGATTCCTCTCTGAGCACAGAACCCAGTGCGGGGCTTGATCTCAGGACCTGAGATCATGACCTGAGCTGAAATCAAGAGCTGGATGCTTGACTGCCACTCCGGCGCTCCTATATTGCAATTTTAAATAGACATTGGTTTTAATGTTTACTCTTTTGTGTATGTGCTACAAGATTTTTTATTAAGTTTCTTATTTTAATTCTGGTATTGTTAACATGCAGTGTTATATTAGTTTCAGGCATATAATACAATGATTCAGCAATTCAATACATTTCTCAGTGCTCATCATGACAGGTGTACACTTTAATCCCCATCACCTATTAGACTTTAGGTTTGTTTGTTTGTTGGTTTTTTTTTTCAGACTTTACCTTTAGAGCAATTTTAGGTTCACAGAAAAATTGAGCAGTGGGTACAGAGATTTCCCATAACCCCCCTGGCCCACACATGCACAGCCTCCCCCATTAGCAACACCCCCCACCAGAGTGGGACATTTGTTAGGGTTGATGAACCTATACTGACACATCATTATTGCCCAGAGTCCATAATTTACATTACAGTTCAACTTTGCTTTTGGACATATGCCTAATGAAATATGTCCATCATTACAGTATCATACAAAGTATTTTCAATGCTGTAAAAATCCTCTGTGCTCTACCTATTCATCCCTCTTTCCTTTCTAACCCCTAGCAACTGCTGATCTTTTCATGATCTCCATAGTTTTGCCTTTTCCAGAATGTCAGGTAGTTGGAATCATACAGTATGCAGTCTTTTCAGATTGGTTTCTTTCACTTAGTAACGTGCATTGAGGGTTCCACCATGCCTTTTCACAGCTTGATAGTTCATTTCCTTTAGTGCTGATGTCTAACTCAAAAGGTCGTTATGAGGATGAAATGACATAAACCAAATAAGGTCTTAATCCAGTGCCAAGCATATGGAGAATGTTTGGTAAAAGTTGTTATAATTATAGTTTGCACGTAAGATTTTAGTGGGCTGAGATATATATATACTCTTGGGGTTGAGGGATTCTGTATTTTATTTATACACTGCATATATATACATATACTAATTTTGCTTATTAAAAAAGGAAAATCTGTATTTTATCTCCTTGGCTCAGCTCAGGCTCTGGGTTTCATTTTAACGACAGCAACTTCTCTTTAATCAGATGATTTGGAATCTTCACAATAGAAAAGAGGCTCTTTTACTGATGTGGGCATCTTAAAATACATGTGCATATACATATAAAATCAAGATTCATAAGTGACAACGAACCCCTGAATTTTCTTTGAGATTTTGAGTAGCAGCGAGAGTTCATTCAACAAATACCAAGCATCTGTTGCTGAGAGGGCATGGCATGGCGCCTGGACAACTGTGGGAAGGAGGAGAGTATGTGGGAAAACCAGTCAGTTCTTATAAAGAAATGTTTCATGGGTTGTATAAGCAAAGTAGCTCATTTTAGAGGCAGAAACTACTGTCTTTCAAGATAAATGAGGATCAATGACACCCCGCATTTACCTTCAGTGTATATTTTGCCTTACATGAATATCCTCCTTGGTTTCTGGATTTTTCTTTTGAAAAAAAAAACAGAATACTGGCTGCAGTCCAAACTGAGAAATTTGGATATGAATCCTGGCTCCACCACTTACTCCGTGAGTGACCTTGAGAAACTCATTTGACTTCTCACTACTCATTTTTTTTTCCAGCACCATTTGTCAGCAAAAGGGAGTAAATGGTCTTTATTGGCTAGTATTATACATTAAAGGGCAAACAAACTCAATTTCTAGTTTTGTCCATTGTTTTTGCTTTTATTTTGGAAGGCCTTTTTGGGTAACCAAGTCCGCTGAATGCCTTCCTCAGTTAACTACTGTTGGAAATTCTATTAGTATTCAGGAAAGATAGCACGATTCACCAATTCCTTCAATTACTCTCAGTTATTTTCCTAAATGTAATAAGGGAGAATAGAGGCCATCCGGGAAGTTACCCAGTATTTCTTAAAAATGATTCGACCAAAGTGTTCATTTCTTGTAGAGCACATCTGAGATGAATCTGGGGGGAGACACACGCTTGCGTGTTTATCAACGTTCACCAGGCAAGTGCTCACAATGAAGATGACAGATGTGAGCTGAGTCATTTAGCCAACTCTTGCCACTCTTTCTTTGTTATGAACGAGATAACGCATGCAGAAGCCTTTGGAAATTCTAATACCCTGTGTAGAAAGAAAACATAGGAGAAATTTTATTATTGTGGAGTGGATAAAATAAAGCACATGGATTTTGTTTTTTGGAAAAAATCCTGTATATCAAGAAATACCACAAATATAAGGCAAACAAGAAAAAAATTAGTTGCAACACACATCAGAAGAACTCATTTATTTCCCTGCTCTATAAATTGGTCATGTAAATTAGCATGAAAAGAACAACAATTCAATAGAAAACTGGTCAAAGGTCACAGAGTTAGCTCATAGAAGATGAAGAACAAATGTCTTATAAATAAACAAAAGGACAAGGTTTTGCTCCTAGTTAAGAAAATGAAAAGAAAACAACAATTACCATTTTTGACCTCTTATACTGGCACACAATTTTAGATTTAGATCACACCAAGTTGGTGTAGGTTTGGGAAAACAGGTAGACCCTTGGGGCATTCTCTTTGAAGGTCAGTGTGTTAGTTTCTCCCCAACCAACAATTCCTTGTATAGGAATTTGTTTTCCATATACATATATATATATATATATGTATATATATATATATACATATATATATATATATGTACACACACACACACATACACACAGAAAACTGGATATTTGAGATTATTTACTGCAGCATGGTTTATAACTGTATGTGGCTGAAAATAAGCCTCACCATCCATCAGGTGGGACTAGTTAAAATCTGTTATGGGACAGCTGTACAATGGCAAAATCTGTAGTCGATTACCTGTCTGACTCTTGCTTTGGCTCAGGTCAGGATCTCATTATCTCAGGGTGGTGAGATGAGCCCTGTGTCGGGCTCCATGCTCAGTGCAGAGTCAGCTTGGGATTCTCTCTCTCCCTCTCCCTCTGCCTCCTCCCCCTGCTCACGTGTTCTCTCTCTAGGTCTCTCAAAATAAAATAAAATCTTTAAGAACAAAACAAGACAGCATATAGGGACTAATGGGACTAAGACATTTCAACTAAATGCAGTGTGTGGACTTTGAATCCTTATGATGGATCAACTTTAAAAGTTCATTTATGGAAAGGGGACCCTTCCTACACGGTTGGTGGGAATGCAAGCTGGTGTAGCCACGGTGGAAAACAGTATGGAGGATCCTCAAAAAGTTGAAAATAGAGCTACCCTATGACCCAGCAATCGCACTACTGGGTATTTACCCCAAAGATACAAATGTAGTGATCCGATGGGGCATACGTGCCCCAATGTTTCTAGCAGCAATGTCCACAGTAACCAAACTATGGAAGGAGCCCAGATGTCCATCAACAGCTGAATGGATAAAGAAGATGTGGTGTATATATACAATGGAATACTATGCAGCCATCAAAAGAAATAAAATCTTGCCATTTGCAACGATGTGGATGGAACTAGAGGGTATTATGCTGAGTGAAATAAGTCAATGAGAGAAAGACAATTATCATATGATCTCACTGATATGAGGAACTTGAGAAACAAGACAGAGGATCATAGGGGAAGGGAGGCAAAAATGAAACAAGATGAAGCTAGAGAGGGAGACAAACCATAAGAGACTCTTAATCTTAGGAAACAAACTGAGGGGTGCTGGAGGGGAGGGGGGAGGGAAGGGAAAGGGGGGGCTGGTCGATGGAGAAGACCTGCAACTATGAGAAACAAAACAAAATGAAACACCCCCATCGAAGCGGAAACGTGTTTAAATTCTTAGAATGGTTTCTTACTTTACATTGACCATCAATTGAATGTTTTCTCCTAAAAATGATACATTAGAGCGCTGTGAATTGTGTACGACGGATGAATCACAGACCTGTACCCCAGAAACAAATAATACATTATATGTTACTAACAAAAAGTGCATTTATAAAGTTATTGGGGGACATGTGAACACTGACTGGAAATTCTGATAATACTAAATCATTATTTTTTTAAGTTTGGTAATGATGTTCAAGTTATATTTAAAGAAGAGTCTTTCTATTTCAGAGTAGCCTAATAAACATTCTGGGGGAAGTCATCTGGTGTTTGGGATTTCCTTCACAGTCATCTATAGATTATGAAGGTAATAATATATTCAGCTCCAGGCAGGAAGGAGACCACAGATGACACAAGATTGACCCTGAGTTTAAGACAAATGTAGGCGTTGATGGGTACACGGGGTTTCAATATACTCTAGTTTTGCTACTTGAGTGCTTCCCTAATACAAGTCAAAACTGAAAGGTAAAACCTAAAGCCAAAAATGTTCAAATCAAAAGCTAAAAATTAAACAGAAACTAAAAATGAAAAAGCAAGGTGGATAATTGTCAGTGTAGTAATCTAACAAGTAATGTGCCCAGAAAAATTCTGGAAAGAAAGCCTGTTGCTGTTTTCCTTCTTGGGAAGGCTAATGGAGGCCCAAGATACTTACTTTTCAGTATTTCGATAATGTTTTAAAACAAAGCTATAAAAACACAGTGCTGTACAAATATTCAATCTCCTATTAGAAATAATGTATGCTGCAGTTAAGTCCAAAGGAGCAAAGGTTCTCAGCAGGGCTCTCCAATTAGCACATTTATTAATTTCAGGTCCTGCTCAGACTTCTACTGACGCTGTTTTAATTAAAGTCTTCAGCCTACTTGCAGTCATTTAGTATTTGGTAGAAAATGTTAGTTAGCTCTATTCTTTTATATTTATGTATCATTAAATATAAATATAATTAAAATATATATTGATGCATCTTTAATTAAAATATATATAATTAAATCTGAAGGCTTGATCTCATTCATTAAACTTTTATTGAAATACATATACATTTTTCAAATAAACGGAAAAATATAAAGAAATATAATGGACATCTATCATTTGATTTTTTCCCCATATTTGCTTCATCTATTTGTCTAAAGTATTTTCAAGTAGCTGAAAGACGTTTTGACAGCTCACCCTTAAATAGCTCAATATGCATCTCTCAGCTATGTCCAGTCTCCTAATAAGCCCATTAAAGGCATTCTTCATTTCTGTTACAGTGTTTTTGAGTTGCAACATTTCTTTTTGGTTCTTAGGATTTCCATCTTTTCTTACATTGCCCATCTGTTCGAGCATGATGTCTGTCCATTAGAGCCCTTAGCATATTAATCACAGTTGTTTTGAATTCCCGGTCTGATAATTCCAATATCCCAGCCATGTCTTTTTCTCTTCCTTGCTCTGTCTCTTCAGACTGTGTTTTTTGTCCTTCAATATGTGTTCTTAGGTTTTCTCAATAGCCAGACACAATGTACCAGGTAAAAGAAACTGTGATAAAAACAAGCCTTTAGTAATTTGGTGATACAGTATGGTGGTGGCGAAGTATTTTATAGTCCTAGGATTAGGGTTCCCCCCCCCTCAAATGGCTGTAGAATTTATTTGCTTGATCAATAATGGTCCTGGCAAAAATTAGTTCTAGGATTGGGTCTTAATATTTAGGGAGCCTGTGCCTCTAGACTGTGAATTTCACAAGTCTTTCTCAGTTTCCCCTTTCTCCCCAAGTGGAACAGGATGGCTAGAGTGGGCTGGATATAGTCGGGTGTTTCCCTTTCCCCAGGACATTTGGGTTCCTGTTAAGTGACTTTTCCGGAGGGTAGACCTATGTTAAGAAAAACAGAGCACTCCTGTGTATTTCAAAATGGTTCCTTTCCTCCTCTCCCTGTTGGAAGCACGATGGGATTTTTCTCCAGAATTTCCTGTGGGATCCTGGTCTAGCTCCTGGAGTTAAACCTCACGAGTGTGAGGGCCCTTCTGTGACTGGGTCCCCCTAGACTTGGTAACTCTCGGATTTGTGCGCTCTGGCCTCTAGCAGCTGGTCAATTACAGTTGGTCAATTACAGTTCCGCTTTTCCTGCTCCTACCCTGGTTCCCGAGGCTGCAGCTCCTGTTTCTGCTCCGGTGAGTTGTGACTCTCCTTATTGGCCTGTTTCTCCAATTTGGGGATTTGCCTGTGACCTTACTTTCTCACAGATCTGAGTTGGTTTTGCAGTTTGTTCACTTTTTCACTTGTAATGTTAGGATGGATTGGTGACTTTCAGGCTCCTTATAAACGGGACCAGAAACTGCCAAGTCCCATTTCTCTCTGTCTCTCTCTCTCTCTTTTTTCCTCCATTGACTGGAAGAGGGCCCCATTGGAGATTTAGGGATTATTCCCCTAAGGAGACAGAAAGAATCGCCCACTGACCGCACTTAACTGTTTTTTTCCAGGTTTCCTGCCGCCTCAAACTGGCGGCTCTCCCTCCCCTTTAGCAGATGCTGCTTCACATTGTCTCAGTGGCCCACAAGCCTGTCGGGTGCTCTCAGCAGAGACATCCAATGATTCAGTACTTATTGACCACTTGGCCTGAGTCCAGAATTCCCAGATTCCCTCTGCTCACGAGGCCACTCATGAAAGGGAGTCCCTTTTTTGTAATTTCACCCATGATGCTTTCTGCTGTGTACACATCCTGCTGTAGAACTCTCGGCTTATGCGTGCCAGCCTATATTGTGAGAAGATTGTAGTTGTTTGTCCAAAGCCTGGTCTGATTCATAGGGTCCAACCTGAAGCTGCGCTTCAAATGATAGTTCCGTAATAGTTCCTCTTACAGGACTTGTTCCCGTTTTACCTCGTGGAGTCATTTCCCTTGCCCCGCTGTGCCCTGTACTTGCTCTAATATGGAAGTTGGAACTTCCGGCTTGGTTCACTGCACATTAGACATTTACTGGGCAGAATACTTCATAAGTGATGGTGTGTGTTTCCCACTGCATCACCTCAGGGGACTCATAAGATCTGATTGTCCCATTATTATTTGAAAATGCTGACTGATCACTGGGTTAAAGTGGTGACAGCCCAATCCCTTGTAAAGTTACATTTTCCCCCTGGCAAGCAGCTTGTAATCTCTGGGGTGATTCTTTGATACCATGTGATTATCCAATTCCCCATTAACATTTTACCTAATGACTTTAACATCTGTGGTTAATCCTTGCCCTAATGAAGGACTACATAAGAGGCTACCGATTGGTGGTTTTTTACATCAATCATTCCTTCTACGTTCATCAGCTGTTACTCTCCTTTGAGAAAGAACTTTCTCGCCAGTTGTGTCAATTTGATTACACTGAGACATAGTTCCTTTTGCAAACCAGGATAAATGTTTTCTTCAGTACAAATTCCAAAGTAAGAAGGAGGTGTAGTAATCTTTGTCGGTGATGGCAAATGTGTGTTTCGTTGCTGTTTTCTTCGGGCACACTCGTGGATTTTAATATAGTTAATGCATTTCAGTCAGCGATAGTCACATTTTTCAGAAGGCATGTGATTTTCATTTATTGCAGGAGAGATTGATAAATATGCCAGCTAATTTTGATTAGAATATTATGAAAATTAGTTTGCATTCAAGTGTATATCTTTGTTGGGTCCATGGTCAAAGGAGCGAGACTGATACAAAGCGAAGGTCAAGCAAAGCTTTATTTCGCGCCAAGCATCGAGAATCAAACTGACCGGCCAGGGCCGTCTCTTGCAAAGAGGCAACCCCTCCCAGCCTCACAGACTAACTTTTATAGAGTAAAGGCCATGTGGTTGAGCCTGGCCACACACACAGGTGGCCAATTGAATTACAATTCACCCTATAGTAGTTATTTGAACTAGCCTATCACTCTGGTCAGAATTGGCGCCCAAAAGGTAGGGCCCACATTCTTGGGTGGTTAGGGAGGTGCTTTCCTGATTGGATGTCTCCACCTGGCTTGGCTCATCCTTGTATTCTGGGCTCTGTTACCTCCCCCTGACCTGACATGTCCTGGTATATGGGCTCTGTTATCAGGGCCTGGTCATATTTTTCTGGTTTCCCAGACTTGTTTCTAAGTAAGTTCCTCTGGGGGGGCAGGGTCAATCTAAGTTTACTGCATAAACAACAAAATGGCTCGCTCTGGCTAAGTAGGCCCTTACAATCTTTATTCTGTTGTTCGATTTTTAGCCCCAGATCTGGTTAGTTTTTGAGTACTTCCTTACTTTCTAGCTCAACAGGCCGTCCCGTGTTCACCTAGCATTTCCCATATCCCATATCTAGACACCACTCTTTCTCTAAGAAGTACTGCTTTTTTTAGTATTTAATGGCCTTTAGGAATCATAGTTTCTGGTATCTCATTATTTCCAGGTGCTATCAGCAGACAGCCTTAGCACACACACACGCAATGAGTTTACATTGATTTTTACAGCATTCAGTTATTTGGTTTTATACTTAGGACTCTTTTCTCTTACACTGAAAGATTTTGGATTCTATCATTTATTTATTTTATTCTTTAATATACAAAAATGGCTTCAAAATAGTAATACAGTATGACCACTAACCATAAAGCTTCTGAATACAATTTAAGATTTTTTTTCTTTTTCTTATGATGTATCACCGAGGATGCAAAACAAAATGCTGTGTTTTAGAGACACTTGAAATAATTATTTCCTATGGTTATAATGCCAGTTTGATATATAGCTGGGTTCATTTGTTTTAGTTTGTTTTCAACTTGAGGAATTACTATTTTTTTGACATTCTGAAATGTTTCTTAGCTTTTTTTAAATTACAGAGGAACCCATTAGTTTTTATGGGCATGAGTACCTAGCCTCCTTTTAGTTAATGTCCCTGTGGATATCTACACAGAACGTCTAATCTTAGAATTTTTGGTTGGTTCTCCCAGCTCTCGATAATGGCCTCTGTGTCAACTTTTCTAGTAATTAGGCTCTTATAAATATACAATTACAGATACTTACTGAATTTGATAAGTGCCTGAAATTATTTCATCTATAGGCACCTGTTTTAATTCCCTCCTCCCCCCAAATTCCAATTCTTTTTCTTTTCTTTCCTTTTTTTTTTTTTTTTTTTTTTTTTTTTTTAGAGAGAACGCACCTGTGCATAGGAGCCAGCCCTTGAGTAGGGGGAGAGGCAAAGGAAGAGGGAGAGAGATCGCCTCTGCAGGAGGCACCACACCCATCCTGGAGCCCCAGGCGGGGCTCCATCTTAGGACCCTGAGGTCATGACTTGGGACCAAATCAAGAGTGGGACACTTAACAGACTGAGCCCCCCAGGTGCCCCCAGTTATTTTTTTTTCAATAGGCTTGGGGGTTTTAAACGATTGGTAGAATAGCAACTGAAAGAAGACTCACAGGCTCTAAAGAAAGAGGAAGTAGGGGTGCCTGGGTGGCTCAGTGGGTTAAAGCCTCTGCCTTTAGCTTGGGTCATGATCCCGGGGTCCTAGGATGGAGCCATGCATCGGGCTCTCTGCTCAACAGGGAGCCTGCTTCCTCCTCTCTCTCTGCCTGCCTCTCTGCCTACTTGTGATCTGTGTCTGTCAAATAAATAAATAAAATCTTAAAAAAAAAAAAAAGAAAGAGGAAGTAGCCGAAGTCCCCTGGCTAGGTCTCCTGGAGAGGAGGTTTCTCACCGCAGGACTTTTCAGGGGCTGCACACCCACGTGGCTGAAGGAAATATTGTTTACAGCTGGCACCCTATTGATTGGTTTCCCTGCCTGACTAGTCATAACATATTTTTAATAACGTTCCTGTTTGGAGGCCTTAAGATTTCATTTCCCAAATCAATTCCTGTCCTTGTCGGGATCTCTTTCAAATAAAGATAAGCAAGAACAAACTTCTTATGTGATTAGAAACTTCATAAGGAGTCTGCTGAGCAAATCTGAAGCAATTGAGTTTTCTTCATATCCTTTTATCCAAGAAGATTAAATACAGTCGTTTTCCAGTGCAAGCTAATTAGCGTCTCTCTTGTGTCCGGGGATGGAACACACATTTTGCTTTCATAAAGACAACACGCTTTTCATGGTAATGTGCCTCTGGCTCCAGAGGAGAATGAGAAAAGTTGCTGTTGAAAAATTGATTGCCTTCTTTCCCCCCTCTAGATTATAGAATCAAATACTGAAGGTTTTCTGGCAATGTGTAATTTGGATGTCCTTTACCTTTGAAGAGTGAGGGTGGAAAAGAGCAAAGAAAGAACTCAATGAAACATTAAAATCCCTTTTGAAAAATATGGGCCCTAGAAATAAAACTCAGAAAATAAGAAATAACAAGTGGAAAATATGTACCTCATTTTTGTTAAGGGCTGTACCTGTGATTTTTAAAATAAGGATTTTTTTTTTCCTATCCAAAAATGTGATTCCCCAACACAAAATACTTGGTAGCGGTATTAGCATAGTTAAATAGCTACTTATAAATAGATGTTGGAAGTCCAAATTCGTCAGCCTATCTGGAAGACAGACTGGAAATGTGCCTCAGAAAGCTAGATACTCATTTCCCAGGAATATATTCTAAGGACATGATAGGAATGTAAGCGTCAATTTATGGAAAACAATAGTCATTGTAATACTATTATGGCAGAGAATTAGAAATAAAAGACATGTAAAGACAAAAATGGTTATAGAAATTTGGTATATCTATGTAGTAAAATCTTAGGTAGCTTTCAACTATTTTGAAAGAACGTAGGATGGCATGGGAAGTGTTTATAGTGAAATAAGTGAAAAGGGAAGATATAAGGGTTACAATTTTGTAAACAAAACAAAAAGCAGAAAACATTCTATCCCCACTCTTTCCCTCACACTTCCGTACACATAAATGAAATACTGGAAAGAAATACACTAACACATAAAAATAACTTGATTTATTTCTTTATGACTTGAGTATTTTCCAAATTTTTAACAATAATGATATATTACTTTATACAAAGTAAATGGAGGATGATTTCTAGAATATTCATTGGAACAGGCATATATACTTTCATCTTCCAATTAATACCCACCAAAATGTACACAGGAAAATCTTAACTCCAGTCCTTACTTGGAAACTAGGAAAAGACCCTAACTCTTTACCAAGTGTCTGGAGAACAGTGACCAGGTACAATAAAATTAGTCAAAGTTGAGAAGACTTTGGAGCCAACAACACTTATGCCTGCGTGTGAGGCTGGCGCTAGAGGTCTAAAGGCGATAGAAGGTTCTAAGGACCAGTCCAAGGTAGAGCTGAGGTGTGAGTGGTCTTTAGCAAGAGTGATGAGGAGAATTACTTGTTTAAGCCTTTAAAGTCTCTAGTTTGCAGCTGAGTCTAAATTTTCTTGATACAATGACATAAACAATTTTAATATGAGTAATTGGGTTAAAAATCACAGAGGCAGTCACACAACTGGGGGGTGAGGAGAGTTAGAATTTTCCCTCATCTCCCAAAAAATTGTTAGGAGATATCATTCCATTTCCATTTAACATTTAAAAAATTAATATATTGTATACAGGTGATGTGTGTTTGTTAAAATTATAATTTAAAATAAAATATATACCTATAAACTTACCAGAGAGGGACTAAGAGCTAACAAAAGAATTATGCATGTTATGCTCCCCCAAAAATGGGTCCCTGATTAAAGGAGGGAGACTGATAAAAAGCGAAGGTCAAGCAAAGCTTTATTTCGTGCCAAGCATCAAGAATCAAACTGACCGGCCAGGGCCGCGCCTCTTACAGAGAGGGTGACCCTTCTCTGTTTCACAGACTAGCTTTTAAGGTCAAAGGCCATGCCGTTGGGCCTGGCCACGCCCAGGTGGCCAATGAGATTTTAACACACACAGGAAACTCCACAGTGATGCTAGGTGACCAACTGAATTACAATTTACCCTGTAGTAGACATTTGACCTAGCCTATCACACCTTGGTTAGAATGGGCGCCCAAAAGGCTCCCAAAGGGCAGGGCCCTTACTCCTTGGTAGCTAGGGAGACAGTATGCAACCTCCCACTGACCGGATGTCTCCACCTGGCTTGATCCACCCTTGTATCTGGGCTTTGTTACCTGGAGCTGGTTTCCGGGACTTGTTTTTAAGTAAATCCCCTGGGGAAAGGGGAGCAGGGACAGTTTAAGGATTAAACAAGGTTATTGTTTAACCTTAATGGAAGCCTCTTGCTAAATAGGTCCTTACGTGCAAAAAAGAAAAAATAAAAGGAAATGTCAAAAAGCACTTAAAAAGTAAATACCATGGAAAATTTATAATCAAGCATTTGTTTTCTTATAATATATAAACTCTTTTCCATTTAATAAGATAAAGTTCCAAAATGGGTGTTTAAAAAACAAAAGTACATACTCTGTGCAAGAAAAAACTATAATACAATTATATGCTGAATGTAAGAGAGAAATGCATACAAATGAATTGGATTAAATGATTTAAAAATAAAAGAATGTGGGAAATACATTAGGCTGATACAAAGCAAATAGGACTTCATTAGTGATTAAAGAACATTTAGCAGGACAAAAGGGTCATTTTAAAACAATGAAGGGTAAAATCCACAACAAAGATGCACCTGTCAGAAGCCATTATATCCCAATTCACATAATAAGAAATAAAAAAAAAAGTTTTGCAAGAAATGGGATAATAGTGGAAGAATATAACCTCTCTGTGTGACAGATCAAGTACGTAATAAGAAATTAAGTTCAGATTCCTCTCCTTGCCTATTCCTGCCTTTCTTAGTATCAGAAGCCCCTGATAATTGGTAACACCAATGTGCCCAGAGTACAAATACATGGCATTGTTCAGCATTCCTTGAAGATGGGGGAGGCTCAGTAAGAAGTAAGCAGAAATTGTGGGTCAGCTTTCCTGGAAAGTTTTTTTTTTTTTTAATTGCCATAAGAACACTTAACATGACATCTGTCCTCTTAACACGTAAGTGTACACTATTGTTGACTAGAGAGACCGTGTGTGCAGCCGATCTTCAGAGCTTATTCATCTCTCTTAACTGAAATTTTATGTCTATTGATTAATAACTCCCCATTCCCTTCAATTCCTGGCAACCGTCATTCCAGTCTTTGAGGTTATGAAATTGACTGTTTTAGATTCCTCCTATAAATGGAATTGCACTGTACTTGTCTTTCCACGCCTGGCTTCTTTTCACTTAACATAATGTTTTCATTATGTAGCACGGTGCAGAATTTCTTTCTTTTTGAAGGCTGTTTGAGCAAACATCGATTTGAAGGGGGCAGTGTTGCAGTGGAATTGTTCGGGGGACTCCAGCAACAGGAGCTAAGGGAAGTGTTTTTACAGAGGAGATGCAGAGGCGAAGCATATATATGTATATGTATATGTATATTGTGGGAGGCCGCAATAAGGCTTGAGACGAGGACCAAACCAGGCCCTGACTTGTGCCTCCTTTAAAGTCCGAATAACCTAACAGAAGGTTTAGGACGGAAAAGTTGAGTAGCACTGAGGAAGGGTCTGTGCTATGTGTTGTGCGCTCGCCTATGTGACTTCCCACACGCTTGCTAAACAAATGAGAACAATTCGGTTGGGGTCAAAAGTTCATTGCTGGTCCTTGCTGCCCTAATACTGCTCATAAATTACTTTCAGGTTTGCTGTATCAATACAGAACAATTGTACTATCATCAGCCGTTTGGCGTCATGAGGTCTGCTTATAGTTAAATGTGAAACTTATTATGGGAACTCGTGGTTGTTTAACTAGACACAGGTGTATTGCTTCTCCTATCACTATATATATGGCCTTAATGCTTTGAATAAACTTAGCACTGTTGGACATCCTCCTCAGTGCTCCTCCTACCCCCATCTCTTTGTCTCTTAAGTTCTTTTCACCATCCTCTTCCCCTCACGTTCCTGGTTGATTTGTCGCACTGGCCACGAAAGTATATGTATACATTTTTTTAAAGTAAACTGTACCCGTAGTGTGGGGCCCGAGCTCACAACCCCAATATCAAGAGTCATATGCTCTACCTCCTGAGCCAGCCAGGTACCCCAAGCAAGGAGATTATTTGATTGGCTGTAGCTTAAGTGGTTACCTCATTTGGGAAAGCCTAGTTGGCTGTTTATAACTGGTGGTTCTTCACTTTTGATTTCTTTTTTTTTTTTTTAAAGATTTGATTTATTTGACAGAGCAAGAGAGGGGGAGAGAGTACAAGTAGAGAGAGCAGCAGAGGGAGAGGGAGAAGCAGGCTCCTGCTGAGCAGGGAGCCCATCATGGGGCTTGATCCCAGGACCCTGAGATCATGACCTGAGCTGGAGGCAGCTGCTTAACCAGCTGAACCCCCCCCCGCCCCAGGTGCCCCTAGTTTTAATTTCTTAACCTTGAGGCATTGATAGGAATTGACTCTGGCTTTGGATTCATTCTGCTTACGTAGGCTGTCAAAGCGTTATTGCTAGGTCTAATAGCCTCCCTATTTAATTACATTTTATTTTTTATTTTAAAAAATAATCCCAAGATCAGGAGTCATACGCTCCACTGACTGAGCCAACCAGGCGCCCCTCCTGGATTAATTACTTTAACAAAGGCCTAATAGTTTTCTTTTATGTGTACACGTTTTTCTTATCCAGTCACCTGTTGATGGACATTTAGGTTGTTTCTACATGTTAGAAACATCTTATTACAAATAGTCTTACAATGAACATGGGAGTATTCAGTCTCTTTGAGAGTCTGATGTCAATTCTTTTGAATATGTACTCAGAAGTATGGATCCTATGGTAGTTTTATTTTTAATTATTTGAGGAGCCTCTGTGTTGCTTACCATAGTGGTGGCACCATTTTGCATTCCCACCAACAGTGTGCGTGGGTTCCAAACTGAGGGGCGCCTGGATGACTGAGTTGGCTGAGCGGTTGCCTTCAGCTCAGGTCACGATCCTAGGGTCCCAGGGTCGAGTCCCAGGACTGAGTCCCGCATCGAGCCCTGCATCCAGTCCACATCTGGTTCCCTGCTCGGCAGGGGGTCTGCTTCGCCCTCCACCTGCCCCTTCCCACTCTTGTGCTCCTTCTCTCTCTCTCAAATAAATAAATAAGATCTTAAAAACAAAAGTTTTGTGGGGCACCTGGGCGGCTCAGCAGGTTAAGCCTCTGCCTTCCCCCAGGTCATGATCTCAGGGTCCTGGGATGGAGCCCTGCATCGGGCTCTCTGCTCAGCAGGGAGCCTGCTTCCCCCTCTGCCTGCCTCTCTGCCTACTTGTGATCTCTCTCTCTCTCTGTCAAATAAATAAATAAAATCTTTAAAAAAAAAAAAAACCAAAAGTTTTGAAGGAGACTGGTTCAGATGAGAAGTCAGTGGCCTTTTTCTATCCTGTTTTTCTCTTCTTTCTTGACCTGATAGGTATTTTTTCGTTGACCTTTCACTATAGTAATTGTAATTTATAATTGTTGATACCCAAATATTAAAAAAATTATTGAATTTCTAGAATGAAAACTAGTTAAGATGTTCTAGTCACATACTGGTAGATTTTTTAGGATATTTAATATTTTTACATCACAGTTGAAGGGATTTAGCTGTAGTTTTCTAGTGCTTTTTTAATCAGCTTTTGGTATTGTTATTTTATATTTATCTGATAAATACAGTCTGATCTTACCCTGAGGAATTCCCTTCCCCCATGCCTTAAGATTCTTAGAAAGTGTCTCTGTCAGGGCTCTCCAACTTTTTCTTCCTTAGCAGCATGGGAGAAAAGATAATAAATCCAGAAGGCAAAGAGAAGCAAAGTACAGTGAGTACAGTGAGAAATCATTAGAGATCGATCCTGGATGATATTTCAGCCTGAGGATCCAGTCATTGTTGATCTACCCATTAGATTTTCAGTTACATTATCCAGCAAATTCCCCATTTTGCATAATTAATCTGAATTTGTTTTTATCACTTGTGGTCAAAGATTCCTGATCTACAGCCTCAACATACATTGATTGGAACTGATTAAAAATATCATGGCAGATAAATGCAGTAAAGAATTGTTTAGCCTCTAGAAAAAAATGTTATAAATCATTGATATGGAAAGGTGTTCATGACACATTACTGAGAATAATTAGTACTTGTAGTATGATTCCATTTAAGTAAAATAACATAGATACATATATGTGTGTGTATGTGTATATATGTAATTTTTAATACTCAGTGTTAAAAGAACTCAGAAAAGAAGAAAGCTGAGAAGTTTGGTGAAGCAAATCAGAAATGGGCTGTTGAGTTGTTTGTTCTTCCATGTGGCTTTATTTAAGACTGAGTAATGGGAATTTTAGGAATTGAACTTATGTGATAAATGGTTAAAAAAAATCAGAGTATGTCTTCATTGGAGAAGTGTCTGTTCATATTTTCTGCCCATTTTTTGATATGATTATCTGTACTGCTCCAGTGAAGACATACAAATGGCTATCAGACACATGAAAAAATGCTCATCATCACTAGCCATCAGGGAGATTAAAATTAAAACCACATTGAGATACCACCTTACACCAGTTAGAATGGCCAAAATTAGCAAGACAGGAAACAACATGTGTTGGAGAGGATGTGGAGAAAGGGGAACCCTCTTGCACTGTCGGTGGGAATGCAAGTTGATGCAGCCACTTTGGAGAACAGTGTGGAGATTCCTCAAGAAATTAAAAATAGAGCTTCCCTATGATCCTGCAATTGCACTACTGGGTATTTACCCCAAAGATACAGATGTAGTGAAAAGAAGGGCCATCTGTACCCCAATGTTCATAGCAGCAATGGCCACGGTCGCCAAACTGTGGAAAGAACCAAGATGCCCTTCAACGGACGAATGGATAAGGAAGATGTGGTCCATATACACTATGGAGTATTATGCCTCCATCAGAAAGGATGAATACCCAACTTTTGTATCAACATGGATGGGATTGGAAGAGATTATGCTGAGTGAAATAAGTCAAGCAGAGAGAGTCAATTATCATATGGTTTCACTTACTTGTGGAGCATAACAAATAGCATGGAGGACAAGGGGAGTTAGAGAGGAGAAGGGAGTTGGGGGAAATTGGAAGGGGAGGTGAACCATGAGACTATGGACTCTGAAAAACAATCTGAGGGGTTTGAAGTGGCGGGAGGTGGGAGGTTGGGGGAACCAGGTGGTGGGTATTAGAGAGAGCACGGATTGCATGGAGCACTGGGTGTGGTGCAAAAACAAGGAATACTGTTATGCTGAAAAAAAAAAATCAGAGTAGTCCCATAACTGAATTTGTTGTTTGTCTCTGAAAGGAGAGCTGTGTTGCTCAGGTGTGAGTTCAATGCACCCCTCTGCCTCTCTGAACAGAAATTAAAAGGGTGAGATACAGAGCAGAAAGGAGGGAATCTACCAAATGAGACAGGTCATACGTATAGTTCTCTGGTTGGGACGAGGGCAGGCTGGCTGTGATAGGATGCCTTTAAGCTGATTCCAGGAAGCTGATTTCAAACAAGTTTGGGATGGATTCCTTACGTGTCCAGTGGGCCCAGGGTCAGTTGCTGGAAGTGCTCATATTCTCATGCTTGATGCCGAATAGACTTTTCCATTAGTAGATGTCCCCTGACTTCTGTTGAGGCCATATGGTTGCAACACATCTTTGTAATGGAGTAAGTGTTTGTATCTACATAGCATGTCAGTTTTCCTTGTGATCAGCCTGTGAAGAGGCTCATTTGGCTCATTAAATGAGGAGTGAGATGGCCACTATGACGGAGTAAGGAATTCTTCTGTTTCTGGAACCTAGGGTCAAAATTAGACTTGTTCCTCGTGGTGGGAAGTGTCATATGCCATATGGAGGCTGGGAGCAAGGCTGAGAACTCCCCTCCTTGAGGGACTCTAAAGATGGGTCTTCATTTGGGTACTGCTATCAAATGATTCTTCTTCTTTTTTTTAATTGTGTTATGTTAGTTACCATACAGTACATCATTAGTTTTTGATGTAGTGTCTTTTGATTATCACCAGCTTTACAGGAGAGTCTTGGGAAAAGGCATAGCCTGGTTTGTGATATGCTGATAAGAGATCTGGAAAAGGGTATGTTCCTAGTGTGACAAGGATGGTGATGGGATGATAGCATTCCATTGTGGAAAGTTAAGAAGCAGCAGTGGTCACCCAGCAAGGATAGCCGTTCCCTGCAGAGCCAAGACCCAGCTCACAGTACTCTGTAATAGGGGCGGCAGCAGGTTGGCCATGTAACAGGGATGCTGGAGTGGAGTACACTCCCCATCACATGTGAGGTGCTCCCTGAACTTCTGATAAGACTGGTGGAGGACCTTTGGCAATCAAGATATATACGTGCATGACCCCAACAGTTACACTTAGGTGTGTGTGTGTGTGTGTAGACCATGAGAGACAAAAGTGGAGGGGAAATTGAGAGTGAGCAATTCAGAAGGATGTCTAAATGTTCCAAATTAACTGTGGTGTGACTTCAACTGATTTGTAATTTCCTTGTGCTTTTCTGATTCTTTGACTTCTCTTTTTGAATAATGAGAAGAGGTCACTAAAATATGTAGACATGGGCTGAAAAAGGAGCCAAATTCCCGGGTTACCAGATTTAAAGCAGCACTTAGTAGGAATTAAATTTTCTATTTTGTGTCTAATTTTGGAATAGATGCCACTTTGGAAAATACTCCTCACAATGTGGAAAAGCCAGTGGGTTCTTTCATAAGACAAGGGCTCAGATTTTCTCCTTCCCAGTCAATAGCTAACATGCATAACCTCAGATGAGTTTCTTTACTTCCTGAAACAATTTCAGTTGCCAGTGAAAAGAGAAAGGTAATTTCTACCCTATGGAGTGGTAGTAAGGTGTAGTTGAGTTGTATGTACCTGCTATGAATTATTACAAAAATTTGGGGTTTTATTAGTGTTATTATTATTGTTGTTACTCATATTGGAATTATGATGATGTCAAATTTCAGGGAAATAATTTGCTTTCCCATTTGGACATCTGGCTGCTAAAAATGATGAAAAGGCTTAATACAGGCTGTCAAAAGAACACAAATAAAACTTGGGTCAAAAAAGAGGAATTGAATTTGTGAACTGGAATTTAATATGTAATGCATGAAATGCCTTACAGAGATGACTTAGAGCACTCAATAAAGGCCTGTTGGTTGATTTGATTTAGAACAGCAAAATCCATGAAAATAAACACTGACCCATCTACCCAGGAAGGGCTTTGCAAATCAAATAGCTTTTGGTCAACAGGCCTGATGACAATATGAGAAATTCAATATAGTTCACATCTACTTTCATATATTGGATTGGAATATTGAGGCTTTTTTTGTAGGACTCTGTGGCGGAAATTGAGTGTTTCAGCTGCAAGTTGAAAGTATGAGTCAGTTTAGTGAGCAAAGAAATATATGTTGTATTACTGCTTAGGAATATGATGTGGGGTGTAAATTGTGTATGTGGGTGAGGCATTAATAAAATACCATGAGCCAAAATACATTTATTCTGGTCAAATGTTCTAAAAACTATTTGCAAGGCTCTTTTTAAAATATGGCAGGCTCCAGAACCCCTACAGCCCAATAAAAGGACAGAGCTCAATAAAAAGTGGGCAAAAGACTCAAGCAGACACTTTTCTAAGGATACTGTATGAGCAGTCAATAAGCACATGAAAAAGTCCTCAACATCATTAGTCAACAGGAAGATTCAAATTAAGTGCAAATGTGTGAGATACTCCCTGGGACCTCTGCTATGGTTCCAGGGACTACCACTACCCACCAGAATGGCTAATGGTAAAAACAATGACCAGACCACGTGTGGCAAGGGTGCAGAGGTTGAATTCCCTCATACATTACTGGTGGAAATGTGAAATGGTACAGATGCTTGGGAAAACAGTTTAGTTTTCTTATACAGTTAAACACCAACTGGGGTGCCTGGGTGGCTCAGTAGGTTAAGCATCCAACTCTTGATTTCCATTCAGCTCAGGATCTCAGGGTTGTGAGATTGACCCCTGCATCAGGCTCTGTGCTGGGCATGGAGCCTACTTAAGATTCTCCTTCTCCCTCTGCCTCCCCCCTACCATGCATGTGCTCTTTCTCTCTCTCTCTCTCTCTTTCAAACAAACTAATACAACCCCCTCCTCCCCAACACACACCTACTTTTGTCTTAGCAATTCTACTTCTAGATATTTACCTGTAAGCAGTGAAAATGTATTTTCAACAAAGTGGAATTGAACAAGCTCTGGCTCAGAGTTATGTCCTGGGGGGTGAAGCTAGTGGGTTCAGTCTTCTTTCTGAGCTCTACTTCATTTCACAAGGATTTGTGGGATTAGGTGATTTATAAGGTTCCTTAAAGCTCTACTTTCTAGGAAATACTCCCTTGGGATGTGACTCATATTGCAGAAGTCATGCAAGCTTGGCGTACTTGCTGCCATCATAAGGGCTCAGATGACAAGTTGTTCCAAATGTTTGGTAGCTCTTCAGGTGTTGTCTCCTTTTCAGGGAAAGCTCTTCTGATCTTCTCCCCATCAGGGCTTAAGGAGAATAAGGATAGAGGTGTGTTAATATATTTAGAGTCGCTCTGATCATGTGTGTGAATATGTTAAGAAACCCATTCACTAACAAGTATGGATAATCAAAACCATATAAACATATGAACTAGATGACATTTTAAAATAGATGCCTTTTGTTTCATGAAGATATTTAGAAGTAAAATAAGTTTGTCATGTCACCTAGCAAAGCTCTTGATGGTTCTATTTAAGGAACAGAGAAAAATGGTGTAAAACTAGAAGTAAGTGTATCAGTATGAATCAAATCCATTTTAAGTGTGTGATATTAACTGTCTCCAATCTATGTGGAGTTTATTCAACAGAAGCAAACTTTGGCCCAAGTCTCAAATCATTCACTGATGACGATAAATCAGTGGAATCTGAAATTGAGACTCTTAGGCATTTAATGTCCTCTAAATAAAATTCAAGCAGTTGTTTCTAAAACTGATCCTTGACCTACCACAGTGTGGCCATTTTACCCTGCAAGCTGAATCATGTTAGCAGGAGTCATCCTCTTTTTCATTTCTGAATCAATATTTGTCATTCATTTTTAAGTAACCATTCTTTAAGCTGCTATTGCTACCACGGTCAATGAATCTTTGACATCATTTAGATTTGTACGCCTTAAAGAGCCCTCCACAAATTATGTAAGCTTCTCCATCATCCACTGACCTTGCACTTGCCCCTCATTACTCACTCTATTGTTAATAGCTATCCAGACTGTCTTTGCATACATAAATAGCTATTTTTTTCCTTATATAAGTGAGGGCTGAAAATCACTGAGGTGGATGGTAGGGAATAGAAGAAGGCAGAATATTGGGAATAATGGGCTTTTTTGTTCCGTTGAGATACATGAGTGGGAGTGGAAAGAGATCCTAGAATTAATTTGTATTTTCTCACAGATGTTTGGCCTGGAAGTTAAAGAATCTTAATTAAATAACTGAGAGAGGCAGACTGGCTTGGAGCAATAGCCTGAACCCAGGTAGCATTAGACACAGAATGAGAAGTTCAGAAGCTGAACGGTTTTATTCTCTGCCTTGACAGAAAATCATTTGGCATGTGATCATTGAAACTTTTGAGCAGTCAAAGGGCTCAGAGCTATAGCTGTGGCCTTGTGAAAAGATGTTAAGGCATAAAGCATTAACATAGACTTCGTACCATACGGAGAATTTTTGTGACGTTTGTACCAGATGGGGGAACATCACTGGACTAGGAATCAGGAAACCTGGTCCATATTTTGGCTCTTCCCCTATCTGGCTGGGTGACACTGAACAGCTCCATTCTTGGAGTCTCACTGTCTGTCTGGAAAATGAGGATGAGCTTGGAATTTAGAGTCTTACTTCTCCGACCGTATGGCTGAAGCATCAGCATTGTATTTCCAATTCATCATTGCCTGATGCTTTTGTGAAATACAGCAAGAATGAATTACTACAAAAATCATGTGCTTGGCTGTTGACAATAATGGCAGTGCAAGTTTCTAAATGCTTACTGTCAGTTTCTGTACCTATCTCATTCTGGACTCTTGAGAATCACTTGTTTTAGATGGGCACTGGTCCATGACTGCATTTTAATAGGACCTGGTTCAGTGTGAACAGGTGTGGCTGTGTGCAAAGGAAACTTACACATTGTCTATGGTTGCCTCCAGTGTTACGACGGCAACCTTGAATTACTGTGACTGAGACCCTGTGGCAGCCAAAGTATTGACTTGCCCTTTATGAAAACAAAACAAAACAAAACAAAACAAAACAAAACTTTGTCCCCTCTGGTTTAGAGGGAACAGAAAATAAGGGAGCTAAATTAATTTTCTAAGGCCCTTTCAAGCACAAAGAGATATTAATTCTGCCAAGATGCTTGGTAACAGGGAAAATTGGCTGTCTGACCCCAAAAGAGAAATAGCCACAAAATGCTGTCCCTTCTGGTAAATTGGATCAGTATGTTCTATAAAGATGTTCTGTTCTGAAAGGAAATATTTCCTTTTTTTCTATCCCTTTATATTTCCAATATTTCAGTGTATTCTATCTATGCACTCTGATTACATATATAATTGTATATTTAATCAGTTGGGGCCATTCAAGGTTAAAGCTCTGTTTAGATTTCTGGCTTAGCTCGTTGCTAAATTCCTGGAAATGTGTGCTCTTATTTCATTTCTGAAACCTAGGGTATTCCTAAGTAATCATTAAGTCTCTATTTACTGCAAAGACCTTTCTGGAATAAACTGCAATTTCTGGGCAGGACTTTGGAGGTTCTTTCTGGTTAAATGGCCTTCATTTGTAGGTGTTCAAGGAGTCCTATTAACATCCCTTTTTACTCTCTGGGCTCTAAACTCACAGGGAAAAACCACTATTTAGGATATTGGAGAATGTGGTTTATATTTATGGACAACTGGATTTCCAGAATCAATCAGATTTACTGTATCAAGTGACCAGTGTCCCTGGAAAACCACAAGTCTCTGATAAAAGGGTGGGCTGAGAAGTCATTCTTAGATGGAGAGGCCAGAAGGACAACACTAATGGATATCCCTCCATATTGAAATATCAGACATGGAAAGAACTAAATACTCCCAACCCCAGCATCACTTAATATGAAACCTACTCATTGATTTATCTTACTGTTTGTTACAGAAAAGGAAGCTGCACTAATTTCCCACTTACTGTCCTAGGTTGAGAATGCCATTGCCACAAGGGAATTAGAGTTCTAGAATCACATCATAATGATAAAATATTTGCCTTTCTTAACATTGTGGAAACTGGAAAGTGAATGGATTCCTTATCTTCAATACAGATTCCTTATGCCTCATACAGATCTCTTCATTTTTCTTCAACAAAACTGACCTAGCACCATATTCTTACATTAGTGATCAACTCAGTTCTCTATCTAGCCTTTTAGCTAGAAGTATCAAGTTCATTCTGGAGTTTTCTATTTGGTCAGTCATGAGCCTTGTCATTTCTTTCTCAGATGTCTCTTGAAATCTTCTTCCCCACCCCCACTACAACTGCCTTGGTTCAGGCTATGAACAAAAAGCATTTAAAGTCTATTTCCTGTAACAGACACCTTTTTCCCTAAGTCGCAACCTTCTAGTTTCAGCACCTCTGAGGTGGACAGTTCCACGTACCTTAAAAGCATCTGACCTCAAGCATTGCTTTTTTTTTTTTTTCCTCCTCCCTGCCCAAAGGCCCCAGAGGTTCTGTTAACCTCTGGAAGGCACAACTAGAGGTGCTAGGGAGTTAATATCTGGTGGCAGCCTTCAACAAGTGAAGTCTCTCTGGATAAATGCATTAGTCACTGCCCTCTGCTTCCTTTAGAGAAACAACTCTGAGAATCTTTCTACATGGATGCTTAGAGAATGCCCAGTGGGTGTGAGTTTGAGTTATTCATGGTGGTAACAAGATGATTCATGAAGTCTTTTTATTGTATGTTTTTCATTCTTCCTATTCCCTCATTCCTGCTTTATAGGACTACCTCCCAAGTAAACCATCTGCTCTCCAGTCCTTGTCTCAGGCTCTGTTTTGTAGGGAACACAAACTAATATATTTGCTCATTATTTATGAAGTTGGAAGGTTTTATTACTATTGATTTAACGATGAGAAATCCAAAGAATGAATAGATGAAGTAACTTCTTGAACGTTTTATTTCTAGGACATGTCATAGTGAGAATATATCCTAGTCCACTGTTTCCACACCAGTGTCTCCTTTCCACCCAAGATCCAAAGCATTTTCCATGCAATACCTCATTTACCTGTATAAAAATTCAGTGGCAGAGCCTAGGGTATTTTATAACTCATTTGTAGAAAGTGGTCCCTTTGCAATTAGGCAAAATGGTAAATACTTATTAGATGAGCTTTGTTCAAGTGCTAGGACACATTCATAGTGAATCAAAGAATGGAAATTTTATTAGCTCTTTATCTGTTTGTTTTCTGAGCCATTCATATTACAAGTATTGTTTGCCATGTTGCATTTCTTGAAATACAGCCAAATGAAGCACTTTATAAGCACAATAGTCCACTCAAATGATTTATTTTCATTCACAAATCAATGAAAATGCTCTAAAGCTGAACAATTAAGCTTTCAAATATAAGTACTCAAGGTCGGCTTCATCATTTAAAAAAATTCAAATTAGCTTTAAAGTCTTAGCTCTAATTTCTGCTAAGCAGGGAAGAGAATCCCTATCAAATTGTGAACACTTTTGCCTTTCTTGGTCTTTTAAAACATTGGAAGGATGAAGACAAGAAATTTTGCTTAGCATCCTGAATGGTCGTATATAATGGCCAGGAGCTAAGATAGCCTAGCAATGCCCCCTCTTGTAATCTTGTAATCAAACAAATGAACTGGGAAGTTGGGCTAGGGAAAATGAGTAATAGGTCAGAGTCCCATAAGAAAGCAGTACATTTAGTTGAGAGTTTCAAACATATCTTTTTAGTGAAAAAATTATTTAGAGGAAATGGTAGAGTTGAGGGATGCTGGGGTACCCCCCTCCTTCTGCCATAAGAATTATTATCACAGAAGAATGGTATGGGACTAGGAGAAAGCCACAGGAATAATTATTTTGACCTTTTTTTTTTTTAAATCTGTGCTCTGATTACTCTCCAGGTGACCCCCATTAGCTAAACCTGACCAGAAGCCAGAGGTTACAGAGGTCTGAGTGATGCAGTCCATAGAAGTCAGCCTCCTGGGGCACACAGAAGAACAGAGAAAGATGGAGGAGAGATCTAGGGGCTGGTGAAGGAAGAGGGAGGTTCTCATTTTGTTTACCCACTTGTGAGTCAAATCTGAAGTATATACAAGCAAAATCAGTTTTAGGGGTGCTTTGGCTCCCCAAAGGATAGGACTTAGACATAGCAGTTACAGTAACCAATTGAGGCACACCTGAATTAGTTTTTAGCTTATACTTTAGATTATCTACTAACAGTTGTGAAAGTCTATACACATTTGGGTACATACTTAAGTAGAGAACTGTGATAATGACTGTTCTAGGGAGAGAGAGTAATAAGTACTGATGAAACATAATGGTTTCTCTCTTCATTAATATTTGAAATACTAAGGTTACACATATATTGGGTGACTAACTATTGCATCCATCTATCTCTAAAGTTTGTTTACTCTAATTAGAAAAAAATACTTCATTTTCCCTCCACATATTCTTGTTGAGAAAATGGGGAGATCACCAGTTGAGCTTCTAGGTTTTGCCCTAGGGGACTTTGGCTTTTATTGGAGTGTGATACTATGCTTATGAGTTTGCTGCCCTTCATTCATTTATTCACTCATTTATTCAGTGGACACTTTGTGAATATCAAGCAGTGTGCTCAGTATAAGCAATAAATTGCAAGATGGTCCTTGCCTTGTTCAATATTACATGCTAGTTTGGGAGATAGATAAGAAACAAGGAAATTCTTTAATAAAATATGTGCAGATTATGATCAGCATGGTACAGGAAATGAAACTGTGAGGGGCTGAAATAGAACTAGACAGAAGAACCAATCTCAAGTAGACAGGCTCGTATTTTGAGATCCTTTTTGAGAAGAGAACATGACAGACAACTAAAGCCTGAGGGATGGGGAGGAGCTGGACCTGCGAAAAGCAGGAGAAGGAGTAACCCAGGCAGAGCAAACAGCAAATGCAAATGCCTAGTGGTAGTAAAGGGCCTAAGTCTCAAGGCAATGTGTCTTCATCTTTCCTTAGGATAGGTTGACCTGTACTTCTTAAGGTACTTCTTAAGTATGGATTTCTGGGGCCCCCATCCCAGATTCATTGAATCAGGACCCAGAAGGTAGAGTCCTAGGAAATAGGTGAATACTATCATTAGGAACATTTGGGAGACCCTGCCCGTAAAGAACTATCAGTGATATTTGGACCAGAGAGTAGTCAAGGAGATGGGGACTGAGTGTAAATAATACTGGGTAATCTTGTCGGTTTTTCTTAGTGCTCATTTCTGTAGTGTTCAACCTCTCAGAAGCAGTGATCAAAATTAGCAAGTTCAAGTGTATCAGACAACAGCCTACTCCCTGGGCCCTGAGTCTGCCATCTGTTTTAGATATGTAAGTCCTAAATGTGGTAGATGAAATTCCAAAGCTGTCTCCTCAAGATTCCAATCCCCTAGTTGTTCAATCAAACACTAATCTAGACATCGTAGTGAAGGGATTTTGCCAATGTAGTTCTGGTTATTGAACCTTAAAATGGGGAGATTAACCTGGATTACTTAGATTGGATTACTCAATCTAATCACATGAGCCTTTATAAGCAAAGAAATTTCTCTGGCCCAAATCAGAAGAGAAATGCAACAGAATAGGATGGCAGAAGACGCATTCAGAGAGATGCAACAGAAGCAAAGTTGTAGAGATTCAAGGCATGAGAAGGACATGACCTGCTGGTGCTGGGGTTGGAGGGCATGCAGAAAGCATAAGAAAAAATGTGGGCAGCCTCTAGGAGCAAAGGCCAATCCCCGACTGATAGCTGGCAAGGAAATTAGGACTTCAGTCCTACAACCATAAGGAACTGGATTGGGCCAATAACTTGAATGAGCTTGAAAACGAACTTTTCTTAGAGTCTTACAACAAGAACCCAGTCAAGTCAACACTTTTGTTTTGCCCTTGTCAAATACGAAGCCAGGGAACCAACTAAACTTACCAGGATTTCTGACCTACAGAACTGTGAGATGATACATTTGTGCTGTCATAAGACACTGGGTTTGCGATGGTTTGTTATGGCAGCGATGGAAAAACTAGTACAGGAGGTACCAGTCAAACTTAGCTTCTAACCTTAAGGCCACCTTTTATACCACGCATCATTAGGATTCTCACCAGTGGTTTAGTGAATTGAGCCATGCAGCAGTCACTTAACTTCTCTGAGACTCATGCTTCTGATTTGTAAAATGGAGATAAAATCATCCCTAAGTCATAGGGTGGACTTGACACTCTAATAAGATGAAAGTGCTGTATAACCTTTGCAACAGCACACAAACATCTAGAGATTGCTTCGTTGATTTGGAGGCATCAGGATGCCTTTTAGCAAGGTGCTTGCTCTTAGGCTCTCCTCATTTAGTACAAGCAGGGTTGCCTGGGCAAATGGTCTAGGATGGTACTTGGAGTTAAGGGCTGAGGCATTTACTAGGGATTGTTGGGGATCAGCACTTAGAGCAGGGAAGGAAAGGAAGCAGGATTGAGCTAGAGAGAAATCAAACTGGGATGCACTCTAAACAAAGGGGTTAGCCCATCCCTTGGGGGACATTAGAGCTGGGATGGCCCTTCAGACTTGTCCAGGCATGTCCCTCCCAGAATATAGGCCTTTATGCCTCCTGCATTATTCATCATTGGATGAAGTTGCCCTGAAAAGGGAGTGTGAGCTTGGTGCAGTCTCTTAGATTCAGCTGACATAGTCCCTTGCAGAGAGCTCACAGAATCTGGAAATATAAGTCCTTCATTCCTGAGGGGACATCTGGGAAGTCCATCATAGTGTTCACCACAATATTTCTGACCTATATAGATCTATAATAATGTGTTTTTCCATAACACAAGGGAGAGCATATCTTCTCCAGGAACAATTTTGACTTCTAAATCTTTCCTATGGGTCAGCAGTTCCAACTCTCAATGGTCTCTTGAATCAGCCCATTCTGTAGGGCTTGCTAATACCCGTATATTTCTTGGCCAGATTGAAGCCTGCTTAAACTCTCTAGCATATATGTCTGCCAACACTGTGTCAAGGAAATAACAGTGGGAAGGAACTAAGGAGAATCCCTCAGGAACCATCGTAGAATGTCTGTGGGCTAAATGCTTAAATGAAAACTGCTGGGGTCCCCAAGTCTCCGATTTCCTGTAGTAAAAGGGAACATCTTGTGCAGTGACAGCCATAGGGTTCCAGGAAAAGTTTCAGGAGAGGCCTTTTAATATTTCATTTTCTCAAGCCTCTTCTCTATTTCAAGTGGCATAATCAACTGGAAATGTCTTACGACCTTGGAGTGTTTTTATATCCTACTGCAAGCCTTACAACTTACCCTGGAGTATGAGAGCTGAAATGTTTTGTTAATATGTGATTAAAAAGGAAGGAACTAGAGAAAGAAAGGAAAAGGATAGAAGAGACATGATTTTTAAATTTCTTTTCAGTGTTCCAGAACTCATTGTTTATGCACCACACCCAGCGCTCCATGCAATAAGAGACATGATTTTTAAAAATCTTGTTCAGTTCTACTTCCTTGGCTGCCAGTTTTATGCCTTTGGAGTCAGCATCAATTCTTCCCTGTCTATCCTGAATGTTATTGTTTGGCCATTTCAGGGAGTGGGAAAATGTTGAGTTGCATTGAAACCTTTGGCATAATTGAAAAACCATATTTTGACAGATGGAATTTTTGGTAAATATACTTTTCCCCCTGGGGCACCTGGGTGGCTCAGTGGGTTGAAGCCTCTGCCTTTGGCTCAGGTCATGATCCCAGGGTCCTGGGATCGAGCCCCACATCGGGCTCTTTGCTCAGCGGGAAGCCTGCTTCCTCCTCTCTCTCTGTCTGCCTCTCTGCCTACTTGTGATCTCTGTCTGTCAAATAAAAAAATAAATAAATAAAATCTTTAAAAAAAATACTTCTCCCCCAAAATTTCCCAAGTGAATGTTTTCCCCCCAATGATACTTCAAACAAAGACATATTCCTCATTCTTAGAGAATAATAGACAAAGGGAGAGGAAACCATTCTGACTAGAGAGCATATAATCTTGATCTCTACCTAGATATCCCATGAGCAAAGCTTTTTCCAAAATTGACTTCTTCACTGAATCTGCTTGTATGTATGTATGTAAATACTGAATGTATTTATTGTTTTGGTAAGTGGCTCAAATACCCTCTCAGTCGCCTAAACTAGAAACTTAAGAATTAAAGAAAGTGAGGTAAGAGAAAATGGAGAATAGGAAGTTTCCCACGAAATTAGGAAATACAATTTTCTTTTTTAAAATATTTTTATTTATTCATTTGAGAGAGAAAGAGAGAAACAGAAGGAGTATAAGCAGGAAGAGAGGGAGGATCAGAGAGAGAGGGAGAAGCAGTCTCCCCACTGAGCTGGGAGCCTGACGTGGGGCTTGATCCCAGGGCCTGGAGATCATGTCCTGAGCCGAAGGCAGATGCTTAACCGACTGAGCCACCCAAGTACCCCGGAAATATAATTTTCTATAGCTGAATAATAAGATACCTTCAAATTGAAAGGGAGAACTAAGTAGCCATTACAATAAAATAAAAAAAAATACCTACACATCCTATGATTTTTTTTTAGAACATTGAGGATAAAAATAAAAGTCTATATACTTTGAAGAAGAAAATATGTTACCTAGAATGGAACAATAATTAAATGACTCTTTTTATTCATCAACACCACCAATGCTGAGAGCTACAAGGACCATGTAATTTATTGTCCAACCCAGGATGTCCCACCCGGGATAGCATATATAAACCATGACTATCAGAAGCACACTGGGACACACGATCACTCTACTAAGTGCTGTTAAAGGAAGAATCTCAAAGTATTTTATTTAAACAATATTGTATTTATTTTAGAGAGAGAGAGTGTTGGGGGGCACAGAAAGGGACAGAGAGAATCTCAAGCAGACTCTGTGCTGAGCACAGAGCCCTACGTGGGACTCCATCTCACAATCCTGAGATCATGACCTGCTCTGAAACCAGGAGTCGGATGCTTAACTGACTGAGCCACCCAGGTGCCCCAGAATTTCAAAGTTCTAAGGGAAAACAATTTTAACCTAAAATTCCATGGAGAATATATAAAAATCATGTGAAGACAGAATAAAAACTTTGAGAAAGTTTGGCACCCATTGCATTTTTTCTTAAGCGGTTACTTGAGAATACATTTTATTTAAAAAAAAAATGACAAAATAGGGCATGTGGGTGGCTGAGTTGGTTAAGTGACTGTCTTTGGCTCAGGTCATGATCCTGGAGTCCCAGGATCAAGTCCCACATTGGGCTCCTTGCTCGTCAGGGAGTCTGCTTCTGCCGGTGACCTCTCTCCTCTCATGCTCTCTCTCTCATTCTCTCTCAAATAAAT
Source organism: Lontra canadensis (assembly GCF_010015895.1). Lineage (NCBI taxonomy): Eukaryota > Metazoa > Chordata > Mammalia > Carnivora > Mustelidae > Lontra > Lontra canadensis. Next base: position 442,919 of record NW_022631062.1, read on the forward strand.
AAATAAAATCTTTAAAAAAGATGCAATAGAACCAACTATATAAAAATTTTTAGAAACTAAGAATTATGACTGCTGGCCAAATTGCTTGTGTGATTTCACATGCCAGATTTGGTTAGGGATGAAGATGTCTGTATTAGATGGAGAAAATGGTAAACCAGGAGCTCAGAAGACAAAGCAACAGAGGACATAGGGGGGTCTAAAAAAGCAGAGATATGAAAAAGAGTTCCATGCTATTGGGGAAGGGAAGCTGAGCCTAACAAAGATGGGAGCTGACTTAAAGTACATCCAGCTCAGCCTAAGGAGGAGGGACACAAGGGGACTCAGGTGTCCCAGGAGAAAGTGTCCAGATAAAGGGGATGAGCAAAACAGACAAAAGGAACAATTTGGAGATGAAGTAGAATAAGGAAAACGCTATTGGCCAAATATATAAAAAAGATAATCAATTTGAACTTGACGCTGGGGACATTCTCCTCTGAAAGCCGTAGGAAGGAAATGTAATAGAAGCTAGTATTTATTGAGTAGTTACTATGTATATGCACTATATATTTTACATGCACCAATTCACTGAACTACAGCAACCCTATGAGGTAGGTAAAATTATTATCTCCTATTTTTTTTAGATGAAGTAACAAGGCACAATGAGGTTGTTCACTCAAGTTCGCATAGGTGATACCAGCAGAGCTGGGATTTCAACAGTCTGCCTCTAGAGAGAGTCATTTTGTTCTAAAGTGTATAACATTTGGTCAAACCAATGTTAACACAGCTTATAGGTTTTTAACCTTTAGGATCAATCTATGGGCAAATCACAGGTAACTTAACTGTGGTTGTAATTCAGGATATAAATATTATCATGCAAGGAAAGGGATAGCTGACACTAGTTGGGAGATGAAATGGAAGGAGGGGACATTGAAGGAAGGTTTTGGGGTAGTACTGTCTTTGTCTAATAAAACGAGAGAAAAGAAAAAGAGCTTGTGTTTGATAGCTCCAGACATGGAAATTTAAAATGCTTTGAGCATTCGTAGGTGACCACACTTGTCACATGATTAGGTAGAATTTAGAGGGGAAGTGAGTAGTTGATAAGAGTGTGAAGTCTACATCTAAAAATCAATAAATTGGTACAAAATGCTTAAGGTTGATACATACAAAATATCGGCATAAGCAAATTGAGAAATACAGCAGTATCTACCAGACAAAATCAGAAACAGTGGTTTCTTCAAAGGACGACAACTGCAATGTTACATCATAAGTTCTTTTGTCCTATTGTATGTTTAAGTATATTACTTTGTACAGATTAGTTTGATAAGCCAGAGAAACAGAAGATACAACATCAACAACATCACCAGTTTGGTTTCAGGAAAATAACATCATCCCTTACATTAACTGAAAGGTGGTTAACTGGGAGTCCATTGATATTGTCACTTTGATCTTACTGATTTTGTAAATTTGTTTTGATTTTAGAATAAAAGCATGAGGATTTTATACCTAGTTTTATGTATGTGCGTTTCAAAATATCACTGGAATAAAAAATACTGTAAGTCAACTCTGAGAGGCCAAACCATTCCTTTTGCTATCGTTTTATCACTCAAGTTCAAAAAAATACCACTTCACTGTAAGGGGGTTAAGCTACCTTGGTACCAACATTACTCAAGGCTTGGTTCAATTTCATGCCTTCCGTGAAACCTTTCCTCAATCTTCTAGGCAGAATTGACGATGGTTTCCTTTGGGTCTCACTATACACTGTACATGCATTTATCACAGCTCATGTCTTTCTTTACAGCATTGTTTACCTAATGTTCGGTTAGGATTCCTAGACTAGAAGTGCTCATGAGAGGGGCCTGTTAACTTTTTCAGCTGTATCCTTGGCACCCAGCTCACAACCAATCACATTCAAGGAGCCCAGTGTATGTTTGCTGAATCCAGTGGGTGGGAGCAGCAATGATCTTCTCTTGGCTTTTAGAACCTCCTTCAAAGGTTAGCCATCAAATTAAAAAAGCACAAGGCACTTTATTCACCATAGCCTAAAAGCTTTTTAGAAGTAGGAAAACATCAAGATGAACTTTAAGTCTTATAGTCCGATTTATGGCACATTAAGGGCATCATAAAAGGAGTTGTCTTAAACTCCTCTCCTGAGTCTCTGTATCTCTATAGCAATAAGGTAATGGTGTCATTATATTCAGGTATAGTAAATATTGCTACAGTGGTAGGATATCCTAGTGTATAACGACATACCATCGTTAGATACACATGATCAACTTTGTTGCGATAACATGGCAACACTGAGATTTGTGCTGCTACTGCAGGAAGGGGGAAGGGCGCTGAACAGATTTCCTGGCCCCATTCTTAGGTCCTGTACAATTTATCCTTCCCCCAGGTGAAAATGAATTTGGCTTATTGGTATATTTACTTAAGAAAGCAGACAATAAATCTGCGATACTAGAAAGCAAAGAGGTGAAATTGTTGTATTTTTCTGAAAAGGCCAGATTCAAAGGAGGAAGTAGTAAGTTCATGGAGCAGTGTGTTCCTACAGGTTTTCATGGGTGGGATTGTCATTCATTGCCTCCTCTGTCCCCACAACCGCTCCCACTGTGTATCACCAGGGCAATCACCCATTCATTCATTCATTTGACAAGATATCGATTATAACACACCAGTTAGGATCTGCATGGTGCCCAAGGCACCACGCTTGATTTGCAACTAAGACGTGACCCTAATAAGCCAGTTAGAGCTTCGTGCAATTTGTCTCCTGACCAACCAGTCCATATTATTTCCGGTTTTAGGACCTGGCTCTGACAAAAGGGAACAAGTCTCTATTGATTACAGTTTTTCAAATGGAGCTAAGTAACTCACAGGCAGGTATTTAAACAAAGGCCTGAAACCTCCTTGGGAGCCATTAAAGCGGGCTTAGTTGCTTTATTCTCAAGAAAAAAAAAAAAACTTACTGTGATCTCAATTATAGTACTTCCTCAAAGGATGGTACCTGACAGGAGCCACTGTGTATTATAGTAAAACCATTATGTGATACTTAACCCTCTGCACTATTTAAACATCTCATTTTATTCCCGCTCCTGAAAAAAAAGTTGATTTCTTTAAAGAATGAGGAATAAGCCTCTTTTCTCAGATCTACTTTTTTTTTTTAAGCTTGGAATTTCTAGATAGTGATCTAGTTGGCAACATCAACATTTGAAAAAAAATGAGGTTGATATAGTTCCTCCTGAATGTTATTTTTCACAGAAATTGCTTCAAAACATTCTTAAAGATCTGCGTTCGGCATTTATGGAAACTTCTTACTCTCTAAATTATATCTATAATAATAAAGTATAACTTCTTATCCAGGTGGCAAACAAGACTATCTGAAGAATAAGAATTCTGAAGTCTAAATATGGTGCCTTTTAGTATAACGGCACCTTTCTGTGAGCACTGGGGAACACTATTAACCCAACACACGTGTTCCATGTTTCACCAGGCCTGGTCATAAAATAGTGCCTCAGTAGTAATTATAAAGGAGTGTATCTTCATCCCTTAATCAGACTTGACAAAGCCAATTCTTCCCTCAAGTCCCTCCTGCTACTCCAGGAAAAACTCAGAATATTCCTGAAGCTTCCCCACATGCTAGCAAACATTGTTCTTCTAGCATTCCTCTCTGTTGCCTTTCACTTAAGAACTGCTGGGGCTCGGGTCTGCTGCCCTCAAGTTCCCTGTTCACCTATTACGTGAGGGTCTAGGCTCATGGAACTGTGAGTTCTTCTCAAGTTGGGGGCTGGGAACACCAGTGGTCACACCACTGAGAGAAGGAGGAGGAGGTTGGGGGGGGGGGCAGTGATTCTCCTCCAGGTTGGGCACAGGACCAAACTAACCTCAGTGATGTGACTCTTTTTTTTTTTCCCACTGAAGATTCTGGGGGAACTTGCTGGGGGCTTTCCATGTCTGAGAATTAGTTCAGTGAAAGGAGAGGTGATAGAGAGTTGTTTTAGGCTGAGAACTGAACCATTTGTATGAGGTAAGGGAAGCATTAAGTTGGAGAGGATGGCTCATCTTTGTGCCAGCTGATCTTTCTAGTAACAGTGACTGCTCTGAAGTTACCATATTGGGTAACCTGGAGGTTTGGTTAAGGAGGAGCAAATTTCTGCCCCCCACCCCAAATTACAGTTTGGGGAAAGTGGTCCTTTTCTGGCTGGACCTCAACTTTTTCAGGCGGTATTTCACTGTTTTTCCAGAAGGGTAGTGCCCACTTTGCTGCTCCTTTTGATAGAGAAGAGCACATGAACATGGCAACTAGAGGGTATGTCTGACCGTATCACAGAAGAAGGGTCTTAACAGGAGCTGAGGGACGGCCCCTGAATGGGCCTTGGGTTCTGAGTCCACTGGTCTTTTCTACTTTGCCTGCCTGCTGCCGTTGGGTGACTTCAGGGGGCTTCAAGCCCTGAAATGTACACTGGATACCCAAGAATTGTTTACCAAATTGATCACCTATTGGTTTGTCATCTTGGCTAATTAATTAACCTTTCAGAACTTACTCTTTTTTTTAAAGAATTTTTATTTATTTATTTGACAGAGAGATCACAAGTAGGCAGAGAGGCAGGCAGAGAGAGTGGGGGAAGCAGGCTCCCCGCCGAGCAGAGAGCCCGATGCGGGGCTCGATCCCAGGACCTTGAGATCATGACCTGAGCCGAAGGCAGAGGCTTTAACCCACTGAGCCACCCAGGTGCCCCTTGGAACTTACTCTTTTAATGCAGAGTAGAGATTAGGACACCTCCTTTGTAAGGTCTTTGTAGGGTGTAAACAGGATCTGTAAATGGATATTTGTGACTTTGCCTACTTGGTAAAATGTATTTGTCACCTAATAGCAATACTTCAGTCTCTTTCGTCATCATGCACAGAAATGCATGGAGTAGCAAAAAGTTCGAGTCCCCCAAAGTGCACGTGCCCAACTGAGGCCAGATAAGATGATGATTTGCCCTCTAGTTTCAGCTCTCAGGCTAAACAAATGTCCATTTTTTTTTTGATCTCTTAAGGGCACGGGTTTTGTATTTTTGCAATTTTTTTTTTGTGTGATTTCACTGTTGAAAATGGCCTGCAGGCATAGAGCTAAAGCACCGTGTGTTGTTTTTAAGTGTAAAGGAGCTGGGACTCCCCTTATGGAGAAAATACGCGTGTCAGATCAGCTTTGTTCAGGCCCGAGTTACAGTGCTGTCGGCTGTGAGTTCAGTGTGAATGAATCAGGAATATATACTCAAGAAAGTGTCTTTACACAGAAACACACAAAACAAAGTTATGTATTGATTAGGTGATGAAAATAGGACCATTACTTTTTTTGTATAAATTATGGAAAAAATAAAAAGAAAAAGAAAATGTTGTGACCAGACAGTCGCAGGAACTTCGCCCTGTGTTTCCCCTGGGGTAGGGGTTTAGTGTTTGTTAATTCAGTGTTTATGGTGATTTTATAGAATGTAACTGCTCTGGGTAAGGAGAATTGACCAAACTCTGAATGCCTGGTACTTAGTTGGGGCTAAACATACACTTACTCCTTTGACTTCTCTCCTAATCATAGGAGGAAAATGATGAATTTTCTTTGAAGGGGGAGGATTGGCTGCTTCTTTACCCTCCTTTCCTTCGAGTGTTTCCTTGAAAACTGAAGAGGGCCAATAAGAGGCCTGACCTTTTTAGTCTACAATGAAAGGTCAGGAGCCTTCTGATCCTTGACACTGTGTAGTCTTACCTCCAAAATTAGCTTTCTCTTGAGGTTTATAGGAGGCTGCCACAAAGTGAATGCATTTATTGCTCAAGGAGATAAGAGAAGACTGAATTATTCTTTCCTTGACTTCACTGTAGAAACGTATATAAAATTCTGTCTGAACTTTGTAGATACTTTTGAGCTTGTAAATCTGGTCATGCTTACTCTTTAATAAAGTGTCCTCCTTCCCTCTTGTATGTTGATACAGAGAGGTAGTGTTGTTTTCTTTCTCCAACATATGTTTGGGCTTTATTTTGGGAAAGCTGGTCTTTGTCAGTTTTTTAAAAGATTTTATTTGTTTAATTGTCAGAGGAGAGAGAGAAAGAGAGAGCAAGCACAAGCAGGGGGGAGCGGCAGGCAGAGGGAGAAGGAGAAGCAGGCTCCCTGCTCAGCAGGGATGCAGGGCTTGATCCCAGGACCCTAGGATCATGACCTGAGCCAAAGGCAGACGCTTAACCCACTGAGCCATCCAGGGGTCCCTGTAAATTTCTTGGGCTTGTTTGTATCTGTCAATTACCAAGTGGCTTTTTGGCTTTGCTGTAATGCAGTTCAAATTATTCTAATGCATCTATTAAGTTCAAGTGGCTATGCTTGTGGGTTCTCAGTGAATCAGTTTCATTGCCGAATAATGAAGCACCTCAGGTTTTCCATATTTCTTTGTCCATTTAGAAAAATGGATGTCCAGACATTTGATAAGGTACCAAATGATCCTAATTGTGGACTGAGGATGTTGTAGGCGTGGGGTTGCAGGCGTGGGGAGAAAGATCCCGTAGACTACATTTCATGGCCTGATTCTCAACTGAGAATAGATCCAGCTGTGAACCAGGTATCCGATTTTTCTAGGAGATACAGAACACTAATAATTTAAGACAGAAAACGAGTGAGGGCTCCACTGCTCATCTTGTCGGCTGTTTTGAGGAGCCCATTTCATCAAAGGATGAGACAGGCAGGGCTTGATTTTATTCTCATTAATCTGTTGCCTCCTCCATGCTCTTTTTTCCCCTGCAGATGTTCAGAGTGGTGTCTGAGTCAGTGACTCAGCACACTACTTCTTGGGCAAGATTTCCAGTCGTGTGTGTGTGTGTGTATGTGTGTGTGTGTGTGTCTTATAGGGGAAGGTTGCCCCATTGAGAAGCACAGCTTTCAAGAGAGAACGTGCATTCTGTGACAAGCAGGGATTTCTAGCGTTTTCCTATCTCTGAGCCTCCAGGCCAGTAACAGAAACTCACTGGTACTTGCCACTAAGGAGGCTCACCCGGCTGTCCCCGGTAGGAATGTGGCCACCACAGGACAGAGGTTCTTCTTAGTGGGCTGTCCTCAGCCTGCCCACATCTCGGGAACAACATTTGTTTGCTGCCTCAGATTTCCTGTCCAGAGAACGAAGAAAACACTGCCCCTCCCAGCGGTTTCATTTTGTTTTGATTTCCGGTTCTTTATTCCTCTGTGGAGGACAACAAATGGAACAGCTTCTTCAAGGTGCAGAACAACCCAGTCATCTGACTTCCAGCCTTCTCCTTCTCCAGAGCTCCTGACCATAAACATCAGCAACTTCCCTTTTTCCATCATTCCTTCCTCAGGACCTTTGTCCAGCCAAGCTCCTTGGCTCAGTGCAGAGAGGTGGAGGGCTGTAGAGGCTACGAGTTCAAAACCCGGCTCCGCCATTCACATTGTGTGACTTGGAATGGCACAATGTGACTTGGAATGGCTCAGCTTACCTTCTTGGTACCTTACATTTCTTCTTTACAAAAGGCTGCTAATGATACTACCACCCTTAAATTGTTTCCGTGAATCTTAAATGAGTTAATACCTGCACAGCGCTTGGCACAGCAGGGTAAGGAACATCTGTGTTTCGGTGTGGGTCTCCACACCTTTCCCCCTTTCCCTGCTTCTGGCGATACAGGAGCTCTTGTACAACTCTGACCTGCAGATAATGGAGAGTGATGCAACACAAACCTTGTCCATAGACGTGAAATTGTCCCGTCATTGATGCTGCCATTAGCTAGCTGCTTTTATCTCGGGGTCTCCCTGGGTAAGGACCACAGGGAGCCGATATCTTGGCTCTTCTTCCTTTCAGTGTCTATGTAACAAATTGAGTGTACAAAGGGTTCATGAGTGGCAAACATCTGTGGCCTCCCAGACTATGTCATCCCAGCCCATTTGACTTAACTACCGCTGCGTAACATGCTACCCCCAAACTTCGCAGCTTACGACAACACACATTGGTTACCTCAGAGCTGACGTGGGTCATGAATTCAGCCATAGCTTAGATGTGTGCATAGAGTTTTACAACTCTGTGATCAAGTTATTGACCAAGGTTATGGTGTCAAATCAAACTCAGCTGGGGAAGCATCCCCACTCGCATGGTGGTTGTCAGGATTCAGTTCCTCAGGGGTGTTGGACTGAGGGGTTGGTTCCTTGAGGGTTATTGGCTGGAGGCTGCCCTCAGTTCCTTGCAATGTGGGCTTTCCTACATTTGCTTGATCAAAGAATACAAGCTACAAAGGCAAGAAAGACAGTCGCCCAGCAAGATGGAGTCACTGAAGAGATGTCCCATGACTTTACCATATTCTGTTCATTAGGATCAAATCACTAGGTCCAGTTCATGCTTGAGAGGAAAGGAGTATGCAGGCTTGTGAATATTAGGAGGATGGGAATCGTCAGGAACCATCTTAGAAGCCTGCCTGTTCCACAGACAAATGTGAAGCCAATCTAATGGGGGAGACAAAATGTGAAGCCAATCTAATGGGGGAGACACGTAACATTATTATAGTGTCCAAATACAGTCAACCTTGTTTATTTCTGAAAGTGCACCAAGAGTACCTACATGGTCTCATACAGTCTCCGCCCACCCTGGTCTTTGGCTACAGCTTTTAAGAACAGCACCCAGGCACTGACATCAGTACCTGCACTCTCCTGCAGAAGAATTCCCAGAGATGGAGTTTCTTTTAGTCCTCATTGCACTCTCGAAGCATCGACAAAACAAACGCTTGACAAAATGCTCCCTCCCCTGAGTCACAACTTAGATACCCAAATGGTGCTGCTTGTTTCCCAATGTTCCTGCCGAGCATTGCCCCTGAATTTGGTCAAACCCCCTCATGCAGGTCAGTTTGGGAAATGGGTATAACAACATCCTTGTTGCCTTTTGAATCTGTCATATTAATTCCCAGATGCTTAAAATGCCCTCACAGGTTCCCTCACAACTTCCCATGTCTGTTAATACCTAGAAGCAGTTGTAAATGTTTAACAATCAGCTCTTTAGGGGAAAAAAAAAAACAACAAGCTCTGATTTAGAGCATTTGCCAGTTTCCATGGTATAAGTCTCCCAGCATGAATGATTACGAATGACCAAGGTGACGTCAGTGAGCTTGGAGTTGGGAGGATATGTGTGCAGTCTGCTCTTTGCAGCCATTATAAGCTGGGTCCTGTGAACCAGTATTTGGAGGGCCAATAGCTCAGAACACAGAGCCACAATATGAATTTGAACCTGGCTAGCTGGAGCCTCACTACATACCCCACAGTGGTATTCACCTCCATCTGATAAGGCGTGGGATTAAATCACTCTACTGATACTCTAGCCATGACCCCAGAACTCTTGTGCATTTCTTTAATGGAAGTTGCTTCCATGGCAAACTGGGCCTAGACCTCTATATACTTAGAGAAAAGTCTGAAGTCCACAAATGGGCCCCCAAAGTTAGAGCCCCTTTAAGATCTTGTTTCCCAAGACCCTCATGGACTCCGGGTTATTTCAGAGACCTGGGTTGTTTCTTTGGGTCTTTGATCTTTCTACTCTCTCTCCCCGCCATGTTGGCCCAGTCTGAAGGACTGAGTTTCTACCAAGGTTCTTCTTCCTTGATTCTAGCTAAGATCCCAGTTTACTATTAAGGGACACTGCTACCCCATATAAATTGATCCAATTTATTTTCTTGAGGCTTCGTTCTGCCCCCTTTGCAGTGAATATAATCATAGTCTCAGAGCTTTTTGACACACAAACCTACTAGAGATTTTGGGAAGAGTCAGACAGATAGGCCCTTATAATTCAATAGAAATGTGACCCTGGGTAGATCACTTAGCTTTCCTGAGTCTGAGTATCTCTCTGTGTTTAGTGGAGATGAAAATACCTACTTCCTAGATTTTTGTTATGGGGTTACAAATCAGAGGATGGATATAAAGTTCCAGGCACGGGGCACCTGGGTGGCTCAGTGGGTTAAAGCCTCTGCCTTCGGCTCAGGTCATGATCCCAGAGTCCTGGGATCGAGCCCCACATTGGGCTCTCTGCTCAGCAAGCCTGCTTCCTCCTCTCCCTCTCTGCCTGCCTCTCTGCCTACTTGTGATCTCTGTCTGTCAAATAAATAAATAAAAATCTTTAATAAAAAAAAAGAAAAAAAATAAAGTTCCAGGCACAGAGTACGTGCATTACAAAAATATCTCCAAATACCCCATTATTACTTTTACTGATTGCGTACACATGTTCTCTCTCGCTCATGCATGCTCTCTCTCTCTCACCCTCCATCTTTAAGTATGAGTGAATCTCTGTCTACAGACACAAGGTTAGGGTTGGGTTGGGAGGGGCTGAGGGTGAAGCAGGAGACGGAGAGAGCTCTCACCCTTACAAGGAGGCTCAGGGCCTGGTACCATGTTAACTTGTGTGTGTGTTTTCTTTTTAATACACTTCTGTATTAATTTTTCAATACAAAGGTATAACCTCATCTTAAGACTTGAAAAATAGACACTCATGTATTTTAAAAAGCTAATTATCCACTCCTCCCCCTTTCCTACTCTTCTGTCGTGAGCAATGTATGCATCCTTCTGAAATTTACACATGCTACACAAACATAAATGCATATACTAGGGCTTTCCTTCATGCTTATTTTTATAAAATGGGTCCCTAAGATATGCACTACTCTGCAACTTGTGTTTCTCACTTAATAATTCATCATATGGACATTATTTGCTTTTTTTGTAGGCTCTCAATACATAGTTACTGAAATATTCATTTGTGAAGTAAGACTATAAAATTCTTCTGTTGTAACAACTTTATTGAAATATAATTCACATACTATATAATTCACCCATTTAATATGTAGAATTCAGTGGCTTTTAGTACATACAGAGTTGTACAACAATCACCACAATCAATTTTAGAACATTTTATCACTCCCCAAAGCAACTCCATACCTTCCGCAGTTGCCTTCTATTTCTCTCCCAGCCCTCTACCCTCTCCACCCCTAGGTAACCACTAATCTGCTTTCAGTCTTTGGAGACTTGTCTGTTCTGCACATACCCTATACATGGAATCATATATGTTTTTTTTTGTAACTGGCTTCCTTCCCTTGGCATATTTTCAAGGTTCATCCATACTATAACATGTATCAGGGCTTCATTCCTTTTTATTGCTTAATACTGTTACATTGTAGGGATATACTTTATTCTATTTATCCCTTCATCATTTGATGGTTATTTGGACTGTTTCCATTTTTTGGTTATCATGAAAGTGCTTCTGTGAATATTTGCATATATCATTTGCTTTTTTTTTTTTTTTGAGTGGGGTGGAGCAGAGGGAGAGGAAGAGAGAAAATCTTAAGCAGGCTCCATACCCACTGTAGGGCCCAAGATGGGGCTGGATCTTACAACCCTGAGATTATGACCCGAGCCGAAATCAAGAGTCGGATGCTTAACTTCGCCACCCAGGAGCCCCTGTCATTTGCTTTTTGACCTCCAATTTTCTGGTCACCTGTTGACCTCTTTCTCATTCCACACCCATGTTCCAGGAATGCCTAGTGCTCAGCAGAATGGCAGAGTCCCTAATTTAGGGGTGTGGACAGATGACAAGCTTCCGTTATACACTAAGTCTGCGTGTTTTATGGCAGACCATGATACTGGACACTAACTTTGAAAATAACAATTTTTTTTCTCCAACAACAAAAATAAATCCGTACCTCTCCTAACAAGTTGGTTTCATGATATAATCAGAAGTAACCCTGCGGTGAAATGATAACAACCCCAGCTCTGGATCTTTAGTACAGGTCTCTCTCCATGTCAGATACCTGGCTGTCTGAGCCATCTGTATTTCCTATAGGCTTCTCTAGAGAGCCCATCCAAGATGGTGCTTGTCACAGTCCCTGACACTCCATCCCCCACAAACACACTCCGATTCCTACATGCCCTACATGGGTGGAAGGCACCCCCCTTTCATACTGCCACCGAGTCAGACATCTGTCTGTCCATTCCGCGTATGATCAGTTACCCCAGGCACATCCAACTCTCTGAATGAGTTCTCTGATCCATCCTCTTCTCTTTATCCTCGCTGCCACGACATCAGTTCAAGCTTTCACAATATCCCCTTGTGCACCGTGACCTCCTGAAACACACAGTGTTCTGTGTCGCCCCATTTTCTTTGCCCACGGTATCCTTCCACCTCTCACGTGCCTGGTTAGTGTTAAGTCAGCTTGAAGGCTCAACTCAAATGTTACCTTGTCTCCAATGTCTGTTTCTGCCTCCAAGTCAAGTGAGTTGCCCTTTTTGCTCCTTGGCATGCTGTTCTTACCTTTATTTTAGCACTTAACCATGTTGCAGTGTGGTAACTGGTTTATCTTTCGGCTTTCATTTGATTCTGAAATTCTTTGGTTTTTTATTTTTAATTTTTTAAATTTTATTTTTTTAAAGATTTTATTTATTTGACAGAGAGAGTGAGCACAAGTGGAGGGGGAGGGGCAGATGGAGAAGCAGACTCCCTTGCAGAGCAGGAAGCCTGATGGCCAGATGCAGGCCTGGATCTCAGGACCCTGGGATCATGACCTGAGCCCAAGGCAGACGCTTAACTGAATGAGCTACCCAGGCGCCCTTCTTCTGTTTTTTAAATCACTGCAGCTCATACATTATTAGTAGTAGACAAATGCATGTTTAATAAATGAGTGAATAAATAAGCTTGTATATAAGGAAAAATTTGGATAAATGATCAAGTTTTCAAATATATTTGAGGAACTCCCCTCCTTATTGGATCTCAGCTGTTGACTTGTTACATGTCTTAAATTCAAGGGTACTTACATAAATATGTAACTGTTTTCATCTATGCTTTCTCCATCTGATTTGATGAATTTTAATGATTAAATTCTGAATAATTGGAGAGACTCCTTGAAATGTGCATAATAGAACCATTAATAGTAACATCTAATTAAAGAATATTTTTTAAATGAGCAAAGTAATAGAATAAATCCATTAAGTTCCCATTAAATCCCTCCATAGAAGTGAACACTTTGCATTTGTTAAGGGTTCCTTAATGAAACATCATTAACCCAAGTACTTCAGAAATTAATACGAAGCCCTTTGCACAGAGTAATGTCTTTCAGAAGCATATGCCTTGTTAGGTGGCCCCACGGTCAGAGCTCATCAATTCCATAAGTTTATCACACTGAGACTCAATTTAATGCTTTGCTAAATATTAATAGAAAAATATCATTAGAGTTGTATACATTATTTATTAATCTAAAGAGGTAACATCTCTTAGCAAAAAGAACCTCAGATTTCAAGTATGGACTTGGGCTCTTCTGTGAAAGGGAACACTAAGCAAAATACTAATTTGTCACTTCTCTACCAGGAGAGCAAAGTTCACTGCTCTTTGCCCTCCAAGCTTCCACTAATGTGTCAGAAGAATTTTTAAAATTCTGATAAACTCATGGCACTTCTGGAAAGAGACTCAGGCGCCACCCACCGATCATGCATTTAGGGGACTGTGTGGAGAATTGAAAAATACAGGTGGATTGATAGAAAAAGCAAATGTGAAAAACCCCGAAATCTCCGGGGCAGATGAGGAGACTGTAGAGAAGTGAGCACATGGGATCTCACAGGAAAGTTTGATGCCGCAGAGGCAGTGGGGTGGTGGCAGCGGGGTGGGGGGGGTAGTTGTTGGGGTGGGAGAAGATGAGCAAGTGGCCCGTTGCATCACCAGAGCGGAAGTGGAGAGTTGGAGTCTGTCCCGACTTAGGTAGCCTTTCTGCCATGGCACGAAATGAGATTCCCCTGTGCTACTTTTTATTCAAGGTAGCTACTCTTAGTAACAAAAATCTACTCTGGGCTAGCTATTTGTGACTCACTTTTGAATGATTCAGAGTTGCTTCTGGTATTAAATAAGAGAACTTACTGAAGGAGGGTCCTCTGAAATTAATCCCCAGTTGCTTGTACAGAGAGCACAAAATTCAGCAGAATATAGCTGTCTCGGTTGGAACATAATTGGAGTTTTTGTCTAATCTTCCTTCATCCAATAACCTAATCTCCCATCATTTCCAAGAAGGCCTCTTCCGCATTCAACATTTCTAGGAGTTTAGTGATATCTCTTGAACAATTTCTCCTTTAAGTACTATCCTGTTATCTAATTTGGGTTTAAATCCTGGATCTGATGCCCTCCCTACCCTATTCCCTCCAGGCTCTCAGGCCTGCAAGAGAAACTCTCCTCTCTGAGACTTGCCGTAGCTGCATTAAGAGGAAAAGAGTGAAATCTGTTTGATCTCAGAGACATGCTGTTTTGTGGATAATGAAAACAAATGAAGTATAACAGTTAATTTTGTTCTTTCTATCACAGATGGGGTCTTCTGTTAAAGAAAGTTCTCGATCAAATAGATTCTTTTATTTGCCACTGAAGGCCCAGAGAATCAGACAGCTAACGTGCGCACCCTCTCCATTTTCATTTAGAAATAGATCAGCAAGGACAAGTTGTATTTGCTGCCCGACCTCCATCATTCCCTGAGCTTGAGACATTTTTAAATTCCGAGAACTCTGATCATCATTGCCTATTTTTAAACAACAAAAGCCAAGAAAATTATTCTCTTTTATAGTCCGTAACATAGATACCAAACAGGATAAAACAAACACTAGAGACCTTCATGTTTTCAGTGGTTTGTCTGTCCCAAGTTCCAAGGTCACGTTTTCTTTTCTTTTTTTTAAAGTCAGTGCAGAAATAAAGGAATTGCCACAAAGAGAAACACCGAGTATATACAGCAGAAGGGCAGCTCAGGCAGTCACGGAAAGGGCAGTCATGAGGGGTAAGCTGAGGGGTGTCTGCTGATGGGCTCTGAAATAGGAATTTTGCCCTCAGAAAAATTCTTCTAGGAATCATTACGAATCTCTTTTGCCAAAGTTTAAAAACAATGGCCTCAAAGCCAAAGTTAGATGTCTTTCAGAGACCGAATATTCTTACAAAATGACTATCATTTTTTAAAATCAAAGTACAGCTGACACACAACATTGCTGGTTGCAAGTGTATGACATGGTGATTTGACAACTGCGTATGTTGTGTTGTGCTCCCCACAAGTGCTCCTTGTCACTTTCTGAATGTCTTCCTCACAAGTCCTTTATCATTTGGATGACATGGCAGAGAGAGGAGAGATCTGGAGACTCAGAGAGGTCATGTGACTTGTTCATATCAAACACAGACATTCTTCACATCTAGGATGAGAAGTTCAGGATCATCCCTGTTGACCATGACTTTACCAGGGCTCTCCCTGATGTTTTCCTGGGGACCCAGCAGCATGCACAAATAATCGTGCAAAAGTATATGTATTTGTGGGGGCGCCTGGGTGGCTCAGTGGGTTAAGCCTCTGCCTTTGGTTCAGGTCATGGTCTCAGGGTCCTGGGATCAAGCCCCACATCGGGCTCTCTGCTCAGCAGGGAGCCTGCTTCCCCGTCTTTCTCTGCCTGCCTCTCTCCCTACTTGTGATTTCTCTCTCTGTCAAATAAATAAATAAATCTTTAAAAAAATTATATGTATTTGTGAAGATCAGATTACATAGCACATAATGTGCCACAGTCTCTCGTCTAATTTAACTGTATCCCATGCTTGCCTTTCCACATCAGGGCGAGTGGCTCTGACAACATTCTTTCTAAAGTCTCCATCCTATTCACTTATGTAAGTGATTCCTGAGTGGGGGGGTTGATTTCACTTCCCAGGTGACAACGGGCGATGTGCAGATAAATTTTTGTTGCTTGTAATTGGGTACCAGCTGCTGGTGGCATGGAATGGTGGGGGGCAGGGAGGGAGCTCAGCCTCTGAGAGGGCAGGACCCCTTGTTTCCCCAAGAATGATCTGGCCTGCATGGCAACAACGGTGCTGAATTCTCTATTGGTGGGCACTGGGGGTATTCCCAATTTTTTTTTTTTAGATAATGCTTTCATTTTTATTTTAATGATTTTAATATTGGTTTTAAACTTCTAATTTAACTGTCTTACTTTGTCTCAAAGTATTCCCAATTTTATCTACTATAGTAGCAGTGAATAAATATTCACAAATCTCTACGTTTGCATTGTCATTCCGAATATTACTTCAGGATAAATCCCTAGAAGGACCATTTCTTAGTCAAAGATTATGCCACTAACTTGAACCACTACAGGTTATGTGAACTCACATTTCTTCCGAGAGTATGTGAGGCTGTGTGGCTTTCTACCCCTTCTCCTCCGTGGGGCATTATCCACCTTTTAAAGCTTTGCCAAGTCTTTTGATAAATGGCTCTCTACTTCTTTATTGTCATTTTAAATTTATTGTTAGCCATCTCTTCAAATGTTACTGGACTTGGATTTTCTCCATAATTGTGAATTGTCTCTTCACGTCCTTAATGATTTTTCTATTGAGCTTGTTATCAAATCTTCTTGATTTGAAAAGTTTTGTCTCTTACACGTGTCACACAGATTTTTATCCCCCACTTTTTCATTTCTCTTTTACCGGCAGTGGTTTTTGGACATGTGAACGGGTAACATTTTTATAAAGGCGAATTTATCCTCATTCAAATATTTCCTCCTGGAATTTGTCACGTTTAGAGACGTTTTCCCCACCCAAAGAACAGGAAAATACATGGCCGTGTTTTCTTCTGCTCCTTTCCCAGTTCCTTTGGGGTCTGTTTGTTTGTCTTACATTTCATCCTCTCCACCACGCTGGAACTCACTTCCGTGTAAATGTTAACCCACTGACTCTCCTAATAAAGTCACTGCGGCTTTATGGGAACCAGCCAAGTGGAGATTCTCTTTGCAGAGAATAAACTCCTAACCTTGCCATCTGTAATCCATTCAGGAACACCAGCCAAGTTTGTTCCTAACGTCACTCACAGGCAGGAATGAGGATGCCCAATGCTGTTAAGTGTTAAGCGTGTGAAGCCAAAGAATTTGCAAGATTTCATGTTAGTTTTATGTTTCATACTGTTTGGTTTATTTATGCTATTTCATTTAGCTACATTTCATATTTCCTTTTCATCTGTAATTGGCGTAGAGTGATCTATTAGTTTCAGGTGTGTAACCTACTGATTGAACACATAGTTGCCACCTGTCACCATATAAAGTTATTACAGTGTTATACTCTCAGTGCTGTACTTTTCATCCCTGTGACTTACTCATTTTGTAACTGGAAGTTTGTATGCCATTGTTTTATTTTATCTTCATATGACACCTTTAAAGCAAGCTGTATTATCCCCACTTTATGGATGAGGCACGGTGAAGGCTATCTGCTTGGCTGTTCATTTCTTGAGAACAGTAGCTGTGTTTCTTCCTCCCTCTCCAGTGCCAGGAATATATCCTCTATTGGATAAATTCCTGCTTGGCCCAAGGGTACACTTTACTATGTAAAGGAGATGAGCAGGTTAATAGGATAGTGACACTTCTCCTATCTCCTTGATTGAGCAATAGCTTAGCCCCAAAATACCATCCTTGAGAGAAACTGTCTGCAAAATACAAGGTGATTTTGTTCTCTTCCAGTTGATCTTTGTATTATCTGTCTTTTCTCTGCTTTTATGTATGTATAAACTGAAGATAGAAAAATTTGAACCTGCTCCAATTTAAGGCGAGCATACGATATGGATGTTTAAGGGTCAATAAATAATGTTTCTGAGACGTTTAGAGCCCATCAGCTCACGTGTTTGGCAGGGCTGAAATCCTAAATTTACCGCTAGCGCTCTAAACAAGATACCTTAGTTAGAGAGAAGGAAGATGGGATTTTTACCCTAATGGACAACACTAGTAATTTTATCAGAAAGCATTTCTACTTCAAGAAACACTGTTCAGTACCTTGGCAAGTGACTTGATATGATCTCCTGATCAAAAAACCCCTCTTAAATGTCATGTTCCAAGAAAGCAAATTATTTCTTGACTGCCAGCCCACCTGTAGGCAAGTTCCTAGGTTTTTAAAAAATACTTACAACTGCTTTCCCCCTCAACAAACCAAGATCAGGGCCACCATTGAGCATGGCTCTGGAAATAGACAGTGGTGTCGGTGTCCTTAGGAACAATTCTGTCCAGTTGGTTGAAAGGATCCTGGGTCAAACCAGCAAGCATCACTGCACACATGATGTGCAGAGATTTTCGGAAGCATGCTCCTTTGACTTGAGGTCGAATGGCCATGACCATGACTGGATGGATTCTAACTTGGTCAGTGGTTGGTGCTACAGCTGTTAAAAAAAAAAAAAATCATTCTTTGAGAAAATGCCAGGAGCACCTCCAAGCAGAAGCCTTTTTGTATTCATGGCTAGTTGCATCCATAACCACCAGACGAGAGATAAAAATTGATAAAACTACAGCCTTGGGGATATAACTTTATCCCTGAGGTCTCCTCAGGGCCCCAGCTTTATATAAATTTTCCATCACACTCTCAGCCAGCCATTGAAAGTACAAGAATCTATTTCCCTGATGGGTAAGGAATCTCAGGATAGAAAACATTCAGAACAAAATTACAGAATTGTACTTCTTCCTCAATAAAAATTCATTTCTTTCCTTACTTTCACAGAACATCGATAGTGGAGTCTAAAAAGGTTTCCAGACTGGTGTCCTTAAGAAAACAAGGTCTCTGAGGTGGATTTGGGACGGACCATGAGGCTCTGTCTGAAACTACCTTTCCCATGTCCGTTGTTTCAGTCGGTACTTTTGTCTTCCGCATCCTTGAGACTCCAGTCTTTCAGATGTGCGTTTTCTTTGGATTTGCTGCTGCGTTCATTGCCATCAGAGGTTTTTCCCAGTTCCCAATGTTAGTCATTTTGCTGGTTTGTTGTTGCCACTTATGGCCTTTGCGCTGATCCTGAGTGTTGGTCTGAGCTTAGCCCTGGATGGCAGCAGACAGGGAGGGTGGGTGGAGATGGCTGAAAATTAGACCAGGGACATCAGTTTGAAGTCATGTTGGTGGTACTTACATCTTCAAGCAAGAGAATTCCAGCCCAGACTGGCAAAGAAAGGAGATTTGCTAGTTATTGTAACCTGAAAGTAGTAATCAACACTTTACAAAACAATGCCACATGTAGTATTTCCCTTTATTCTCAAATAATCCTCTTAGGCCGACTGCGCCATCCCTAGATTTCGAAGCCAAGTGCGATTCCGAAGGTGGGTTGCCAATGACCGCACGGCCACTAGGTGGCGCGGTGGGATTCGGATCCTGGCTTAGGCTCTCCTGCTCTACTACACCTCCTTGCCACTCCCAGGATTGTTTTCTGTGAGGATGGAAGTGGGAAGGAGTAGGCGGGACGTGCAGACTAAGATGGGAGGGAGGGAGGAAGACCCTGGTGCATTTCAATTAAGGACAAATTTACAGAACTGGGTTAAAAAAAAAATTGAAAGCAAATCCCAAAGAGCAGAGAGGGGGAGGTTGCTGTGGGGATCTGGCTTTCCAGAGAGGGATGGCACTTGGAGAGAAAGGAAATGGTGTCAGTAGGGGAGAATGTTCCAAAGGGTCAATCCCTGCTCTTCACGGTCGAATCTCTGGCTGTCGCGCAGTGATCTGAGACTCTGCCTGTCCCAATGTGTGTCCTACATATGGGGTTCTGTTTGCTTACATTGACACAGGTCTCTGTGGGTTCCAGTGTGAAAATATGGTCTCATATTTGCAAAGACAATTGTCTGAAGTCACACAAACCGTTTTCAGAGCCCAAGGGCTTTGGTCTCACCTCTCATAATAGAAACACTTTCATTCAGAAGCAAAGAATCCAAGTGAGAAAGGGCAGAAAGGAGTCACTCTTTATACTGAATTGTATAAAATGAGATTGGCTAGTCTCCTGAACTTTCCCGGGGCTGCCTTCACAGCTGAGAACAGCTTTTGGTTTTCAAGTTTTATTTTGCTTGAAAGATTAAACACAAAAACAAAGCTCCTTTCTTCCCAGAGTTGTAGTCGATTCCGGTTTCTGTTTTTCTGCCTGGTGATACAATTTGTGGTCAGATGGAGGCTCATCATGAAGATCTTGTAGCTACAAGGAGGTTGTGGGAAGAAGGAGGAACAGAAAGAACCGGGAAGGGGGTTGTGTAAGCCACCCCTGTGATGTAGCGTGACTAGGTGAATGGTGTGGCATCTTTGATGAAAACCCTTTCCAGAATGACCTTTTCTCTACTCACTTACACTGTGCATCTTTCCGAACCAGAGCTAGAAGGCTTGATAGGAAGGGACAAGCCTTAAGAGCTCCTTTGGAGGGTGATTAACTTGAGAAGCATGCAGACCCCTGGGGCAGCATTTGGAAAGCATTGAGGAGAGAGGAAATCACAACAGAAAAAATCTTGAGGGCCAACTGGGCTGTGTGTGTGTGTGTGTGTGTGTGTGTGTGTCTGTGTTTGGGGACACAGAGAGGACACTTCCTTAATCTCTGCCTTGCTCTTGAATGACAAAAACTGGTAATCCAGAGGTGTCATCAAACATACACATACCCTATGATTTCAGTTTAGAGGGACTCAACTCTTAGGAAACTCTTTTAGGGATCCTAGCACATAGATTTACTTTAATATACACACATTGTCCCATCTGCCTGTCTGTCTGGACATCTTTACTTATTTTTTTTTAACATATCTGCAATGTGGGTTTGATGGTGAGGGTTTCAGAAGTATTTTGTGAGACGAATTTTTATGTATTTGTCTTACTGAAACTTAGAAAGCTGGTCAAGAGGAAAATCTATAAAAGGATGATAGGTCCCTTTATACTATTTTTTGAGGCACTTTTGGAAACGATTTCTGATTTTTTTTTGAAATTATATCCAGTCATTGGACTATGACATTTTCTGTTAATGTTGCCATCTTAGGTTTCCAATTTTAAAACAAAGCTAGTGAGTCCAGAGAGACTGAGAATCTTTCCTTGCAACAAAAACGTATGATCCCTTCTCTGTGCCTAATCCTGGGACTCACGTTGCTAATAGCAAACTAGTTTTCTCATTTAGAGAGATAGTTTTCAAATTCCATGAGAAGATTACCACATGAGATGCTAAAGGCTAAAAAAGTTACGCCTTGTGGCTTTCTTTAAACATAGCTTTGTAGATTGCAATTCTTTCCAATTTCTTTCTATGAAAGGCTGTTGGACCCAGAGCAGAGGTCAGAGGGAGGAGGTCATGCTGAGAGGCCCCAAAGGGCAGAACTCATGATTATATCTTGATTTTCACATCAGCAGAGCTCAGGATGACCTGGCACTTGGAAGACTTCCTCATCTTGGCCTCTATGAATTAAAGAAGAGAAGGCATTAGCAAGCAAAGACTGCTCATTTTCTGTTCTGTTTTTGTGCCAGGGCCTTTTTGTTTCTCAGCTGCCTCTTTGACTCTGTAGGTATTGAACATTTGTTTTCCTTCTGCCGACTTCTGGGGTCCTTTATCTCCAGCTTCTGTTGTAATTACCGGGAAGATAGTGCCACGAAAATGCTAGATAATGAACCACCCAAACCTCAGTGACTTCAAGCAGAAACCGTTTATTCTGTGTGGTTTGGGTGCACCTAGACTGGGCAAGCCTGGTATCCAGGCTCCGGGTTCTGAGCTCTAGGTTCCAGACTTGAGGTCCTGGGCTCCAGGTTGAATCTGGTTCTGCCTGGAAGGCCTCTTCTCTTCCATGGACCAGAACTTACCCAGGGCGTGTGGTGAGCTCAACACGTCTCATTCATGGACCCAAGATGAAGAGGCCGTGTCTATGTGGGCATGTACTTCTCATGTCTGGGCACCAGACTGAAGAAGGAGAGCCTGGCCGAACAAACACACGCCGAGCCTCTGGTTGAATTAGGTTCACATCTTTTTGTCCCAAAGTCTGGGGTGTTGGTGGGGAGGGCAACAAAGCAACTCTGGCTTTGAAGAGGATTTGGTAAGGATGTGGAGATATAACGTACCCTCAGATGAGCGAAGAATTGGGGACAAAGAATTCAATCTTCTATAGACAGGAAGTGTCACAGTGTACTGAAATAGTTTGCTTGCCTAGATCATTTAACATGGACTGATGAGCTTGAGGACAGAGCGCCATTTGTCCTCACCTCTGAATTTCTGCATCTAGCATAAGACTTATATTGATCTGAGGTACCGAATAGATTATTCTGGAAATAAGTTGCTTAATAAATTATTCCAGAGCCAAATCAGATAGAAAGGATGAGAGTAATTCTCTCCCAGCTCTGTTTAAAAAGAAGGAAAGAGAAAGAACAGCAAGAAACAGGTATCCCTTTTTGTTGGTGACTCTTAGAGCGCTTTTTTGTTTCTCCTTTACTCATACATAATCTTTTTGGCAAACGTTAAGTTTTCTTGGTTCCAAAACTGTTGGTTACTCTAGCAAAAGCCCCTCATGGCAGGCAAAGTCCTCACTGTGATTTTCATCTCTCTATATTACCCAACACCTGTGTGGACACTTGCTGTTTTTGTTTTCATAAACAGAGCAGCAGTGTTCCCCAGGAAAACACATTTTTAACTTTTGGTGAAACTTCTTGAAAATTGGATGGCCCCCGAAAATAAGACGTGATTGTCTTGAGGCTTTTTGTTCCCCCCATGAAACTGACAAGAAATGGAAATTCAGGCATTTAATTTTCCTTTGCGATCCCGGGCCTCGTAACGTGTTAACACTGAGGCCAAAATAACAACTAGATATCCCCCTTGATATTATGTGTATTAGGCTCTTGCAATGAAGGATGTCAGTTGGATAAAAGGAACAGTTATCTATGCACCACCTACTTTTTCTTTCCACAAAGTATTTGAAAGCTGATTAACCACATTCATCTTGCAAAGTCCTACCTTCATCTGGGAGGAAACATCAGTGTCCCACATTATCCCCTGTGCATTCAGTATTCTTGGGTTATCTGTGGAAGGTATAGAACCGTTGGTCCTCAAATGTCCATGTGCTAATTCCCAGAGCCTGTGAATGTGTTACCTTATGTGGAACAAGGACTTTGCAGACATGAGTTGGTTAAGGACCTGGAGAGGAGGTGATCATCCTAGGTTATCTGTGTGGGCCTGATGTCATCACAACGGTCCTTGCTAGGGAGAGTAGGGAGGCTCAGAAACAGGGCAGGAGATCTGGTGACAGAAACAGAGGCTGGAGATGTTCTACTATTGGTTTGAAAGATGGAAGAAGAGGCCATGGGCCGAGGGACCCAGGTGGCTCCTAGAAGCCGCAAAGGCAAGGAAATGGATTCTTCCCTCGCGTTTCCAGGAAGAATGCAGCCCTGCCAATGACTTTTTTTTTTTAAGATTTTATTTATTTATTTGACAGACAGAGATCACAAGCAGGCAGAGAGGCAGGCAGAGAGAGAGAGAGAGAGAGAGAGAGAGGAGGAAGCAGGCTCCCTGCAGAGCAGAGAGCCCGATGTGGGGCTCGATCCCAGGACTCTGGGATCATGACCTGAGCCAAAGGCAGAGGCTTAACCCACTGAGCCACCCAGGCGCCCCCTGCCAATGACTTTTAAACTTCTGATCTCCGAAATTATATGATGATGAATTTGCGTTGTTTTAAGGCAGGAAGTATGTGGCAATAGGAAACTAATACACCCTCCCCACAAAGGCTTCCTTCTGCAAATACCAAACTCTTTAAAACCTGATGACGTTTTCTGGCTATGGAAGCAGATTTGTCCATGCACTGGGCGGGCCACATGTGCCCAGCTCTTGAGCCTCTAAGAATGCCCTCAACCACTGACTGATAAAATGAACATGCTAGCTTTCTTGGCCCTCAGGTGGGACAACTCCGAGACATGTTCCAGATGTTCTCTGGAAGTCTCAAACTGGAGCGAGACTGCTCCGCCCACGGCAGTGATCTACCCAATGACCGCATCTGCTGCCTCCCTTTCCTGTCTCATTTCTGCACTCTCATACCAGTGCTTCTGGGAATCCCCTCCCTACTATATTATGGGTTTCACGGTCCATTTGTTGGGGATCACAGCCTAAGACACCCACACACATGCCTGGAGAATCAGTGGGGTAAGGAGGTAAGCGTGGCTGGGACAGAGCTTGATATGACTTCTCCGAGAGCCCAGATAGTGGAATGCTTGGGACCCTCTTGGGTAGGGACGAAGGGGTTTCATAAAAAATCTTCCTGGTATTTTTGGGAGAAGACAGAACAAGTTTTTAATCTGTAAAAGGTTCGATAAATAGGAAGCTATAGAATGATCATGTAAGATTAATTGGAGTGCTTGAAAAGGAAGTAATTAACTTACTTTAAAATTTGCTCATTAATCTTATGCTAGTAACTTACCCATAAGATTTCTATGAGCCTTTACAAATAAAAAAAATAAAAACACCATGCATAGGTGTTGTTCTGTTCATAGGTCAATGGGAAAACAAAAGATAATCACAAGCTAAGTGAAATAAATAGGCAAAAGAACTGTAATATTCTGGGTTTTGTGAACATCACTTTGCAAGTGGGTAAAATGGGGAGGTTCACATGTATATTCTGAAGTTGGCTTGTTAATAACAGCATAGGGTTCATGGCCATTCCTGTCTCTTATCTCAGGCAATCCACATGCTACATTCAAAAGTACAGTTCCTTTTGTGTGAGTCCTTGAACACCCACGATGCAGGAGTGCTACTGCTACAGAGCGAGGGGTGTGGTGTGTTCTAGCACCACTCAGAAAAAGTAACCTTAACCACCATTCTTTCAACCGCTCTATCTTACCAGCAAAAGTAGCGGGCAGCTTTGCTCTTAGCAGTAGAACTGCTGTAGCTATAAAGGGGTTTTCCCTATTTTCTTAAAATTTCGAAATGAGGCCCATTGCTTACTTTAGGGCTAGAATACTTTAGCTGTAAAATGTCAGTACTTTGACATTTAAATATGAAATGACCAAAACCTGATCATTGTAAAGCATGAGAAAGTAATATCTGTATTACTGCACTTAAGAGCCATCTAGAAATCTCTCCTGTTTAAATGGCTGATTTAAATACTTGAGAATCTTTATCTGCAGGTTGCTTCAAAGAGTTAGAAACTAAGAATTAGAACTCTCAATATGAGTTATTTTAATATTCACTGTAGAGAAAAAAGCACATTGATGTAAATAATTCCAAAAAATAGAAACCACTCTTCTACAGAGAGAGAGAGAGATTTTTACGGAGATAAATATTTTTCATTTGTTGACTTGGAGAAATCAGTACAAGCAGAATTAAATCTCTTTCCCTCTCTCTCATCCTTTTCTCCTCCTTCTTTTCTCTCAAGATGGTGTATCTGCTTCCTATAAAGTCTTGTAGGCTTCTGTTTCCGTGTATAGATCCTTGACATAATATATCAGTGTGTAGGTTTTAAAATGTCTGCCAACTGTGGTTTATTTTTGCAATGAAGTACTTTTTGTAGTTAAAGTGGATAAACTTAATCAGTATTTATTTGGAATATATTTGGAAAAATTAATATTAAGTAAAGATAGGCCTTTAGTAACGCTGTTCAGTGAGACTTCCTGTGATGACGGAAAAACTCTATAGGGGCGCCTCTGTGTGACTAATGAGCATTTGAAATGTAGCCAGGCAGATGGGAAAATTGAATTTAAGATTAGAGAGCTAGACAGTGAGAGCACCTGCACGCATACACCAGTGGAGGGGGGAGGCGGCGCAGAGGGAGAGGGAAAGAGAGAATTTTTTAGAAGATTTATTTGTTTGAGAGACAGAGAGAGAGAGTGCAAGCATGAGTGGGGGAAGGGACAGAGAGAGAGAGAGAGAAGCAGACTGCCACGAAACAGATTCCACACTGAGTGTGGAGCCCAACATGGGACTTGATCCCACAACCGTGAGATCATGACCTGAGCCAAAATTGAGAGTTGGATGCTTAATGACTGAGCCACCCAGGCACCTCTGAAGAATTGAATTTGTTGTCAATTGATTTAAATTTATTTATTATTATTATTTTTAAAGATTTTATTTATTTGACAGAGAGAGATCACAAGTAGGCAGAGAGGCAGGCAGAGAGAGAGACAGAGAGGAGGAAGCAGGCTCCCCATTGAGCAGAGAGCCCGATGCAGGCCTCGATCCCAGGACCCTGAGATCATGACCTGAGCCGAAGGCAGGGGCTTAACCCACTGAGCCACCCAGGCGCCCCTCAGTTGATTTAAATTTAAATAGTCTCATGTGGCTAGTGGCTACTGTAGTGGACAGTCCAGCTCTAGAGTCTTGTGATTTTCCTTCAAGCCACTTTTCTGTGGTACTTACTTGTTTACCTGTGTGGGTGGTTGCTTCATGTCTGTCTCCTTAAACTCTAAACTTCACGAAGTGAGGATTGTGTTTGCCTCTTTCCTCACCAGTATTTAGCAGAGCGTCTGGCATAAAAGAGCCACTCCATCACTACTCATTGAATACATGAGTGAGTCATTTTGCATATCCCTCTAAGGAATTTAGAGTCTAATTATGAGACAAAGCAGAGCCCTTTCAGATTTGTGAGCATGGAGGCTGACAAGGTAAATTTTGCATTTTATTTTATTTTTTTCAAGATTTTATTTATTTGACAGAGAGATCACAAGTAGACAGAGAGGCGGGCAGAGAGAGAGAAGGAAGCAGGCTCCCCGCTGAGCAGAGAGCCCGATGCGGGGCTCGATCCCAGGACCCTGAGATCATGACCTGAGCTGAAGGCAGAGGCTTAACCCACTAAGCCACCCAGGCGCCCTTAAATTTTGCATTTTAGAATGAGCACGTGGGCAGCCAGGGGAAGGATGGATGCAAGTGCCTGAGAGATCTGAAGATTGGAAGATCAGTACATTCATCTGATCAATCAATGGTGCAGACTTAAATTATGAAAACGTTATCGGGGATGCAAGAAATACTTAGGAGCTTGGGCATTCATTAAATGTGAGGCATAAGGCAGGGAAAGGGAGTCTCGGTGTATCTCCCCCTTCCCTAAAGCAAGTGAAGGCTTGGGTGATAGCAGTTCTATAGGGGATCGTTCCAGGATATACAAGTGAGGAGGGGGACATGTAAGGCTGAGAAGGAAGACGAGCCAATAAAGGGTGAACTAGTGATCAGGCCAATGCTGAGGGGCAGTTGGGACTCAGTGCCACTGGGACCTTCTGAGGAACTGTGTGAAATCCACATCATAGTTAGACAATGAGAAGGCAGGGGGCATTTACTCCTTTTTATCCCTTCTACAAGGTTTTCCCTGAGGCTATTAGCTTTCCCTGCACATCTGTATTAGGCACTTCAGGCCGAGTGAGCTTCTCTACCATCAGAGAAAGTGCTCAGACGGAGAAGTAAGATGCGAGTGCTCCAGGAGGGAAGCTGTCAGCCAGCCAGGAACCATGTCCTTCCACGGCAACCCTGAGGGATGCATAAAAGGGCATTGGCTGCATCTGTCCCGGATGGTTTGAAAAATACTTTTCACAATTCTGGAATGGTGTACTAGTCCTGAGATGGGAGAGATGTGAAAGAACATGGGGAGAACTTAGAAGCAGGTGCCATGCTCCACTTCTTTTGCATTTTCACGCATGTCTCCCCTGCTTCACAATGGGTGTGGCAGGGCCAGGTGGCCAATGGTGCCATCATGGTGCCCTCACCCAAACTCTCCCTATGGGAGGTGATTTCAGGATGAATTAGTATTGGACATTCCCATATGCTCTCTCCTGACATCCAACGTGCTTGTATTTAAATAGGGAGATATGGTCCATGGAACTCTAAAACGGTCCCTAAGATCCCCACCTCTTGGTGTCATGTCCTACGTAATTCTCCCCACCTTTTGAGTGTGGGCAGAATTTATGAATATGATGGGATATCACTTCCATGATTAGCTTACATTATATGGCAAAGGTAAAGAGCTTTTGCAGATATAAAAAAGACCCTTAATCAGTTAACTTTGAATTAATTAAAATTCAGATGACCTCGGATGGGCCAGAACTAATCGGTGAGCCTTCTAAGAGAGGGTCTAGAAATTAGAGAGGTTCTAGTGCTTGCTTTGAGGTCACAAACTGCCATGTTGTAAGAGGGCCTATGGAGATGGCCACTTGGTAAGGAACTTAGGGCAGCTTCGAGGAGCTGAGAGTGGGCCTCACTTTACAGCTAACAAAAAAATGGGAGCCTCAGTCATATAACATCAAGAAAATGAATTCTTCTAAACACCACTAAGAGCTTAGAAGTGGATGCTTCCCCAGTCAAGTCTCCAGATAGGAATGTAGCCTGGCTAACACCTTGATTGTATCCTTTTAAGACCCCTAATGCAGCACCCAACTAGGCCATGCCTGGACTCGTGACCCATAGAAACTGTGGGATAATAAATGTATGTTCTTTTAAGCCACTAAGTTTGTGGTAATTTATTACACAACAATAAAAAAACCAAATATAGGTAGTAATTAAAAGAAGGAGTTCTCAGGGCACCTGGGTGGCTCAGTGGCTTAAGCCTCTGCCTTTGGCTCAGGTCATGGTCTCAGGGTCCTGGGATCGAGCCCCACATCGGACTCTCTGCTCAGGGGGGAGCCAGCTTCCCCCTCTCTCTCTGCCTATCTCTCTGCCTACTTGTGATCTCTGTCTGTCAAGTAAATAAATAAAATCTTTAAAAAAAATAGAAGGAGTTCTGGAATTTAACCCACTTTGTTTTAATCAAAGGCCTTGAGCTGAATATTTGTGTGCCTCAGTTTCCTCATCTACACAATGAGAATAAAAATACAACTTAGAACACAATTGTGGTATTAAATTCAGTGCCTGGCATTAAGCCAATGCTCAACTAAGTCAACTATTACTATGATATTTATTATGGCATCATTTTTATTATCTAATTTCTTGCTAGGTTGTAGATTATCTGACCGCTTACCAATTAGATATTGAATTAAATGAAACTGAATCTAATTGATTTTTTTTTTTTTTAGTTATAAGCTATGATCGGCTGACCCAAGCTGAATGGAATAATTTTATGTTCAATTTTATGGAAATTAATTAGGTGTCTACTATGTGCTTGGGAGAGGAAAATGAGTGAAACTATATCCTTGTGCTTAAGGAACATATGGTGAAGATTTGTTGCAGAAAAATGTTAAACAAGGTAGCTTTTAATTACTTACAGAAACATAGCATACATGCATAAAATGGCACAAATCCTAAGCATACAGCTGAAAACAAATTTAAATAAACTTCCTTGTAACTGACACCCAGATGAAGAAAACATAACATGACCAGCATCTGGCTGTCCCACCTTGTTCCTTGATCAAGTGATTACCCAAAGGCAACGCTTCTTCTGGTTTCTCATGCCATAGACTAGTCTCTCATGTTTTGAACTTTGTATAAATGGAATCACACAAAAAGCTCTCTTTTGTCTGGATTCTTTTGTTCAACACTGTAGTGGTAAGATTCAGCCGTACCATTGCGCATATTTGTAGATCATTTATTCTCATTTCCATATAGAATTCCATTGTGCAAATATTCCGCAATTTATCCATTTGACTGATGGACATTTGCATAGTTCTCAGTTTTTGTTGATTACAAATACTGTTCTATGAACAGGCTAAGGGACATGTTTTAGTGAGTCTATATGCACATTTCTGTTGGAGAATATACATAGAAATGGAATCACATTTTGAATTTTGAAACAATAGTATGACAAATCAACACGAACAGCAATAAAATGACCTGGGTGAGAGAAAATGGCACATTCAACAACATGTCAGCAGGTAGGTGGGAAATACGGGGGGTTGTACATCCTGGAGTAGTACCAGAAGACTCAGTCAATAAAGACTGAACTGGGGGTACTTGGGAGGCTCAGTCAGTTAAGCATCTTGGACTCTTGATTTCAGCTCAGTTTTTGATCTCAGGGTTGTGAGTTCAAGCCACACTGGGTGTGGAGCCTACTTTAAATAAATAGATAGGTTAGATCCAAAAAAAAATTACTGAACCAAATGGAGTAGATTACCCCTTCCAGTATGGAAAGAATGGAGACCACACACAAAGCTTATAGGGACAGACACATCATTAGTGATTGAAAGAGCATTCTCAATATTGAAGGACATTGAGACATACATGTTGTATGACATTTGGGTGGAACCTTTACAAACTAGGGAGAAAAACAAGGTAAACTTACTGAGCCAAAGCACAAAACTCATCAGTTTCTAGTAGTAGGTGTGTGCACTACGGCAGAGGAAAATCCTTTCTTGACCATGTACAGTTTCACTTCCTGGGTACACAGGAAACTATACTTCCCAGCCTCCCTTGCAGCTATCTGAGTCCATATGACTGGGTTCTGGCCAATGGGATGTAGCCTTAAAAGTGCATGTTACTTGCTGGCTTGGATATAAAACTTGAATTTGTGATCTTCCACTCAGTCTCATTTCCTGGGGCAAGAGCCAATGAAGACAGTCCCTCCCAACTGTTATTAGATTGTGATGACAGGAAAAAATAAACCCTTGTTGGAATAGACCACTGAGATTTTAGTTTATTGCTGTTGTGTAGCTTAACCTACCATGATTCTAACTGTAGGCAGTAAGAGAGGTTATAGAGAAATTTCATAACTTCCTGGAGCTGTCCAAAACCTGGGAGTAATCAAACTATGCCTGGACTGCCATTGACAAGGAGTGTTAAAAATCATCGCTTGCTAGCATGTGCCGGCCTTTCTTATCATCTTTCATTCTAACAACTCTGCAAGATAGTCAGGTAACATGAGGAAAGTCAGACTCAGAGAAAGTCTGAGCCAGGGTTGTCCCAACACCAGAGCCCTTTTGACTTGTTTCTTCACCTGCCTTTTCAGGTATCTTTGTTTGGGTTCTCTCTGAGACAAGGATTCCAGTACAAGTAGTTTGTTTGGGAGGTGACCCAAGGAAGTATCCATGGAGAAGTAAAAAAGAGAAGGTAGTCAACAAAGAATATGTTTATCAATCCAGTTACCATTAGAGACAGCTGGGTCTCATTTGGTGAGAGAATCTCTGGGATTAAGTGTCAAACACACTCCTCAGGTCTTCTCTCTCCAGGGGTGAGAGAGCTGGGGTATTTATACAGCACCATTCTTCAAACTTTAGTTTCGATCAGAATCCTCAGAGGGCTTATGAAAACATTGCTGGGTCCCATCCCCAGCTTTCTGATTCAGTAGATCTGAGGTGGAACTTGATAATTTGCATTTCTAACAAATTTCCAGGTGATGCTTGTCCAGGGGCCCCATTTTGAGAACCAGTGTTGTTACTGTTTCAACGTGGAATGTCTTCCCTGGAATCTCCTTAGGGAACATACGTGTTTTTCTGAATTTCAAATTCTAAGATGAACCCCTTGGGAAAATGGGGCTAAGTATTATAATTCTCCTGTAAGAATTAAAACTTAACTCTCAATCCAGTGACTTTATGATTTCAAAGGAATCTACTGATGTTCGGTCAAAAGCTAGAGCAGAAGTATGAGCAAAAGCTTGCTCATGAAGTGAAAGTTTAAGGTCAAAATTTCCAGGAGCAAAGACAGCGGCACATGGAAGAGAAGTGGCTATGATCTAATTGGTCAGTCTCCTATCTATTTCTGTGTTAAAAAGTGTGATGTATTCATACCCCTGTCAGTTGTTAATGGTGTAATATTCTTGCAAATAAAATATTCCTAAGTTTATACCAGTGACCACACTTTGTACAGATCCTATGATTTGTACATTAAAATAACATGTTTTAGGAGCAAAATAAGTCCTTAAATTGTCAATAAAATATGTGATTTTGGGTAGTGCCCTTAACTTTGTTAAGCAGTCAGAATATTCAGATAATATACAAGAAATATGTAATTTTTTTGACATTTCTAATCTTTTAATATCCACTGTAGGCTACTATTATATGTAAGTACTACTAAACTTAATATTTATCATTCATTAAAATTTTTAAATATCTGTAATAATGAGTAAAGAGTGTGAAAAACATTAATGTATTTAAAAAGAGTAATTTATAATTTGGGGAACTCTTGAGAAATCCCTAGTATTTCAATTTATTGCTTCAAATGTTGAAGAGGGACTCCTGGGTGGCTCAGTCAGTTAAGCGTCTGCCTTCAGTTCAGGTCATGATCTCAGCGTCCTTACATCGAGCCCTGCATCTCCCTCTCCTTCCCACTGGGGCGCTCTCTCACTATCTCTGTCACTTTCTCTCTCTCTCAAATAAACAAAAATCTTTAAAAAAAATGTTGAAGAATTTGGAAACACCATTGTGCACAAACTCCCATCCCTTATTATCAGAGACTATACATAGAGCTCATTATCTGACTTTTCCTCTTGTGGACAGCATGGGCAAAGCCAGTTCTATCAATGAAAACCAGAGGAGATATGGTGAGGCAACAGACAAAAGAGGGGGGGGCGCCTGGGTGTCTCAGTGGGTTAAAGCCTCTGCCTTCAGCTCCGGTCATGATCCCAGAGTCCTGCGATCAAGCCCCGTATCAGGCTCTCTGCTCTGCAGGGAGCCTGCTTCCCCCCTCCTCTCTGCCTGCCTCTCTGCCTACTTGTAATCTCTGTCTGTCAAATAAATAAATACAGATAAAAGAGGATACAAATATTGGGGGAAGGGTTGGACTGAATTACCTTAAAAAATAACTTAATGGTTAAGCATCCAACCCTTGGCTTTGACTCAGATCATGATCTCATGGGTTGCGAGATTGAACCCCGCATCAGGCCGTGCTATTAGAGGGCAGTCTGCTTGGGATTCTCTCTCTCCCTCTCTCATTGCCCCTCCCCCTGCTCTCTCAAATAAATAAATCTTTAAAAAATAACTTTATTGAGGCATATCTGGTATGCCATAAATTTTAGCCATTGAAAATGTACAATTTAATGATTTTTAGTAAATTTATAGTGTTGAGCAACTATCCCCACAATTCACTTCTAGAACATTTTTATTGCCCTCAAAATATCTGCCATGCCTATTTGCAGTCATTCCCAGTTGCCCAGCCTAAGTGCCAAATGACCATTAATCTGCTTGAATTACTTTTAAGGAATCTGTCAACCCTAAGATTCTATTGAAGCTAAAATTCTGAGTCTTGGGCACAGTTACGCTGCAGAAAAATGTGAGCTCACTCCAGGGAATTCCAAAGGAATTTGCTTTTCTGAGAACACATGCCTTTAGTGAAATTGCCATTTTGACAGCTTTCCTCATGAGCACAACCTTTCACACTGAGCAGATTCAGAGCCACCTGTTGATTGTTTTGCTGTTAACTGGGACCCTGGCATCCTAGGAGTACTGAGGGCAAAGGGGTTCTGCCACATCTTAAAAACATCAGCTTCTTTGTTTATGTAGGCCCTTTGCTTCCAGGTTGTTCTTAAGGATAAACTCAACAGAGGAGAAATCTTTTAAAACTTTGAAGTACAGATGTTTTCTTCTGGGCTTTCCTTAGAGTGTGGTCTTGTCCTGACTTCATAAAAAAATGAATTTAAAGCCAGTTCTCTCCATTCCAGTAGTAGAAATCGATGGTGCAACTGGAGATAACCTGGAGTTCTGCTACTCATCCCTAAGAATGTGCATTTCAGTTAGGCACTGAGGTAACCTCTCCAGGGCTGGGAAAATTCTGTTATTGTGTTCTTTGGGTGGCTCAGTTGTCAAGTGTCTGCCTTTGGCTCAGGTCATGATCCTGGGGTCCTGGAATTGAGTCCCGCATAGAGCTCCCTGCTCAGCGGGAAGCCTGCTTCTCCCTCTCCCACTCCCCCTGCTTGTGTTCCCTCTCTCACTGTCTCTGTCAAATAAATAATAAAATCTTAAAAAATTTTATTTATTTGACAGAAATAGCACAAGTAGGCAGAAGCAGCAGGGAGAGGGAGAAGCAGGCTCTCCACTGAGCAGGGAGCCTGATGGGGGATTGATTTCAGGACCCTGGGATCATGACCTGAGCCGAAGGAAGACACTTAACTGACTGAGCCACCCAGACACCCTGTTACTGTGCTTTTTAGCTCTCTTAGAAGTTCAGGAGTCCAGTTTTGTTGAGAGATAACTACAGTTGTGGTCAGATCCTTGATCAGTTCCATAGTATCAAATCATTATGACTAGAAAAGTCATGGCAATCAAAATCAAGAAATAAGGGCACCTGGGTGGCTCAGTGGGTTAAGCCTCTGCCTTCGGCTCAGGTCATGAGCTCAGGCTCCTGGGATCGAGACCCACATTGGGCTCTCTGCTCAGCAGGGAGCCTGCTTCCCTTCCTCTCTCTCTGCCTGCCTCTCTGCCTACTTATGATCTCTCTCTCTCTCTCTCTGTCCAATAAATAAATAAAATCTTCAAAAAAAAGTAAAAAAAATCAAGAAATAAACTTAAATTTCCAAGATAATACAAGATAGCAAATTCATTCCCACATCCTATAAATGAATACATATTTTTCACGAGCCTTGGTTTTCTCATCTGTAAAGATAAGCCCGATCGTAACACACTCTAAAGTGTAAAGGCTAAGTGTGTTGAAGAATAAGAAAGTATCTGGAATTGTCCAGAACAGTTAACATGAAGTGCATCCTATTTCCCCTTTTTTGCCTTGTTGACATTGATTAAATGAAAAGTTGTACTCTGCTATTCTATATAAGACATAAAAAATTACAGGTTTTGTTGTATATCTATGATAGCAAAGACTGAAGCTATAAATTTTAAAAAAATGCATTAGTATGTCTTCATAAAGTAGAACAAAACACTTAAAGAAACACCAAAAAGCATAGTTTTTAAAGCATGTTGGTCAATTAGGAAGCATATTTGTAACATACGTAATAGAGAAGTTAATAGTATTATTATATAAAGGGCACTAACAAAACAATTTCAGTGAACATTGGAACAAAAAACATAAATAAAAAATTCACCAAAAGATGCACCTATAAACATATTTTAAAAGTTCACCCTTTTATTTTTTTTATTTTTTTATTTTTTAAATAAACATATAATGTATTTTTATCCCCAGGGGTACAGGTCTGTGAATCGCCAGGTTTACACACTTCACAGCACTCACCATAGCACATACCCTCCCCAATGTAAAAAGTTCACCCTTTTAAAAAAAAATTTTATTTTTTTAATTTCTTTTCAGTGTTCCAGAATTCATTGTTTATGCACCACACCCAGTGCTCCATGCAATACGTGCCCTCCTTAATACCCACCAACCACCAGGCTCACCCAACATTCAACCCCCCCCATCCAAAACCCTCAGTTTGTTTCTCAGAGTCCACAGTCTCTTATGGTTCATCTCCCTCTCCAGTTTCAATTAAAAAAAAAAAAAGTTCACCCTTGCCAGATTAAAAAAAATGCAAATTGCATCTACAAGAAGATATTATTTTTAACCCACAAGATTGTAAAAAATTGAAAGTGTTAGTAATTTTCAGTGTAAGGACAGTGTAGTTAAGTAGACATGCTCAAACCCTGCTGGTGGGAGTGAAAATTAACACAGCCTTTGTGTGTGGGGAATTTGTGACATGCACTTAAATCTGTTGTCCTCACAATTCAATTTCTAGGGCTTCTTCCTAAGGAAATAATTCTTTTTTCTTTTTTATTATTTTATTAAAAATTTAATTCCATTGTAATTAACATACAGTGTTATATTAGTTTCAGGTGTACATATAGTGATTCAGTAATCCTATACATTACTCAGTGCTCATTATGGTATTTGTACTCTTAATCCCTTTCACCTATTTTACCCATCCTTCCCTCCATGTTCCCTCTGGCAACGAGCAATTTTTTTCTTTATATTTAAGAGCCTGATTTATGGGGCACCTGCATGGCTCAGTCAGTTAAGCGTCTGCCTTTTGATCTGGTCATGATCTGGGTTCGAGCCCTGTGTCGGGCTTCTTGCTCAGGGGGGAGCCTACTTCTCCCTCTCCCTTTGCTGCTCCTCCTGCTTGTTGTCTCTCTCTGTGTCAAATAAATAAATGGAATCTTTTTAAAAAGTCTGTTTTTTTGCACTACTGGATATTTACCCCAAAGATACAGATGTAGTGAAAAGAAGGGCCATCTGTACCCCAATGTTTATAGCAGCAATGGCCACGGTCACCAAACTGTGGAAAGAACCAAGATGCCCTTCAACGGACGAATGGATAAGGAAGATGTGGTCCATATACACTATGGAGTATTATGCCTCCATCAGAAAGGACGAATACCCAACTTTTGTAGCAACATGGACGGGACTGGAAGAGATTATGCCGAGTGAAATAAGTCAAGCAGAGAGAGTCAATTATCATATGGTATCACTTATTTGTGGAGCATAACAAATAGCATGGAGGACAAGGGGAGATGGAGAGGAGAAGGGAGTTGAGGGAAATTGGAAGGGGAGATGAACCATGAGAGACTATGGACTCTGAAAAACAATCTGAGGGTTTTGAAGGGGCAGGGGGTGGGAGGTTGGGGGAACCAGGTGGTGGGTATTGGAGAGGGCACGGATTGCATGGAGCACTGGGTGTGGTCCAAAAACAATGAATTCTGTTACGCTGAAAAGAAATTAAAAAAAAAAAAAAGTCTGGTGTTTGGTTTGTCTCATTTTTTCTTCACTTGTTTTTTTTTCTTAAATTCCACATATGAATGAAATAATATGGTATTTGTCTTTCTCTGAATAACTTATTTCAGTTAGCATTATATATTCTAGATCCATCCATGTTGTTGCAAATGGCAAGATTTCATTCTTTTTTATGGCTGAGTAATATTCCTGTGTGTGTGTGTGTGTGTGTTTACCACTTCTTCTTCCATTCCTTTATTGATGGACACTTGGGTTGCCTCCATAATTTGCCTATTGTAAATAATGCTGCAGTAAACATAGGGTGCATGTATCTTTTCAAATTAGTGTTTTATTTTTCTCTGGGTAAATACACAGTAGCAGAATTACTGGATTCTATGGTAATTTCTATTTTTAATTTTTTGAGGAATCTCCATACTGTTTTCCTCAGTGGCTAGACCGGTTTGCATTCCCACCAACAATTCACAGAGCTTCCTTTTTCTCCACATCCTTGCCAATACTTGTTGTTTCTTGTGTTTTTATTTTAGCCATTCTGACAGGTGTGAGGTGAAACCTCATTGTGATTTTGATTTGCATTTCCCTGCTGATGAGTGATGTGGAGCATCTTTTCATGTGTCTGTTGGCCATCTAGATGTCTTCTTTGGAGAAATGTCTGTTCATGTTTTCTGCCCTTTTAATTTATTTGTTTCTTTGGTGTTGAGTTGTATAAATTCTTTATATATTTTGGATATTAACCCCTTATTTGCAAATATTTTCTGCCATCCAGTGGGTTGTCTTTTTGTATTATTGATGGTTTCCTTTGAAGTGCAAAAGTTTTTATTTTGATGTAGTTCCAATAGTTTACATTTGCTTTTGTATCCCTTGGGTCAGGAGACATACCTAGAAAAATATTGCTATGACTAATGTCAGATTATTGCCTGTGCTCCCTCGTAGGATTCTTTTTTTTTTTTTTAAAGATTTTTAAAACATTTATTTATTTGACAGAGAGATCACAGGTAGGCAGAGAGGCAGGCAGAGAGAGGGGGGAAACAAGCTCCCTGCTGAGCAGAGAGCCCGATGCTGGGCTCGATACAAGGACCCTGAGATCACGACCAGAGCCGAAGGCAGAAGCCCAACCTACTGAGCCACCCAGGAGCCCCTCCCTCTTAGGATTCTTATGTTTTTGGGCCTCACATTTAGGTCTTTAATCCATTTTGAGTTTATTTTTGTTTATTGTGTAAGGAAATGGTCCAGTTATTTTCTTTTGCATATAGCCCATCAAGTTTTCCCAACACCGTTGAGGAGACTTTTTCCCCACTGCGTCGTCTTGCCTCATTTGTTGTAAATTAATTGACCATATCATTGTGCATTTATTTCTGGGTTCTCTATTTTTGTGCCACTGCCATTATTATTTTGAGTACTACAGCTCTGTAGTATATCTTGAAATCTGGAATTGTGTTACCTCCAGCTTCATTCATCTTTTTCATGATCACTTTGGCTATTCCGGGTCTTCTGTGGTTCCATACAAATTTTGGGATTAATTGTTCTAGTTCTGTGAAAAAATGCTGTTGGTATTTATGTAGGTATTGCATTAAATTGGTAGATTACTTTGGATAATATAGACATTTTAACAAAATTTGTTCTCCCAATTCATGAGCATAGATTATCTTTCTATTTGTATCATCTTCAGTTTCTTTCATCAGTGTTTTATGGTTTTCAGAGTACGGGTCTGCTACTTTCTCGGTTAAGTTTATTCCTAGGTATTTTGTTCTTTTTGATGCAGTTTGTGAATGGGACTGTTTTCTTAATTTCTCTTTCTGCTACTTCATTATTAGTGTATAGAAATGCAACAGATTTCTGTACATTGATTTTGTATCCTATGACCTTACAGAATTCATCTTTCAGTTATAGAAGTTTTTGGTGGAGTCGTTAGGGTTTTCTATATGTAATATGTCAGCTGGAAATAGTGAAAGTTTTACTTCTTCATTACCCAATTTGGATGCCTTTTATTTCTTTTTTTCTTGTCTGATTGCTGTGGCTAGGATTCCAGCACTAGGTTGAATGAAAGTGGTGAGAGCAGGCATCTTTGTCTTATTTCTGATCATAGAGGAAAAGCCTAAGAAAATAATTATTAGTATGTACAAAATTCAGCCATAATAATACTCAAGATGTTCTATATGGGATTTAAAAAATTATATCTATCTAAAACTTCAGCAAACCTAGATAGTCAATAGAGTGGATGAAGTAACTACTATAGTCATTCACCTGAATACTATGTAGTAAATAAAAATTACAGAAAAATAACTAATGACATAGGATGTGTATTTCTTTAAGGCATTAACCTAAGTCAAGGTGACTGTTGTAGTTCAATGCACCAGAGCATCGCATGTCCACATTCAAGGCAGGAAGAGTAAAGGAGCTGTATCAGAGGGTGCTGTTGGCATATTTATTCCTTTATAAGGAAAAAAGATCTTTTCCAGAAGTTCCCAGCCGATTTCCTTTTCCCTCTTTTTGACCAGATCTGTGTCACATGGATACTTTTTTTTTTAACCTGTTTAATAGAAAGTGGCAAGGGAGAAGAGGGCTGGGATGGCTATTGTATAGCAATGGACATGATCCGTCATACTTTATTCATTGTTCTGAAACATTATTCCAGGGCTGCATAACCCTAACTTTAGAGTCTCTCAACAGTTTTCCATAGGGCGCCTGGGTGGCTCAGTCCGTGAAGCGTCTGCCTATGGCTCAGGTCATGATCTCAGGTCCTGGGATGGAGCCCCATGCTCAGTGGGGAGTCTGCCTCTCCCTCTGCCCCTCTCCTACTTTGTGCTCTCTCATGCTCTCTCTCAAATAAATAAATAAAATCTTTAAAAAAAACAGTTTTCCAAATTTCTAGGTGCCTTGAAAGAGGGGAGAGATTAATTCCTTTTCTCAGAGAAATTTTGTTTAGAACTCTTATGGGCATATTAATTTAGTATACTTTCTTACCACTTTTGAATTTATTTTCATTTTTGTTTGTTGTGGAGTTTATTATACTATACATATGCTTATGTATAGTATAACTATAGTTATAAGGAAATTATATATTTATTTTAAATAGCTTAGACAAGAAAGCAATCCAAAGACGTAATTTATTTTTTGATCATATAGTAAAGGGATTTATGTGTCACCTGTTGTGTATTTTTGGACAGAGGCTGTAGGGTGCTATGTTAGCACCAAGTAAGAACTTAAGGAGGTAAGAGCCTTTATTTTTAACAGCCAGCAATGATCTTAGGACACCCAGCTGGAATGGAATTTACTGTGGCTCTCTACCTTTGAAATATAACTGGGCTGTTATTGAGCTCCCCAAATAGCAAACACTGAAAAGAAAGACTCAGTTTTAACTAATAACACATCTATACACAAAAGCCTTTTGCCTGACCCTCATTAATACAACTTAAAATCTATTTCCATTTCCTTGTGGAGAAAAAGGTTGATTTTTCTCATTTCTTCCTTAATAAACACTGATAACTACACCCTGAAAATATACCATCCACATGTAGTGTCTTCTTCCCCAGGGTCCCATCAAATTAAAATTATTCAACTCCCTCAGTGCACACACAAATTTCTCATCAGAACATATAAATTAGGGCCAAAAATACAACCTGAAAATTAGAGTAAATAATAAAGAACACTCTTGCCCCCATGCCAGTAGAGCAAGTTCTAAAAATTGGCAGCTCTCTCTAAAAGTGTTTTCATCCACATATTATGAAAGAAAATGAAAAGATCCAAAAAACTAAAGGAATTTTTACTGAAATTAATTTTATTTTATTTTGGAATTTGAATTTATGATTAATTCTACATTTCGATGTCTTATTTTTAAGGATACAAAGGAAGCTGATGACCAATCCTTAAGTAAACCTGCTTAACATACCCATACAAAAGGAAACCCATCGCTTCTTCAAGGAGCCCATTTCTACCTATGACCAAACCACACTGCCGGACAATACCAGTCCCTGTGGTTCCTTACTGACCACTTCAAAGATCAGTCCAGTTTTTCCCTTGAGACCTTAAACTGTTCTACTCGGGGCTAAGTTGCAACATGGTAACTAACATTTGTCAATTCTTATTCAGTGTCCTGCATTCTTTTAAGTGTTTTATATATGTCTTCTCAGTTAGTCTTCAGGATGATGCTATAGCCATGTGTTATTACTAATTATTGTCATTATATCTATTTGGGGAATCCATACCTTAATCAGTAGGAAGAAGATGTTTCTATATGTCCTTCTCCAGCTCTATTTCTTGACCTTACAAATTGTAAGAAAGGTGTACTCAAAACTGAAGTACCATATACTCACCCACAGATGTGGTATAAGGTGTGGGCCAAAGGTGGATTGGCAGTTATCAAGTACAGCAGTGGGATAGAATGTGGGGCCAGCTTAACCTTGTTTTACTTTATTGTTGCCACCTTCCCGAAGGCCCAAATCGGGACAGGTAGATTTTAAGAGTAACATAGGTAGATTGTATCTATGTGGATTTCATAATTTTAAGATGCAACACAAACATGTCTTTATTTGAACTTGAAATTTGATGTCTAAATCCACTGGAAGGGAGACTATCGTGTTTTAACAAAATACCGCACAACCACCAATTAGGGTAGGGCTTTGAGTAGACTGTCTGGGGTAGATTTGACCTGCTCCATGAAGATACACCCTACAAGGGTGACAGTCATATCAGTTGTTTGTGACACGTGTCTTATTGTCACTTCCTGCTACTGGCTCTTGCTGACTATTAGAGAACAGCATATATTCCAAGCCCGAGCAACCAAATTCTCTGGCGTAGGAATTAAAAATCAGGTTTCAGAGGAGAATAGGAATCCTCTGTGTCTGGCTTGAACTGAAGACATGGAAATGTAAGGTCTGTGGAGGGATGGCCCTGAGCATGGAGAAACAAAGATAACTGAGGAAAGAAAGAAAAGGGTAAAACACATCAACAGGGAAAAGCCATGCTGAGAGATCATATGGTATAATATGGTAGGAAAAAGGGAGAGACTGCCTTTCTATGGGTCTGGACGAAAGTATAAGGACATATATCCACCATTATAGTATCATGGAGAAAAATTTGACTGCCCTAAAAATCTCCTGTCCTTTACTTATTCATCCTCCCTCTCCCCCACCCTTTGCAACCACTGATCTTTTCACAGTCTCCACAGATTTGCCTTTTCAAGAATGTGATATAATTGGAATCAAACAGTATATAGTCTTTTTAGATTGGTTTCTTTCATTCATTAATATGCATTGACTTTCCTGCCATGTCTCGTCATGGTTTGATGACTCATTTCTTTTCAGCACTGAATAATATTCCATCATCTGGATGGACCACAGTTTATTTATCCATTCACCTACTGAGGAACATCTTGCCTGCTTGTGAGGCTTGATGTCTTTATAAATAAATTATAATTATAAATAAATTATAAATAAAGCTGCTGTAGACGTCCGAATGCAGGTTTTTGTGTGGACATCGTTTTCGACCCCTTTGGGTAAATACCAAAC
Organism: Lontra canadensis; assembly: GCF_010015895.1. Classification (NCBI taxonomy): domain Eukaryota; kingdom Metazoa; phylum Chordata; class Mammalia; order Carnivora; family Mustelidae; genus Lontra; species Lontra canadensis. The sequence goes on from NW_022631062.1 coordinate 484,663, forward strand.
AGTGTGATTGATGGATTGTATGATAAGAGTATGATTAATTTTGTAAGAAACTGACAAAGTGGCTGGACCTTTTTGCTCTCCCACCAGCTGTGAGAGTTCCTGTTGCTCCACATCCTTGCCAGCAGCTGAAGATGTCAGTGCTCCAGAGTTTGGGGATTCTTCTAGAATCTAGTGGTATATCATTGTTTCAGTTTACATTTACCTGATGACATATGATGTGGAGCTCTTTTGACATTTGTACGGCTTCTTTGGTGAAGTGTCTGTCAAGGCCTTTGGCCCGTGTTTTAATTTGGGTTGTTCTGTTTTCTCGTTGTGGAGTTTTAAGTGTTCTATGTATATTTGGGATGATAGTCCTTTATCAGATGTCTTTTGCAAATGTTTTCTCACAGTCTGTGGCCCATCTTCTCATTCTCTTCACAGTTTTTGCACAGCAGAAAAAGTTAATTTTAGTGAAGTCCAGCTTGTCATTATGTCTCTCATGGATCGTGTCTTTAGTGTTGTGTCTAAAAAGTCATTGTACTGTTGCCGCACAACACTTGTAGGAGCGCCCCGGGTGTAATCGGAAACTGGCCCCCATACTCCCAGGGCAGAGAGACCGAAGACAGAGACAGGCCACTTCAGGTTAGTCACTGACAAGTTTAATAAGCAAGGGAACTTACCTGTGTGGCTTGTCTTGAACAACAGCAAGATGAGTAGCTCTCCACACTTGCCCATCAAATCTAAAAAGCTTATATACAGGAATTAACTGGGTCTAGTCATGTACACTGTCTGGATGGTCTTCACATCACAGCACTATCTCAAAGCTGTGTTGTTGGAGCAGCCTCTGGGAGTGGGGAAGGCAAGTGACATCCACATTCCAAGGAGAGGGGAAGAGGTGTGGAGCCTCTGATTGCTGCGGTCCAGCTCACGGCTCAACTGGGGATCGTGTCCTCTCAATGACTTCCCCCAACACCAAGCCAAAAGCTTTCTCCTATGCTATCTACTAGGAGTTTCGTAGTTTTGTGCTTTATGTTCAGGTCTGTGATTCACTTTCAGTTAATTTTGGATGTGGTTGTGAAACATAAGGCGTCCTTGAACTTGTCTCATTAGAACTGTTCTGCATCTTGACTGTGGTGGTGGATATACCGATCTACACTTGAGATAAATCGTATAGACTTAGTACCCATACAAGTATAAGTAAAACTGAGGAAGTCTGAATAAGATCAGTAGAATACGTCACCATCAATATCCTGGTTGTCACATTACATTATAGTTTTGCAAACCATTGCCATTGGGGGAAATGGATAAAGTGTACGTGAGATCTCTCTTTATTATTAATTCTAATTTCATATGAATCCCTATAATGATCTAAGTAAAAAAGGACCATAAGTTAAGCCCAAGAACTAAGCTATATGGTCTTTGGAACCACGGAATTAACGGTAGAATTGGGAAAGTCCTTAAAACAACATTTCCTACATCATGTTCTCAGAATGGTATTTCCATAACATACTCCATGAAAAAAAAAGTGAGTTCATGTTCAAATAAGCGAAGGATGTTGTATATTTTAAATTATCTCCTAGAGATTTACTGTGCTTATGACTTTAATAATAAAAGTTCTGAAAATTTCTGCATATTGGTCATACATGACTTTGAACATCCTGAGTTACAAACATCCCCACAATCTCAAAATCATAAAAAGTAAACCTCTGAGTGGCTGGGGCTTTGCCTATCTACGGTGGGCTTGGCTGACACCATCTGCTTCTGTTCCATGGGACTCACATCCTCCTCTTTAACTCTGTGTTTCCCCAAATTATTTCATTGTGCTTGGTGCTGGGAGTAATGGTGATCAAAGTAGACAAAATTTTAACCATCTGGCAAGGAAGACAGAGAATCAAATTATCACAGAAACAAAACATAAATACACACTGTGATAGATGCTTTCTGAAAGAAAGACGCACGAGAGTCTAAGTGCATTTAAAATAGGGATTTGACCTTGTCTGAGAGAGTGAGGTTGGTGAAGGAAGTTTCCCAATAGATGGGACATTTGGCTGATGTCTGAAAGATAAGTAAGCATTAGTCAGAAGAAGCATGACGGCGGCTGTGTCGCCGCAAGCAGTATGAAGCCTGTGGCTCATTCGTAGTCATTGTGGCTGGAGTGTAGATAGAAGAAAAGAATTATGAGGCAAAGCCAAGAAGGAAGGGGGCGCCTGGGTGGCTCAGTCAGTTAAGTGTCGGACTCCCGATTGCGACTCAGGTCATGACGTCAGTGTGATGACGTGAAACCCCGCACCGGGCTCTGTGCTCACTGCGGAGTCGGCTTGAGGTTCTCTTCCTTTCCCTCTGCCCCTCCCCTGTGCGCATGTGCGATTTTGCCCATAAATAAATTAAAAAAAATCAATCTTTTAAAAACCCAACCAAACAAAAAGGAGGGCTGGGCTGAGCTGGATAGAGCCTCAGGGTTCAGGGGGCAGATTCAGGGCTTCATTGTCAGAGGTGTAGGAAGCCACAGAATGATGCTCATTGACAAGTGACAGGACCGGTTTCTTGTATTGAGACGCCCTTTGTGGCTGTGGTGCGGAGGTGGGTGGATGAGAGGGAGGAAGGGAAGACCAGTCAAAACACGCTCATTTTCATGTCTTGTAAGCTGTGTAAACATCCCTTAGTGCATGTTTAGAGAAACTGTGTGGCAAACATAGGTTTGCCGGTATATTGTAAATGTTTTTTGTAACTGTTGTCCTAGAACCATTTGTAGCATTCACATTCCGGGGATATTCAAACTGTGCCCTCAGGCTTGAGGAAAGGACACACGTTGGGCTTCCTCCAGGGGCGGGTTAGGGACTGTGTTCTATACCTTATATTTGCTTTTACACGCGTGACAAGATTTTCTTCTTAAGATAAACCCATTAGGTTGTGATTTGTCATTTGGCAAAACTTAGAAAAATTGGATTCAGCTGTGATTCTCAATCAGTTATTATGTCCTCAAGGTTTTGGAGCCCGCTGTGGCATCTCAACTGATTTTTCTACTTAGAATGAAAGTTTAAGCATCTGTCATTCTTTGTGGCTGAACCATGTACAACTCCCAAGAGAATAACCGAGTATGTCCCCAATAAGAGGATAAATAGAAGAGGCCCTCATCCCCCCGCCCAAAAAAGTTATTATAACAGGCCTGACAGAGACATCAGACTGGGTGGCTCGAAATAGTTCCCAGGAAACCCTGGAAGGAAAGCCAACTGGAGCAGGAGGTTAGGTGAGATGGCATTTTCTAAAGGTTAGCAGTGGGAACCTGGCAGCTGAAATGGAAGACTCACTGAGAACTTTGGGAGGGGGAGGGCTGTCCACAGTAAGGAAAGAGCCAGAATGGAAAGGCAGCCCATGTGCTCCTATGGCTGTGAGCTGGCTATAGGTCTATAGGTGGCCGAGCCGGTTCCTGGGCCAAGGCCTCCATCTCCTCGCTGCTGGGAATGTTGGCCCCTAGCAGCTCACAGCTGCCCCTTTCTCTGGAGATTTGCCCTCCGTTGCATGGCAGCTGCCTCACGGGGAAGCACAGCCCACTATCCCCACCCCTAGAGGCCAGAGCTAATGATTTATTGTCACGGGGGCCTGAAAGAATGCATAAAGAATGCATATCGATTCTGATGGGATCTGATTGAAGCTAGTCTCTAGCCAAGCCCACTCCCCTGCACCCCACCCTGTCCTGCTTCCATCCCTCCCCTTCTCTCGAGAGCTCTCCTTCCTTGAACCAAATACCTTCAAAGCTGTCTCAGGCCTGGCTTCTAGGGAACTGATTCTAAGACAGGGGCTTGGCAGTGATCAAACAGTTACTTAAAAGTTTTTTTCGAGAATAATTTACTGATTAACATAGGTTTGGTAAACATACCTTCTCTGCCTTACAAATACTTCAACGGGCCATTAAGAGGGACCTGCCAAAAACTGATGCTATCCAATGAATAGGACACCTGGACAGCTTGGCTCAGGCACAGGTGTTCAGTCTCAACACCTGGTAGCCTGGGAAGCTTACATTAAGTCCCCGGACTGTGGTTCCCCAGGAGAGTTCCTACAGAGCGTGGGTGGGCAAAACTACGACACGATGGGGCAATTCTGGCCCACAGCCCATTTTTTTTTATAACCCATAAGCTAAGAGTAGCCTTATATCTTTAAATGCCCCCCCCAAATCAAAAGAAGAATATTTGTGGGGTATGCAATTAAATGCAATTGAAATTTTAGTGTCTACAAATACAGTTTTATAGTCTCCCATCTACCCCCATTTGCTTCCTTATTATCTGTGGCTGCTTTCCCCCTGCAGCAGTGGAATGGAGAAGGTACAGCAGAGGCTGTAGAGCCAGCAAAGCCTAAAATACGTACTATCTGCTTTTATAGAGAAAGTTGCTGACTCGGGCTGTAGAGGAATGAGGGGCTTGAGTCCTGCTCTGTTTGACAGGGTTTGCTCTGAATAGCGAGTTCCAGCTGTTAGAGGATTTTTCTATTTTTTTTTCTAACGAATCTGAGCTGAGCAGAGCATAGGGGAGTAGTTCCGTATGTGGGTAATGGAGTAGGGAGCACTGAGTCAGAGGTGCAAACCCACAGTGAGCATCGCCGCCTTGAGAGGAGACCTACAGGCAGTTTTTGTCAGTAAGAGGAATGAAGAGGTTGGCTTACAGCAGCAGAAGGGACTTGGACAGGTGGGGAGAATGGTGTGGGCCAGTAGGGAACTCACAGAGCTGAAATACGTGAAAATCAGTGATTGCATCTGCATAGTGTTTCAGCCCCAGGAGCCCCACTGAAGCAGCCAGAATGGATGGAATTTGTACTGCGGGCAGGGCTTGCTATTGATCATGCAGGCCCATCCACCAGTTCTGCATCTTTGCAGAAAAATCATTTCTCTCTAAGAAATCCTGTCTAGAAGTACGATCCCCCATCACTTTCCTGATGACTTGAGTAAGCATTCTAGACAGGATGAAATCAACAGGATGGATCCCCTCAAACGAAGCTAAAGAGGGGAGAATTATGAAGGTGAGTGGGAGCCCATTCAAATTCAACTCACACTTGTTTGATACACAGCAACGTGTTTGTGTGTGTTACCCGTGCGCATTGTGAGCCCCGATTTATGGATGGAGAAACTAAGACTCCGAGAGTTTTAAAACATTTTTTTACAGGATCACAATGCCAGTGAGGGAAATGAGCAGAAAACAGCAATGTTGGCAAACTAGACAGGCATCATGGAGCGAGAGGGGAAAGAGGGAGGTGGTGGGGGAATTCAGCCGCACGTAGGGGCCCAGGTGGCCAGACCTGGGTTTTGGCCTTGAACCCTGTAGATTCAGACCTGTTACCAGAGTGGGCCTGGGACCAGGGGGAGCACATTAAGGAGGTTGGAGACAATGAAAACAACTCAGGCTCTAACTATGAGTGAAGGTAGAATGTTGCTGTGTTTTCGGGAAAGGCTCCATACCCAGTGAAAAAGAACATGGAGCCTGGCGCCAGACTCCCCACCTACTAGCTCTGTGAGCTTGGGACATCACTTAACTCCTCTGTGCCGCAGTATAAATGAGGCCAACAATAGTACCTACCCCATGGGGTTGCTGTGAAGATGAAAAGGGGTTAATATTTGGAAAATGTAAATATGCCTTGATTACATAAGGTAGATAATGGAGATCATTAGTGCTTGTAAACACTGAACAACCAATTCTCAAAAACAGTGTTTAAAGAAATCTGATTTATAGCATTTGCTAATTCCCATAGTGTCAGTACTCCCATCGTAGCAGGTATGAAGCTACTGATGGAGCATCATAAGCAAAATGGGAGAAGGTATGTATGGTAGCACACCATTATATGGTATTTCCAACATACAGATACAACACATGTACTTGATCTCAAGAGCATGATCATACAATGCAGTAAGATAATCAGAAGAGCGATGAGTTTTGAGTACTAACCTTGTTTTTAAGATTATTTAATTTTAAGTTTATGTTATTTAATTTTTAATATAGGCTGTGTTTAACAATTGACTCTCACATCCTGAAATTTTTTTGGAGAGAAAGAGAGAGAGAATGAACAGGGGGAGGGGCAGAGGAAGAATCTTAAGCAGGCTCCACGCTCAGCACAGAGCCAGATGTGGGGCTCAATCTCACGACCCCGAGATCATGGCCTGAGCTGAAATCAAGAGTCAGATGCTTAACCCACTGTGCACCCAGGTGCCCCTCCTCTTCTGACATTTTAACAATTGACTTTCTCAGGCTTGTATGAGGCAAGTTCAGCGTGCTTTTACTGAATGGCATGTAGTTTAGAAGCTGTAGTCTGTGGCAAAGGAGAGGTGTGTAGGATGAGTTGCTAAGTAGAAGAGCCAAACCTCTGTGCTCCAGTGGCTGTGAACAAGGGTTAAAATGTGGAGCACAGGTGATTGCATCTTTACAGGTAGACCTCTCCCGGTAGCAGCAGGAGGTGCCGCCACCTCAGCACTGTCAACTTCTGGAAACCATCCCAGACCACACATCTGCTCTTGCAGCTTCCCCCTGAAAGGGGGTGGGTTTTTGGAAGCCTTTCTTTATTGTGGAACACAAAGGAGCCATGCTGGATTATGTTGGCTGCCCAACGGAACACAATGAGGGCTTAGTTTGGGAATTTGGGTGGTGCTTGATCAACACTGGGATAATTCAAATGTATAATGACAGGAAAACAAAGCATGTTGTTATCTCACCCATGTTTTCCCCTGCTTTCCTTGTATTCTTTCTTGAGGGTTATCAGTATGTTGAATCATTGTCTGGGAGAGGATGGTACAGGATGTGTTAGAGCTGTCCTTGAGGAAAAAGGTCAACCTCTGAATATAGCTGTAGATTTATTCTGAGAAGTACTTTCAGTCTTCCCATTTCCCTCCCCCCCAACACACACAGCATTAGTAGCTATTCAATAAAGTGTTTTTTAATGAATGAGTGGATAAATGAATGGAACAGAGCAATCAAAGCTTTTTTTTTCAAGAAAAACATTTAACCTTTGATGTGAAAATAGTTCTACAACACTGTGATAGAATTATTATTCATAACATACTCTTCCCTTTTCCCACCTCCACTAGAGGAATACATTTTCCTGTTCCATTGATGTTGGGTTCAGTCATGTGACTTAGTTTGGCCAATGAGGTGTTAGCAGGCATGACGACAGCAAAATTTTTAAGCATACTTGAGGGTTGGGTGTGCACACTTCTGCCTCTGCTATTAGAAGAGCTCTCTCTCTCTGGGGAGTTGCTACATCTTCAGCCTGAGCTGAAGAATGAAACATATTTTAACAGAACAGAGCCTAGTCCACAGCAAAGCAAGTCTGGCTGGGCCCACAACTTAAAGTAGAACAGCCTTTTAGAGGCCATCCAATCCGAACTCAGCCAACTCAGACACACAAGTGTAGTTCGTTATGCAGCAATAACTGACCAATACAACCAAAGGTGGACCTTAAGACTAAATGCTTCAGGGCCATACACTGAATCATGGTCCTGGTAAGAATTAGTGGGATTAATAATACCTTTGTATCAAGACGTTATAGGCAGATGGAACAATTTTTAAATTAATTGCCCATCCATTATCTTTATTGAGAGCCTAACATGTGCTTCACAATTTGTTAGATGCACAAATACAGCATGGCATTGAAAACCCAAATCCCACTCTTGAATTCAAAGGACCAGTACTCTACTTTCATATAAGAAGCTTGGGTCATAGTTATTCTGAATATATGTGGTCCCTGCTTGCATTCTCTCCATTAAGAGAAATATGAACCTCTTGAGACTTTCTACTGGCACTCTTGAGAGAGGAAGGGCTGGAAAGAAACTCTTTTCCTCTCTTTGCTTAAAAAGCCACTTGGTTAAACATCAGTTAGGGTTCTTATTGCTGCAAGATCTAGAAAATTGGCATCATGAAAAGATGGACCCAGGGGTTCAAGTTATAGCATTAGAGTTCATTTTCTCTCTATCCCCTGGCTCTGCTGTTTTCTGCGTTGGCTTTTTTCCTGTAGTCCTTATGGCAAAAAGCAGCCAAAAACTCCAGGTCTTCATCATCCCAGATTCAAATCCAAAGGAAAAGATTTTTCTCTTCTGTGGCTCCCACCAAGTCCAGGGGATTGACACCTATTGGGACTATTGCTTCACTTGAGTCACAAGCATATTCCTAATCATTGTGGTGAGGGAATTAAATATTCTAATTGGCCGGGATGAGTTATGTATCATGAGCATGACTTTCTCTCTTAAAGAGTAACCAGCAAAGAAGGAAAAGAGAAAATGGGAGTATTAGAAATACGGTAAAAGAAAATTTTATGGATAAAAAAGAAAAATATAGGTAGGTTACTTTAAAAAAGTAAGTATGTTGGCAAATAGATTTTTGACAACGATGCTATGTGTAAAAGAATGAAGTTGAACCCTTACCTCATAACATATACAAAAATTAACATAAAATGGACCAAAGACCTAAATGTAAGAGCAAAAACTTTAACACTCTTAGAAAAATACATGGGACCAAATCTTTGTGGTCTTGGATTTGGCAGTGGATTCTTAGATACTACACCAAAGACATAAGCAACAAAAGAAAAACTAGATAAATTCAACTTCACTAAAGTGGAAAAAAATCTTGCATTTCAATGATTATCAAGAAAGTCAAAAGACACCCCCACAGAGTAGGAGAAAATATTTTCAAATCATGTGTCTGATAAAGAACTTATATCTAGGATATATAAAGAACTCTTATAACTCAGTAATAAAAAGACATAACCCTATTTTAAAAATGGGCTATGGGTCTAAAGAGATATTTATCCAAAGAAGATAATCAAATAGCTAATAAGCAATAAACATCAGTAGTCATGAGAGAAATGGAAATCAAATCCACAATTAGATGTCACTTTACACCAATGAGGTTGGGTATAATTTAAAAAAAAAAGCAAGATCATAAGTTGGCAAGCATGTGGGAAAATTGGAACCTTTATACACTGCTGGTGGGAATGTAAAATGGTGCAGCCTCTGTGGAAAACAGTGTGGTAGTTCCTCACTCCTACATATACACCTAAGAGAAATGAAAACACATCCCCACAAAAATTTAATGCAACTCTTCGTAGCAGCATATTCGTAACAGCTAAGATGTGGCATCTATCCAAGTGTCTATCAACTATTGAATGGATAAACAAAATGTGTCACATCCATACAATGGAATATTATGTGACCACACAAAGTAAAGAAATAGTGATACATGCTACAACATGGGTGAGCTGTGAAAACATTATGCTAAGTGACAGATACTGGTCATAAAAGATCACATATTTTATGATCCCATGTATATAAAATGTCAAGCATAGGCAAATCTATAGAGGCAGAGAGTAGTTAAGGGTTACTAGTGCTGCAGGGGATATGAGAATTAGGAGATGATAATTAAAAGGTCTGGAGTTTCCTTTTGGAGTGATGAAAATGTTCTCAAATTGGGCAATGACCACACAACTCTGTGAATGTACTAAAAACCATTGAACTGTGTATTTTAATTTTGTGGTATATAAATTGTATTTAAATAAATCTGTTACACAAGAAGAATAAATATCTATCAATGTGAAATAGTCCAGTTTCCTGAAACTAATAGTTAATGATCCCAAATGTGAAGTAGATATTGGAGTTATGTATTCATAAGATAGCTTATTTGATATTTTCCATTATAAAGATTTGGGTATCTACATCTAATTTCCCTTTTTCTCCTATTTTGTTTCTTATTAAGGTATGTTCTGTATCCTGGAAACTTCCTCTTATATGAAAAATAATAATAAATCATAATGAATCATAACAAAATGACAAAAAATGGACTGATTTGGGAATTATTTCTCAATTTACATTTATATTATGTTAGGAATTTCAAATTATGCAAGGATGATTGCTATCATTTATTAATAGAATAATCCATATAAAACAATCAATGTGTATTAGGTTTGGTAATCTTTTACAGGCATGGCTAATTAGCATTTTTCTACTTATATTTCTTAATAAAAATACAATCTCCTAGCATTCTGAGGATTGCATGAATTTGTAACACATGATGGCACAAAAAGAAAGGAAATTTTAAGTCTTCATTATGGTCTGGAAGACCATTAAATTTTCCACTGATACCAATTAGAAAGTTTTCTCACACTGGGGAGGCCAATAAAGTTATAAAAATAGAGCTAGAGAGTTTGAGTTGATGTGGATAAGAATCAAACTAGGGGATTTAACTGGTTCCATGACAATGTATTTGGAGGAGATAAAATAACTGGCAGTAATATATTTGGAAGGTAGTATGGCCAAAGCTAGCTAGAATTGCAGAATAAATATAAGCAGACGTAAGCATGGTGATATAAAGAGGCTGTACTCTGTGTTGGAGAGAAGATCACAACATAGGAATTTAAATGATAGAAATTGAATATATTTTAATGAAAACTCCACTCAGATAGTGATTGAGGACTTGGGATCTGGAGTCCGCTTGAGTCTCCATCTCATTTCTGCCATTGACTTACTTGAACAAGTTAATTTACCTTCTACTTCATTTCCCCCACATATAAAATAGAGATAATAATTTCTTTTCTCGCAGAAATAAAGTATATAATCCCAACTGAGGAGCCTAGTGCAGTGTCTACCACCAGGGAACCAATATGTGCTAGCAATTTTAATTATTATTTTTATTATTTTATTATTCAGCAGCCCCCTGATGATTATTCCTGACTCCTATCAACATTCCACTTTGGCACTGAGTGATATTTCTAATAAACACATGTGAGACTTATATTTTGGCTTAAAATGCCTATTGGCTGCATGAAGCCTATGAACCAAAGTTCAGATCATTTGCATGGCCCAAAAGGCTCTTCAGGGTCCAGGCCCAGTCCCGTTTTTTTGTCTTTATCTCCAGCTAGTTCCCTTTATTCACTCTACCTTTTAAGTTTACCTAAGCTTTAACTTCTCTCAGAACCCCAAATTTTTACAGAAACTATTCCTCTTTCCCCAAACGGGAGAAAAGAAACCTTCTTCTTGTCAAGAATTGTGAAGGTTCTGGGGCACCTGGATGGCTCAGTTGGTTAAGCAACTGCCTTTGGCTCAGGTCATGATCCCAGAGTTCCAGGATCGAGTCCCTCATTGGGCTCCTCAGGGAGTCAGCTTCTCCCTCTGACCTTCTTCTCTCTCACTGTCTCTCTCTCTCTCAAATAAATAAATAAAATCTTAAAAAAAAAAAAGAATTGTGAAGATTCTGTGAATTTTGTCCTACTGGCAATCTGACAAGTTAGCTTGGATTTCTTGGGTGCAATCAGGAGACAAGAAATCCCTGAGTCAGAGATCTTTATTACTCACAGTACAGCAAGAAGCATGAGCTTCATGTTTGTGCCAGTTTCCCCTGCCCACTGGGTCCTACAAAGACAACATAGAGGGGCCCAGATGGATACTATATACAGAGTGGGTTCATGTCACAGCTGAGGAATTCCAATCTTAGGAAACGAAAATATTCTATAATGGGCTGCAAGGAAACGTGACTGAATTTTGCCCCAAGTGGAGACATTATCTTTATTATATTGGACAGTAAGTGTCCAAGTATACTGGACAGTGGGTGTCCAAGTATATTGGACATCCTTTTCTTCCAAGGCTATAAAAATATCCTTGCCTGATACCACACATCATTAAGCAAACAACAGCAGCCTGTCTTTATTTAAAATGTTGGTATTTATCATCATGAATTTTCCCCATTAATTATGATTTTTAAAATATCACATTGGGACACCTGGGTGACACAGTCAGTTGAGCACCTGACTCTTGGTTTCAGCTCAGGTCATGATCTTAGGTTCATGAGATTGAGCCCTGCGTCGGGCTCCACGCTCAGCACAGAGTCTGCTTGAGTTTCTCTCTCCTTTTCCCTCTGTCCCTCCTGCTCATACATTCTCTCTAAATAAATGAGAAAGTAAGTAAATAAATAAATCTCCATAAAATTCCTCGGGATTCATGCAGTATACTTTCTTTAATCAGCACTCTATTGATGGACATTGAAGTGCTTTAAGTTCTTTGTCATAAAAAAGTGGTGTCCTAAACATCCTTCTACTGATGCATGGGACAAGCTCTGAGAAAAAAATTGCTGGATTAAAGAGCCTGCATAATTCTATATTTGATATGTACTACCAAATTGCTCCCCCAAAACTCATTATACTCCCACTAACAATGTATGAAAATGCATGTTTCCCCTACACTCTCCAAAATACTGAGTACTAACAAGCCTATGAAATTTTTGCTGACTTAATGCATGAAAAATATTATCTTTTGATACATTTTTTCAAATTACAAATGAATTTCAGCATGTTTTCTCATGTATATTGGCTATTTATAATTTGTTTTCTGGAAACTGCCTCTGTGTGTATGTGTGTATTTATATATATATATACATATATACACATATATTCATATATATATATATATATATGCACATATATATGTGGCTCCATGCCCAGTTTGGAGCCCAAAGTAGGGCGTAAACTCATCACCCTGAGATCAAGACCTGACAGGAGATCAAGAGTTGGATGCTTAGCCGGCTGAGCCACCCGGGTGCCCCTGCCTATTTCTATTTTTCTATTGTCAGTTCTGGTTTTTCTTATTAATTAATGTCATAATGTAAATGATTCACAATATGTTTTAAGATTCTTTTGTTTGGAATTTTCCCATGCATACTTTTTTTTTTAAATTTTTTTTAAGATTTTATTTATTTATTTGACAGAGAGAGATCACAAGTAGATGGAGAGGCAGGCAGAGAGAGAGAGAGAGAGAGAGAGACAGAGAGGGAAGCAGACTCCCTGTCGAGCAGAGAGCCCGATGCGGGACTCGATCCCAGGACCCCGAGATCATGACCCGAGCCGAAGGCAGCGGCTTAACCCACTGAGCCACCCAGGTGCCCTGCATACTTTTTTTTAATAGTCACATTTAATGAGCTTTGTCTGGGTTTTGTATCTTTTTTTCAGACCCAGGATGCTTTTAAATTAGAAATAATAACAGTATTGTTGTCCTCAAGCAATCAATTTTAAAAACCAATTCAAAAAATAGACTTACAAAGTAAAAAGTTAAATAATACCATACTTCCCACTCCTATCCCCTATCCTCAGGAGTAACAATTGTTAACTGCCTCCTGGTTTATAAATTAGGAATAATCGTATGCACACATACATCCACACCACACTTCTATGCAGAAATGTTTAATACATATTATATATGATATATAATGGCCAAGAACTTAATTTTATTAAGTTTATATAATAACTTTTATTATATATGTATTAACTTTATATATAAATATATTTTATGTATTAAATTTATATACTATGTAAGTTTATATAATAATAAAATTATTAATTTTATTAATAATTCTATGATTTCTCCCTGTTCTCTTAGGCAAATTACTTCACCTTTTCACCAAGAATTTCCCTGTTTTTGGTGATGTCTAATGACTTTCTCAACTCTGTGATTCAACATGATTTTTCCTATATCCTACCTTATGGAAATCCAATTCTAATCACCTGGATTTTAATATTTCCTGTTGTTTGTCTTATGAAACTGACACAGCTTCTAGAATACCTCTTTTCTATGATTTGCAACTCTGATGTCTATCAACTTCCTGTATTTCTGCACCTCTTGAATAGTATGAGCCAGCAAAAATCTAAACCTCCCTCCCCAGTGATTATGCAGAATTAAAGTCAGTTGGGTATTTGTTTAATCTATTGATTTATTGCTTCTATATTTTGAGATAACCAATATCCATCTAGAGATATTTTTAGAATTCATGGGGAGGCGATTCTGGTCACAATTTGTCAAAAGCCATTGAGATTTCTGAGGGCAAAATTTATAATGACAAACTTGGTCCTTTCAACCTTTGTGATATGGTGGGCCATTATACTGATGCAACCTGAAATGGAATGTGTGTATAAAATTGCTGCATGAAAAATGGATCCTCTCTCCCACCCTTCCTCCCTCCCTTCCTTCCACAATCCCACATAGAATTAATTACAGAGACCTAAAAAAGGAAACATGAGACCAGTGTATGTTTCCTGAGAAATCTATACTCCGTAGTGCAACAACACAATTGATTTGGGGGAAAATTTTAAATATGTATAAGCTAACGAGTCTCATATATAACCATTCACTTAATTGCAGGCTAAATGACACATTTTGCCAAGTGAATATTAAAGAATGTTTAAATCACTTATTTTATTACCTGTGTATCTCCGGAGGGAATAGGGCAATGAGAACAGAAACAGCTAATTAAATGTCTTGGTGAAATGGCAAGCAGTTGAAACTTGTTTACAAACTTGGTATACTGCATAGTGAGATTGCATTTTGGGGAAGATAAAATCCCCAACTGCTTAAGATTCTCATTTCTCTCCTTGGGGATAAACCTATAGATACATACCATTGGTGGAAAATAAACAGGGCTTACTTTCTGGAAGAAACGTACATGACACTCTCACCTGGCTTCTGTTCAACAGCTTTCTCCATACTTAAGACTTTACTGTTGGCAATAGCATTATGAAGTCAGCTGACTCAGAGGTTGGTAACTTAATGTTACATAGGATGTCTGAACTTCTCCAAAGGAAGCCCTTTAGTGTCTACTAACCCTAAGCAAATGCCTAGCTCATGACCCAGCAATTCTGTACTCCCAGAGACACACTTAAGAGAAATGAGTGCTTATGCCCGTCAAAAACAAGAAACAAACAACAACAACAGCAAACCTGAAAACATGGCCAAGAAAGTTCATAGAAGCTTCTTTCCTAATATCACCAACTGGAAACAGTATAAATGTCCATCAAGAGTACAGTGAAAAATAAATTGTGGCATATTCATACAATGGACTACTGCACATGAAAAAGTACTGCTTTTTTATGGTGGTGAATGGAAGAAGCCAGACACAGAGAGTGCATTCTGTACCTGACGTTCAGAGTAGTGTTTACTGCTGTGGAGCAGGGGGAGGGTGATGGCTTTTGACAGGGGAAGAGCCTGAAGGAGCCACCCGGGGCGTTGGAAGTGTTTTTGACTTGGGTGGTGGTCACTCAGCCTATTTGTTGGTAAAACTCCTTTGAACAGTACATTTTTACACACTTTACACATCTTACTGTGTATGTGTTAGACCTCAGTAAAAAAAAAACAAACCACTAAATCAATAAATAAAATTTTACAAGGGAAACACTTTTTCTTCCTACCAAGCATGTACTTGGAGAAAGACCATAGGTATCCGGTGACTCGTGCAGATTTAGCATGTGACCTGGATGAAGCTGTGGCCAGATGTCCATGGTTGGGAGTAAACAGAGGCAACTGTGCCCAGAGGTCCCAGCCTCTCTCTTTGTTTTTGATGTATATCCCTTATCCTCTTTGGCCCTCTTGATCATCTGGGCGACTACACCCTATGGAAAGGGATGTTGCAACAGGAGGCTGGGAGGACAGTAACAGGCACTTGGTTTCGTAAGCTTAGATCCTGAGGGGCCTTGGAGCACAGACAGAAATTAAGCTGTGATAAGACAGAGCTAGGCTTCCTCCCAAGCAGACTAGATAAAGACTTGCCAGATAAGGGAGAGTACAGGAGATGGAGGGAAACCAAGGGGTGGCAAGATGTGAGTCCTTGGGACAGGGCTGGTGCTGGTGGTGGTGGGGAGCCGTTCTTCACAGAACTGCCAGGTAGGATAGTGGGATCTGAAAGGCATCCTGCCTTGCTTCCCAACCTCTTCCAAATTTTCCTTTCCTTATAGATGATGAGTGTTCTCAAATGATCAGTCTGGAGTCGTCTGTTTTCCTTTCTCTAGGCTCCCCTGGGCCCGAAACATAAGTTTATCTATTTAAATAGTATCACAAATGAACAAAGTGATTTTTGATAGTCATACTCACATTCTCCTCATGAAATTTAATTTTCAAAAATTTGGATCAAAACTCTACCAAGGATTCTAACACCAAGGATTTTTCTGGCATATGTATTCCTTTAAATTTTATGGCTGATTGCTATTATTACCTCAAATATATATTTTCTTTTAGTTAGAAAGAATAAATTAAAAATACAAAAAATTGGGAAAATGAAAAAATTGCCTTCTAACAGATATTTTAGTGCTGGAAAGTAGAACAATTTTTGGCTCGCCTATGTGAGACAGTTGGGAGAGTGATTTATTCATCTCTGCTATGATAAATGTCCTCTGTGTTCCATTTGTGCTGGGAGAGACTCAACAGCTTGTTTACAGCAATTTTTTTTTGTCTTTTTATTTTTGGCACCTTAAATAGATAGAACTAGAGACATGGGTAGATTTTGGTCTTCACTGAAAGCCTGATTAGGGAGGCCAGCACTTATTGATTCCTATGCCTGAAAGGTTTTGGATTTGAGAATACAGAAGGGCCCAGCACGCACAGGGCAATTAACCTCAGATGTGAGGACTTTCTGATGGACAAATTAATGCTAGATTGTGAGACATGGTGATGCTTTGACCTAAAAGGTACCATTTTCTCGGCCCTATGTTAGTTTTCTTTTAACATTCCATTTCTCATTTCATTGAGATAATGACAGTGTCGTAACAGAGTTTTATATTCGCCTTCATTCTGAAGTACATGATTGAATTACACATACAAATCAAGTTTACTGTTGCAGCTCTCAGGCGCAGATCTATTCCACTGAAAATGGGCCAAATTGAGAGCATCACTGCATTTGTGAAATCCACCATGCATTTCAGATTTGATCCTTCCCACATCATCAAAAGGTTGTCAGCAAGTCAGGAGACACCGAAATTGAGAGCTGGAATATAGCATTTCTGAGTTCCCTGTCAGACTTGTCAACTTCCTGTTTCCCAGGCTTTGTAGGAAGAAAAGCTTAGCAGTGTGATGGGGAGAAATCTCTGTATTTCAAAGGTATAGCAGTGTTTTCTAGTATTAGAGTTAATAGTCAGGTTGCGTTTATATTGTACAAAGTATCTCCAGTTGTACATCACAATAGTTAGGTCTATAAAACCAAAGGCAGCGCGCTGTTACTGTTGTTTGCCTTCTTCACAAAGTGTATGGAACAGGAGCTGGACATTTGTAACCCAGTGACGCGCACATTCTACCCAAAGTCGTATCTGTTAGTAGGAATTGTTTTGCAGATATGCTGGGGGAAAAGTTAATGCCAAGACCGATGGAAACCTTCCGCGGTTTAATTGCATGTGTATGGGCTAATAGCTTTTTCCCTCACCATCTTTTCTAGAACGAGAAGAACAAGAGGCATAACAGTCTCTGTCATGTTTTTGGTTTTTTTTGAAACAATTGATGTTCTGAAAAGGAAACATCACCTGTTTATTTAGGCACTCTCTACAGCCTACCTATCAATCATTGCAGATTTATTTCTGGTTAGTGATGCTTACGTTTGTATTATCTCTGAATCATAGGCGTAAAGCCATAAAGTCATTTGCCCTCCCTCTTGCTTCCTGGGCCATCCAGCATTTGCCATGGCTCAAACCATAAAAAAGCAATTGCACACAAAGACCTGAATTTCATTAAAGAAGATCCTGGGGTCACATCTCAGTAATGCTGAATTGGCTTCTCTTGGAGATGGTGGTTTCTGATTTTCCATCGTCTGTCTCTGGTACCAGATTCTTGAGGGCCTACTGCTGCTTCCCTTATGCCTCCAGGAGTTTCCTGGGCACCCTTTCCAGGTCCTTGAAAAAGGGAAGGAATCACACTCTTAATGGAATTCCCACTTGGCGTCATCTGTTTGAGACAGGATCAGGTATTAAAAAGGACCTGGTCTTCAGAGTCAGGGCAGCTAAAATCTGAGTCATGGCTCTGCTTCTTGATCTTGAATGAGTCAGTCTAACTTTTCTGAATACCAGCACCTTCCTCTGGAAAAAATCAAGGAGAAAAACATCTACCTACACAAGGCTGCTGCAGTGACCTAAAGTACTAGAACATTGTGAAACCGTAGTAATCATAGCCCATCCTCAACCAATGCAATTCTAAGCTTTGCCCATCTTCTCACAAGCTTAAAAAGCATCAGTTGAGCATCTATTATGGGATTCACTCTGGGGAAGATCGTAGGGAGAATACGCAGATGGATAAGACAGTCCTGTGCCCAAGAAACAAAATTCTAGCATGTTGTTTATCAACCTTGGCTACACCTTAGAATCACCAGAGGAGCTATAAAGAATGTCAGTGTCCAGGCCATGTCCCAGTTCAGTTAAATCAAAATCTCTGGGTGGTGAGGGTGTCATACCAGGAAAAGCATTTCTTTTATTTATTTTTTTTTTAGCAGGCTAGACATAGATGTTGTGAGCCTCCTTACACACTTTATTTTTAAATTTTAATTCCAATGTAAATAACGTACAATGTTATATTAGTTTCAGGTGTACGGTATAAGAATTCAGCAATTCTGTACATTACTCAGTGCTCGTCATGATGAGTGTATTCTTAATGCCCTTCACTTATTTCAACCAACCTCCCACCCACCTCCCCTTTGGTAACCATCAGTTCTCTGTACTTAAGAGTCTAGTTTTTGGGGCACTTGGGTGGCTCAGTGGATTAGGCCTCTGCCTTCGGCTCGGGTCATGGTCTCGGGGTCCTGGGATCGAGCCCCACATTGGGCGCTTTGCATGGCAGGGAGCCTGCTTCCTCCTCTCTCTCTGCCTGCCTCTCTGCCTACTTGTGATCTCCGTCTGTCACATAAATAAATAAAATTGAAAAAATTAAAAAAAAAAGAGTGTAGTTTTTGGTTAGTCTCTTTTTTCTTTAGTCATTTGTTTTGTTTCTAAAATTCCGCATATGAATGAAATCATATAGTAGTTGTCTTTCTCTGACTTACTTTGTTTAGCATTATAGATCCATCCATGTTGCAAATGGTAAGAATTTATTGTCTTTCATGGTTGAGTAATGTTCCATTTTATCTCTGTCTATTATCTATCTATCATCTATCTATCATCTATCTATCTCACATCTTCTTTATTCATTAATCTGTGGGTGGACACTTGGATTGCTTCCATACCTTGGCTATTGTAAGTAATATTGCCATAAACAGAGAGGCACATATATCTTTTCAAATTAGTGTTTTCATTTTCTTTGGATAAATCCTCAGGAGCAAAACTAGGGGATCATATGATAATTCTATTTTTAATTTTTTGAAGAACTTCCACACTGTTTTCCATGGTGGCTATTTCTGTTTGCATCCCCACCAACAATTCACAAAACTTCCTTTTTTCCCCACATCCTTGCCAGCACTTGTTGTTTCTTCTGTTGTTGATGTTAGCCGTTCTGGCAGGTATGAGGTGATATTTCATTGTGGTTTTGATTTTTATTTCTCTGATGATAAGTGATGGGAGCATCTTTTCATGTGTCTGTTGGCCATGTGGATGTCTTCTTTGGAGAAATATATGTTCATGTCTTCTGCCCATTTTTAATTGGATTATTTGGAGGTTTTTTGGTTTTGTTTTGTTTTTGTTTTTTTGGTGTTGAGTTGTATAAGTTCTCTATTTTAGGTATTAACCCTTCATCGGACATGTCACTTGTGAATACCATCTCCTGTTCAGTACTTTGTCTTGTAGTTTTGCTGATTGTTTCCTTTGTTGGGCAGAAGTTTTATTTTGATGTAGTCAGGTTTTCTTTCCCTTGTCTCAGGAGACACATACAGAAAAATGTTGCTATGGGAAATGTCAGAGAAATTATGGCCTGTGCTCTCTTCTAGGATTTTTATGGTTTCAAGATTTCATAATTAGGTACTTAATCCATTTTGAATTTATTTTTTTATATGCTGTAAGAAAATGGTCCAGTTTCATTCTTCTGCATGTAGCTGTCCAGTTTTCCCAACACTGTTTGTTGAAGAGACTGTCTTTTCGCCCCTACATATTCTTGCCTTCTTTATCATAGATTAATCGACCATATAATCATGGGTTTATTTCTGGGCTCTCTATTCTGTTCTGTTGACCTGTGTGTCTATTTGTGCCCATACCATATTGTTTTTATTACTACAGCTTTGTAGTAGATCTTGAAATCTGAGATTGTGATACCTCCACTTTTCTTCGGTTTCAAGATTGCTTTGGCTATTCGGTGTCTTTTGTGGCTCTGAACAAATTTAATATTTCTTCTAGTTATGTGAAAAATGCTGTTGGTATTTACATGGGTTTGCATTGAATTTGTGGCTTGCTTTGTGTAGTATGGGCATTTTAACTATATTTGTTCTCCCAATCCATGAGCCTAGAATATCTTTCTATTTGTTTGTATCATCTTCAGTTTCTTTCATCAGTGTTTTATGGTTTTCAGGGTATAGGTCTTTCACTTCCTTGGTTAAATTTATTCCTAGGTATATTATTATTTGGGGGATGGGATTTGTAAATGGGATTCTTTTCTTAATTTCTCTTTCTGCCATTTCATTATTAGTGTATAGAAATGCAACAGAATTTTGCATATTGATTTTGTATCCTGTGATCTTACAGAATTTATTTATTAGTTCTAGTAGATTTTTTGGTGAAGTCTTTAGGGTTTTCTGTATATAATATGTCATCTACAAAACGTTTTACTTCTTTCTTACTAATTTGGATACCTTTCATTTCTTCTTGTCTATTTGCTGTGACTAGGATTTCCAATACTATATTGAATAAAAGTGGTGAGAGTGGACACTCTTATCTTGTTCCATATCTTAGGGTAAAAGCTCTCAGTATTTCACCATTGAGTATGATATCAGCTGTGGGTTTTTCATATATGGTCTTTGTTTTGTTAAGGTACATCATTCCCTCTAAACCTACTTTGTTTTTATCATGAATTGATATTGTACCTTGTCAAATGTCATTTCTATATCTATTGAAATGATCATATAATTTTTATCTTTTCTTTCGTTAATGTGATGTATCATTGATTTGAGAATATTGAGTCACCCTTGCAACCCAGGAATAAATTCCACTTGATTGTGGTGATTGATATTTTTAAATGTATTATTGGATCTGGTTTGCTAATATTTTGTTTAGGATTTTTACATCTATGTTCATCAGAAGTATTGGTCTGTAGCTCTCTTTTTTCTGTCTTTATCCAGTTTTGGTATCAGTGTAATGCTGGCCTCATAGAATAAATCTGGAAGCTTTCCTTCGTCTTCTATCTTTGGGCTTAGTTTGAGAAGAATAGGTATTAACTCTTCTTTAAATGCTTGGTAGAATTCACCTGTGAAGCCGTCTGGTCCTGGACTTTTGTTTGTTGTGAGTTTTTTGATGACTGATTCAATTTCATTGCTAGTAACCAGTCTACTCAAATTTTCTGTTTCCTTTGAATTCAGTTTTGGGAGGCTATCTGTTTCTAGGAATGTATCCATTTCTTCTAGGTTGTTCAGTTCATTGGCGTACAATTTTTCATAATATTGTTTTGTAATGCTTTATATTTTGGTGCTGTCCGTTGTTACTTCTCTTTCATATCTGAGTGTGTTTATTTGAGTGCTCTCTCTCTCTCTCTCTCTCTTTTGGATGAGTCTGGCTAGAGATTTGTCAGTATTGTTGATTTTTTCAACCAAGAGACTCCTGGTTTCATTGATCTGTTTTGTTGCTTTTTAAATTTTTTTTAATGTTTTTTATGTTTGTTCTGAACTTTATTCTTTCCTTTCTTCTACTAGTTTGGCTTATGTTTGTTCTTCTTTTTCTAGCTCCTTTAGGTGTAAGCTTAGGTTATTTATTTGAGATTTTTCTTGCTTCTTAAGTAAGGCCTGTATTGCTATGAACTTCACTCTTAGAAATCTTTTGCTGTATCCCAAAGATTTTGAACCATCGTGTTTTCATTTTTATTTGTCTCCATGCATTTTTTTAAATTTTTCTTTGATTTCTTGGTTGACCCATTCATTTTATAGAAGCTTTTTATGTAGGTGTGCCTGGGTGGCTCAGTCAGTTAAGCATCTGACTCTTGATTTTGACTCAGGACATGATCTCAGGGTTGTGAGATTGAGCCCTGTGTCAGGCTCTCTGCTGGGTATGGAGCCTGCTTAAGATTCTCTCTTTCTCCCTCTCCACCTCCTCTCTCTCTTTCAAAAAGAGGCATGTTATTTAGCTTCCATGTATTTCTGATCTTTCCAGACTTTTTTCTTGTGGCTTATTTCTAGTTTCATAATGTTGTGGTCAGAAAAAATGCATGGTATGACTAATCTTTTTGAATTTGTTGTGACTTGTTTTGTGGCCTAACAAGTGATCTATTTTGGAGAATGTTCAATGTGCACTTGAAAAGAATGTGTATTCCACTATTTCAGGATGGCATGTTCTGAATATATCTGTTAGATCCATCTGGTCAGTGTGTCATTCAAAGCTGCTGTTTCCTTGTTGACTTTCTGTTTGGTTGATCTATCTATTGACGGAAGTTGGGTGTTAAAGTCTCCTACATTTATTGCATCACGATTGATTACTTCCTTTATGTTTGTTGTCAGCTGCTTTCTTTATTTGGATGCTCTCATGTTGCATGCATAAATATTTGCAATTGTTTTATCTTTTTGTTAGATTATTCCCTTTATGAGCATATAGGGTCCTTTGCGTGTATTACAGTCTTTGTTTTAAAGCCTCTAGTGTCTGATGTTAGTATTGCTACCCAGCTTTCTTTTCATTTCCATTTGCATGATAAATGCTTTTCCATCCCTTCACTCTCACTCTGCATGTGTCTATAGGTCTGAAATGAGTCCCTGATAGGCAGCATATAGATGGATCTTTTTTTTTTAAACCATCCCATCACCCTGTATCTTTTGATTGGAGCATTTCATCCATTTACATTCAAGTTAATTATTGATAAGTATGTACTTTATTGCCATTTTGTTACTTGTTTTATGGTCGGTTTTGTAGTTCTCTTTTCCTTTCTTGTTCTTTTCTCTCATGGTTTGCAGGCTTTCTTTAATGATGCACTTGTATAACTTTCTCTATTTTTTGCATATCTGTTACTGGTTTTTGATTTCTGGTTGCCATTAGGTTTATATATAACATCTTATGCAGAGAGCAGTCTATATTAACTTGATGGTCCCTTAAGTTTGAACCCATTCTTTACTCCTCTCCCTACCATGTTTTAGGTATATGGTGTCTGTCATACATTACATCCTTTTAATTTGTGAATCCTTCAACTAATTTTTATTGATATACTTAATTTTACTGACTTTCTGCTTCATACTTTTCTTACTCCTACTTATGTGTTTTTTTTTTCTATTCAAAAGGTCCCTTCAGGGGCACCTGGGTTGCTCAGTGGGTTGAGCCACTGCCTTTGGCTAGGGTCATGATCTCAGGGTCCTGGGATCGAGTCCCACGTCAGGCTCTCTGCTCAGCGGGGAGCCTGCTTCCCTTCCTTTCTCTCTGCCTGCCTCTCTGCCTACTTGTGATCTCCCTCTCTCAAATAAATAAATAAAATCTTAAAAAAAAAGTCCCTTCAAAATTTCTTGTAAGGTAGTTTAGTGGTCATGATTTCCTTTAGTTTTTGTTTGTCTAGGAAACTTATCACTCCTTCTATCCTCACTGATAGCCTTGCTGTATAGAGTGTTATTGGTGGCAGGTTTTTTCCTTTCAGCACTTTGAATATATCAAGCCACTTTCTTCTGGCCTGCAAATTTCTGCTGCAAATCAGCTCATGGCTTATGAGGTTTCTCTTATATATAATTATTTTCTTTTCTCTTGCTGCTTTTTTAAAATTCCCTATCACATAAATTCTCTACCACATAAAATTCATAAAATTATCACATAAAATTCATAAAATTATCACATAAAATTCTCTATCACTTAAAAACATGTTTTTATGTGTCTTAGTGTGGATCTCTTTGGGTTGATTTTGTTAGGGGTTCTCTGTGTCTCCTGGATCTAGATTTTGATTTCCTTCCCCAGATTAAGGAAGTTTTCAGCTATCATTTCTTCAAATATATTTCTGTCCCCTATTCTCTTTCTTTTCCTTCTGGGATCTCTGTGATGTGAATGTTGTTATGCTTGATGGTATCACTGAATTCCCTTAATCTGTTCTCATTTATTATTATTGTTTTTTTCTTTCTCCTGTTTAGCTTGATGACTTTCCATTACTGTGTCCTCAAGGTTGCTTATCCATTCTTCTGCTTCCTCTGGTCTACAATTTATTCCATTTAGTGTATTGTTATTGCATTACTGAATTCCTCATCTCTTATTGTTTCTTTTTAATGTTCCCTGTCTCTTTGTTGAGGGTCTCACTGAGGTCCTCCACTCTTCTCCAATCCATTGACTATATTAATGACCATTACTTCAAATTCTCTATCAGGCATATTGCTTATCTCCATTTCATTTAGCTCTCTTGCTGTGATTTTTGTCCTGTTCTTTTATTTGGGACATATTCCTCTGTCTCATTTTATCTCATTTATCTCTCTGTATCCATTTCTATTAGGAAAGTTAGCTACATTTCCTGCTCTTGAAAGTAGCGGCCTTCCGATGAAGAGGTCTTTTGGTGCCCTGCAGTGCAAAGTGCCCTTCTTGCCAGCATGTGGCTCTTCAGGGGTGTCTCCTATATGCATTGCATGCACCCTACTATTGTGACTGAGCTGCTTTTGCCTTCAGTCCAGTCATCTGCAATGGCTCTGTTTGCCTGTCGTGGGCAACATTTGGTCACCGTATTGTTAGTTGGCCAATCTGGGGCCACCTTGTGCTTGAGTTAAATCAGACCAGCTGTTTGCCAGAGAGGCAGTAGCACTGGACTTCATTGTGTTTTCCTGTGTTGTCCGCTAAGAAGCTTTAGTTGTTGGGCTGGACCTACACTTAGGCCAGATGTCTGCTCCCAGCCCACTGCTGGGGCTCCAGTCAGACTGGTGTCAGTGGTGACCATCCCCTCTTCCCAGGGCAGAAGTCACTTTGCAGTGGTGTTGGCCCATCAGGGCTGCTCACACACTGCCAAACTTGTGGTGCTACTTTCATGGGGTCTCTGGCCGAGGCGGTATTGGAGGAGGCAGGACTACAGGACAATGTAGGGGTAGGGCACAGAGTGTTAGCAGGATTTGCACAGGTTTCTTGTGGGAGGGGAACAGAAACTGCTTTAGAAAACTCCTGCCACCAAGCTGGAGGAGGAGAATCCACAGGAGAGCGTGGTGCCAGAGTGTGTGGTACTAGTAAAACCTGCACAAGTCCACTGTGGGAGGGGAACTGCAGCTCCCAAGGAGGAGGCTGGTATTGGAGGGGGCAGATTTGCAGAAGACCATGGGAGTGGGGTGTGTGGTATTAGCAAGGTTGTCAACGGCCTGCTGTAGGAGGAGACTTGGGACCTGGCTGGAGGCCAGGCTGGAGGGGCGTGTCCACAGAAGCTTGCAGGGGCAGGGCTCACTGTTAGTGAGCTGGGTGGAGAGTGTTGTGCTGTGCTGGTTCACACAGATGTCCATGTGTCCAGGCTAGTGGGGAGGGAAGTGACATCTACCAGTTTCTTTGTTCCTGGAGAAGTTCCCTGCCCCTTTAGCACATGCTCTGAAATCGGTGTATACATCTCCTGTCCATATACCCTAGGTGGTTTTTTTTTTTAAGATTTTGTTTATTTATTTGACAGACAGAGATCACAAGTAGGCAGAGGCAGGCAGAGAGAGAGAGAGGGGGGAAGCAGGCTTCCTGCTGAGCAGAGAACCCTCTGCGGGGCTCGATCCCAGGACACTGGGATCATGACCTGAGCCAAGGGCAGAGGCTTTAACCCACGGAGCCACCCAGGTGCCCCACCCTAGGGGTTTTTATAAACTGCTTTCAAAGGGTGGGGATTCAGTTTCCTCTCACCTTCCTGGTTCTCCCATAGCCAAGGCTGCTGATTTTCAAAGTTTTGGGTGTTAAACCCCACTAGTTGCAGGAACTCACAAAATTCTGTTTGGGTTTCAAAGCCAAGTATTAAGGGGATTCATCTTCCCCACGGGGATTCCCTGTGCCTTTTGGTGCTTTGCATGAAGGTCTGTTTTCTCTCTCCTCCTTGTGCCCGTAGTGTTCCTCCTTCCCTCAGACAGTCCTGCCAGTCCATTTAGCTCCCAACCATGTCTGTGTGCTTCCTGCCCTCTTGGATGTGAACTCTTCTCTACATTTAGCTGAAGAGCCTGTCCTGACAGGCTTTGGGTCATTTTGGGGGGTTATTTATGCTTATGTGGGTGTTATCTAATTGTATCTTGGGACAAGGTGAATTTAATATCTTCCTGTTCTGCCGTCTTCCCCAGAAGTCTCCAGGAAGAGTATTTCTTGCAAGCACTCTAGGTAATTCTAACGTGCATCCGAGTTGGTAATTACTGTTCTAGAGGTAGTTGGTATGTGAAACCTAGAGTTATAAAGTCCAATTCTGTTTGATACAGAGGACTCGGGACCAATGGGATGGATAGTGTTCCATCATGGAGTGTCTGGTATGCCACCTTATAGAACTTGGCTTTCATCTTAAGGACAAAGGAAAAATCAATGAAAGAATGTTCTAGAATGACTCTTCTGGCATTACCATTGCAGACTTCTGACCAACTGAGTGATGGACTTCTGTAACTGCTAAAACCTTATTCTTTCCCTGCTCCCATACACAGCAGACTAGAAATATGGGAGAATTAGACAACTCATACTTTGCTGCAGTATTCACTGATAACTTACAGTGGTTAGCATATAAATTCCCTTGCTCTCACACCCCTGTGTAGGATAATTTTTTTTCTTTTTTAAAGATTTTATTTATTTATTTGACAGAGAGAGAGAGATAGCACAAGCAGACAGAGCAGCAGGCAGAGAGGGAGGGGGAAGCAGGCTCCCTGCTGAGCAGAGAGCCCAATGCGGGGCTGGATCCCAGGACCCTGAGACCATGACCTGAGCCGAAGGCAGAGGCTTAACCCACTGAGCCACCCAGGCACCCGGTGTAGGATAATTTTGAGGCATGTTGTCTATACTGTCTCCTGGAGTTGCAGGACTGAGCTATGGTTGCCCATAGTGTTAACTAGTTAGATAATATACTTTTATTTGGCTTCTTTCTCTTCCCTGTTTCACTTTCTTACTTCTCAACTGCAGTGTGTCTCAACATGGGTGCTAATGACATCTGAAATTGGCTAATACTTGGTAGTGGTTGTTGTTGTTGGGGTGGGGGTAATGTCCTGTGCATTGTGGGAAGTTTAACAACATTCCTGATCTCTACCCACTGCAGTCCAGTAGCGCCCCCCCCCAAATTGTAACAAACAAAAATATATTTGGATATTGCCAAGTATCCTTGGGGGCCTAAATTGTTACCCCTTGTGGTCAAAACTACTGTCTTACTGATGTTTTTCTAGGTTCACCTCCCCAAATGAAACTATTTGTCTTTGAATCCTTGTCTTTCTCTCTGCTTCTGGGGACCCGAAACTAAGAGAAGTTGAATAAGGACATACCAGGGATATAGAGACAAACCGTGAGATAATCGTGTTAGTCTGAGACAGAGAAGATAATGATCTGAACTTCAGATGAGGCTGAGGGAATGGGGAGAGTTGATTACAAGATACCAAGATGGATGCCGATTGATGGAACCTGGAGCCTCAGTGTATGTGGGGAATGAGGAGAGAGGCAGAAGAAGAAATGTGGAATGACACTGATGGTGTTGTTCAATAATGGGAAACCCAGAAGAGCTGAATCTTACAATAAAATCTGTGGCTTTTTAGGGGATTCGTGGGAAAATTGTGATGTTGGGTTCTATATCGTATCTCAGCTGGGAGCTATATAGTAATGTCAACATTCCACTAACTTCCCAGGAGGAAGGTCACTTTCAATCAGTATTTTTGAATCTTGGCTACACACTTGGAATCACTTGGGAATTTGAAAAGACTCTGATGCTTCAGACCCTATGCTCAGAGACTTTGAATTGGTCTGGAATGTAGCCTTGGCATCAGGATGTTTAAATCTCCCCAGGTGATTCCCATGTGTAAGTCAAGAATCCAGTAAAATTTAACAAGATTAGAACAGTTGTTTAGAGAGAGGATTACTCTTACACGTGCATGCATGCACAAACACATACACACCCCTCAACGTTTCATTTTATACTTTCCTATTAGAAATATGGCAATGCTATTAATTATAACTTTATTAAAATGATGCCAGAGATAATGCTTAAGCAGTTATAAGTATTGAGCACTTCCTCTGTCCAGGTACTTTTCTAAGCACTTCTTACGCTTTATCTCATTTAACCTTCACAAAAACCTTATTATTATATCCATTTTACAGATGAAGCAATTGAGCCTCAGGGAGTTTGGCTTGCATAAAATCTTGCATGTGGCACTAGGGCTTCCTGACTCCACAGCCTAACTTCTCAGTCATGACACTAGATGATCACTCCAATTTCCTCATTTTGTTCAAGCCTCTCAGCTTCTTGGGAAATTCACTTAGTAGGTGAATGAGCAGTTTTGCAGGAAAAAATGTAGTACTTTAAAAATGTAAGTGGCAACCTGGAGCTTTTGCACAGGTCACACAAATCAGAACGCTTTGACCTGATCAGGACAGAAAATGACCGTTACCTTCCCAGGACTGAAAATATGTTTCTGCTCTCTGAAATCCAAAGTGGAACACCTGAGAGTTTATCTCAGAAAGACTGATGGTCCGGGTGGAATTTTAGAAAGCTTCATGAGATCGTGTTGTTTTATTTGACTTTCTTTTTAGTAGATAAATCGATGATTGTAATCATTTGTTTGTTAAAAGTTCTGTGTGAATTTGAGGAGGAGGATGCTAGTAATGAAAGTAACACCTACCCTGTTTTTCAGCCATGGTAATTCCCAAGGGTCTGTACCATCCCTTGATGCTTGTAAGCTTCCCACTGCCTTTTGATGTCTAGTTATAAAGGGAGTAGCTTGACTGGCGTTAGACACTTTGCTGTGGAGCGTATGATACATGGCCCGTTTACCTATTTCCCTGTGCTTTTTTGTAGTATCTTTTTGGCAAGGAATGTGGAATACTTCACAACTATTTATTTTTATTACAGTTCTGTGATGTTCAGAGTGGACAGGCATATGTGAGTTTCATATTTTCTTTTTATTGCACTGATGTTGGAGAACAAATTTACCAAGTGGCCTTCATTCTTTAAGAAGGATTGAGGGTTATGTCTTTTACGCTAAATTCTCCAAGCCTGGTGTCCACATTTTAAGAGATAACCCCTTTAAGCAAATGGTGTTTGATGCTCTTTTCTACTACATTAGTTTGTGGACTGAGACTGCCAAGACCAGGGGTCAACAAACTTTCCATAAAGGACCAGATAGTAACTATTTTAGGCCTTAGGGGGCCATACAGTGTTGGCTGTATACTACTCCAAGAGTCTGTGACAGCATGAACGTGCCCGTAGCTGGTACAGGAATGAGAGAGTCCGCTTGTGTTCCAGTAGATTTATTTACAAAAATAGAAGATGCTCTGAATTTAGACTGCTGGGTTGTAGTTTGCTGACTCCTGGCATAAAATCATACAAGAAAGGCTATAATCTTGGGCTTCACAGTTTCTGAGTACTAATTCCACTCCACTTGTATGTGCACTTCAAAGCTCTCAGATACCAGTCTCTAAATAGGAATGGGTAGATGAAGAAAACCAAACAAACACAGCTGGGAAAATTCTATTAGTTTTATCCCAGATGACTTCAACCGTTTTGCCAGTTTCCTTGGCTTCAGCCTCATCTCAGAAACTGGGAGAAAGTTGGGCTAGAAACTTGACCCAAGTGAGTGAGGTCTGGGTGTAGCTTGCTGCCCGGCAGCAGTATGCTTAAGGAATCCAGAGGATTTTCGAGATTCTTCCACCTCCAGCTTTCAAGGGCATGTGCGAGGCCATCCACTCAGCTCTTACAGAAGAGGACCAACGGCCACAAATGCAGCCTGTGAGGTGAGCGCCCTCAGAACATCACTGCGTTCTGCCGGTCACTGATTTAATGCTCGAAAGAAGGATGGTTACTACATATCGAGCAACCTGTCAGTTTTCTCTTGCAAACGTCCTCAATACCTCTCAAGTGAGGCACTCTCATCCTTTATAGTTAAGGCCGCTGAGACTTAGTTTCCTTCAAATCTTTCAACCAGTCAGTGGTGGAATCGGTACTTTGACCCATGTGTTCCGACTGCAAAGCCTATATTCTGTTCGCTTCAAATGCCCCCTCCCCATCCCGTGCTCTGGTAGCAATAACAGTAGCATCATGAACAACAGGAGCTGATACTGACCGAGCTTACAAGGTGCCTGATGCTGTTTTGAGGTTTTTATAAGTGTGAACTCATGTGTCCCTCCTGGCAGATCTGGGTCATCCTGCCACCCCCATTTTGCAACTGAGGCACAGACAGTGACCCAGATAACTGATCTCCAGGCCATTCTGAGAGTGGGAAAGCAGCACTCACTCCGAGTGGAAATGGCTGAGGCAGGAAATGCTTCCTTCACTTGCAGTGTCCGAAGAGGACGAAAAACCCCCGGGGTCTGGAGAGGCAGTGTAGTCTCAGCCCGGCTTTGTATTCTAACTGCGTCCCTCCTCTCTCACCCTTTCATGCCAGTTCATTTTGTGCTGATAAATTCCAACCTCCCCGGAGTCTTTACCAGCTGCCAGACGAACCTCACATCAAAGCCACACAGTCTGGAGAAGCGTCACGTGAACAACAGCAGAGAATAGATTTGTCTCTCTGTCAGAACGTGAGATGAGCCAATTACTGTCTTCTGCCTCTCACTTTCCATTGCTTTGCTGAAAGCCACACAATAGAGACCCAGAGCAGCTCATGCAACATTCTGGACTCCAGGTACCCCGGACTTGTAAGGCAGGTGGCTCAAAAGGAGAAGGGAAAATGGATCATACCAATCACCCACTGGCTCAAGTAGCTTCAACGATGGACATGGCGGAGGTACCTTTTCAAAATGTCTTCATGGCACATACGGGCTTTTCCTTGTTTTTACTGATGTTGTCAGTGATAATAGTGATGACATTGAACTCCAATCTAATCCCTGCTGTGAAAGAAACTTAGATGGCCTCTGGATCCTCTTTCTGTTAAGGGATTTGGAGGGGACAGGCGTTAGCCAACGTTTCTTTCTTTGCCTATTTCCTGCTGTCCTCCTTCTTTCTTCATGTACTCTGAAGACCTTTCCCTGCCCGAGGACAAGAGTTGCTGATCTTGGAAATGCCAGATGAACTGAGGCCACTTGTGAACTAACCAATAACTAAACTGAAGTGACAGTTACAGGTTATCTACCGGGCTCGCAACCTTGCTACTAGATGATGGTGTCAGACAAAATGCTGCTACCCTGAAAGGTCTTTTAAATGTTTATTTTTTAAAGCTTTTTACTTGTAAAGAATTTTAGACCTAGAGAACAGCTCTTGGAATAGTACAGAGAGTTCCCAGATAAATCCTTTTGTGCAGCTTCCCCTAATGATTATATTTTGCATGGCTGTTGTATGACAATTAAAACCAGGAAATGAGGGGATCCTGGGTGGCTCAGTCGGTTAGGTGTCTGCCTTTGGCTCAGGTGATGATCCCAGGGTCCTGGGATCAAGCCCCACATCACTCCCCTCACTCCCTTTCCTGTTGTTCCCCCTGCTTGTGCTCTCTCTCTGTCAATAAATAAAATATTAAACATTAAAATATTACTAAAATATTAAAAAATTAAAATATTTTTTAAAAACCCAGGAAATTGATACTGACACAGCACCATTAACTAACCTACAGCTCTTTTGTGACTTTCTCCGGTTTCCCCACTGATAGCCTTTTTGTGGTCCTGGATCTCACACTGAATATAGTTGTGTCTCCTTAGTCTCTGCCTGCCTGCGATACAGAACCGTTAACTAAAGTGCCAAAGTTTTCACTGTTATTAAGTGGTAGAGTTGAAGTTTTGAACCCAGATGTTTCCCTATGAAGACCACTTTCTTAATCTTAATAGCATTATCCGTTTGGCCATTGACTGGACTGTATGTGAGTAAAAAATGGGTGTCTAATTTCTATGCTTTTAGCAGTCTAAATATTTGTATCAGTAGCTGGTATCATAGTAACTCATATATGGGCCCTCTATGGGTCCATATAGTATAGTATAATAGCAAAGAATTATACTAGTAGGTTAATAGCATACTATAGGATTAGCCTAGTACTTTACTGTACTTAACACAAGAAAGCAACATAAGTGTACCTGTCCTTTAATCTAGTCCTTTGGTTTTTATATACCTTCATTTGTCTTTGATTACTTTAAGGACTAATCTATGTTAAAAGTACAATTTTAAAATAAATTTACTTTTCAAAATAAAGAGATTTTATGAATACTTATTTAATGGTGAAGGGGGTAGAATAGAGGTTCTGTGTTAGGAAACCCAAATATACTTAGAGTATTAGGCACTATCTTATTTCATAAAAGTGGGGAATCTCTACTTTAGTATATGGTTGAAGCCAAGGATTTTTAGACTTTCTACTAAATGTGCATTTTAAGTCTCATATCAACAAATTTGATAATTAAATTGAAAGGTAGACTCATTACTCAACAAAATGAAGCTAGAGCTAGGACATTCGTATAGGAGCCAATTAGAACATAGCCTGTAGTATAAAATTTAATAAAAATTCAACTGTGGATGTAGCACCAAACATTTTTCCCAGGAGAAACACTTCATAGAAGTGATCTCATCATTTCTAGCATCATGTTTGGTCAAGGATTTGGAAAACAGCCCAATTATACTATAAAAGAGCATTTACTAAAAAAAAAAAAAACAAAAAACTTTACTTGTATAAACATATGGGCCTTTCATTTTCCAAATAATATTTGGTCATAGACCAAGTACTCGATGAGATACAAGGAAGAGAAAAACATTTGAAAAATTGAGAGAATCATCTGGAAGTTGGATTTTCCTTCTGTCTAGCCTTCCATTTATCCCCACAGCGGACTCATGATTTACACCCTCAGTCTTCACTGTTAATGGGCTGTGTGCTGTGCTGATATCCCTCCATACTCAGCAAACAGGTAGGTGGGCTGCTGTGTAGGCTTTGAAGATGCTGATGTAGGCCTGTGCCAGCAAATTTATTTACAATTGCATGAAAGGCAGGAATGGCTTCACTTATCCTGGTGGCCCTGAACCTCACAGAGAACCTGGCAACACCTAGCAGCTTTGTCTATTGTATTGCTGTAGTGACCATGAAAACATACCTCTTAGATCTCCGCTGCAAAGAGTGATGGCCTCAGCTTCTGTGCTCTGAAATCCATCACTGCATTTTATAAGACCTTCATTGCCTACTGCCCATTGTTTAAAAATTCCATTCACCATTTATGCCACAGGTTTTGTTGTAATTTGGTTATTAATTTCCATTTTCCATGACAGAAATCAGTCCTTGCCAGTTTATGGAAATTTTGCATTTTGCATATATTTTGATGGTCTTAAAAGCCAGTAAATCTTGGGATTTTAAAGATATTTTTCAGTTTAGAATATTCCATTTCAAGACTTTTCTGTATATATTTATGATAATATTTTTATGTGTGATGTGTTTATCATTTCTGGTGACAAAATTACATAAACCTAGACATTTTCCCAAACATTTCTTTTGAAAATGCTCTCTTCATAAAATATCTCTGAAAAAAATCAGCTACTTTTGCACACTTTGCTAATATGTTATTATGTAAGAGACATTAGTGCATTAGTGCATTAATTCTAAGTCTGCTAAGTAGCCAGCTAATGACAGCCACTTGTCATCATTCAAAGCTTCCTTTCTTTGCCAGAAAATGAGGACAACAGCTTTCTTATGAAAGAAAAATAATTAACTAGTTTTTAAGTTGATAAGTATTTCAAGTACTTGAAGTGCCACAAGGTAAACAGAAAATTCTGTAACAAACACAGTGGAATGTGTATCATCTTGTTCACAAAGCTTTATAAAGATTCTCCTGTTAAAGGTCTTGATTTTGTAAAAGAAAGCTTGATGACATCCTGTAATACATAAACTGAAATGTCACGCAGTACCAATGCTGAGTAAAAGAGTGTCAGTCCCTCAATATTTTTATATCCCCCTTTTCCTTCGGGACATCTTCTGGACTGACTGTGACCATCTGACATATAACTGAATGAACATGCCAATGTCAGTATTTACGTAAAATGTTAGTGATATTTAATTTCTTACATAGATGAAAATAACATAAGTTGTTTCCATATTTCCCCCTGTATCTCTGTGATGAAAATTATAGCCAGAGTGGGAAGCATCTAACTGGCTAGAGTGTAAGGAGGTTTTCAGTCTGGGTAAGCTAGGGGTTTGAATTGTACCACCCATGCAGTGACTGAATACACGGCCTTTTTCATGCAAGGCAGATAGTAGGAACCAAAATCCCTGCATAAAGCCAAGATTCTTGAAGGGCTGCATATATAGGGACAATGTTGAAAAGTTCCATCTATTATCATAATAATGCAATAAAGAAACTGTTCTGCTCATGAAGGTGCTTTTGGTAAAGATAAAAATTCTCTCCCTTTAGATTGTGTAGTGATGGGTCTGTATCTCACATGATTTAGGGTTAGAATTTAAACTTCTGGATCAGGAATTCTGGAGCTGAAAACTAACACAGAACTTGGGTCTAGGCCAGTGATGCCCTTAAGACATGTAAAAAAGCAAATATAAAGCTTCTCTGGATGGGTATGCCTGCCCCCACCAAGCCACAGGGGCTTCTAACAGATAAGACAACACTGAACACAAGCTTACAATGGTGCCCAGTGTCCTCCGGTTGCCCCTCTAGATCTTTGCTTTATTCTTCTCCATGCTGCTTTGTTCTCCAGTAGATTGACCTCTATATATTGCATTGCCTGGGCTTCCTGGTTTATCACTGGGCTCAGCCAGTGGGATGTAATAGCAAGAGATTGAAGACAATGGATTAGCAAGGTCATGGTATTTGTTTCTCCAGCCACACCTGTTCTGGGTCACTGGTTGATAGTGTCAGCCTACCACTACCAAAGACCATGGCTCCTGTCAGGCAGCCCTGTCTTCTACCTATAGATCTGGTGATCACTTCCTCCCTGTGCCACGCGTGTTGGGATAGCAACAACTTCATGTTTCATTATTGTTTGGCTGCTCTTAGACATGCCCATACATTTGAAAATGGTCTTTTTATGAAACTCTCTAAAAATACTTTATTTGATGTGTCCTATGTTTCCTGCCAGGATTCTGACTGATTTATTATTAATAGTTTTAAACCTTAATGATGATAATTGAGGACAAAAATCCACCACAAGCCAAGAGTCCACACACCTAACAAATAGGCTTATTAAAGCTCAAAGGACTTGAAGTAATAGAATAATTAATGGAAGACTATAAAAATGTGTTTAACATAATGAAAGACAAAAGAAGTGTTCAAAATCAGAAAAAGAACAAGATAATTTTAAAGAAGAAGAGACATTTGAAAAATAGCCAAGTAAAATTTCTAGCAATTAAAAAAGGGTTATTGAAATTAAAAACCCATTGGACAAATTAAATAATAAACTATATGTAGCCAAATAGAGGCTTAATGACAAAGAAAGTAAATCTGAGTATATTGATCAGAATGAAGCATGAAGAGATAAAGGGATGGAAAATATGAAAGAGAGATTAAGAGACATTGAGAGATTGGCAGAGAGGCAATATTTGCAGGATAATAACAGAATATTCCATAATGAATTGAAGACATGATTCCTAAATTAAAAAAAACAGAACATGTTTTGGGTAGGGTAAGCAAAAACAAGCTCATATCCAAGCATATGTAGTGAAATTGCAGGCAAAGAAACAAAGAAAACATTTAAAAAGTAGGGTGGATAAAGCTGAATTATTACAATACTAACAGTAAGACAGACAGTGGACTTGGCAACAGCTATAGTATAGACCAAATAACATTGGAATAATATCTTCAGAATAGTAAGAGAAATTAACTGTCATCTATAATTTTACACCTAGCTAAAATAGCATTCAAAATTAAGGACAAAATCCCGGGGCGCCTGGGTGGCTCAATGGGTTAAAGCCTCTGTCTTTGGCTCAGGTCATGATCCCAGGGTCCTGGGATTGAGCCCTGCGTTGGGCTCTCTGCTCAGCGGGGAGCCTGCTTCCCGTCCTCTCTCTCTGCCTGCCTCTCTGCCTACTTGTGATCTCTCTCTGCCAAATAAATAAATAAAATTCTTTAAAAATAATTAAGGACATTATCCAGACTTAGAAAAATCATTCATTTCTTACTAAAACATAAAGGTTATAAAATTGACTTAAGGAATAGAAAACATCACCACTAACAAAGTAGAATCAATAATCTAAAATGTATTAATAAAATGAGCAGTAGGCCCAGATGGTTTTACAGGCAAGTTTTACAAGGAAAACAACCCAAAAGAGACATGGGCAAAGAATGAGCAGAGAATTCAGAGAAGAGGAAATTCTCAGTGGTTAATAAGCCATATGGAAATTTCCTCAGCCTCATTTATAACCAGGGGGATGAAAATTCAAATAATAATGAAATATCATTTCACCACTCTCAGATTGGCAAATATTATGCAGGTCTGAAAACAACAAATGTTGATAAGAGTTGAACATAGAGAAACAGGAACTCAAAGGCATTGGTGGTAGACTGCAAATTGGTTCACTTAGTTTGGGAAGCATTTTTGCAATCTTTCATAAAGATGCAGTTAAATATAAACATTAACTGGGCAATTCCATTTCTAGAAACTTTTACCCCATACACAAGAACGCAAGTACAAGATAACTAAGTGAAACACTGGAGATAATCTAACTCTACTGCTCAGTAGGACAGTGGATAACTGCAGTATTCAGAAAATGTGCATCATACAATAGTGAAGATGCATGGAGTAGGTCTCCATGTATTAATACAGATAAGTTTACAAAACAAAATGTCGAGTGAAAGGAGCAAGGCACGCAATATGCATCATTATAGTATTATGTAAGAATTTAAAACAAAAAACAATGTAATTTACTTACGGACATGTGTTTGTGTTATTAAATTTAAAGTATACAGGAGAATAGATATCAACTTCAGGCCGAGGGGAAGGAATAGAGCAACTATAGCTGTGCTGGTAACACTTTATAAAGAAAGGGATGAAAAAATGTAAATCTATTTAATCTTGTTAAATATTTAACAAAGGTATATGATTTTTCTATACTTTGTATGTTTGAAAATATTTTATACTCCTAGATAAAATAATACTAGTGTGTTCTTTTAAATCACCACAGTATTTTTGCTGGGGATTACACTCTTAATATTTTCTTTACACCTGTAACAGAGAAATAGGATAGACAAATCTAGTACTAAACAGTTTTACCATACTTAAAATTTATATTATGTACATTGGTATTCAGGGCTACTTTAAATCTGCTTCCTGCCCTCTGGGATATAAGTAGGGTTGAAAATGATTAGCATTGAATTTGAGGATGAGCATCTGACAATAAATGTTTCCTGTGAGACTATGCCAAATGCTTACTGTATAGCCTGTTAGCAAGCTTAAAGGAAGCCACAGAATTACCATGTTTCCACTTTCCCCCCGAGACGCTCCTTGCTGTTACTTATTCTGGCTGCTGGGTTTCCAACCCTTTCCTCTCCTATTAAAATACTGGCTAGTGATGCTAACTTTGAGAGAAGAAAATGTGGAAGGAAATCCACCTGCAACCAATATATGGGTTCTTAAGAACTCCTTTGAGTACATCAAAGTTAGAAATGTTGCTTGAACTCAGCTCATTGAATTTCTATTTCTAACTTTTTCTACACTAAAGAGCCTGTTCCGTGCACACGCTGGCAGTTTCAAACTGCCTTGAAGACTTTGCTACATCCCAGAAGGGAAGGTTGGCAGTTCTTTCTGGGAACCTGTTGAAATTCAAAAATGAGTATGAATAGAGACTTGGACCATTGGGTCGAAAGAGCCTTGAACAGTATATTTCATTATATAATACAACATACTTGCTTTAGAGAAATAAAAGTATTCATCTTGTATGATTGAAAAAAAGTTTACAGCCACATTGTCTAAATGAAAAATCGCAACCCACAGATTTGTTCAGTTTCTAGAAAGACACTGTACCAGCACTGGCAAGAAATAGGGAAGAAAAAAAATTTAATAAAGCAATGACTAGATGTGCACTTCCTGCCATCAAGTACTTTCAAATCTGGTTGGGGAAGGAGGACACAGGTATGTAAAACAGAAGAACAAGCAGAAAGCTCTGATGACATTCTCATGTTTGCATGTATTAATATCCAGCTTGTCAGTAAACTTGTTCAGAACAGCAAATATTTATTGTATACTCATTATGTGTGAGGCATTGAGATAAGCACAAGAGACAAAAATTAAGTCAAAGTCCTTGCCCTCATCTATAGGTGGAGGCAAGACTGAAATGAATTATTCAAGATAATGTGAAATGTACCAGATGAGAGACCTATGGGGGCACAGAAGAGGAAACAGGGTGGATGGAATCGTGAGACATAAGTAATCTTTAGCCAGAAAAAGAAATTTGTTCTAGACACAATTAAAAGCTTAAGTTGAAGGTTCTGAAGAGGGAAACTTAATGGAGTTTGAGGGAGAAGTCCCTTTTTAAAAAAGATCTGAATTTTAACCAGTGGCTGAGGAAATAGTGGGGCAGTTGGGTAGCTCAGTGGGTTAAGCATCTGGCTCTTGGTTTCAGTTCAGGTCATGGTCTCAGGGTTGTGAGATGGAGCCCATGTTGGGCTCTGTGCTCAGTGTGGTGTCTGCTTAGGATTCTTTCCTCCTCTGCTCCTCCTCCTGCTTGTGTGGCATCTCTGTCTCTCTCTCTCTCAAATAAATAAATAAAAATGTTAACATAAAAAATAAAAGTGGGGAATAGAATGCTTGGAAATACTTTTTACAAAATTGTGTTTCCCTTTATTCCTGGCACCATAAGCAAGATGTATGGAAGAGGATAAGGGGATGAAAGAAGACGTAATTTCTTTGGCTCTTCTGTGCCTAGCTCGTTGGTATGGATGAGCTGAGATAAATGATGGATGGATGCATGCATGGGTGCATGGAAGAATACAGAACACAGAAACTTTGTACAAACATACACACGTCTCTATCTAATCTATCAGGAAGGCTTGCTGAATTGAATTGAACCACTAGTTAACAAGCACAGACTAAATTGTTATTTACTTCAGTGCATGGAGGTAAGATAGAAATTGCTCAATTTTCTAGGGTCTCCTATCTAATTTAGATGCTTTCTGAGATTGGGAATTAGGAGGCACTAAGTCAACAGGCTCAGACTTTCTATCAGGGTACAGAGGGGAGGAAATTCTCACTCCCGCATCAGCTTAAATGTGTGCGGGGTGTCCCTACAGGAACATAAACTTTCTATAATTATTGACTGTTCTCAATGCCAAGTATTTCTAACTGTTAAGTTTATTACTTTAAAATTTCATCCTGTGTCTTGGTGCCTGAGGCAAGTTGGGAACACCCACCAAGATGCTGATGTTTCACTGTTATCCAACTTAACTGAGCTATTTTTCAATGACTTCTGTATACTCCTGACCCCATGGGAACAAAATAATTTCCTTTTCACACAAAGGTGATTTCACTCAATGCATTAATTATTAGATATGTTGACAATGATATACATAACTATAAGATCTTTTACTTCCACATGGTAAAAAAAAATGACTTCTCACATTTTTCCTTCTTCACTGTTAATATGATGTGATCTGTCCTGGGTCTTCATTTTTCTTTCTCCTCAGATTACCTTCTCTGGTGTACTGAATTTAATTACTTCGGTGAAAGCAGTCTTTGAGTTTTTGTACTCTGAAAACATTGATAGTTATTTGCCCTTAACCTGTTTTTTTTTTTTTTTTCCGGGAAAAACCCAGTATCTGGAGAGCTAACGTGAATCCACACAGCCAGTAAAGAAGTCGTTTTCTGTAGGTAAATATCAGTCAGGGCCTAGTCAGGAGACAGAAATCACGGCAGTAATTTTAATAGAATTTAATATAAGGAATTGTTAGCTAGATAAAAAGTGGTAACTAAGTAATGAAAAAAAAGTATTGTAGGGATAGCAACTACAGGAAGGAGCTACTAACCCTGGGAGAACAAAGCAAAGAGGCTGTAAAATGGTAGAAGATGGGAGGAGGAGGGGCCCATGGAGTTAAACCCTGAGCCCTGAAAAAGGCACAGTGCTTGGCAGGTTCGGGTGGCTCAGGGTGTTGGTGAGGTCCAATGGGTCTGGCCCTGCATGTGTTGAAAGAAACTTAAAACTGAATTCAGCTGCTGCTACAGGAAGGCCTCGCCACCGCCAGGGTAAAGAAGTGAGACTGGGGTGATGATGACAGAAATAAGAATCCAACAAGAAGGCCATAGAAAGCAAACAGGAACCAGGAAAAATCAAGGCCCTCTCCCTTCTCTGGCCTTACAGTCTATTACTGATGCTCCCAGGGAGAGCCTAACTGGGATCGCCTGGCAACATAAAGAAATGTTTTGTAAAGGCCCAGCCCCAGCATCGAGGAACATGGGAAGGGAGGCTTGGAGCTGAGTGACAAGAGCTTAATAACTGACTTTTAAGTCCGCAGAAGTAACATCATTTGCAGTGTGAATTGCTTATGAAACTTAAGTACTTTCTGCAGACCAATCTGATGGCCATGCTAATTGATTCTACATCATCTAATGGTCCCTAACGATTTGTTGGAGCCCAAACCCATACCCCTGGCTAACGATTGGTATGGAAGTGACTTTTTCACATCTTATGTGTAACCTAAGAGTTTTATATGCTCTTCAGCAAATTAATTAAATTGGTCCAATGCCAGTATTTTTAATAAGCCACAGCCACTGGCATTAGGGCTTAGGTCCAGAGAGGTGTGGCAGATTTGGGCCTCTGTTGTCTGCTTCATATCAGAGACCTAGAAGAATTTGTCAAGACTTTAACAGAGTCACTTAAGTGGGAAAAAGTGCTGAAAAAGGAGCAAGAGGAGTTTGGTTCCTTCCATATGCTCAATCAACATTATCCTGGGATGCTTTAGCCAGTGCATTTAGACAAGAAAAACAAATAAGATATAGGGATATTAGAAATTGTCATGATTTGGAGGTTTTTTTTTTTAATCATTATCCACCTAGAAATGTCTATTCCATCAACTCAATCCCTAACAGAGTATTTGAGTTAAGTAAGCAAGCCAGATGCAAAATCAACACATACGAATCAGTAGTAGCTTTTCTGTTCAAACCAGCTACAACCAATTATAAAACACAATAATAAAATAAAGAGTTTATTCACAGCACTATTAAAAAAGAAATACTATTCAAAACGAAGTAAGCAGAAAGAAGAACCTTCTTTAGGAGAAATATATTCTCTGGGCTCTTTAAGAATTTTCTAATTTTGAAAAAAAGAAAAACTTTTAATTCTGTATTTAAAATTCTATGATAATCCATAAAAATAAATACATTCTGGATCATCTATATCAGGGTTTAGCAAACTATAGGCCATGGCCAGATCCAGGATACTGTTCCTTTTGTAAATAAAGTTTTATTGGAACACAGCTACACATTTATTCATACATGTGTCATGTATGGCTCTGTTTGTACAATGATGGGAGTTCAGTAGTTGCAACAGAGACTCCATGGCCCACAGAGTGGAGAATATTTATTATTTGGCCCTTTACAGAAAATGTTTTTGACCCTTTATCTGTATGATTACATTTTAAAGGAGCCCAGTCCATATTTGCCTTTGTATGTCTAATCACATCCCTGCCTGAAATGACTGTATTTAACTCTTTATGAGCTCTGATAAGCAGAACTCACTACTGCCAGTTTAGAATATTCTTAAGTCAAAATAGGAACAACCATCTTCTTTTTTTTTTAAAGATTTTATTTATTTATTTGACAGAGAGAGATCACAAGTAGGCAGAGAGGCAGGCAGAGAGAGAGAGAGAGGAGGAAGCAGGCTCCCTGCCAAGCAGAGAGCCCGATGTGGGGCTCGATCCCAGGATTCTGGGATCGTGACCTGAGCCGAAGGCAGAGACTTTAACCCACTGAGCCACCCAGCCACCCCAGGAACAACCATCTTCTGATCACCATTGTGCCCTTGTTAAATTCTATCAACAGTGACAAGGACAAAACTTAACTCTTGCAGTTATGACTTACACTTCTAACACTTTCCTAGAATAAGATCCGATTTAGAAGTTATTTAATAAATTAAAAGTGGGTTGATATAATCAAATCAATGTAGTGGAGATCAGTAATATACTACTTTAATTGTCATAGGATAAAGAGAAATATACAAAAGAGAACTTAAGGCAAAGTGATATGTGTTCGCCCAATAATGTTACAGTGTATGTCCATGCAAATGACTTATGGTAGGGCTATTAAAGAATACTGGGGAAGACCTGAGTCATTGCATGGCTCTCTCTAGCTCAGGCAGGACATACTCGACAGCAACCTTATCCTAATGTTAAGCACCTTTGTTTCCTTACGACCAGATGGGATGTGAATATCACATGTTTTATACTGACCAACAGGTTTATTTTCAGTCACTGTAACACTTAATATGCAAAAAATATTTGTTAAGAAGCATTTTAAAATAATTGTATTTTGGCTTTTACTATTTTATTTCACCCAAAGGATGTAGAACTAATAATTATAAAAACATTTGTGGTGAAAAAGGAAAATTAGCATTAATGATAATGAAAAGGACTAAAGCCATGGCCCACAGTCTTCAAAATAAAATAAAATAAAATAAAATCCTGTTGGACACTAGTATACCATGAATCACATGTATGCATTCCTCAGCCATAAAATGTAAGTTTCAGCAGAGTTACATCATTATTAACTTAATGTTGTTCAATTAAAGTTTTCTAGCAGCCTGAATTTAATTTGTAAGTCTATATTGGCCTTCTAGTTATATAAAACGCATGTGCATAAAAAGTTTACTTCCATATAATGTTACTTAATTATATTCAAACATAAAACTGAATATAATTAATGTCAATATTAGGGACATAGCTAATAAATTTTTTCTTTTAGAGAGGTTATTTTACTTTTACTTTTATTTTTTTATTTCAGTATAGTTGACACACATGATACATTAGTTTTAGATCTACAACTTAATGATTGATAAGTTTCTACATTGTGCAGTGTTTACCACAAATGTGGCTACCATCCAGCCCGTTACATTGCTATTAAGTGTCGTTGACTGTATTCCTTACGCTGTGCCTTATTACTTATTTCTCATGCTTATGACTTACTCATTCCATTAGAGGTGAGTTTTTTACTTTTTATTTTATTTTATTTTTTAAAGACTTTATTTCTTTATTTGACAGACAGAGATCACCAGGAGGCAGAGAGGCAGGCAGAGAGAGAAGAGGAAGCAGACTCCCTGCCAAGCAGAGAGCCCGATGTGAGGCTCGATCCCAGGACCCTGGGATCATAACCTGAGCCGAAGGCAGAGGTTTTAACCCACTGAGCCACCAAGGCGCCCCGAGGTGAGTTTTTTAAATGCTGAGGTCAAGCTATATGTTCAGATGTAGAATGTATCTGAGATATTTTATTAATAAAAA
Organism: Lontra canadensis; assembly: GCF_010015895.1. Taxonomy (NCBI): domain Eukaryota; kingdom Metazoa; phylum Chordata; class Mammalia; order Carnivora; family Mustelidae; genus Lontra; species Lontra canadensis. The sequence continues at coordinate 527,974 of NW_022631062.1, forward strand.
TAAAGCAGGATAAAGAATAATGTATGATGCCATTTATATACAAATAGATATAAAGCATATACTTGCATAAGCATAGAAAAATCCAGATAAAATATACAAGAAAGTCTTAAAAGCAGTTTCTTAGTTGAATAAACTGGAGAGTAAATGATGGGTTGAGGGAGACTTTAATATCTTTTACATCTTTCTAGAACACTCAGTTTCTTTTACTGGGTACATATGACTTTCATAATAAAAAATATTGTAGTTTAAAAACAGATGAAGAAGAAATAGACATACTGTTATGCCATTGATTGGAAAAAATATTTTTCTAAGATTTATTTGAGAGAGTGTGTGTGCAGGGGCAGCGGGAGCTGGGGAGGAGTAGAGGGAGAGGGAGAGAGAAACTTAAGCAGACTCTGTGCTGACTGTGGTACCTGACATGAAGCTCGATCTCACAACCCTGAGATCAGGACCTGAGCCAAAACCAAGAGTCAGACACTTAACTGACTATGCCACCCAGGAGCCCTGGCAAAGATGTTTTAAATGATAATATGCAGGGGTGACCAAAGTGTAGAAAAGCAAACCATCTCATACCTTATCGGGGAAGTACAGCTATGCATCACATGTTCAACTAAAACAAACGAAACGGAATAATGAGTAATAATGGCAATACCTTGTATTTTATTATTTTTTTCTATTGATCACTTTGTCTCTGCTTGTGGAAGTAAGAAATGCTCAGGGTTAGGTTGTCAGATTGAGCAAATAAAAATACAGAATGCTCAAATAAAATTGAATTTCAGATAAATAAATAATTTTTTAGTACAGTGTTTCCCATAAAATGTTGGGGACCTACATATAATGAAACATTATTCACTGTTTATGTAAAATTCAATTCAACTGGGCATCCTGTATTTATGTGACAACCTTGCTCAAGGCAAATAATTCAGTTCTAGAGACGAGTATGTAAAGGACAGTGAAAAGCACCTCCATTCCAATCCCCTGAAAACAATGATCGTTAGTTGTCTGCAGACCTAAATTTTGAAGTACTTTGTAGCAACTACTCACATTGTGGACTCACTCTGAACCAGGCAACACTTGCAAGAGACTAAACCTTTGGCAAGCAAAAAAAAAAAAAAAGTGGGAAACCAGAAAAACCTGTTCAAAGGACATTGGACAAATTTATTTGACTGCATTTCCATGCCGTCATGGAGGAGCTAATGTCAGAGATTTCTGGTGGGACCAGACTGTGAAGGTCCTTGAGTTCCAGGAAGTGGGTTTTATTTATTTTTTTTAAGATTTTATTTACTTATTTGACAGGCAGAGATCACCAGTGGGCAGAGAGGCAGGCAGAGAGAGAGAGGGGGAAGCAGGCTCCCCACCAAGCAGAGAGCCCGATGCGGGGCTCGATCCCAGAACCCTGAGATCATGACCTGAGCTGAATGCAGAGGCTTTAACCCACTGAGCCATCCAGGTGCCGCAGGAAATGGGTTTTAGACAAGGAGTAGGTAAACTATGAATCACAGGCCAAATCTGTCCCACTGTCTGTTTTTGGAAATAGAGTGTTACTGGAACACGATCATATCCATCTGTGTACGTATTTGTGTATATGGCTGCTTTTGCTCTTCAGTGGTAGAGTTAAATAGTTGTAACAGAGACCATATAGCCCAAAAAAGTCTAAAATATTTATTATCTGGCCTGTAGTGGGTTGGTGATGGCCCTCAAAAGGATTTGTCCACATCCTAACACCCAGAACTTATTAATGTGAACTTACTTGGAAATCCAGTCTTCGTAGATGTAATTAAGGACCTTGAGATGAGATCATCCTGGATTATGTAGGTGGGTCCTAAATCTCATGACAAGAATCTTTATAAGAGACAGAACAGAAGAGGCACAGACACAGAGGAGGCCATGTGAAGACTGGGGTTGAGATTGGAGTTGAGATTAGAGTGATGTAGCCTAAGCCAAGGAACTCTAGGTGGTACCAGAAGCTAGAAGGGGAAAGATTCTCCTCTAGAGCCTTGGGAGGGGATGCAGCCCTGCCAACACATTGATTTTGAACTTCTGATTTCCAGAACCTTGAGAGAATACACTTCTGTTGTTTTAAGCCACCATATTAGGGGTAATTTGTTAATGGCAGCCCTAGGAAGCTAATACATGGCCTTTTATAGAAAATGTTTGCTGATCCCTGGTTTGCGTATTTTTTGGTAGACCAGAGTTTCTTTTTTTTTTTTCCTAAGGGTTTTTTAAAATTTTTTTATTAACATATAATGTATTATTAACCCCAGGGGTACAGGTCTATGAATCGCCAGGTTTACACACTTCACAGCACTCACCATAGCACATACCCTCCCCAATGTCCATAACCCAACCACCCTCTCCCTACCCGCCTCCCCCTAGCAACCCTCAGTTTGTTTTGTGAGATTAAAAGTCTGTTATGGTTTTTCTCCCTCCCAATCCCATCTTGTTTCATTTATTCTTTTCCTACCCCCAGGCCCCCCATGTTGCCTCTCAACTTCCTCATATCAGGGAGATCATATGATAATTGTCTTTCTCTGATTGATTTATTTCGCTAAGCGTAATACCCTCTTGTTCCATCCACGGTAGACAAGAGTTTCTAGTAAATTACAATTTGCCAGTTGATCTTAAAGCCTTTTCTGGTTGTCCTTTATCTTTCTCTCACAAATACGCGAACAGGCACAATATGCACGTGCAGACCCTCACACGCCCATACTCCACAGACACTCTGCGTGGGGAGGGAAAACCCGCGAGTAGCCTCTGCTCCTTTCTTCCCCTTACTGCCAACCTAAATAGCTTATATTATCAAGTTGGATCCCAACACCCAGCCTTTGAGGGGCTTTTGAGAGGAAAAGCAACCCAGCGGCTAGCTAGGCGACCCCCAAGGTGTTTTTTAAATAGAGTACATAATATCACAATATTGTGTGATTTTGGTGTGTATTTACAGTCTAGGAAAGTCTGTTTTGGAAAAAAAAAAAAACAACAAATTACCCACCAGCGTCTAAAGCAATGGTTCAAAAACTCCTGAAAATGCTAACTGGGTTTTTTTGCCTGGGTAATTTTCTTTTAATGACTACTTAGCAGGTAAGGGAAGAACAGAGAGACTGGTGCTTCTAGAAGAGTGTTCTCAAAGAGTCCCTTAATAGCTGACTATTACAAATAAAGCTATGGGCAGCTTTGGTTAACATGAAATTATAATGTTAGTAGAAATAAAAATAGTTACTATAGTTACCTTTCTCCCACTAGAAAAAATTCAGCTGCCCATAGCCATCCCTTGTAGGGTTTTTGTAACAAAGCAGATAGGTGTGGTTTTATCTGATAAATGTAGAATGCTGAGGCATAGGTGAAGATTAGTTTGGGGTTAATTATTAAAATATACTGTCAGTGATGTTGCTACAGGGGTGTCCCTATACACATCCCATCCTTAAAAGAGCAAAAATATCTCTCTTAAGGTCTGCGAGCGTTCAGTAATGAATGGGAGGAACGGACGACCCTGAATTCTAACTCCTGGTGCCAGCAAACCTCTTACTCTGTGAAACTTCAGAGCAGTGAAATTTCCCTTTGGTTTAACTGACAACTTCTTTGAGGTGAAAGTGACAAAGGAAAAAAAAATTGGTTTAAAATTGAGTTGTGGTCATTTTCATCTCCATCAAAAAGTTCAGGAAATGATGGCAGTTGGAGGATCGTGGATGTTTTTCAAGTAAGTGAGTTCAGCTCAAGTTTCCTTTAATAGAGAATTGCTGACACCAGGCTACATATTATTATTTAAAATGGGTGAAGGTACTATAGTGTGAGGTCACTCGGGGTGTAATCACTGGTTTCAGAGTGGTTTAATGTAGCCATTTGATATTTGGCAGACGGATTTACATTTTTTTCACAAATAATGATGCAATTTTCTCTAATTATCTCATTTGCATTTTCGTACTGCTAGAAACTCACAGGCTTTATTTAAAAGGCACAAAGCATACAGGCTTTGCTTTTAATATTTTTGTGATGACACGAGTAATAAGTGTTCATTGTTGAAAGTATGTGCAAAAATTTTAAAAGCCCAAAGATAAAAAAAATAAACTGTTCTCCATAATAAAATCCCCAAGTTTAACATGTGGGTGAATCCACTCCCAATGGTTTCTATGTAATATCATATATATTCATAATCCACAAATATTTAGTTTATATGTATACAATGTATGAATATGTACAAATTTAAAAAATAGAAATGTATTTTATGTGCTGCTTTGTAACCTACCACTTTTTACTTAACAGAAGATTAATGTTTTTCATGACATTGAAAATTCTCTAAAACCTTCATCATTTATTTCTACCTAGCAGTTTACTATATGACTATATCATAATTTCTTTTATATCATTATTTCTTTGACCAAGTCCCTATTGTGAAAAATTTAGGTTGTTTCTAATTTTTTCCAATTATAAACAGAGCTCTGAAAGAATGTCGATGTTAAATCTTTGTGTGTAATCATGGTTGTTTCTTTAAGAGAAATTTCTAGAAGGGGGATTGAGGATCAATAGATATAAACATTTTGAGTTTAACTGAACCCCAAGTCCTTTAAATATCCCTTCTCTTTGCAGTATTTCTTTAAAAGTTTCTTTATACTGAAGTTTCCAGATTGAGATAATGAACATTTCCGGCCCTCCAAAAGGCTCCTTTATGCTTCCTACCCACCTTTATCCGCTCCCCACATACCCCACATGTAACTTTCATTCTGATTTCTGTCACCATGGATTAGTTTGCCTGTTCTTAAACTTCATATACACAGATTCATACTGTACTATTCGGTGTATGGCTACTTGTACTCATCACTGTGTCTGTGAGATCTGTCCATGCCAGGGTATATATAACAGTACTTTGTTCTTTGTAACTGCTACATAGTAGTCCATTATACGAATTTATATATATCATTTGTATATCCACTTTCCTGTGGATGAACATTGGGTTTCCAGTTTGGAAACTATCACAAATAAGCTTGCTAAGAACAGTCTTACACATACCTCTTCTTGGACATACACACTCATTTCTCTTGGACTTGCTGGGTCATGGAGTAGGCATGTATTTAGAACTACATCTTCATAAATGATGGTAGGAAGTCCCATGAGTAAAGGAAACAATTGGTTAAGCCCCTAAATACAGGAGTGGATGCTGATAGGTGCCAACATAGAGGGAGAGCTGGTCCCAATCACCTAAGTTAAGTCCCTTTAATAGTCTTCCTCCATAGATGTGAAACGTACAAGGCTCTACAGTAATCAAAGATACTGTCTTTCTAGGAGTCAGCGTCATTGGACCTCGGTGCTACCCGAAGTGCTGATTCATAAGATAAGAGGCTGTACCAGAATATAAATCGATGCACTGTTTAGCGAGAAAATTATGACACCAAAAAAAAAAAAGATGAATTAAACCGTGTTCTTACTGATGCGGTTGATTTATATTCTAGCACAAGCTCCTTGTCTCATCAGTGATCAATACAGTTTCCCGACAGGCAGCCAGTCTGCAGAGCACGTAGACTGTGGGGTAACATGGTCTGCATTCAGATGTACGCCGTGCCCCTCCTGCCGTGACGTTGCCGACCTTTGGAACTACCTTAATCCTCAGTTTCCTCATCTGTAAAACAAGAATGCTAACAGTGCTGAAGCCACATGAGGGCCTATGAGGAATTGATTACAAACCTGGAAAGTGCTTCTGTGTTGTATGCAGGTCAGAATCTAGGAAATGTGATGGGCTCGAGTGTAGTTCAGCAGCTCGATCCTAGCTCTTAACCGTGCGGCACAGGCGCCACAGGCAACAGATGAGAAGAACATCTCTAGACTTGCTAAGCATTCATATTACCCTCCTACACAACACATACCATGTACTGGATAGAACACGAAGCCTTGCTTTGCCATCGCATTTGAGAAAATATGCCATCAAATTAGCATATGCCTTCTCCTTATCTCTACGTGTTAGGACTATTTATTTACTTGTCTTTCTATGAATTCCTTAAGGTCAAAGGCTTGGGTTAATTTTCTTCATATTTCTTGCACACCTGGCACATGGTAGACTGCACACTTTTATTGAATGCATGGAATGGCAGATTCCTGACATCACTAACTAGGAACATAAGACAGTACAAGCCTTTGTCTACTCTAATTGGGCTGACCTTTCCAAATGAATAAGTAATTTCCCTGCATTGTTTGGCCTTCCATGAATTTCAGTTGTTGGTATTTGACAATTAATTAGGATATGCTCATGTTAAAATGTAAGCACGATTAGGTGTGAGTCAACGGAAAAAATAGATGGATGGTCACGGGTGGTCCATGATGTATTCAATTTTCACAAGGTGGTTCAAGATTTGGGATCTCCGACTGCTTTTTTTTCTGACCAAGCAGAATTTTGATAATGTATTTCTGCACTATTGAAAGACAGCCCAAAGTTTGTTTGAGTAAGAAAGATTCTGGACTAAAATGTACTCCTCCGTGAAAGGTGGTAGATCTCATCCAACGTGTGTACGTCCCCACTTTCTCCTGACCACCTCCACCTCGCTGATCCTTGACTAAACACTTGAGAGGAGAGGCCCGCTGCCATCCTGTGGGCCTCATCTTGCAACATTGGCTCAGCCTCACTCCCAGGGAGGTCCGGACAGTGCCCGATGGTGCTGAACTAACAGAGGCTCTTACTCCTCCCAGCACTTCGGAAGTCAGCTGAAGGGCCCTGCCTTGGGAGCTGCGGCCCGGGGGAGTTCATATTCTGTGGGACAGGCGTTGTGAGGAGGCCAACGCATTTTATCCCTTTTGGCTCACCGTTCCATTGTCAACTAAGTTTCAACAAGGTAAAAAATCATGTCACTTGCCCTTTATCCTAAAAGAGGCGTCTTTGGGTTAAATTTTTCAACTTGGATTTTTTTGCAATAAAGAGCAGAGAGTCAGGGTCGGTGTTAGAGATGTGATGCACAATTAGCAATTCCAAGCTACTTATTTTAATCCACATTCTCCAGAAAACAGAGTCTGTGAGCTATATGCCGTAGACTGCATACAGCCTGTATGGTGCACAGGAGTGAAGGGGAAAGTGAGGGCCGCCTGGGTGGCTCAGTTGGTGAAGTGTCTGCCTTCGGCTCATGTTATGTTCCCAGGGTCCTGGGATCGAGCCTCACGTCCAGACTCCCTGCTCAGCGGGGAGCCTACTTCTCCCTCTGCCCCTCCCCCTGTTTATGCTTGCCAGTCATGTGCAGCTCTTTCCAAAGCCAAGTCCAGTGACCTCTCCCCTACTCTGCCCAGACCCGGGTCCCATCACCTCACGCCCATCCCCTGCAACAGCTTTCTCTCTGGCCTCCCTACCCACCTCTCCTGGCTCCTAGACTGTGGCCTGTTTGGGTTTCTAATTTAATGATTTGCATCCAGTGATGGGTAAGTGAACGCATCTCCCCTGCTGTCTGTAAATTCCTTGAAAGCAGGGACGCATCCCCGGGATCCCTGTGTCTTCTCAGACTGACAGTCCCTGGCACATGTTAAGTCACTGAATTAAACTCTAACAAATACCTTTGAAATAGCCCAGTGTGATGTAGATGTTTCCTGTATTATGTAGTAAGAACTAACACAATCGCAGAAGCACCTCCCTAAAAGCATCCTAACACTGATGAAAGTTTCTAAGCTGGAGTAAGAGCAAAGCAAATTTTAATTTCTTTTAAATGCAGTTTAAGTACAAAATGGAAGGTATCCAACTGTCCATGACCAATTCCTTTTAATGAAAGAGGATACTTTCTATTTCAATAAAAAGGAAAAAAATTGCAGTGTTAATTAAATAAATCACCCGCTTATCTAGTACCAAGTATCCAAAACATTGTATTGTCTGTAGTCATTTATTTATTTATTTATTTATTTTGAGCCCTACTGAGTAGTTTTTGTAACCTTGAGGGAAGAAATGCTATGATTTCAATCTATCCCATCAAAGTCCTTTAGCGTTAAACTGTAAAAACCATTGTTGAAGTCAGTCTCCAAGCACTGCCCATTTTCAGCTTGGAGCTTAGATTATCTTTTAGAAAAGGAAGCCAGAGGTTGTATTGACATAAAGGAGATGTCATTTGTAAAATCCCTGCATTAGCCGGGCACTTCTGGGAAGTGACTCACGCTTGGATTTCAGAGGTAAATGTCTATCTTTGCAGGGAAATGCACATTTGTGTCATGTCATAAAGTCCCCTAATAGTAAGTGACTGAGGATCCCTTCAAGTGATATTTTTTAAAGACTCTCTACAGAAGGGGGTGCCTGCGTGGCTCAGTAGGTTGAGCATCCCACTCTTGATTTTGGCTCAGGTCATGAGATCAACACTCAGTGGTGAGGGGGAGATGTCTGCTTAGGATTCTCTTTCTCCTTCTCCCTGCTCTCTCTCTCTCTCTCTCTCTCTCAAATACATAAATAACTTTAAAAAAAAGGTATGTCAACAAAAGGACGTAATGAACATAATATTGTCTGTAGAGTCTAATAAAGCAGTCGGAGATCACAACCGAAGCCAGCCTCCTCTATGAAACAGTAAGAGTTTATAGGACTTAATTGGATATCCTGATGAAGTTGTACACTTGAAGATTCATTACTTGGGGCAAAATAAGGTGCCATGTTTTTCCACTTTGCTATTCTAGTATTGAATACAGAGCAGTTTTGGTGGGATGTTTTCCTCGCTGATTTCAAGAATAATCATCGTGGAAACTTTTGGAAAATGATGAAAAGCATAAATAAATAATGACTTGTAATCCCATCTCTTGGAAAGTATTCTATTAACATTCTGGAGCATATCATTTCAGTCTCCCTGCCCACCCCAACCCCTTGCAAATACGTACTTTAAAAAAGACAATAATATTATAACTGCCAGTTATCTACGTGATATTCGTTTCAGGCATACAACCTAGTGGTTCAAGAATTCTGGGGGCACCTGGGTGGCTCAGTGGGTTAAGCCGCTGCCTTCAGCTCAGGTCATGATCTCAGGGTCCTGGGATCAAGCCTCCTTGCTCAGTGGGGAGCCTGCTTCTCTCTCTGCCTCTGCCTGCCTCTCTACCTGCTTGTGATCTCTGTCTCTGTCTCTCTCTGTCAAATAAATAAATAAAATCTTAAAAAAAAAAGAATTCTGTATATCATACAACGCTCGCCACAGTCATTGCTGTCCCTGTCTGGGTGGGGATGGCTGGTAGAGGCATCAGGAAGACTCTTGGTTTGAACCAGACTTTTTCAACCTTGGATGCACATCTGGACCAGTTGTGTCCGAAGCTCTGGTGCGGACACCCCAGTATTTTTTAAAACTCCCTGGTGACTCCAGGAGGATGGTCAAAGGTTAAGAACCTTGGCTCTGGATGTGGCTATCCATCAGACTTTCTTAAAAGTCTCCCAGGTGATTTCAGGACCTATCTGGGGTTAAACACGTATAGAGCCAAGACTTGAACTTGACTCAGCGCCATTTGAAGCTATGACTGTACCTTGGCAGGTATTGTACTGGGTCCACCTGCTTGTTCTCCTTTCCACCTAGGTCGGTCCATCATTCAGTCCATGACCCTGAGGTTCTAAGGAGCCTGTGTAACAGATGCACAAGAAAGGCAAGCCTAGCAGGGGTATGGTGTTATGGTAAAACCCACTGATTTGTTGATGCTACTTCTTGGTTGAGAGCAGCGGTTCTCCGTCCTGGATGCTTCTTAGATTGCTTGGGCCTATCGTAATCCCATTGGCCAAGCCTGCACCTCATACCACTTAAATTAAAAACTGTGAGGAGGAAGGACTGAATGAAGCTGGAGTGATTTTCCCATTCCCAAGGGATTCGAGTGGTATGTATGGCCATGGTGGAGATTTGCTAGTTGGCAACTAGGCTTCTCAAAGATTGGTTCCCTGTCATACCCTGGTCTACGTTCAAAGATGACCAGTGATAATGCAAATGCCCAGAGTTAGACTACGGCTTTCAACTGTTACCCGCCAACATTTCTGGGACATCGCCTGTGATGGAGGCTCAAGGCTAGGAGGTGGCCAAGGCAGGACCAAGGGCAAACATTGCCTCCCTGTGCCATTTTGTTCAGGTCCAGCTGATGGTGGATAGTCTCGCAGGTGCGGAAAGCAAGGTACTGTGGGAGCAGGCATGATAAGGGAGCTAAAGGAAAGTGAGGCAGAGATGGGTGGGGCTCAGACCCAAATCTATCTCGGATGGTGGCAGCTGCTGTTCTGGCAGCCTCAGGCCTTCGGGCTCCCATGGCCACGCAAAGGAGTCTTCTGTGCTCTCCAGGAAAGGTCTTTTGGGAGCACACCTGCAGGGATTTGTGGCATGTTCTGAGAGAACATGGACACTGGACATAGAAATGTGTGAGTAATGCTGTTTGGGGGCCATGATTACCCTTGTTAAAGGAGTCTTGAGAACATGCTATTGAGTTTCTAGTTCCAGGGCGCCTGGGTGGCACCTTTGGTTAAGCATCTGACTCTTGATTTCTGTTCAGGTCGTGACCTCATGGTCCTGGAATGGAGCCCTGTGTTGGCCTCCATGCTCAGCGGGGAGTCTGCTTGAGGACTCTTTCTCTCCTCTCTCCCTCTATCCTCTACCCCAAATAAATAAGCCTTAAAAAAATTCTAGTTCCATCTTTACATTAAACTTACTGTCATTATGGCCTTTTTCTTTTTGTGTTTACCTGTCAGCCCTACATCCACAGCATTGCATCTTGGTAAAGAACAGTTATTTCTCAAGTTGGAGTTTTTAGATGTCTCGGGTTCTAATACTGGCCTCTCAGGAGAGTTCAGTTCTTGGTAATAACTTATTAAACTCAGGCCTTCTTTTTGGTGATACTCTTAACATTAATTTAAGCACAATATAGATTATCGGGATAATCACCTTTAAGAAATGTGTTGAGTTCTTAACTGTTTCGAGTTACCATTTTATTTTGGTAGGTATAGAAATCCAGTGAAGCAAATTTATTGTGATCTCCATTTTGAAAATAAGTAAGGTTTGCACAGAGGTGAATTAATGTGCTTTGAATTAGTAAAAGGAAGAAACATTAGTAACCTAATCTTGACAATGTTTTAATGCCAATTTCAATTGTCCTAGACTAATGAGCCAAAACAGAGACTTAACGTAAATCAATTACACTTGAATAAAAGCTGATTACATCCCAGTGTGCAGTGATGTGTGGTGGAAAATTTAGTGAATCCTAACAGAAAAAGTTTATCCTCAAATTGAGAATTAAGCAAACTGAGTGTTCAGTGTCTTAGGTTGCTGGAAAAATCTGCTAATAGCTGTGTGGAAGAAAGAAACAGGACCTTAGTCTCCATTGGTTGACTTTTGCTTGGTACTTTTGGTGCCGTTATGCTAATTGCCTCTCTGTCAGGGGACACAGCCTTGTTACTTGTATGTCTGTGGGACGAGGAAGTTAATTGATCCTAATTTTCATTTGTGTATAATAAATCATAAACACGTAAACATGTAACTACACAAATAAATTTATGTCTAACAAACCTAGGGCACCCTTCAAGAATTTTTAAGGAAGAAAATGGGGGTCAGTACCTCACTCGTGTTTGAGAAACAGGGGAAAGTAATTGGGCTAGTAGTTAGAAGACCTGAGTTCTCCATCTTAACTGTAATTCTCCAGTAAACTGCATGACCCTGGAAAGATCGCTCCCCTTTGTGAAGCAGTTCAAGTTACCTCTCTTACCTACTCCCCAGGGTCATCTGGAAGCCTTCAAGGGTGGGCACTATATCTTATTCAGCTCTGAATCTTCCATAATAATGTCTTGCATAATTAAAAAGAAACATGGTAGTCCTTCTTGAATTGAACAAGGTTCAAATGGCAGTCCTGTCCTCTGAGAGTGAATTAATCTAAGTCTCAGTTTCTTCATCTTTAAAATGGGGATCATAATGGTACATGACTTATAGGGCCGATGTAAGCCTGGAATGATTTGTGATAAGCGCTGTGTCAGTTTCCTAGGGTTGCTGTAACAAAGTATCACAAATGGACTGGTTTAAGGCAATAGAAATTTCTTCTTTCACAGTTATGAAGGCCAGAAGTCTGAGATCCAGGTGTGGGCAGGGCCATGCTCCCTCTGAAGCTTCTAGAAAAGGAGGCTTCCTTGCCTCCTGTAGTTTCTGGTTGCCTCAGTCATTCTTTGGCTTGTGGCAACATAACTCCAGTCTCAATCTCTGTTTTCACATGCCCATCTGTCTCTGTCCACATCCAACATTTCCTCCTCTTAAAAGGAAAGCAGTTGTATTGGATTAGGTCCTATTTCTTTTTTTTATTTTTGAAATTTTAATGAAAAAAAATTTTTAGATCCTATTTCTAAATAAGGTCACATTCAGTGGTACCCAGAGGAGGAATTCAATATATATTTTAGAGAAGACAGAGTTTAACCCATAATGGGCATTTTGTAGAGAACACTCTTTATTGCTATCATTAATAGTCTAGCATGGGGTTCAACAAACTATGGACTGTGGGCCAAATCATGCTTCTGCTTCTTTGTTTACATATTATTAGCAGCTGCTTTTGTGGTACAAGAACAGAATTATGACAGAGACTACATAGTCTGCAAAACCTAAAGCATTTAGGCCCTTTACAGAATAAGTTTGCTGGTCCTTGGTCTAGAACCTTGCCCCTTAAAGTGTGATCCATAAGGAGGCATCAAGTGTCACATGGAAGCTTAGCAGAAAATGTAACATCTCAGGTCCCATCTCAGATCTGCTGAATTGGAACCTGCATTTTAGCAAGACACCCAGGCAACTTATATCAACATCTATATTTGAAAAGCACTGATCTAGAAATGGTCTTTTAATGATGTAGTTAGTTCTTGTCAGCCTATAGCTTTTTTTAAATTCTTTTTTTCCAATATTTTATTTATTTATTTGACAGAGAGAGAAATCACAAGTAGGCAGAGAGGAAGGCAGAGAGAGGGGGAAGCAGGCTCCCTGCCAAGCAAGAGCCCAATGCAGGGCTTGATCCCAGGACCCTAAGATCATGACCCGAGCCAAAGGCAGAGGCTTAACCCACTGAGCCACTCAGGTGCCCCGTCAGCCTGTAGTGTTTTAAAAAGTTTTTTCACCTTTTTTTTTTTTTTTAGTTTGTGGAAGTAGTAATATTTTATAGTAAACACTTCAAATAGAAAAAAGAAAGTGTAATGGAAGATATATAGAATTCTTTTTTATTCCTTGTTTTTGAACCAAAAGGAGCCATACTGTATACGTTGTTATGTACCTAGTATGTTGCATATCTACCATACTTAATTGAACCAGTCTCCTTATAAAGCATTTTCAGTGATAAAACTTTTCATTTACTGAAGTTATGTTCTTTAACATTTATTTATTTATTTGAGAGAGAGAGAGAGAGCGAGCAAGCATGAGTGGGAGGGGCAGAGAGAGAAGGAGAGAGAATCTTAAACCAACTCCATGCTGAGTGCGGAGCCTGATGCAGGGCTCAATCTCACGACCCTGAGATCACCACCTGAGCCAAAACCAAGTCGTATGCTTAACTGACTTGGCCACGTAGGGACCCTGAAGTTATTTTTATTATCACTGTTTCTCTCGGAGCAACTTCAAGGCCATCATTGTTTTCTAGAGTATGCTTTTTTTAAAGATATTATTTATTTATTTGACAGAGAGAGATCACAAGTAGGCAGAGAGGCAGGCAGAGAGAGGAGGAGGCAGGCTCCTCGCTGAGCAGAGAGCCCGATGTGGGGCTCGATCCCAGGACCGGAGATCATGACCTGAGCTGAAGGCAGAGGCTTTAACTCACTGAGCCTCCCAGGGGCCCCTCTAGAGTATGCTTAGTCCAAAACATGATCCCTGTGGGCCCGCAAAATTGGTGGTTTCAATTAACTCATCAGGAAATCTCATGATAGAATCAAATATGGTAGAACATAAAGGTTTTTTGACTTGTTGAGAAAATCTGAATCAGCACAGCTTCGCCAAGGATCCTTGGGCTGAAATCTTCCCATTGCCTCTCCAGATCTACATTCCACATTTTTCTTTTCTGCTTTCTGCCATCTTTCTTCCATTTTAGCTGATGAGGAGCCCTGAGAGAGGCTGGAGGAGGGTGGAGAGTGAAACCTGAGTTTTTCTTCCCTGGCTTCTTCCTGGACTTACTTCCACTGAAAGTCAGTGTTCTTTCATGGGTCCTTTATAGGCTTTTTCTATATGACTCTCTCAGTTAATGTGCAAGTGGACACAAACCTGGTTTTCCACAAGGGACAAAGAAGCCAGACCTCAATCAGGACAGAATTTGCATATCTCTAAAAATTATTTCACACTGGTATCCCTTAACTGCTTTTTACAGAATTGTGGAATAGCTCAAAGACAATGACAAGATAGAATCCAATAACTGGAAAGGGTAAGACAATGCACAGTTGCTCATTGAAACACAATATTTTTCTACAATTTTTTTTTAAATTGTATTTTAAGATGAAACAAGATGGGATTGGGAGGGAGACAAACCATATGTGACTCAATCTCACAAAACAAACTGAGGGTTGCTGGGGGGTGGGGGATCGGGAAAGGGGGGTGGGGTTATGGACATTGGGGAGGGTATGTGCTATGGTGAGTGCTGTGAAGTGTGTAAACCTGGCAATTCACAGACCTGTACCCCTGGGGATAAAAATACATTATATGTTTATAAAAAAAATTAAAAATTTATTTTATTATGGTGAGAACACTTAGTAAGAGATCAGCCCTCATAACAAATTTGTCAGTGTATAGCAGAGTACAGTGTATAGCAGATCTCTAGAACTTGCTCATCTTACACCACTGAAACTTTCTATCTGCTGATTAGCAACTTCTCATTTCTCCCCAGACTTAGGCAACCACCATTCCATTCTCTATGAGTTTGATTATTTTGTATACCTCATATAAGTGAAATCATGCAGTTTTTCTCCTTCTGTGTCTGGCTTACCTCACTCAGCATAGTGTCCTCAAGGCTCATTCATGCTGTCACATACTGCAGAATTTTCTCTTTTTAAAGGTTGGATAGGGACAAATGGGTGGCTCAGTTGGTTAAGTGTCTGCCTTTGGCTCAGGTCGAATCCTGGGGTCCTGGGATCAAGCCCCGCATCAGGCTCCCTGGTCAGCAGGAAGCCTGCTTCTCCCTCTCCCTCTGCCTGCCTCTCTGCCTACTTGTGCTCTATCTCTCTGTCAAATAAATAAATAAACTCTTTAAAAAAAGGTTGAATAATATTCCATTGCATGTGTATACCACACTTATTTATCTATTCAGGAATCAATGAACATTTAGTTTGTTTCTATCTCTTGGCTACTGTGAACAGTGCTGCAATGAACATGAGAGTGTTAATATCTTTTCGATTCCCTGATTTCAATTCTTTTGGATAAATATCCAGAGGTGGGATTTCTGGATCATATGGTAGGTCTGTTTTTTAAAAATTTTTGAGGACCCTCTCTACTCTTTTCCACAGTGGTTATACCATTTTACATTTCTGTTAACAGTATGCAAATGGTCCAGTTTCTTCACATCTTTGCCAATATTTGTTGTTGTTGTTGTTGTTGTTGTTGTTGTT
The DNA here is from genome assembly GCF_010015895.1 of Lontra canadensis. Taxonomy (NCBI): domain Eukaryota; kingdom Metazoa; phylum Chordata; class Mammalia; order Carnivora; family Mustelidae; genus Lontra; species Lontra canadensis. The sequence continues at coordinate 543,461 of NW_022631062.1, forward strand.
GTTGTTAAGTAGGCTCCATGCTAGGTGTGGGGCTTGAACTCATGACCCTGAGATCAAGAAATTAAGGGTTGGATCCTTAACTGACAGAGCCACCCAGGCACCCCTCTTTTGTTTGATTTTTAAAACAGCCATCCTAATGGGTGTGAGGTGGTATTTCATTGTGGTTTCGAATTGCATAGAATGGAGATCAGGAAATGTACCAAATGTAGAGCTTCCATTGTCCTCTCCCCATGGAGTCATGGACAGTGTAACTTTCCCAGCATTGATGTGTGAGAATATATATGGAGATATATATATGGATAATATATGGATATATATGGATATATATATGGAGTATCACCAACCAGGGAAGCTCACTTGAGCTTTGGTGTTCAGAGTTTTTATTGAAGTTTAATCACGTACTGCCCATGTGGCTAACCTTACATTTTGAGCCCCTCCAAAGATAGAACTGATACCTCATGGTCCGAAGCTCCTATTGTAAATCGTGTTATTAGACTGTCTGTTGGCCAAGGTTCCAGGCAAGCAAAGATGTTCCAATGAGGCCTGTTACTCCAAAAGCTTAACTGTCCCCTCCTAGTAACCAAGAGCAAAGGCCAAACCTTTTTGGGGTAAGGTTAATTCTTCACTACACAGCTGGGAGTAATCAAGTTCTTTAAATTACTTTAACTCTTAGGTATTTCACATTATAAATATGAATAATAATATGAAATGCTCTCACATGTTCAGTGCTTACCAAGTGTGATACCTAGAGGTAAGACTTTTACATGTATTACTCAGTCTTGGATTTTGTCGTTCAGTTCTATGAAATGGGTATTGTTAGCCCTGATTTATACATGAGGCAATGATACTCAGAGAGTTTGGGTAATTTGGCAGGGACTCACAGACATTGATAGAGTTAAATTCCAGTCTGTTGGACAGACTCCAAGCCCTTTCTTTTAACTACAGGATTCTTTGCCATCTATTTAGTGTGTTTTGAAGGAAATAATTCAGGCTAAAGTGTTGGCATAAAATAGGTTTAAAAAAACTAAATAATTATGCTAATAAAATGGCTTCTTGTATCCTATCAACATTTAGATGGAAAAAAGATGGTCAACCACTGACTGTTTTGCCTGGGACAACACAGATAGCTCTTAGGCATTCAAATATCAGCTTTGTGGGGAGAGGTGAGGAAAGCAGGAAGGTGAGGGAATTTTTTTTTTCTTAAGCCATTGGAAGAGTCTAAATCATCACAAAGAAGTTGCAATCTAATCTGTCCTGGGACATACACATAGTGGACATTTATCTGTCTCCATTTGGGAAATTTCAATATTATAATTTTCACCTGCCAAACTTCTACAGGGAGATTATGAGAATAAACAATGTGATGTGAGAGAGCTTCTAGCTATTGTTCATAAAGGTGAGGAATAAAAGCAAGATGTTCTCAGAGAAACTAGTAAATATGCACGTTGCTCAAAGGTATATTTGTTCCACTAATTCATGGGCTGGTAGAATCATTTTGGTGTATGTCCCTTTGAATGTCATTTGAATAATACATGATTTTCGCACGTTTGTTGTCTGCACAGTTGTGTATCTGAGAGTTTTAAAGGAATGAGATGTTTTCTACTTAAAAAATAGTGTGAAGTGGCAGGCTAACAAGTTGAGCATTCATAAGAATAGATCAGAAAAAAAGAAAGCTCATATTTTATTTAAGTGGTACTTATGAAGATGATAGAAATGCTATTAGAGCCCAAGATTAACTGCTCAATACCAGGACATCCTCTCTTTTCCAGAAAGAACAAGTTAAACCCACGATGTCCTTGGAATATTCAACACCCATAGCTTAAGTGATAGGCCATTTTTGGGAAGGCCAACACCATCACTGATGAACATGACTCTGTTTTAATATAGAACAATGTAATCCCACATTTTGCTATGGTTTGAAACTTGTATTCAAATGCTATCTCCTTAGATACTGATTATTTGTTCTTAAAAAGCTTCCTTTCGGTAAGATCTCAAAAGTAAATTGAGTGTGTTTCTAAAAAATAAACTAGCTGTGTTAAGAGTATTAGCTTTATGTTGTTTAACTAGGCTGGTTTTCCTCAGCAACTGCACTTCTGAGAATCTATCTCATGTATACACTAGCAAAAATATGAAAATATATGTGCACAAGACTGGTCATTGCAGCTCTATTTATAATAACAAAGGAGTAGAAACACTCAAATGCCCATCATTAGGAGATTGGTTGACTGGGACGCACCACACAACAGAGGACAGTACAGCTTTGAAAAGGAACGTGGTATCTCTCTAGACATGACTTTGGAATGATTGCCAGGATAGGTTATCAAGTGAAAAAAAAGCAAGGTAGAAAAAATATATATATAATAGTCTACTAACTAAGGAAAGATAAGAATACACATATTTGTTTATAATAAGAAAAATAAAAGCAAAACAAAAACTTTTTAAAAGTATGTTACCCAGAAGAAAGAGAGGGGAAAAGGGTAGAAGGGGCAGAAATATAAGCCGGGCCTCTACAACTATGCCTTACTTTGTAGATTTGATAAAAATTTAACTTAAAATAATGGGTATGGTGTGATGAAAATGTTCTAAAACTAACTGGTCCCAAATCAGCCTCACTGGGCTTAAACCAAATTGTCAGTGGTACTGTGTTTCCTCTGGAAGCTCTAGGGGAAATTCTGTTTTCTTGTATTTTCCAAATTCTAGAACTATATACCACATCTCATGGCCCCCTTCTTCCATCTTCAAAGCAGCAGTGTAGCAGGTTCCAATCTATCTCTGCTTCCATTGTCACCTAGCCTTTTGCAGTCTGTGTCTCGTCTTTCTCTGCGTCCCTTTTGTAAGTCTTCCTGTGATGGCATTTAGGGTCCAGATAATCCAGGATAATCTCCCTGTCTCAGAATCCTTAACTTAACCACATCTGTACAAACCTTTTTTTCTTTTCTTTTTTTAAAGATTTTATTTATTTATTTATTTGACAGAGAGATCACAAGTAGGCTGAGAGGCAGGCAGAGAGAGAGGGGGAAGCAAGCTCCCCACCGAGCAGAGAGCCCAATGTGGGGCTCGATCCCAGAACGCTGGGATCATGACCTGAGCCGAAGGCAGAGGCTTTAACCCACTGAGCCACCCAGGTGCCCCTAAACCTTTTTTTCTATATAAGGTAACTTCACCAAGCAGTAGGGATAAGTACCTGATATTGGGTGGGGGTGTGATTATGCAGACTCGTGCAGACCATATTAAGAAATTATCTATTCAGAAATATTAGTAATTTTGATACTGGCATGATAGCTGTGTTATTTTCAAAAGTCCTTATCTCTTAGAAATGTATAATGACGTATTAACATATAAAATAATATATTCACAGATTTGTTTTAAAATATTTGAGCAAAGGGAGAGATGAAAGAATGACAGAATGATGATAATTTTGAAGCAGAGTGATAACATGGGGGCTTGTATCATTTTCTCTAGTTTTGCATGTATTTGAAATTTGCCAATAAAATTTATTAAAATAAGTAACTAAATATATTATTAGGCTTATTTTCCAATGGTGTATGGTCAACTATGTAGAGGTTGAGTATTCTTTTTTTTATTCCAGTGTAATTAACATATAGTTTTATATTAGTTTCAGGTGTACAGTATAGTGATTTGACAATTCTGTACATTACTCAGTGCTCATGATGATGACTGTGTTTTCAATCCCCTTCACCTATTTCATCCATCGCCCACCCACCTCCCCTGTGGCGACCACCATTTTGTTCTCTATATTTAAGAGTCTGATTTTTAGTTTGTCTCTTCTTTTCTTTGTTCATTTGTTTTGTTTTTAAATTCCACATATGAGTGAAATCATATGGTATTTGTCTTTCTCTGACTAACTTATTTCACTTAGCATTATATCCTCCATGTTCTTGCAAACGACAAGATTTCATTCTTTTTAGGGCTGAGTAATACTCCATTATATATGGAGTGTATATTATATATACGTATATGTACACATACCACATCTTCTTTATCCATTCATTTATGGATGGACACTTGGGTTGCTTCCATAATTTGGCTGTTGTAAATAATGCTGCAGTAAACATAGGGTTGCGTGTACCTTTTTGAATTCATGATTTCATTTTCTTTGGGTAAATACCCAGTAGTGGAATTACTGGATTGTATGGTAATTTTATTTTTAATTTTTTGAAGAACCTCTTCACTGTTTTCCATAGTGGCTGCACAAGTTTGCATTCCCACTAACAGTGCACGAGGGTTCCTTTTTTCCCTATCGTCACTAATACTTGTTGTTTCTTAGGTTTTTTATTTAGCCATCCTGACAGGTGTGAGGCAATATCTCATTGTGGCTTTGATTCAAATTTCCCTGATGAGTGATGTGAAGCATCATTTCATGTGTCTTCTTTGGAGAAATGTCTGTTCATGTTCTGCCCTTCTTTAATTAGGTTATTTGTGGCTAGGACTTCCAGTACTATGTTGAATGAACTGGTGATAGTAGACATCCATGTCTTCTTCCTGATCATAGTTTCACCATTGAGAATGATGTTAGCTATGCGATTTTCACATAAAGCCTTTATTATATTGAGGTATATCCCTGCTAAACTTACTTGGTTGAGAATTTTTTATCATGATGGATTTTGTATTCTGTCACATGTTTGTTCTGCATCTATTCATATGATCATATGTTTTTTTTAATTTTTTTATTATTTATTTATTTTTTTTTTAAGATTTCATCCATTTGACAGAGAGAGAGAGAGAGATCACAAGTAGGCGGAGAGGCAGGCAGAGAGAGAGAGAGAGGAGGAAGCAGGCTCCCCACTGAGCAGAGAGCCCGATACGGGGCTCGATCCCAGGACCCTGGGATCATGATCTGAGCTGAAGGTAGAGGCTTTAACCCACTGAGCCACCCAGGTGCCCATGATCATATGTTTTTTATCCTTTCTCTTGTTGATGTGATATATCACATTGATTGATTTGTGAATATTGAACCACCCTTGCATCCTAGGAGTAAATCTCACTTGATCCTCGCCTCAGCAGTAAGAAAACAAAAAGAAGTAAAAGATATCCAAATCAGCAAAGTAGAAGTCAGAATTTCACTATCTGCCAATTATGTGATACTCTATGTAGAAAACCAAAAAGACTCCACCAGAAAAACTGCCGGAACAGATTCACAAATTCAGTAGTCGCAAGATACAAAATCAATGTACAGGAATCTCTTGCATTTCTCTACAGCAGTAATGAAGCAGCAGAAAGGGAAGTCAAGGAATTGATATCATTTACAATTTCATCAAAACCTACGATACCTAAGAATAAACCTAATCAATGATGCAAAAGATCTGTACTCTGAAAACTATAGAAATACTGATGAAAGAAATTGAAGATGACACAAAGAAATGGAAAAACATTCCATGCTCATGGATTAGAAGAATAAATATTGCAAGGAATAACATGGAGGACATTAGGAGAAGGAAAGGAAAAGTGAATTGGGGGAAATCAGAGGGGGAGACGAACCACGAGAGACTGTGGACTCTGAGAAACAGACTGAGGGTTTTGGAGGGGAGGGGAGTGGGGGGGATGGGTGAGCCTGGTGGTGGGTATTAAGGAGGGCACGTATTGCATGGAGCACTGGGTGTGGTGCATAAACAATGAATCTTGGAACACTGAAAAAATTAAACTTAAAAAAGTTTATATTACCCAAAGCAATCTACACTTGGTGCAATCCTCGTCAAAATACCATGAGCATTTTTTCACAGAGCTAGAAGAAAAAACCTTAAAATTTGTGTGTAAACACAAAAGACCCCAAATAGCCAAAGCAGTCTTGAAAAAGAAAAAGCTGGAGTCATCACAATTCCAGACTCCAAGTTATATTAGAAATCTGTAGTGTCTAGCATAAAAACAGACACATAGATCAATTGCAGAGAATAGAAAACGCAGAAATGAACTCACAACTATATAGGCAATTAATCTTTGACAAAGCAGGAAAGAATATCCAATGGAAAAAAGATAGTCTCTTCAAAAAATGGTGTTGGGGAACTGGACAGCAGCATGTAAAAGAATGAAACTGGACCGCTTTCTTAAACCATACACAAAAATAAATTCAAAATGGATGAAAGACCTAAGTGTGAGACAGGAAATCATCGAAAATTCTAGAGGAGAACATAGGCAGTAACCTCTTTGACACTGGCTATCGCAACTTCTTACTGGATACATCTCCCGACGCAAGGAAACACAAGCAAAAATAAACTGCTGGGACTTCATCAGAATAAAAGCCTTTTGCCCAGCAAAGGAAACAATCAACAAAACTAAAAGACAGCCTACAGAATGGGAGAAGGTATTTGCAAATGACATACCTGATAAAGGGTTAGTATCCAAAAAAATATAAAGAACTTATATAATGCAGCATCCAAACAAACAAGTAATCCAGTCAAGAAATGGGCAAAAGACATCAATAGACATTTTCCAAAGAAGACATACAGATGGCTAACAGACACATGAAAAGATGCTCAATGTCATTCATCATCAGGGAAATACAAGTCTAAACTACAATGAGATATCACCTCCCATCAATCAGAATAGGTAAAATTAACAACACAGGGTGTTGACAAGGATGCAGAGAAAGGGAACCGTTTTACACTATTAGTGGGAATGCAAACTAGTGCAGCCATATGGAAAGCGGAATTGAGTTCCCTCAAAAAGTTAAAAAAAAGAACTACCCTATAATCCAGCAATTGTACTACTTGGTGTTTATCCAGATAATACAAAAATATTGATTGGGAGGGATACATGCACCCCGATGTTTATAGCAGCATTATGAACAATAGCCAAATTATGGAAAGAGCCCAAATGGCCATCCACTGATGAATGGGTAAAGAAAATGTGGTAAATATATGCATTGGAATATTACTCAGCAATCAAAGAGAATGAAATCTGGCCATTTGCAAGGACATGGATGGAGCTAGAGAGTATAGCTTAGCAAAATAAGTCAGTCAGAGAAATATGAGTACCATATGATTTCACTCATGTGGAATTTAAGAAACAAAACAAATGAAGATGGGGGGGGCAAAAAACAGACTCTTAACTATAGAGAAGAAACTGATGGTTACTAGGTGGGAGGAGGGGGGGATGAGTTAAATAGGTGATGGATATTAAGGATGGTACTTGTTGTGATGAGCACCAGTTGTTTTAGGTAAGTTATGAATCACTAAATTCTACACCTGAAACTAATGTTATACTATATGTTAACTAGCTGAAATTTAAATAAAAACTTGGGGAAAAAATTCCCACACAATTGTGGTGAAAGATTTTTTAATGTATTTTTCGATTTGGTTTGCTAATATTTTATTGAGGGTTTTTTGTGTCTGTGTTCATCAGAAATATTGGCCTGTGGTTTTTTATATTATTATTATTATTGTACTGTCTTTATCTGGTTTTGATATCAGGGTAATGGTGGCCTCATGGAATGAATTTGGAAGCTTTCCTCCCTCTTCTATTTTTTGGAGTAATTTGAGAAGAATAGGTATTAACTCTTCTTTAAATGTTTGCTAGAATTCATCTGTGAAATTGTAGTTTGGTTTGTTGGGATTTTTTTTTATACTGATTTAGTTTCATTGCTGGTGATGTGTTTGTGCAAATTATCTATTTCTTCCTGACTCAGTTTTGGGATGTTGTATGTTTCTAGGAATGTATCCATTTCTTCTAGATTGTTGTTTGTTGGCATATAATTTTTCATAATACTCTCTTAAATTGTTTTTATTTCTGTGGTGTTGGTTTTTATTTCTTCTATCTCATTTCTGATTTATTTGAGTCCTTTCTCTGTTTTGTTTTATGTTGTTTTTTGATGAGTCTTGCTAGAGGTTTTTCAGTTTCGTTGATCTTTACAAATAACCAACTCCCAGTTTCATTAATCTGTTCTGTTTTTCAGTCTCTATTTCATTTATTTCTACTCTAATTTTTAATATTTCCTTTTTTCTATTGGCGTTAGTCCTTCTTCTTTGTCTAGCTCTATTAGGTCTAAGGTTAGGTTATTTATTTGAGACTTTTCTTGCTTCTTGAGGCAGGTCTGTATTGCTATAAGCTTCCCCCTTAGAACACCTTTTGCTGCATCCCAAAGATTTTGGACCATTGTGTTGTCCTTTTCATTTGTCTTCATGTATTTTTTAATTTCCTCTTTGATTTCTTGGTTGACCCTCTCATTGCTTAGAAGCATATTATTTAACCTCTTATATTTGTACTCTTTACAGATTTTGTCTTATGGTTGATTTCTAGTTTCATAGCATTGTGGTCAGAAAAGATCCATGATATGATTTTAATCATTTTGAATTTGTTGTGACTTGTTCTGTGGCCCAATATGTGATGTCTCCTGCAGGATGTTCCATGTGGACTTGAAAAGAATGTCTATTCCATTGTTGGGGGATGGTGTGTTCTGAATACATCTGTTAGATAGATCTGGTCAATGTGTCATTCAAAGCCATTGTTTCCTAGCTGATTATCTGTTTGGATGATCTATCCATTGATGTAAATGGGGTGTTAAAGTTCCCTACTATACTTGTATTACTATCAGTTTCTCCCTTCATGTTTGTTTATAGCTGCTTTATATATTTGGGTGCTTCCATGTGGGGTACATAAATATTTACAATTGTTATTTTATCTTCTTGTTGGATTATTCCCTTTATGATTGTATAGTTCCCTTCTTACTCTCTTATTACAGTCTTTGTTTTAAAGTTTGTTTGTTCGGTGTAAGTGTTGCCACCCCAGCTTTCTTTTTATTTCCATTTGCATGATAAATGCTTTTCCATACCTTCACTTTCACTCTACGTGTGTTGTTAGGTCTGAAATGAGTGTCTTATAGGCAGCATATGGGTGGGTCTTGCCTTTTCTCCATTCAACCACCCTATATCTTTTGACTGGAGCATTTAATCCATTTACATTCAAGGTAATTATTGATAGGTATGTATTTATTGCCATTTTCTTACCTGTTTTATGGTTTTAAAACAAAATTTTAGTTCTCTATTGCTTTCTTCTCTTGTGGTTTGATGGCTTTCTTTAGTGATATGCTTGGATTCTTTTCTCTTTATTTTTTTTGCATTCCATTATAGGTTTTTTATTTGTGGTTACCATTAGGTTTATATATGATATCCCATGGATATAGCAGTCAATATTAAGTCAATGGTCACTTAATTTTGAACCCATTCTAAAAGCACTGAATTTTTACTCCATCCCCCCTTGTTTTAGGTATATGGTGTCGTACTTTACACCCTTTTATTTTCTGAATCCTTTGACTGCTTTTCATAGATACACTTGATTTTAGTGCTTTTGTGCTTTAACCTTTGTACTGGTCTTTATAAGTGACTAATCTACTACTTTTATTATTTTTGTGTGTACCTGAGAATTTTTTTCCTTTCCTACTTTTCTTATTCCTGCTTATTGTCTTTCCTTTACACTCAAAGTCTCCCTTTAAACATTTCTTGTAAGGCTAGGTTAGTGGTGATGAATTCTTTTAACTTTTGTTTTTCTGGGAGACTCTTTATCTGTCCTCTTCTCACTGATAGTCTTGCTGGATAGAGTATTCTTGGTTGCAGAGTTTTTTTTTCTTTTAGCATTTTGAATATATCATGCCACTTCTTTCTTGCTTGCAAAGTTTCTGCTGAGAAATCAGCTGATAGTCCACTGGATTTTCCCTTGTATGTAACTATTTTCTTTTCTCTTGCTGCTGCTTTTAAAATTCGGTCTCTGCTTTTTGCCATTTTAATGATTATGCATCTTGGCGTGAACCTCCTTGGGGTTGATTTTTTTGGGGACTCTCTGTGCTTCCTGGATCTGGATTTTGGTTTCTTTCCCCAGATTAGGGCATTTTCAGCTATTATTTCTTCAAATAAATTTTCTGCCCCCTTTCTCTCTCTTCTCCTTCAGGGATCCATATAATGCAAATGTAATTATGCCTGATGGTATCATTGAGTTCCCTTAACCTGTACCCATTTTTTACAATTCTCTTTTTCTTTTTCCTTTCAGACTGATTGCTTTCTATTATTCTGTCCTCTAGGTCACTGATCCATTCTTCTGCTTCCTGTATCCCCTATTTATTCCCTCTAGTTTATTTTTAATTTTAGAGCTCTTTATCTCTTGTTCTTTTTTATATTTTCTATGCCTTTATTGAACTTCTTATTGAAACCCCCCACTCTTTTTTCAAGTGCATTGACTGTCTTTATGATCATTACTTTAAATTCCCTCTCAGGCATATTGCTTATATCCATTTTGTTTAGCTCTCTTGCTGTGATTTTGTCATGTTCTTTCATTTGGGACATATTCCTCTGCTTCCTCATTTTGTCCAACTCTCTGTGTCTGTTTCTATGCATTAGGAAGGTCAGCTCTGTCTCCCAGTATTGAAAGTCATGGCCTCATGATGAAGAGGTCCTCTAGCACCCTGCAGTGCAATGTTCCCTGTTCACCAGAACCTGGTGGTGCTTCAGCAGTATCTCCTTTGTGTACTGTGTATACTCTACTATTGTGGTTGGGCCCCTTTTGCCTTGAGTCCCATCATCTACAATGGTTCTCTTTGCCTGATGTTGGCAAGGTTTGGTCCCTGTCTACTAAGGAGCTAGTACGGGCCCATCTTGGGCTTGAGTTGGGTCAGACCAGATATTTATAAGAACAGTGGTTGCACAGAACTGCAGTGTGCTATCCCCGCATTGTACCCTGAGAGTCGTTCATTGATAGGCAAATCCTGTGGTCATATCAGATGTCTGCCCCCAGTCTGTTGGGGTTGCAATGACCTTGAAGTACTAGGCTCTCTCTTTGTGCTGCCTCTTGTGAAGTTTTTGTTGGTGGGTGGGATCAGAAGTCAGATCAGATGTCTGCCCCCAGTTCACTGCTAGGGCTGCAGTCAAACTGGTGCGTGTGGTTATCTTCCCCACTTCCCAAGGACAAGGGTCATTTTGGGGGGTGCTGGCCACTCTTGGGGCTGCTTGCACAGTGACATTCTCTTGACACTGCTTTGGATGGACTCTTACCAAGTCGGGCAGGTTGGAGGGGTAGATCTGCAAGAAAGCCTAGGGTGGGACATATTTTGTTAGCAAGGTATGTGCACTGGTCTCCTTGTGGGAGGAGACCTTGAGCCACTTTGAAGGAACTCCTGTGTAGGGGGACAGGTTGGACAGGGCAGATCCACTGGAGGTGGGAAGGTGTGCTCTTAGCAAGCTAGGTAGAGAGCATTGGTGTTGGTTCTTGCACCAGCCAGCTCTTTTGTTCATGCAGAAACCTAAAGATCCCTGCCCTTTCTGCACATGTTCTGAGATTAGTAAATAAATCTTCCTGTATACCCCAGTCACTTTTCAAACTGCTGCTTCTATGCTGAATTTCAGCAGGGTTGATTGTGATGTTCTCTTTAAAGGTGGGAGCTCAGCTTCCTATTGCCCTCTGGCTTTCCTTGAGTTGATTCCGCTGATTTTTAGTTTTCCAATGCTAAGCCCCACTTATTGTGAATATTCATGAAGTTAAGCCCCTCTAGTTTTCAGAGCCAAATGTTATGGGGTTTTGTCTTCCCACTGTAGCTCCCCTGTGTATGAGGTGCCTGATGTGGTGTCTGCTTCTCTCCCTTCTCTGTGCCTATGGTGTCTCTTCCTTTTGTGGTTAATCTCATGTTACTTTGGTTCCTGACCATGCCTCTGTCCTTCCTTCCATTTTCAATGTGGCGTCCTCTATAATTGGCTGTGGAGAGTCTGTTCTGCCAACCTTTGGGTAATTTTCTGGTTTATTTACACTGATACGGGTGTCAGCTAGGTGTATCCACAGAATGAGGCAAGATTAGAATCCTCCTACTCTGCCATCTTCTGCTATTTCTGACTGTTCTTAATTATACCCTTAATTGCAAGTTATGTTGCTTCCATATTCCCCTGAGTGAAGTACTGAGTACTGTGAACAAAATGCTGAAGGCTGGAGGGATGAGATCTTTTTTTTTTTTAAGATTTTATTTATTTATTTGATAGAGAGATCACAAGCAGGCAGAGAGGAAGGCAGGGAGAGAAGAAGGGAAGCAGGCTCCCTGCTGAGCAGAGAGCCCGATGCGGGGCTCGATCCCAGGACTCCAAGATCATGACCTGAGCCGAAGGCAGCGGCTTAACCCACTGAGCCACCCAGGCGCCCTGGAGGGATGAGATCTTAATGAAGGATTTGGGGACAACTAGGTGCATAGTGGAGGGGTAACTGGCTTAGATCAGGAGGACGAGAATGGTTTTTCTGTACAACTCTATGACTTGGGCCATGTTCATTAATCTCTGAACACTTTGGTTCTCTCATCTAAAGAGGATAAGAATATTACCCATCCCATAGGGTCGTGTGTGAGAAAATGAGATAATTCAAGAAAAGTGCTTAGCATTTTGACACTGCCTGCCATCATTGATAGATCCTGGCAAATGTTAAGCATACGTTCCTGAAACAATCTCCATTTGGCTTCCAGAACATCAGTCTTCTGTGTTTTATCTTGGATTCCTGTCCAATCCTTTTCTTTTGCTGACTTTTCTTTGGATACTGGTACTTGTCTTAGTTTGTATTCCTCTCAAAATAGAGCTCGAAACAAGAACTTGTTAGAGGGAGTTTATTTGGGAAATGCTCCCAGGTTAAGGTTGCCAGATTTAGCAAATAAAAATATAAAATTCTTCATTAAATTTGCATTTCATATAAACAATGAATACTTTTTTAAGTGTTTTTAATAATAATTTAAAAAATCCCTGAGTGTTCTGTATGTTATCTGACAGCCTATCCCAGGAAGCACGTAGAAGAAATGAGCAGTAAGACATAGAAGAAAATTTGCTAAAGGGCATGTTAATCATTAATGACCACTGTTAAACACCTGAGGCTTAGTCCCACCATGGGTCCTCTGAGGAATCATGTAGAATAAAGCTCAGAATTGCCTTTTCTATGGATGATGGAAGGTAGAAGGTGAGACTGGTGCCTTGCTTTGGAAGCTGCCTCAAGGGAGACAGAACTCTCAAGCACACTTCCTTTTGGGCTGAGGAACTTTTTGCAGCTTCAGAAAATGCCGTGTCCCAGATTTCATATGACCTTGCATGTTTCCTTTGTAGCCTTTTTCACAAATGCCATAAATATTTTTTGTGATTATTTTTTAATGCCCTTATTTCCCTTCATTAAACTGAGCTTTCTGAGAATAGAGTCTTGTCTTTTTCACTGCTATAGCTCCAGAGCTTAGCCATGTCAACAGGTCTTATCAGAAAGACTATGTTTTCATTGCTGTTGCTGTACAGTGGATGTTGTTGACCTCAGTGGGGGGTAGGGTGGGCAGGCTCATAAATACTCCACTGGGTGGAAGAAAGTGCTCCTTCTGAATCTCCTTTTATCAGCCTCTCAATCTCAGTCTTAATGCCTGTTGTCTGGCTGATGTGCTGATACAGACAAGAAATCTGTACAATCCCCTCAAAATGAAGTCTGCCACCTACCATAGTAGGTGCCACGGGGAAATCAGACATAAGTAGGTGCCATGGGGAGATCATACATAAGTTAGAGAGAGTGCTCCTCCTTGCCTCTTTGAACTAACCATAGTGTATGAGACGTATGAGACATATGTGAAAAGCTTTAACAGGAAGCAGTGTTAAAGTGTATGGATGGCCTGTCTCTGTCTTTCCTACTTCCCTTCCTACTGCTCCGTGGTGAAGCATCTCTGTGCCACATCTCAGAACAATCCAGGCTTAGAAAGGAAATACTTAGGCACCTAACTCATGAAGCTGATCTGGAATGTGGTCCCTGCATTATTGCCCTGCTGTTACTGGAGGAGTGCAGACCCCAGGACTCTTTCATTCTCTCTACGGCAGGTCACTTCTCCTTCCCGTTGATGTCTAATTGCCGGCAACGGAGTCCCACACAATTCTCCTTCTGCTCAGCCTCTGTGTCCCCCAGGTTACAGAGTAGTGTTGTGCTGCTTTGCTCTCTTTTTGTAATTCCCCTTCCACTAGTCTGTCTGGTTCTTAAAAAAACAGAGCCCGGTCTTGTCCTCCCTGACAATACTTACTGCACGAAGTGTCCTGGCATTGGATAAAACACAGCTGCCTATGGACAGACTCTCGGACACTTGCCTGCGGGGTCTTCCAAGGATGGAGTGCCATGGTGACTCATGCAGGGCTCCATCCTCCAGGAGGAGCACAGATTACTGCACTTGTTTCAGGGTGTGAACATTTGCCTGAACTGAGGCAGAGATCATCTCAGGAATGCTATCCGGAATGTTCCAGATTAGGCTATCCATGCCTGGTAGACAGGGCTCTTCTGACAGTCCAGCTGACCACTCCTGCACCTGTTCAGGCCCCAGCTTCTACCCCACCATAAAACCTTCCTAGTGTGGTTCATGTCAACCCACAGGACTCATTAAGCAGTCTTGAAAGTTGAGACACGGGGGCTTATGGGCAAGGAAGAGAGTGACTCTGACTGTCTTGACCTGGGATTATTGGGAAAATGGCATATGGGCAGGGAATCACGATGAGTAGGACTTCCAATGTCCTACTGAATCACCAATATTAGGTGCATTCTCTCTATAGCTATAGGAATCTATTAAAAATACATCAGTTACTTCTTTCTGTCTGCTTTCTGCTCCCCAATAACTTTGTCAGAAATATTTAGATGCTTCCAAAAGCCTTTTATGGTGAAGCTGTCAGAATTCCAGAAGTCCTCAGCAGCTTTGAAATTACTTGGGAAAGAATTGCCTAGTCTGAATTAAAAGGGTCACTCCATGATAATGTCTTTCATTATTCTGATTTTTTTGGACACAGAAACATTGTGCGGCATTTCATTCACAAACTGACTCTTTGGGGCTTTATATTTATGGGCAAATATTACACTTTGGGATCTGTATTCAACTTATCAATTAAATTTTTTGGCAGAGCCAATTAACTGTGCAAACATACAATATATTCATAATTTTTGCTCATCTTAATTATGGCTTCAGTCAGCCTTGAACAGCAGCATTTGGTTTCCTACCACAGATAGTCAGCAAAGCATAGAAAAGTATGTTTGTTTGTTTTTTTTTAGATTTTATTTATTTATTTGACAGACAGAAATCACAAGTAGGCAGAGAGGCAGGCAGAGAGAGAGAAGGGGAAGCAGGCTCCCTGCCGAGCAGAGAGCCCAATGTGGGACTCGATCCCAGGACCCTGAGATCATGACCCGAGCCGAAAGCAGAGGCTTAACCCACTGAGCCACCCAGGTGTCCCGAAAAGTATGTTTTAACTTTGTCAATTGCATTTATATTCCAGGAAAGATTGTGGGAGTATTGTTTTATTCCATTTAAATTGAATGTTTTCTTTTGATAATTTTATATGGAAAAACATATCCACCATGCTGTTTTAATAATTTTTTTCAAAGATGTCTACTCCAAATTATCCCATCTCTCTTCCAGAGAAGATAGGTTTACTTAAAGGAATCAAATACTATAGATTTGCTGCTTCCCATCAGTTTTTCTCATAGGCTGAGCAAGTATAATGCTTTCAAAAAGGGAGAAATGTATTTGCTATTATCATTGGTACATTAACCTATTTTTTAGGAGTGCCACTTTATTATTTTTTTTAAAGATTTTATTTATTCATTTGACAGATAGAGATCACAGGTAGGCAGAGAGGCAGGCAGAGAGAGAGAGGAGGAAGCAGGCTCCCTGCTGAGCAGAGAGCCCGATATGGGGCTCGATCCCAGGACCCCGAGACCATGACCTGAGCTGAAGGCAGAGGATTTAACCCACTGAGCCACCCAGGCGCCCCAGGAGTGCCACTTTAAGATGGATTTTTGATAATGATGTACTATATGGTGACTAACATAATGATAAAATGAATTTTTGAGATTTAAATTTCTTATATCCTTGTATGAATTCTGATTCTTGCCAACGTATACATTATATTCATTCAATATTTTATATTTTTACTTGATCTAAAATGATAAGGTAGAAAAATAGATTCGGGCTTTTATGAAGACTAACCTAATGTCCATGGATTGGTGACTTGAGTTTAAAAACGAAAACAAAAGGAATCACTATTCTAATCTCTTTGAAATGAAAACTACTGTTGAAATTTACCCTTCCTGGTATATTGTGTATGTACCCAAAATTACTCCATGATATCCAGGAAAAAGGAAATATATTGAGGTGGAAGATACTTGTAGACTTGTATTGAGACTGGGTCATAATGGACACAACCTCACTGTGATCCTCCCAGCAGGAGGGAGGAGTCCTGAGTTCATCTGGTAGCCTCTGTGGGATCTGGGAAATTCAGAGTTGGCCAGCCCCTCTCCCCCAACATCTGTGTGCAGAACTCCAGAAGAAAAGGAAGGAAGCAAAAGGATGGTGTTGTCTACCAGTCTCCTGCCCTTCTTGCTCCACAACCAATTACTTTTGTACAGAGAATGAACACACACAACAGGAACCCCAAAGAAGGCAAGATGGAATTTATAATTTCCCTCTCCCTTTCCGTAACATTTCTTCCATGCCGAGTCATAGCTCTGTTCTTGGCACTTAGTGCTTGACTGAAATCATGCTGTTCTAGTGAGAAAGAAGTTTTCATAAATCTGGCCCCAAAATCAATTTTCAGATAGAGGGTGAGGATGCTTGCTAGGGAGCCTGCATTTCATTCTCAAATGCATCAATCAAAGTAAATCTAACTGTCTGTGGGCTCTTTAAATTTAGTAAAAATCAATAGCCTAATGTGTCCACACCATATTTCCTCATGAGCAAGCTTTCAAGTGTCCGTGGGCCTCTCCCCAGGCCCCCTCTCAGAACCTGCAGTTTCCTTTTGAATGCACCATTTCACTGGAAGTCCAGTCATGCAGGACACTGTTGCATCAGTTAACCTCGGTGCCCTAGGCAAAGGCCTTTCCTCTAATTCTGCAATGGGCACCTCTTCTGCCCTTCCGAGTTAGTCCCTTTCCTCTTCACACTTAAAGTAAAAGTGCTACTATGGGTTCTTTTTCTTCTCAATGATAAAGAAATGCTGTCAAACAATTTTAATGGGAGCTGTGAAAGATAGTTTGGAGGTATCACAGAATAACATTTGAGAACCTACAGGTATCTATGTATTTTAGCCTGGGATTTTCCAAAAGCAGAGTCTGAGAAAAAGGTTTGTGTGCAAAGAGTTTATTTGAGACCTGATCCAAGGGTGTAGCAAAGACAGGGAGGGGGTGGTGGTGGGGAAGCTGGTACATCACGGAAGAAGGAAAAGCCAATGCACAGATGTGTTATTGAGTTAGATCCTAGTATAGGATCCTTGTGCTTGATAACCCAAGACCCTCTCAGGAGATTTATGAGATGCAGCTTAGAACTGTCTGCTCAGGGCACAAAGAAAAGAGCCTTTATTCTTCATTTGCCAACCCCACTGGCCAAGGGTCTATCTATATGCATTCCCGCACACTTTCTGGTTTCATTTATATGAGGACCAAGCGGGTTCCTGTGAGTGGCTGCTGCTGTAATATCCCAGAAACCTTATGGTAGGAAGAGAAAAGTAAGTGACACAACATGTGGCAAGTCACTGTCAGGTTGCATCTGTGTGGAGCTGCGAGACACTACAGTATATAACATGTGACCAAAATATCATGTTTCCTTGGGTTTCTGTGTTATGGAAAGCAAGCTGCTTCCTAAACCTAGATCTGCCTCTGCTTTGCAAAATTGTTAGCTCTTAAGGACTCTATTAGAAATTTACCTTAGAAATTTTCCGAAGTTATCAAAGAACACCTATAACATAAAGCTATCCAATTTGTTCCCATGCCAAAAACAGTGTTCTACACAATCTCTATAAAGTACCACCTCATTATGTCCACTGTTGATAAATTCACTATTACTCTGTATCAGTCAAGATCTTTCTGGATACCAGTGAGAAAAACATCATTCAAACGAGTGGAGGCAAAGAAAATAAAAGAGGTTGTTTAGTAGTCTGCATAATAGTTGAGAAGTCTTAAGGTGAAATAATTTTAGGCTCAGCTATACCCAGGTCTCAAAGATGCCATCAGATCTCCCTCCTCCTTTCCCCTCTGTCTCTCTTTCCTTCTTTCTCTCCAAGTGTTGACAATCTTTCTGTGCGATTCTCTGCATGCTAACTCCACTCTCTTGTTACAAGTGGATGAGAGTAATAGCCAAAGACAGCCCAAAACTTTCAAACTCATAACCTGTGGTTCAGAGTCTTATGTAAGTTATCTATTTAGCCTGTGGACCAGTCGCTGTGGGGAGGAATATGTGGTGCCGTGATTAACAAGGCTTGGGTCAAATAGCCACTCTTGTGGTCTAGGTGATATTCTGGACTTGTCCCATCAGAACCATGTAGGCTGGGAGACTAGTAGGTCTCAACAGAAAGGGACGCATCAGGCATTTAACAACAATGATATGCAGTGCTAGCCCATGAGTGAAGCTTCCAATAAAGCCCTCCTTCTCAAGCAACAAAACTTTCTGTATTTTTACTTTTTATCAAAATTTTTACATAAATACATTAAAAGTATTTACCATTCTCTTATGTTTATGCTTTTTTGCTCTCCTTACACCTTTCTTTCTCCTCTCAGTCTTTTCTACTCTTTATGTTCTTGTTCCCATTGATAACTCATGTTAACAACCTAATACATAATCCTTCTATATTTTTTCTTCACGCTCATGGAACCATAGCAAATATACACATGCATACTTAGACACATACAGCTATCTGATTCTTAAATAAGGATGAACTTTTGCCCCTGGGGAACATTTGGCAATGTCTGGAGATACTTTTGGTTGTCACAGCTGACAGGGTGCTAAGGGCGCCTCGGGGTAGAAGTCAGCGATGCTGTTAAATATCCTACAGTATCCAGAATAGTCCCCGCCACAGAGAACGATCTGGCCCAAAATGTCAATAGTGCTGAGGTTAAGAAACCTCAGGATACATACATGTATATAAGCTTTACTTATTGTTTGTTTATAAAATTGAGATCATATTAAACCCATTTTCTACATTTTTCTCTCACACAATAATAACTTATTAAAATAACTCAGTATCAACTGATACAGCACGAATTAACTCTGCATGGTGGTTGCTTAATCTTGCGTTATGTGGATGTAATCTCATCTATTTAACCATGCACTCACTGACGGATTTCATTTTGTTTTATGGTTTTAGGTTGTTTTTTCCTCTATGTCCTTGTCTTAGCTTGGGAATCCCTGAAGCAAACCCAAATGAGGGGTAAATGTGATAGTTTCTTTTGAAAGTGAAAGGAACACATCAGGGGAGTGGAAAAGTGAGACAGGGAAGGGAAGACAGCCCATGAAGGGTGCATTATCTGGACTGCTATCTCTGTGGACAGTTGGAACTTAATTCCATTAGGGAGCTTTCAGAGCCAGGATAGAAAATGTGCTTCAGGATTTTTCTACCCAGGGGTGTGGGAGTAGGGGTATTTATACCAGCCCACACCAGTGATTGCTTGTGGGCGACACCTAATGAGCATTGACTCCCCAGTACTTTGGAGGTTGGCCAAGCAGTTTCCAGCAACAATCTCTGGCAAATGTATGTACTGTTTGTTGAAAGACAGGATGGTGGGTATTGATAAAGTGAAGTGAGCTTATAGGGGCTAGACACCGCTAACTCTCCACCATAATCCTTGACATACATATCTTTATTTTTAGTACTCTTATTTCTGTTGGATGGTCTTTTAATAAAGGTTTTGCTAGGTGAAAATATGTACTTTTATTAACTTTGGTAGACGCTACTTAATTACTTTCCAAAATAAATGTCATAATTTACATTTCCACCAGCAAACTTGAAAGTACTCTTTTTTCCACATCCCTGCCAGCAAGAAATGTTATGATCTTTCACAATTTTTGCCAGTCTGATAAGTACAACATAATATCTTACTACTTTAAGAATTATCTTCCTAACTAGTATATTTGTTTGTTGGCCAAGTGGATTTACCCTCCTGTAAAATATCTCTTCGGATTCTTCATGTAATTTTTATAGATTTTCCCCCCTTCTGATAACTTTTAAGAGTCCCTGTACTAATCCGCTGTCTGTTCTCTGTTAGAAATAATTTTCCAAGACTATTATTTGCCTAGAACAACTTTTAAAATATTTTTATAATATAGAAGTTTTTATGGGGGTGCCCGGGTGGCTCAGTTGGTTAAGTGACTGCCTTCAGCTGAGGTCATGATCCCAGAGTCCCAGGACCGAGTCCCGCAGCAGGCTCCCAGCTTCATGTGGAGTTTGCTTTTCCCTCTGACCTTCTCCCTTCTCCTGCTCTCTCTCTCACTCTCTCTCAAATAAATAAATAAAATCTTAAAAAAAAAAGAAAAAAGTTTTTATGGAACATTTTCTGAATATACTGTATTTCGATGACTCAGAGATATCAAGACTCATTATTATGTACCACTAGGAATGAAAAAAAAAACCCACTGTCAATTAATTGCTACAACACTTTCTCATGCATTGAAGTTTATACTTGTAGAAGGGACATTTTTTGTTATCTTTAGTATTGACACTATAATATTGTGGCACACTGAAGAATGCTGGGTTTTGTTAGCATGGCTTGTTTGACTAATTCTCTTATTTTTCCTCTAGTAAACTATATGTCGCTGAAAATTTATCAACTTCTGTTCCAAGTCAGCAGGAAATTTCTGACATATTGATATACAGCTCCTAAATGATAGTGCTACATAAATTGGTCACAGTGGCCTCTTCTTCCTTTGAAACCTCTTCTGTCTTTTCCAAGAAATTTGGCAATTTCTTCAGTGTCTGTTTCAGGGTGGTGTTGATAGGCAAAGTGTTTCACCTATTTGTGAGAAAATTCCCTTTTGGTCCTACCAAGCAGTTGTTGCTCTAAGTGAAGTGTGGAATTGGTGGCTATTCCTTCAGTGGTTGTGAACATTGCTTCTCTAATAACAGGACCATGTCCCTATACTATGCCTTTCTATGTACCAATTAACTTTTCATTTCAATCCCCAATCATAGTGTAAACTTCTGAAGTCATTTTAAAAATAGCAACTATACCCAATAAGTAGAAACCATTAATGCACATATGTGACTTTGTCAAATCAGTCATAGTATGAACAACTCTGAGCATGCTTAGACATATTAAACTATGCCACAAATTGGCAGCTACATCCAGGTTCAGAGACATGAAATGGAAGGAAATATGTGCATCTTGGAATCAACAAAATAAGGGGTATATATTCTTATCTTCTTATGTATATATAAGTATAGTTTAAGTTTCCATGAAGGACCAGTTTCAGTGAGAACGTCTATCTTTGTGCTGTATGAAAAAACAGAGATAACTTCTATGAATATTAAGATGGATGATGGTAGCCCCAGGTCACACCACTTTGGGAATGCTTTGTCCCTTTTTTTCTATCTTCTTGCTGAGTATCAGGCAATGGTGAGTCAACACTGCACATAGCTGTCTACGTGGTCTCACTTTTTACATTTAATCTACTGTGGGCTAGAAAACACAATACCAGGAAAAGCTGCTTTTCAGGCTAGCAGCCTGAGGAAAGACAATCACAGAATATGGGTGGTATAACAAAATTATAAGAGACAGTGGTTATCTTTGAGGGGCAGGAAGGGATGAGCACGAGGACAGGTGAACAGGGACTTTTAAAGCACAAAGTCTTCACGAGTGCTCATCTTTTTGCAATTGTTTATATTGTACACATACTTTATAAAATTATTTTAGATCTACTCAGTATTTAATAGAAATCTTTAAAGAAGAATACATTAGCTGTAGAGGCTGTAATTAATATTATCTGATCTAACCCACATCAGAAGAGCCAGCACTTTGCTCTCTTGGGCCTCACTTTTCATATCCAATCTACTGTGGGTAGAAAACACACCTGGCAAAGGTGCCTTCCAGGCCAACAAAATGAGGAAAAACTACTAAAAAGTGTGGGTCTTAAAACAAAACTACAAAAGCAACATTCTGGGCTAGTCATTTATAACACTGTGCTCCCCTGCTCCCCTTACAAGTTAAACAAGGGCTTTATTCCCAGAAGCTCTAACTGTGCCTGGTGTATAGTAGGTGCTCAATAAATGCTTGCTAAATGCATTAAAGGGAAGAGTGATCTCTGTGCCTTATTTCATTTGTTTAAATTTATCTCCTGAATAGTTACTCTTAAGGTGACTAGCCTAGATTTTACCTCTTCTTTCCTTCCTAAGATTTAAAATCATATAACAGCTTTATTGAAGTAGAATTCATATGCTATACAATTTGCCCATTTGAAATGTACCATTCTATGGATTTGGTATTCACAGAGTTGGGTAACCATCACTGTAATCAATTTTAGAACATTTTAATCACTCTTTTTTTAAATAATTTTTATTATGTTCTATCACCATACAGTCATCGTTCAGTACATCATTAGTTTTTGATGTGGTTTTCCAAGATTCATTGTTTGCATATGACACACAGTGCTCCATGCAATCTGTGCCCTCCTTAATACCCATCACTGAGCTCACCCATTTCCCCACTTCCATCCCCTCTGAAACCCTCAGTTTGATTCCCAGAGTCCATAGTCTCTCCTGGTTCGTCTTCCCCCTTTGATTTCTCCCCCTTCATTTTCCCTTCTCCTAATGTCCTCCATGATATTCCCTATCTTCCACAAGTAAGTGAAACCATATGATAATTGACTTTCTCTGCTTGACTTATTTAGTGAAATAAGCATAATGTCCTCCAGTCCCATCCATGTTGATGCAAATGTTGGGTATTCATCCTTTCTGATGGCTGAGTAATATTCCATTGTGTATATGGACCATATCTTCTTTATCCATGTGTTGAAGGGCATTTCAGCTCCTTCCACAGTTTGGCTATTGTGGACATTGCTGCTATGAACATTGGGGTGCATATGGCCCTTCTTTTCACTACATCTCTATCGTTGGAGTTAAAAACCCAGTAGTGTAATTCCTGGGTCATAGGGTAGCTCTATTTTTAGTTTTTCAAGGAATCTCCACACTGTTTTCCAAAGTGGCTCTATCAACTTGCATTCCCATCAACAGTGTAAGAGGGTTCCCCTTTCTCCACAACCTCTCCAACATCTGTTATTTCTTGTCTTGTCAATGTTTGCCATTCTAACTAGTATAAGGTGGTATCTCAGTGTGGTTTTGATTTGAATTTCCCTGATGGCTAATGATGTTGAACTCTTTTTCATGTGTCTGTTAGCCATTTGTATGTGTTCTTTGGAGAAGTGTCTGTCCATGTTTCATCACCCTTAAAAGAAACCCCTGTGTCCATTTACAGTTACTTTGTATTTCTCCTAACCTTAGCCCTAGAGAACGACTAATTTACTTTCTATCTTTCCATGTTTGCCTGTTCTGAACATTTCATAAAAATGGAATCTTGTGCCTTTTCTGACTAGCTTTTTTCACTTACCATAATGTTCTTAATGTTCATCAATGTTGTAGCATGGATCAGTATCTCATTTCTTTTTATTGCCAAATAACATTTCATTATATGGATAGACCACATTTCATTCACGTATTCAGCAATTAATGGTTGTTGAGTTGCTTCCACTTTT
This sequence comes from Lontra canadensis, assembly GCF_010015895.1. Lineage (NCBI taxonomy): Eukaryota > Metazoa > Chordata > Mammalia > Carnivora > Mustelidae > Lontra > Lontra canadensis. Next base: position 566,937 of record NW_022631062.1, read on the forward strand.
TGGCTATTGTGAATAATGCTGCTATGAACATTCATGTACGTTTTTGTGTGGACACATGTTTTCATTTCTCTTGGATATATATCTAGGAGTAGAATTGCTGAGTCACATGACAACTCTATGTTTAACCTTTTGAAGTATTGCCATCCCACGAGACCTATAAGGTAACACCTTTAAGAAAGACAGTAGAAAGAAAGAGGAAGAAAGATAAGGTGAGGCCACATGATCAGGACATTAGGGTAAATACAAAAAAAGACATCTGTTGAACACTTCATTTCTTAAATAATAATTGAGCATCTGGCACATGTCAGGCACTGATCTGGGTGCCAGGGCTACTGCAAGAAATGATAGACAACAAATAAATTAGGAAAGAAATAAATGACGATTTCAACTAGTGAACAGTGCCAAGAAGGAAATAAAACAGGATGGCATGATGAGGGTAGGGGGAGCATAGGAGAAGGTAATATGAGATAGGATGGTCAGGGAAGGCTTCTAAGGAAACGTTTTTTGAAGCTGAGCTCTAGAAGGTAAGATGGAGACCTCATTGCACCTTGCAAAACAATTTCACCAACTCACTGAAGTATTTTATCTTCATTTGAGAATTTAGGGAAGAATAAAAGATGAGCAATGTTATATCATTGCCACCTTCAATTTAAGTGGCAAATAGGAAATACTTTCTAAATCTTTTTAGAAAGTGAAATAAATAGCCTTTTGTATACATTTTTCTCTCCCTTTTGTTTTCTAGGCACTCTAGTCATTACCTTTTTTAAAATTTATTTTTTTTATTTCTTTTCAGTGTACCAGAATTCTTTGTTTATGTTCCACACCCAGTGCTCCATGCAATACGTGCCCTCCATAATACCCACCACCAGGCCCACCCAACTTCCCACCCTCCACCCCTTCAAAACCCTCAGGTTGTTTTTCAGTGCCCATAGTCTCTCATGGTTCATCTCCCCTTCCAATTTCCCTCAACTCCCTTCTTCTCTCCATCTCCCAATGTCCTCCGTGTTATTTCTTATGCTCCACAAATAAGTGAAACCATATTATAATTGCCTCTCTCTGCTTGATATATTTCACTCAACATAATCTCTTCCAGTCCCATCCATGTTTACATTACATTTGGTGGGGGTGAGCTATCATGTCTCTCCCTTTATTGTAAAGGGAACTGCATGATTGAGGAATCCTCTCTATTCTCCTTACTGTTTATATATCCATGATCTGTGGTTGACATTCTTTGGTATGTTGTTTGTGGAAATTCCCAGTAAGAGAGACAAAATAGACTTTCTCTCTATAAGTAGCAAACTCAGGTAATGAAAATATGATGTACTGTAAGCATCCATTTTTGTCCAGAGATACGGGCAGAAAGGTCAAAATAATTTGAGTATTCACTAGCAAGAAAAGATAAGCTTTGTTCTGGGTAGTCATTTAAAAAAAAAAAAAAAGGTTAGGTTTCTACCAGATTACTTTGCACAATGCTGATGGTGAAATCTTTATGAAATGCCCAGGATGGTTTGGTTAAATCTGTAGCCTCTTGGAAGCTGTGAAACTCTATTTAGATGTGGAATTGTCTGAAGATAAGACAATAAACTGAAAAATAACCATGACTCTATCTTGGTCTGTCTCACACTCTGCCTATTTCCATCCTCTCCTCTCTGCCACCACCCTTCTCTTTCTGCAATTCATTTTTACAAAGACCATTTGGGGAAGCTTTTTTGGCCACATCATGTGTTCATTCATCATCTAGCGAATGTTTACTGAGCATCTTCAGACTTTCTTCCTATATAGATCTTACATTATTATAATAGTGGTGGAGGGGAATAAACAAATGAACAAGTAACATACTTAAAAAAAATTAAGATATAAAGGAAGACAAAAAAGAGCAGGATCATGAGGAAGACATTGAGGAGGTGGGATAAAATTCAAGTTGGCCATGGAAAGTGTACATAACACTATTAATTGTCCTCACAAGAGCCATACCACACTCTCCTTGGCTAAAAGAAGCCTGGTATTCCTCCAAATCAACTTGCTATGCGCTTCCGTGAAAGCCAGGCCCATCTGTACCCCAAGAGGTAAATATTGTTGAGTTTGAGCCAGTTGTGGTGATTCTGTCCCTCTGACCAGTCATTGGTTTAGGAATGGGACAGTGAGGTAATTTTGGCCTTTGAGATTAAAGGGAAAGTTGGCTGGAGACTATTGGAACCATTTCCCTCTATTTTACACAAGGACATAAGGAAAAGAAATTCTTTGCTTCAGATGTTTGAGATGTGATGATTGAAGCTGGTGGAGGCTTCCTGAAACTGTGATGGAAAGAACCTGGATCCCATAAGTTGCTGAGCTACTTCATAAGCCTACTTTGGAGCCACAGGACCTCCAGGCTTCCTATTATGGAAGATAATACATCCCCTTATTATTTAAGCCATTTGAGTTAATTTGTCTATTGCTTATAGCCTAAGGCATCTCAGTAGAAACAGCCTCCCTGAGAAGATGACATGTGAATGGAGATGTAAATGACAGGAAAGCAATCTAATTGGAAATGATCCGGCCTTGCTCTCCCAGTCCATCACTGTATGATCTTCCAGAAGAGTCACATGACCAAAATATGGGCAAATTTTGTATGACCCTAGGTATCAAGGCAAGTGTATGCTCATATTTGCCACATAGAAGAATCCTAAGACCTGGAAGGCTTGGGAGTTGGAGTGTTGAACACACTTTAAGCCGAAAGTTTTCTGACCCGATGGTTACCCTCTCATTGCTGTTGGATTTCCAGCTGTTTCCCGCTAACTAGAAGGATCCTGTGTCTGGTTTTGAGCAAGCTTCACAAGTTGGGACCAATATCAGTTCCCATACAATCGTGATGAGCTTTGAGAAATCAGCCATCATCCATTAGCTGTGGGATGGGCTCTTCCATGGGTTGCTTCTGTCATTTAGACCGCCATCGGTGCCTTTTATAGGTGAATGACTTGAAACCACATTACTCAGCTAACACTGATTTCACACTGAAGTTAAAACTGTTATCTACTTCATCCTACCCATCATCTTAACCTATACATGCCATTGTCACCACTTGGTAAAATTTCTACTGTCCTAATGTTAGATAAAACCAAATGCTGATCTAAGGATAGAGGCCTAGGCTAATGCCACTCAAGTGATTACAAGTATCCATACCTGAAATCGGATTTAAGGCAAGGTCAGTGGCTACAGCAGATGCTGTTCGAGTCCAGGTCAAATCCTTTTGGCCTCCTTTTGGGGGTTATTTGCAGAGATTTCCCTTATGTATTGAGAATACAACAAAGGAAGTGAATGAATGAACACTGATCTACATTTATACAAACATGTCTAGATGATTTATTGTATTTTTATTATTCATTATTATATCTAAAATACACATATGGACTGCCTCTCGAGAAATACTTAATAAAATTATTGAATAATAAATGATGGATAGAGATGAAAATATGAAAACCAGAATCTAAAATTAGCCTTAGTGGAAATACTTCAATGATTGTTCTATAAAACAATGTATCTTTATGTCTAAAATCAGCAAGTATTCAGAGATGTTGCACATTGCCAGACACATATTTGATTTGGTTAGATGTGCTAAATTTAAGAAATGAAATGCAAATAAGCAGAGACTAAAAGCTTTTGCTGGCTCCGATATAAGGTACTTTGGCAGGGAAAAACTTCAATAGTGGGACTAAAATAAAGAATTCGCTGTAAATTAAAAAGACTGGTCCAAAATTCAGCTAACATCATCCTTTAATATGACTCAATCACCCAGATGAATATATGTAGCATTGTGACGAATATGTTGACTTATTACTCCCATTTGGAAATGAAACTCTCCCACACCGTCACCTCTTAAAAACCCCTTAAAGCAGTCCAGTGTACCTCATCTTTTAGTTCCTCCCTTTTGCCTCTCAGCAAATTGTCATATATTTAAAAACTGTACAGGAAGTCATTTAATACATGTAATGATTTTTATCTTGTTTACAATAATTTCTGCCTGCTAATATGTATAAGTACTAATCATGATTACAAATGGTGTGGAAACGAAGACAATATGGAATACAGAAGTTGACATATCTACGAACCATGCTCTAAAAGATGAGTAGTCAGCTTGTGTAACTGATTATCCTTTGTTTTATATGCTAATCTCACTCTCATTCATTTCCTTCCCATGAACTTTTTTTAGTATAGTTGACACACGATGGTACATTAGTTTTAGGTGTAAAACATAGTGATTTGACAAGTTTACACATTATGTTATATAAACCACAAGCGTAGCTACCATCTGTCCTGTTACATCACTATTACAAGACCATTGGCTATATTCTTGATGCTGTGCTTTTTATTACTGTGACTTGTTCATTCCATAACTGGATGCCTGTATCTCCCTCTCACCTTCACCCATTTCACCCAATCCCTCACTCCCCTCCCCTCTGGCAACCATCAATTTGTTCCTTGTACTTATAAGTCTGATGTTGCCCTTTTGTTTGTTTCTTCATTTGATTTTGGTTTTGTTTTTGGATTCCGTATATGAATGACATCAGATGTTATCTGTCTTTTTCAGTCTGACTTATTTCACTTAGTATAATACCCTCTAGGTTTATCCATGTTGTCACAAATGGCACAATGATATATCTGATAAGAGGTTAATATCCAAAATACCTAAAGAATTTATACAACTCAATACCAAACAAAACCCACAAATAATCTAATAAAAAATAAGCAGAGAACCTGAATAATAGACACTTCTCCAAAGAAGACATACATATGACCAACAGACACATCAAAAGATGTTCAACATCACTAACTCTCAGGGAAATGCAAGTCAAAACCATGAGATACTAATTCACACCTGTCCAAATGGCTAAAATCAACAAGACAAGAAACAAGTATTGGTAAGAGTATGGAGAAAAAGGAAGGCTTTCATACTCTTGGTAGGTATGTAAATTGGTATAGCCACTGTGGAAAAAAAGTATAGAGGTTCCTCAAAAAACTTAAAAATATAAATACCATATGATCCAATAATTCCACTATTGAGCATTTACCCAAAGAAAATGAAAACACTAATTCAAAAAGGTATTTGCACCTCTATGTTCACTGCAGCATTATTTTCAGTAGCCACAATATGGAAGCAACCCAAGTGTCCACTGATAGACAAATGAATAAAGATGTAGTATGTGTACACATACACACACACACACACACACACACATGCACACACACAAATATTACACAGCCATGAGACCCTTCCTGTAAATTTTTAAATATCTCCCTTTTAAATGACAAAATAATCTCTCTTAACCTTTTATCTCACTCCAGCTAACTCCAAAATTCCCTCCTGTTCCTCGTCTCCAAATTCCTTGAGTTGTCTGTAATGTTTGTGCTGACTGCATCCTAAGGCTGATGTGGTCAGTGCCCCACTCAACTTCTCGCAGCATTCAGCTTCCAGAACAGGTCAGTGGCATCCTAATTCAAGCACCTGGGACACCCTCCGACCCCCCTACCCCGGAGGCTTCTCTCTAGTCCTAGTGCAGGTTACACCAGAAGTGTTGGAGAATTTGTGTCCATGGGAACATTCCTCAGCAAATGATGGATGAGAATTGGAAGATAAATATGAAACTTCTAGTCCCTAGGTGAGATGAGCATAACTCTGAGGTATGTTCTGCATTGTCTCCCAGAAACCCCCAGTAGGACTGAATAACTGGCCACAGCAATATGCTCAGTACCTCACCTTTTACATGCTTCCTTCCCTTTCCTGCTCACTTCCCTTCTCCCTTACTGTTGCCTCCTGGGATTGTCTCCCAAATAAACCATGTGAAGTTAAATCCCATCTCAGCATTTGCTTCTGGGGTAGCCAAACCGAAGACATACCCATTTCTATTTAACCACCTCTCATCACTCTCCAGACATTCCCCTGTGCATTTGGCTCCATCCTGTCACTAAAGAACTTCAAGTTCATGAATACAAAGGGCATTCTCAATTCTTCGTCTCTTAGTGACATTATACGAATTGACTATGTACACCTCTTGAAACACTCTTGACAGTTGGACACTATGTACCACTGGTTTTCCTTTTACTTCTCTGCTTGTTTCTGCCTTGTCTCTCTTGCAGGTTCATCAGTCTCTAACTAACCATTAAGTGTTAAAGTTCCTCAAGGCTTGGTTCTACGCCTACTTTTCTCCTCACTCTATGCTCTCTGATTTCATCCACCTCTTCATCTTCAGTTGCCATCCATGAAGAAATAAATCACATTTGTATCTTTTGCCCAAACCTTTAGTCTGCACTCCAGACTGGCATGTCTGTCTAATTTATACCTCCTTGATATCATAAAGACATCTCAATCTCAACAGATCCAAAGGAATACATAGCATCTCTTCTAAACGTGACCCTATACTGTCCTGTTAATCTCTGTCTCAGGGAATATTACCACTATTCATCCGGTTTTAAAAGGCCAAAATCTTGTAATTATTCTCAATTCATTCCCCTTCATCACCATTCCCCAACATACATGTATCATCTATCATTAATCTAATTCTTTTTATTTTACCTCATAAATATTTTTGAACTTGTCTATCTCTTTTCTCTCCACCATCTACTAAACCTCTGCAAGTACCTTCTACCTTGCGTGCCTACTTCCTCTCTACCACTATCCATGATCTATCCTCAGAGTCATAAGATTACTTCCACAATTGTCTCCCTCCCCAGATTTATATTTTATGATTGATTTATTTATTTATTTAAGAGAAAGAGTGCATGAACAAGAGAGTAGTAGGGGGAGGGGCAGAGGGACAAGCAAACTCTGTACTGAGTGTGGAACCTGACTGGGGCTCGATCCCATGACCCTGAGATCATGACCTGAGCCAAAGCCAAGAATCAGATGCTCAAACGACTGACCCACCCACATGTCCCCCACTCCAGATTTAAAACACTTTAGTGGCACCTGGGTGGCTCAGTTGGTTAAGCATTGGATATTTGGTTATATTTTATTTTATGTTTCTTGGGTTTTTAAAATTTAATTTAATTTAATTTTGTCAGTGTTCCAAGATTCATTGTTTATGCACCATACCCAGTGCTCCATGCAGTACATGCCCTCCTTAGTACCCACCACCAGGCTCACCTAACCCCCTACCCCGCCTCCCCTCCAAAGCCCTCAGTTTGTTTCTTAGAGTCCACAGTCTCTCATGGTTCATCTCTCTCTCTGATTTCCCCCAATTCACTTCTCTCCATCTCCCCATGTCCTCTGTGTTATTCCTTATGCTGCACAAGTATGTGAAACCATATGATAATTGACACTCTCTACTTGACTTATTTAACTCAGCATAATCTCCTCCAGTCCCGTCCATGTTGATGCAAAAGTTGGGTATTCATCCTTTCTGATGGAGGCATAATACTCCATAGAGTATATGGACCACATCTTTATCCATTCGTCTGTTGAAGGGCATCTTGGTTCTTTCCACAATTTTGCGTTTGTGGACATCGCTGCTATGAACATTGGGATACAGATGGCTCTTCTTTTCACTACATCTGTATCTTGGAGATAGATACCCAGTAGTGCAATTCCTGGGTCATAGGGTAGCTCTATTTTTAGTTTTTCAAGGAATCTCCACACTCTTTTCCAAAGTGGCCGTACCAACTTGCATTCCCTTGGTTTTAGCTCAGGTCATGATCTCGGGGTTCCGGGATCAAGCTCTGCATCAGGCTGCATGCTCAGCTGGGAGTCTGCTTGAGGATTCTCTGTTGCCCTCTCCTCTGTCCTCCCCCCTACTCTCTCTCTTTCTCTCTAAGATAAATAGATCACTCTTAAAAAAATAAAAAAGGGGGGTGCCTGGGTGGCTCAGTGGGTTAAGCCTCCGCCTTCGGCTCAGGTCCTGATCCCAGGGTCCTGGGATCGAGCCCCACATCGGGCTCTCTGCTCAGCAGGGAGCCTGCTTCTCCCTCTCTCTCTGCCTGCCTCTCTGCCTACTTGTGATCTCTCTTTGTCAAATAAATAAATAAAATCTTAAAAAAAAGAAGATTCCTCCTCTCTCTCTGCCCCTGCCCCACTACTCATGCTCTTTCTTTCTCTCAAAAATAAAAAGTAGGCATTTTAATTTTAAACACTTTAAAATCATTAATCATTAAATAGACAGACAATCCTTAATCTATGCTACAAGACCCTATCTGTATGGCCTCTACCTATTTCTCCACCCTTCTCTGCTTCCTGACTTCCTCCCCATCTTCCTTTCCATCTTCCTGATCTGGCTATAGTGTCCTTCTATTGCTCCTTCACACATACTCCTTGACATAGGAGTCTTCATATATACTGTTTTCTCTCTAAAACGCCTTCTCTCCCCTTCATTTATTTCATATCTACAATTTTTCAAATGTTGGTTGAATTGTTATTTCCCTTGGAAATAACAGTCACCTCTTGGGCAGGCTAAACCCCCTAATATAAGCTTCCATCACCCTATCTTGAATTATTCTTACTACTGTTGAAGCTCATAGTTTTTTTCTTTGTTTTGTTTTGTTTTTTATTGTGTTATTTTAGTCACCATAAAATACATCATTAGTTTTTGATGCAGTGTTCCAATACTCATAGTTATTTGTTCATTACATGAATAATTGCAATTTAATGAGTGAATGAAGAAAAGTTACATTCCCAAAGCTAGAAGAATTTTATTATCTCCTGCTGTGGGCTGAATTCTGCTTCCTTGAGATCCATATATTGAAGCCCTTATCCCTAGTACCTCAGAATGTGACTGTATTTGGCAATAGGGCCTTTTAGAGGTAATTAAGTTAAAATTGGGTCATTAGGGTGGCCACAATACAATATGGCTGGTGTCCTTATAAGAAGAGATTATAATATAACACAGAAGGATAACCATGTTGGGACACAGTGAGAAGGTGGCCATCTGCAAGTCAAGGAGAGAGACCTCAGAAAAAAGAACAATAAACAAAAACCAAAAAACAAACAAAAAACCCCACAAAAGCCTGCTCACATCTTGATCTTGGACTTCTAGCCTCTGGAAGTGTGAGAGAATACATTTCGATTGTTTAAGCTACCCAGTCTATGGTGTTTTGTTATGGCAGCCCTAGCAAACTATTACATCTTGGGTTTCTCAATGGGTTAGTGCATACTGTCTTGGAATTCATCCAACACCATCTCATCCCTCAAGAATTGTTCTCATACAATTTACCACTCTGCCAAATACAGTTTTTGACTCTGCCAGGATGATCCCATCTGCTCTAAATGAGGCAGCATTCATCATTATCCCATGTGTTCAGCTTGAAAGCCAATCTTTATAAACTGAGGGATGAAATGACCTTGGTGTTATGTGCAGTACCCTCACTATATGGGTAGAAATCAATAGTAATACAAAAGACAAAGTCTTTCTGAAAGAAAAAGCAGTACTTTTTAAGGAAGTTGTTGGAAAATTTATAGTTTCTCTCTCTTTTTAAAGAAAAAAAGAACATTTTTAAATAAATCTTGTGGCCAGTAACTGTAATATTTTTACTCTTCCTGTTCATTTTACTTAGAGAAAGTACGACAACTGGTGAAGTCTCCTATTTGAAATGATAAGATAATTTAATTGGGAAAATGGCATTATTTAGTAGCTGGTAATATGGTGTTCTCTATTTGTTCAGTTTTAGAGAATACTGCATTTTGGTTATTAACTTTTACATGATAGTACTGATTGTAGGGTAATTCTCTTTGAATATTTTGTATCATTTTAATAAGTAGTGCTGTAAGTAGTTAATGGCCTAACAACAAAGCTAGTCATGTTTTCAAATATGATTAATATTTCTCTTTTTCTTAATGCTCCATTAACTAGTGCAAAGTAAGTGGTCCTACTGCCCAAAGCCTCTTCCATTAAATGGAAAATACATTTACTCACTTTGTGAATTAACTAAAGCCATATGGAATTTAGAGTAGAAGATTCTAACTTATACATTTTGTTTTAGATTTAGAAAATATAGAGCCATTTGTACCCAACAGGACTCCCATATGCTTTCATATCTTAAAACAAAAATACAGAAACAAGTGTTTCAACTCTTTCTCAGTAATCTTGGTTTTCAAGTGTATCATTATTTCATGTATATGATCACATGTATATGATTCCAAGGTATATGTGATAGTAATGAGCTATACCGACTTTGAAAACCTTTGGACGGAGGAAGATTTTTTTCACTGGGTTTCTTCTGATTCCATAAATCTCTAACGTTTTAGAAATTTGAGTATGGGAATGGGGTGCTGACCACATGGGTAGTTTAGGTGATGGATGGCTATATCCCTGGCCTGAGAGAAATCATGTGACTTTTCAACTCAACAGCTATGCTAAGTCAGTCATATAGGTGTATGGTAAGGAGTCCCACACATGAGTGGTTCTTTGTTCCAGGATTTGCACAAAAAGGGACTGTGGTGACATAAGCAATGGGATGTACTGAGCACTTTTGTCCTCTGCATACGCTTCCTTTCTCCTTAGCTCAGTAGCTATTTATTGAGCACCTACTATGGGCCAACCATACACAGAATAACTGAGCTGCATCGACACATTATGATGTGGCATACAGAGAGGTAGCAGTGGTCCTCTCTCACTGCATGCCCCAAAGAAAACCAGCTCCAAGGATTGAGGTCCATAAATGGAGTTTGCTGGGAAGTCATTTCTCTCCAGAAGCATTATTCCCCATCTAACATGAAAAATTTAAGATTGCTTTCATCTCTTTTCCAAAGCTTAGGATATCAGTTCTCAAAATTGAGCATGTACCAGAATCATCTGAAGGATTTGTTGAAATAGGTCACTGTGCCTCAGTCCCAGAGTTTCAGATTCACTAGGTCTGGGGTGAAACCCAAGTATTTGCATTTCTAATAAGTACCCAGTTGATGATAGTGTTGGTCTCAAGCCATTATTTAAGATCCACTGGGCCAGGACATAACCAGTCTCAAGCAGCCAGAGCCCCCATTATTCTTAACCAAACAATACTCCAAATTCTCTCAGCTCTTTTATCCCAAAGGCACCCCCTGAGAAGGCTCATGCACCTCCAAGTTTCACCACCCAAGATGCCCCATTCAAAAAGGAAAAGGGAAGCATCATCAGAAGGAGGAGGTGTCCTAGTATTGTTTCATTACTAATTGCAAGAGTTGTATTTTCATCTTAACAATCTGATGAATACTACTATATGCCAAACACCCCGCTCGGACTTTGAATAATAGTGAGTTAATTTATACTGAGCACTTATCTGGGTGTTAAGCTCTAGTCATTTAAGTGGATTTTAGCTATAGTCATTTAAATGGATTGTTTCATTTGATCCTCACTATAGCTCATTTTACAGGTGAGGAAATTGAGGTATATAGAAACTCACAATTTACCCAGAGATATACAACATATAACTTGTGAATAGTGGAGCAAAAAAAGAAAAAAAAAACCCAAAACCAAGAAAATGTGAGTTCTTTTTTTTTAAGATCTTTTATTTATTTATTTGACAGACAGAGATCACAAGTAGGCTGAGAGGCAGGCAGAGAGAGAGAGGTGGAAGCAGGCTCCCCACTGAGCAGAGAGCCCGATGCGGGGCTCGATCCCAGGACTCTGGGATCATGACCTGAGCCGAAGGCAGAGGCTTTAACCCACTGAGCCACCCAGGTGCCCCAAAAATGTGAGTTCTTAACCATGAGGATATAGCACCTTTCAACATATATCTGTATGTCTATATAAATTTCACTTAATCTTAACAAGAACCCTAAAAAGTAAGCATCATTAGCCTCATCTATAGATGAGGCAACAGAAGTTCAGAGAGATTAACAACTTGCCCACAAGGTTAGGGATGGATGGGAATGCAGTCTAAATGACTCCTCAGCGCATGCTTCTGACATATACAGGATTATATTTGCCTTAGCAGGTAGGACAGCCACTAGCTTCCCAAAGCTTGCCCAGAGCCCCTCTCCAAAGGGGCTGAAATGAGAGAGGAAGATGGGTTAGAGTCTCCAAAATTCGTACCACCTGAACAATGACATATCAATATCAAAGGGCTGCAACAGCTCCTCAAATAGACAGTTGGTTGGCCACAATTTCCCTAAGCTCCAGGAATTTAGCAGCAGCATCTTTTGGGGGTGGCATTTAGTGTTAGGCCTTTGGTTTTCCAGATTAAGATGACTGCTCTGTAAGGGACGAACCGGATCCACATTTGGCTGCATCAATATTCACGGACTTTCTGAGAGCCCAGAGTGTAACTTATCGCAAAATCAGGCTCCTCCCAATACTGCCCCTTTCAGGAAGGAAGCTCTCATTCTTCCAGCTGCTGAAAGAGTTGGTCACTGACATCTCACTGTTGAGTCCCTCACCAAACATTGCCCTTGGCTAAAGTGAGGTACCTCATCCACGGTTATCCTCCCTTTGGGGTTAGCCTCCTAACCCTATCTAATGAATGATTGATTCAGGGGCATAAAGGCCCAGCCACCTGGTTATAATTCAAGATATCTCAACTGGGACATCTGACTCCAGAGGGCGTAGGGTGACCAACCAGCCTGGTTTGCCTGGGACTGAGGGATTTCCCAAGATATGAGACTTTAAATGCTAAAACTAGAACAGTCTTGGGCAAACTTGGACAAGTTGAATACCCTAAGAGATCCCCCTTGTAACTGTCTGAGGCCCATCTCCTTTTGCCCAAGCCTATCTCCTTCCCTTCCCTTACAGGCGATGTTTCCAAGAGCATTTCCCTATAATCTCTTATATGCTAATCCCCATCTCAAAGTCTGCTTTTCAGGCTTTCTCTAAAACCTGACAGCTTTCCCCCTAACCCCCGTGACACCAGACTTTAGAGAAGATGCTAGAGGGTACTGTCACCTCCTGTCATTTCTCCTCCTTCCCCTACTTGCTTAAGAACCATAGCAAGAATCTGGAGAGATGGTGCCAAAGACGATGAAAAAAATGAAGCTAACTGGAATTAACTGGAAAATTCACTCAGCATCTCCAGTAGCTTAAGCCTATTTGTCAGAGATGAAATAATATCTGAAACAGACTGAAGTAAAGCTGACTTGTTCTATAATGAACGCTTCCAAGTTTATTTGGTGGGAAAATCTATTCGTATTGAAAGAAATCTTAAAGACTCTCTACCCCAAAGTCTAGTCATTCTGTCTGTCTGTCTCCTCTGCACCGTTTTTGCTTTTGTCAGTGCTACTGTCTTTGCCAGAAAATTTAGCTAATAAAAATATGTTTGCTGAGCCTGACTCCCTAAAGCTAGATGCAACATTATTGAATTCTAAATTTTGTATAACGTGGGCTATAATCAAGGTGGAGATCCTTACCGAAAAATAATTTGCTTTGGGGATAGAAAGCTCAACAGAAGCATAATAATTAAATTGGCTCTCTGTTTTTATTTTATTGGGAACACTAAGCTTTATTGATCTTCTTTCAAACCAGATGCTGATTCATGCAGCCCCTTGCAAATCTTTGCTGAAGTGCTCAGAGAAAAAGGGATGAACTTGAGAATTCCACCCAAGTACTCTAACAGATTTTTGGAAAATTCTGATACTAGGAGCTTCAACATGCCTGGATTGGGGTGCTGAACTCCTCCAAGTGGGATGACTCAAGTGGGAGATGCTGGTCCTTTAAATATCTTGTAGGTCTCCCAGAATGGAGGGAAAATCTAAGAAGAGAATAGAATATGTATAGAGTTTCAGTTTTGCAAGATGAAAAAGTTCTAAAGATCTGTTACACAACAGTGAATATGATTAATACCACTGAACTATACGGTTAAAATAGGTTAAAAGGCTCTAGTGAGGAGATCTAGGCCAAGCATGAAGTAGAAGATGACCTACTTATGGGTTCTGCTTATACTTCAGACCTGATCCTAAGAGAAGGCCTGAGGACAGTGAAATTCAGAGTGGCTCCCACTCTCTCTAGATGATTCTCCCAAACCCACTTTCCTTCCGAATATTCTGACCTTCTGACCTTGATTTCCAAGAGTATATCTCAGGTGTTACTGTTCTGTTTTCATCTCTTAGGACCACCCTGCTCCTCTGCACCCCACTGAACGTGCCTCCTCCCTGTCTAATGACCTTTTCTTGGCCTGGCATTTACTTTGTGTCCATCTGTATACTGAGCTAGAGGCTCCCAGCAGCTCATGCTTTGGTTCTTCCAGATTTCTGGCCTATCAGAAGGGTATCTCTGCCTGAAATGTCCCCCTCTCACCTTTAGGAAGTTAGACATACCTGCTGTTTCATTCCCAAAGCCCCATCTGGACCGTGGCCATGTTCTAATTGTCTGTTCGTATTGTATCTGCTTACATTTTTGTCTCCCGAGATAATACCAAACTGTGAGAAACCTGAGGGCTGCAACTCATATATAGCTGACTAGAAAGCTATTTTATTTTTATTTCTATGATAACACAAGTAGTTAATTTTTAATTTCACAGTGTTTGATGATACTGATAGAAATGAGTTCATTCTGTGAAAGAATGTGGTTGAAGAGAAAAAGATTTTATTGATTAAGTACTTACCAATTTTAGAAGACATTGTCCTAATTTTATATACCATAAGAGTCTAAAAGTTATTAAATGATTGCTGTGAGGTAATTTTATTGATTGTACCAATTGAAAAGTATAATAGTCTTCCAATATCTACTATAGAAAATCAGTCTTTTAAGAGATAAAAGGTTTGTGTTGGATCACTATATTATAGGGCTGATGCCAATATAAAACTATATCTGAACTAATTGGAATTAAAATAAAAATGTTAAAAAATAAATAAAAAATAAAAGGCAGGCATTAGTGTAAATAAATTGGCTGCGGCATAAAATGATTTCTTTTACTGTCAACATGCTTTATTCAATCTCCTTTTTATTTATGTCACCCTTAATAAATTTACTTCTCAAAAGAAAACAGAAAACAAATCCATTTGCTGTCACCTTCTTTTAACTAATTGTTGACATGAAAGTTGACGTGAAAGTTGAAATTCCAAAGAGAGCTAGAGCTTAGCATTTCAAAGAGTAGAGGATGAACTAGGTAGAGCATGAGATGTTTTTTAACTTCTACATTTATCAAAGTTAGATTTTTATGTGTGAAATTATACTGTGCATAAAATGCATGTGTTTACAGACTTACGTAAAAACCATGTCTGCCTTGCCATTTGGCCCCTTCCAGAGAAAGTCACTTTCTCCTCTTCTAATTTATTTTTATTTAACTATTCTATTTCTTGAAATAACACACTTCTCTTAATAATTGCTGCTTCTTAATTTTTCAGCTCAGGCATAATTAATTGACTTCCTACTGTGGAAAATTAGCATTTAACATCTTCTCTTTTTCTCAGAGTTCTTGTATCTTAATTCCAGTTAGATCAACATTGTTCTTTACATTTTTATGGCTATATAAACACTATACATGGGTGTGTTTTATAGCCAAACAGGATTACTTTTCCTTTTAAACACTTTGATTCTCCTGTGCTTATTACCTCATGTTTGTGTAGGAATGCTAAGTTTTCTACATACTGATCTTTGAACATTAATTAAATTCCGTATTTTCTGGCAAGTGTTTGAATCTCCTCTCAAGAGGTCCAGTCACATCAACTGTTTTTGCAATGTTCATTTTTCTTTTAGAAATATCTCCCAGCGCTTTTCCATCTGTGCTATTCTGGATATGTTGCCTTCTTTGCCTTCTGCCCAGCTACCATGTTGAAGAACATCTTAACCTCTCCCCTGTTTTGGATCTCCTGGGTCTTGTATTCAGGGATTTCTTCATTGGTAAAGCACACCCTACAGTGGCTTCCTAATAGAGTATGAAATGGTAAGTTTTTTTAAAACTTTAATGTCTTCTCAATTGACTGATAATTTGGTTCAGTATAGAATTCTACATTGGAAATCATTTTTAAAGCATTTTTCCATTTTCTTCTGGCTTCCAGCAATGCTGTCGAGAAGTTTAAAATTATCCCAATTCCTGATCATTTGTATGTGACCTATTTATCTTCCCTACATCTCTATTTATATATCTCTCTTTCTCTATCTCTCTTGACTTGTATGTAAGACCTTTTAAACCCCGGATCCTGAATTTCTTGATGATGGGTCCTAGTATGAGTTTATTTTTATGTGTTGCCCTATTTGCTTTGTGAGTTTTTTTTTTTTAAGATTTTATTTATTTATTTGACAGAGAGAGATCACAAGTAGATGGAGAGGCAGGCAGAGAGAGAAAGAGAGGGAAGCAGGCTCCCTGCTGAGCAGAGAGCCCAATGCGGGACTCGATCTCAGGACCCTGAGATCATGACCTGAGCCAAAGGCAGTGGCCTAACCCACTGAGCCACCCAGGCGCCCGAGTTTTTTTTTTTTTTTTTTTAAATTTGGAAACATATACTTTGATTCTGAACATTTTCTTGAATTATTTTGTTGATTTTTTCCTGTCTATTTTTTTCTTTTCTCTCTTATGGAGTACCTGTTATTTGGATTTTGGACATCCTGGACTGTTTCTTTAATTTTCCTTTCTCTCTTATTTTTCTATCTCTTTATTTTTTTTTATGTTACTTTCTGGAAGAGTTTTGAAATTATATCTCCTTAACCAACTATTGAGGTTTTCATTTGTGCTACCATTAAAATCATTTAAGGGGCATAGTCATCTTCTAAATGTTCCTTTTTAATAATATCCTGTTCGTATTTCATGCTTGCACTGTCTTCTCTGGTGAGATTAATTATAGACTTCCAAGGTTTTTGTTTTCTTAATTGTCTTCTCCCTACCTAGCTACTGTAACCTCTAACTTGCTTTTTCTTTGATGGGTTGTTTTTGGTCTTAATACTGTATGTTAGAGGCTTTCCTCAGATACCTGGAATTTTTGGTGTATCTTCCTTTTTTTTTTTTTGGTTCCCAGGAGGAGGGATTCCTTAAAAAAAAACAAAACGATTTTATTTATTTATTTGACAGAGAGAGAGATGGCAAGAGAGGGAACACAAGCAGGGGAAGTGGGAGAGGGAGAACAGGCCTCCCCCTGAGCAAGGAGCCAATGTGGGGCTCCATCTCAGGACTCTGGGATCATGACCTGAGGCAAAGGCAGATGCTTAATGACTGAACCACCCAGGTACCCCATGTCTGCTCCTATTTAAGAGTATGGGATTAAATATCTAATTGGTAGCTCTGGCCAATCAGAGTCCCTCATCTCCCTCACTGAGTGATTAGCTTAGAAATTAGCATATTGTCACAGGCTAGTATAAGAAGTATCTTCCTTCAGTGGTTTTTAAAAACAAAAACAAAAACAAAAAAAAAACTACTTCCTTTTCCTGGTGTTACTAAGCTAGCAGGACAGGAATTGACTTACTGGTGTCATCGGACCAATGCATGAGGAGAACTTTCAAGAGATAAAGAGACAGACAGAATGTAGATAACATCTCTTAAAGCCCTTAATTTGAATAATTACTTAACTTCTCCATACCTTCAGGCACTATAGTCTCCTGGGTTTTTTCCTGCTTAAATTATTTTGAGTTGGGTTTCTATGACTTTAAAACTGAAAGTTTTTTTGACAAATACATTTCACAATGTTTCTGTGTCTAACTGAAAATAATATAATTTGTGCCATATACAAAAGCAAAGGGTCATCAACTAATGATCATTTCCTTCAGCATTCTCACCGTGGCTTATATACTCTGTAAGTACCAATGTGTCATCTAGTCCAATATACAGCAGCATTGAGAATGGGAGAATGGGAACATCAATAAAAATATCATGTACAAGTAACAGTGGTAAAAAATTCAGTTTTCTCTGAGGGCTATCTCGTCTCCCTCCAATCTGTCATTCAGTTCCAGGCTACTTAAATACAGAGAAATTGTGCCAAAGTTTGTTTTAAGATTGCTTATTTTTCACTTTCATTGATTTCCTCTCGATAGTGTGGGTATTATATCTCCTTTTGGGAGTTTTCTGTACTTAGCATGTTTGTGATAGTGATGTGAACATCCCTTGTTCATAATGCCCTTATTTCCAAATACACCTATTCTTTTTTTTAATTTTTATTTTTTCAGCGTAACAGTATTCATTATTTTTGCACCACACCCAGTGCTCCATGCAATCCATGCCCTCTCCAATACCCACCACCTGGATCCCCCAACGTCCCACCCCCCGCCCCTTCAAAACCCTCAGATTGTTTTTCAGAGTCCATAGTCTCTCATGGTTCACCTCTCCTTCCAATTTCCCTCAACTCCCTTCTCCTCTCCATCTCCCCTTGTCCTCCATGCTATTTGTTATGCTCCACAAATAAGTGAAACCATATGATAATTGACTCTCTCTGCTTGACTTATTTCACTCAGCATAATCTCTTCCAGTCCCGTCCATGTTGCTACAAAAGTTGGGTATTCATCCTTTCTGATGGAGGCATCATACTCCATAGTGTATATGGACCACATCTAACTTATCCATTCGTCCGTTGAAGGGCATCTTGGTTCTTTCCACAGTTTGGCGACTGTGGCCATTGCTGCTATGAACATTGGGGTGCAGATGGCCCTTCTTTTCACTACATCTGTATCTTTGGGGTAAATACCCAGTAGTGCAATGGCAGAGTCATAGGGAAGCTCTATTTTTAATTTCTTGAGGAATCGCCACAGTGTTCTCCAAAGTGGCTGCACCAACTTGCATTCCCACCAACAGTGTAAGAGGGTTCCCCGTTCTCCACATCCTCTCCAATACACCTATTCTTAATCTTGAAATTTTTACATAACCATTTTAAAACTCATATTGCTTACACAATTTCTAGTTACTCTTTTTAGCAGGTGGGAAATAACTTCTCAATTTGAATGCTATGTCTATTATTTAGCAAATTCTGGTTTAGAGTCCTCTAAGATAAATGAGAATTTAAAATACCATAATGATACACACTTTTTTCTTAAGCCATGTCTGAATGTAAAATACCCTTTAGCTTTTCAGTACTTCTAAAGATAGCTCTCAAAAACTTCACATTCCTGCAAAATCAGGTTGCTTTGGAAAGCAGTTTCAAGTCTGTGTCTCACACTGCTGTATCCACAGGGCCTGATGCATTTTCTATGTCCATTAAAAGAGGCCACAGAATAATGACTAATTTTGCTAGGAAACAGTTTTGTCTGTCAAAAATACTTTTAGAGATTTGTGTAATCAATGTACCCAATTTTGAAAACATTGGGAAAATGGTTTATTATATTTATTAGCCAGTTCCATCACACATGAGCCTCTGGGCATGCTTACAAAATACTAGGGCTAGAAGAAAAAGAAAATCATTCATCAAGTTTCATGCTCTATAGTAAGTATCATAAAAGCAAGAAATACGCTCTTATCGCAGAGCCAAGAGCTGCTTGTAGGGCCTGAATTTTAAAATAAGGAATGGGACCTTCCCCAAGAAAGACAATACATTTGGAGGCTCTAGAGAGAAGAACTAGGCATCTTTCAAACTTTAACAACTTCATGGTTAAGGCCCCAAAAGGACTCTTTAATCCTTGACTCTCTCTCCTCCTACCCCCCTGTTTTTCTATGGGATCCATGATTTTATCCCACTTTTATTATTTTTTAATATTTTGTCAAGTTTTCCATTTTGAATATTTCAACTTGTTCTCTGTCCAAATACATGGCTTTACAGCTAAACACAGTCTGATATTTTTTTTCTTTGAACCTTGTCTAATTTTAAAATACTTGTTAGCTTTTCAGTCATTTGATCTGGAGTAAAGTACAGCATGCATCTTAATTTAAGGACAACTTGCTATTATCACTAAAGTGAAACAGATAAGGAATGATACATGAGCACATACACAGATTTAAATTTTATTTATTTATTTGTTAGAGTGAGAGAGAGAGAACACAGTCAGGTAGAGTGGCAGGCAGAGGCAGAGGGAGAAGCAGGCTCCCCGTGGAGCAAGGAGCCTGATGCGGTACTCGATCCCAGGATACCGGGATCATGACCTGAGCCGAAGGCAGCCGCTCAACCGACTGAGCCTCCCAGGCATCCAAAGATTATTATAGAGTGTGATCTACAAAATAATGTCAAATTTCTTATCTTTAGGAAACAAAATGTCATGGAGTCTGGCTGTACAAAAGATGCAGTTTCAGGGACACCTGGGTGGCTCAATCAGTTAAGCATCCAACTCTTGGTTTTGGCTCAGGTCATGATCTCAGGGTTGTAGGATTAAGGCCCTCGTGGGGCTCCATGCTCAGTGCGGGGACTGCTTGGGATTCTTGCTCTCCCTCTTCTGCCCCTCTCCCTGTTCATGTGCTCTCCCTCTCTCTGAAATAAAAAAAAATAAAATAAAATACTTTTTTTTAAAAAGAAGCAGTTTCATCCACATCGCATTGTTCTTATTTTTCCTAGTGGCCCAAAGGCAGAGGGTTTCTAGTTACAGGATCATGAGGCCACAATTCTAAGAATATGTTTTCCTTGAAGAGACCATGTGGTGCTTAATAAAAGTGATAGCTTGGTATCAAGAGGCTGTGTTTTGGGCACCTGGGTGGCTCAGTGGGTTAAGCCTCTGCCTTCTGCTCAGGTCATGATCTCAGGGTCCTGGGATCGAGCCCCGCATCGGGCTCTCTGCTCAGCAGGGAGCCTGCTTCTCCCCATCTCTCTCTGCCTGACTCTCTGCCTACTTGTGATCTCTGTCTAATACATAAATAAATCTTTAAAAAAAGAGGCTGTGTTTCTACATTTATAAAATTTAGATTATATCATTTTACAGTCTTTTCTAGCTGTTATATTTTATGTTGTGTATCAATATAGCTGTGCCCTTTTGGAAGGATTTTTTCTTTTTGATCTTTTCATTTTTGAAAGAAAATGCCTTATTTTGTAAAAAGACCTTTGTGACACCCCCATTTATAGAATATGATAAGTCTCTGGCCTTCAATTCCCCCATTATACCTCTCTCCTTCCAGGGATAGTGAGGGTAAATTGACTAAACCCTATAATTCTAAGCTTTCTTGGCTTAATATTATTACATGGGGTTAAGAACTCTGAACAGCTCTGCAGACAGTCTCTCGTCTTGTTTTTCCAAGAAGATTTTATTCTTGACCTTCAAGAGTTGAAATAATTTTACAAAAAAATGTTGAAGATTTTGTAGTAACTATTTCTCTACACCACAGATAGTTTTCCAAAGCACAGAGCTTTCATTAGGGTACTTCGAGTATACGGGTGAACAACCTCACAGACAAACATTTTGACTTTCACTCTCGGGATGGTGTATGGGGAGACATGAGCTGGATTTATGTTTCAATATTAGTAGATAAGTTTCTGCCAGGCATTGTTTTCCCTTGAGGTTAAAACCACTCTTAAGATGGGTGCTTGAGTTTGATTCATCTCTGAAATCACTCCCATAACCAGTTTATTGAGAAGAGGGTATAAAAATGATTGGATTTATTTTTCCGTCAATCACTACTTTCAGCCATGTGCTATTATATCTCCCTTTCATGGAAGATAGTGAATCACTTAATGCATATCTTGGAAGATTCCACTACCTTCTGGTGGCTTTCAGTTACTTCAAGACCAGCCGAGGTTAAAACTTCAATCTCACACTTGATTTATGACTCATTTCCTCAGTTGCCCACAAAGTAAGTTTAAGCTGGGACAATGACTGCAGCTAGTGGGAGGAGCTTAATGAGTTCTGATACATGGTTTTGCCCACTCCACTTCCAGAAATAACTGTAGAGAAAGGCAGGCAGGAAAAACGAGGAAGAAAACAAGTGCCTCTTGACTTAAAGTGGCTGTTGTCATAGTGACACTGGCTAACACTGTCTGATCATTGATACCCCTGGGACAAATATCCAAAGAAGCCACATATTGACTCTCTGGTGTAGTGAGTTTGAGGCTGTAAGTTCTTAGGGATGGCAGACTTTAAAAGGTCTCTCTGCTGCTGCCTAAGCCACTGAAGATGCTCAGAGGTTTAGCTTTGGCCCCTTCCACTGTCTCCCCAGCTCCCATGGCTTCTTGTTCCAGAGGTTGTCTCAATGAGTAGGTAGCCTTCTTGGGTAGAATATCAACAGGCTAGACCAAATTCACTTATTGTCTTAGCATGGGTCCCCAGAAGCATACTCTCAGACAAGAAGTGCAGAAAAGGAGTTGGGTAGTAAGGCAGAAAAGGGAAGACAGTCAGTAAAGAGTATATTAGAAAGCAAGTTACCCCCTCAGGAAGCTGATGCTAAGTTCCCTGGGAAACTCTGGGAGCTAGATTAGAATTTGGGTCTTAGAATTATCTTGCCTGAGGGGTAAGGGAAAAGAGAGGAGTGTTATGTAGTAATCCCTTCAGTCATTCGTTGAGGGTTACTCTCAAGGATGTAAACTTCTCAGGATGTTTGGCCTGTGAGAAAGCTCTTGGAGACACAGATGCTGGGAGTTGACAGCTCCCTTCATGGAGCCATCTCCAGTCTCACACCTACAGGTCTACATACAGTTGCCAGGACTGCACTGTTTTAGGCTGCAGGTCTGTGGGGCACCTGGAGAAGTTCTCTAATACATGCCTTATTCTCTGACTCAGGCTAGAGGGGGAGCACGTTTGTGGGCACATTGTCCTCATGGCAGGAACTGGAGACTCACAGAGGGGTGAGAGGAAGCACTCAAGGCTTAAAAAGCACCTAGCCTTTGAGCTTACTCCCTGTCACTTCTGCCATACTCTTCCAGTGATCAAGTCCAACATCCATAGGGAGATGGGAAAAATACTGTTTTTCCCCTGAAAATAAAGCAGGGGGCAAGGGAAGTGAGTATTTGGTAAAAAGTAATGTCATGTACCACACATGGTCTTGAAGTATGGAAAAAAATTTAAGACTCTCAAAATGGATAGTAACAAATATCTAGAGAGAACAAAGAAATGGTTATTGCATTTGGTGGTTAAAGATACAGATTACAGGGGTGCCTGGGTGGCTCAGTGGGTTAAAGCCTCTGCCTTCGGCTCAGGTCATGGTCCTGGAGTCCTGGGATCCAGCCCCACATGGGCTCTCTACTCAGCAGGGAGCCTGCTTCCTCCTCTCTCTCTGCCTGCCTCTCTGCCTACTTGTGATCTGTCTGTCAAATAAATAAATAAAATCTTTAAAAAAAAAAAGACACAGATTACATTCACGTATGTATCTTCACCAGAACAGAGGAGAACAAAATAAGACTTGAGGTAGCAATTAGAATTTTAAAAATAATATTAATTTATTAATAACTAATAAATACTTATGTAGTAGTGCCTATATTATAATTAATTTATGAGTTCTAGTAAAATATTAAGAAGTAATAACTGAGACAGCTGGTGTCTGCAACTCAGTTTCTGAGAGCTTGGAAAAATGAGAAGGTTGGGCAAGAGCCAGAGAAGAGAGTCAGAAAATATCATAGGAAAAACATGTGACTCTTTGATGGAACAGAAAAAAAAAAAAACAAACATTATGAAGACAAAAAGAGAGTTTACAAAAGAAAATTTCCTCAGGAGGCAAGAGTTCATTCTGCCAAAGGAAACTGTAAGGCCAAGAAGAAGAGAATGCCAAATTTGGTGAGCAACCATAAAAAGAAAAAAAAACACACCTTTTTAAGGGACCTTTTTGGGAAGATTCCAAACTAATTGTTAGTTAAAATAATTATTAACTATGTTAATATTGTCATGGAATGAACATCTGGAAGTTTTCCCTCCCTTCATTTTCAGTGTTCTTTTCTCCTACACTCTTAATTTGACAAATCAAGCCCTGAAAGAAGAATAAAAATAGTGAGTGTGGTAAGCTGAATAATTGCCCCCAAAGATGTTCACATTCTAGTCCGTGGAAGCTGTGAATGTGTTATCTTATGTTAAAAAGGGATGTTGCAGGTATAATTAAGGTAAGGCTTTTGAGTTGGTGGATTATTATGGATTATATGAACAGACTCAGTGGAATCACAGGAGTCCTTATAAGTGGGAGGCAGGAGGCTCAAAGTGGTGGTAGGAGGAAAGGCTAAGTGAAGAAGGAAGCAGAGATGGAAATGATGCAGCCAGGAGCCAAGGGATGAGGACAGGCTTCCAGAAGCTGTAGGACATAAGGAATAGATTCTTTCCTGGAGCCTCCAGAAGGTTCATCTCTGCCAACACCTTAACTTTAGCCCCTTAAGACTCATTTCAGACTTCGGATCTCCAGAATGGTAAGATAAGCAATTTTGTTGTTTTGAGCCAATGTGCTAATTTGTGCTAATTTGTTTGTGCTAATTTGTTACAGCAGCAAAAGGAAACTAATACAGGAAGTGGTAATTATTGGGTGTTCCCTGTGTGGCAGCACAGTGCTGAGTGGTATGAGGTACCCTGTTTCCTTATCCCATGGGAGAGTGTGGGAACTTGCTGCCAGATACACAGCGGCTACATGCTGGAAGTCATGACTCACATCCAGACCTCAGAACCCAATGCTGTTCCCATCATGTTAAATGTTAGGGAACTACCATTCGCCTCTAGATGTCACTAGAGTCTCTTAGAGAAATTGCTGATTCTAGAACTGGAACAGGAAAGATGAGGTAGGACAAGGTGAGCCTTGGAGCATCTTGTAGTTCTAGAAAGCAAGAAGTATTCAAAAAAACAAGAGGAGAAAGGCAAGTCAACGAGACAGTGGAGCCAAACTGAACATGCTCCCAGTAGTCAAACTGGAACAATTTGAACAACAAAATAAAGTCATACTGGATTATAACCCAACATAAAAAATAAATAGCCATGCATCCATACTGGTATAAATCAAATGATAAAAATAAATAAACAAATGAGAGAGAAAGGACCTACCTTCCTCACAAAAGAGTTCTAAATAATGTATTTAGATACCCACTCCCACACCAGTGTGGACTAAGTTTAGTAACTTGTCCTAATGAATAGAGGATCAAAAGGGAAAAGAAGTAACTTTTCGGTGGAGAAACCTAGCAGACAGCTCTTTTCCAAATAGTCAAGGTTAACATCCCCAGTGATAAGTCATGTGACATCGCGTGTCTCCTGATGTAATGTGATGAAAAGGGCACTTCGCCTCTGGTTTTTTTCCCCTCCAAAATCTGTATCTCCAGCCCAGATCATGAGAAAACATCACATAAACTCAAATTGAGAACATTCTACACAATATGTAACCAGTAGCCTTCAAAACTGTTAAGATTAAGGAAACCGTGAGAAACTGTCTCAGACTGGAGAGCCGGAGGAGACCTAACAACTAAATGCAATGTGGTATGTACTGGATGAGTTTTTGGAACACCAAAAGGACATTAGTGGAAAAATAGAGAACACTGTGGTTTTGTTTACAACAGCAACAACAATTTGATGGAGACGATTACCCTTTCCCATATGTCACAGCACCCCAAGAAGTCAAGGAAGGCAGGTTAATCCCTGTATCAGCCCTATGAAGTAGTTACTGTTTTCATCCTCATTTTCCAGAGGAGGATACTGAGGCACAGAGAGGTTAATTGACTTGCTCAACTTAACACAGCCACTGAACAGGGGAGCCTGACTATGAGCAGTAATGTGGCTCCACATTTTGTCCATAACCACTAAGCTACAGTGCCTTAGGTCTTTGGGCTCAAAGAAGCTAAGTGATTGGCTCACAAATCAGAAAGCTAGTTTGTTCAGAACTGAGACCAGCATTGAGATCTCCTCATTCCCAGTCCACCATTTGCCCCTATTTCTAGATATCACCATCCACTTGGTTTTCCTTTCCCAAGGCACAGTGAAATTCTTAGAATTTCAAGAGCCAATCTGAGTATGCTCTCAGTAGCCAAAACAGGAATAATTTAAGCAACAAAATAAAGTAGTATTGGATTAAAACCCCAAATACAAAATAAATGGTCTTTCATCTGCACTGATATAAGTATATGATTGAATATGTAAATAGAAAGAGGAGAAGGAGTTCTTTGACTTTCAACCTACCTTAACAACTCAAAACAGGTAAGAAATTTCAATGATGGAGATTTGTGGTCCCAGGTTGAAAGCCAAATAGAAAAAATTTTGTCACTGGTTTAGTTTCCTGACAGGATTTTGATGATTGTCTCAGAGCTGATGACACTTCAAAATTTCTTAGGCCTGGCAGATATTATCTTGACAATTCTTGACCTTTTTTAATCCTTGAGGTTTAACTTTGTTTACACTGACTTTAATATCTTTTGGCACCCTTTGGAGTGTTACTTCAGTGTATATTCTCTGTAGTTGGACCGTAGTGTTGACTGACATCAGTTGTCTTCTTCAAAATACTTGGTTTTAAAAGAGAAGAATGACTTTTAAGACTTAATAGATTTTAGGGCTGCTTTTATGACTTTTTCAAATTCTGAAACTCTCTTTCCAGATGTTGTATTCAGACCAGATCTGAAGGAAAATGGAGAGGACTAACTGTGACGATATTTTCTTTAAAACTATGTCAATATTGGGTGCCGGGTGGCTCAGTTGGTTGAGGGTCTGCCTTCAGCTTAGGTCATGACTCCAGGGTCCTGGGATCGTTTCCCAGGTCAGGCTGCTTGCTCAGAGTCTGCTTCTCCTTCTGCTCCTGCCCCTCCCCTGGCTTGTGCTCTCCTTTTCTCACTCTCTCTCTCAAATACATACATATATACATACATAAGTCAATATCTCACCGTTTCTTGGGTTTTCATGGAAAGGGAGATGAAAACTCTTTAATTCAGAAAATCACCTGTTGGATTAATGAATCAATTGTACTCTGGCTTGAAATAATAAAACTGCGGAAAAGAATTTCCAAATTTAGTAGCAATTTTATTAACACATAAAATGTGTAAAGGGCATTTCCAATTCCAGAGAGCTCTTACTCAGATTTTCTCTCTAGAGTCTCACAAAACTCAGTGAGGTTGGTATTTTATTTTCTGTCTTTTATTAGTGACGACATTGAGGTTAGACCCAGGTTCACTCAGCTAATTGTGGGCTAAACTGAGATACCATCATTTCATCTTACCTTGAGTCCTTAAAAAGAAAGGACTGTAGTAGGGAAAAGTCTTGCCAGTATGTCAATAATCACCGCTTGGGTAAGAACTACATATTAATTGATTCTTGCTAGATATGCCACTTCCATCAAAATGACAACAAAGCACATTCACTAGTTTATTAGAGCAATAGAAAATGAAACAAGATCAATACTAATGGTGACCATTTATTATAATCTTACCCACATTTCAGAAGCTGGGAGTGAAAAAGTCATTGTGAGGCAAAAGTCTACCATAACATAGTTAGATAATAGATCAAATCTCTCAAGGATAAGTTTTTTCTTTTTAAGATTTTATTTATTTGACAGACAGAGATCACAAGTAGGCAGAGAGGCAGGCAGAGAGAGATGGAGGAGGAAGCAGGCTCTCCACCAAGCAGAGAGCCCAACTCAGGGCTCGATCCCAGGACCCTGAGATCATGACCTGAGCCGAAGGCAGAGATGTTAACCCACGGAGCCACCCAGGCGCCCCTCAAGGATAAGGTTTTTAAAAAGAAAAGGCCACGGTGCTTTAAAAGTGCCTAGCACAAAAATTAGGATTCACTATGTTTTTACATTAAGCAGAGTTACGTAATAGTCACTGGTTTATTTGGAGAGGTTTCTGTTTTCTTGGCAGAGAAACAATATAAAAGAAGTCAGTTGGGTCACTATAGGCTTAGTTCTAGCCAAGAAAACCTTGCCTAGACAGAGGTCTGCAGCCTCTTTAATCTTGGGGACCGCCAGCTGGACTTCACAGGGAACTTGGGAAACTGTGAGCAGGAAGCCCCTTACGGGGCCAGAAACTGGCAAGTTGATCCTGCATAAATCCCTACAGGGTTTCCCACTGCTCTTACCATGGCTTTCCTGGCCCCAGCACAGTCTGTCCCCAGGAAGCCCCCCAACTCCATCCATCTCTTGCCTTTGTACATGCTGTTGCTTTTGAATGAATAGCACACTCCTTCCCGTTCTTTATATGGCTGATCCTCCCTTATTCTCAGGTCTCATTGTAGAGCTTCCTTCCCCCAATGCCCTGATTCTGGGTAAGGAGTCCTCTCAGGTGCTCCAGAGCTCCCCCCAGTTTCCCTCTCATAGCATTCACCACTCTGTACCACAACCCCTCACTGGAATGTCAGCTTCTTGAAGGCAGTGACTCATCTGTTTTCTTCCTTGTTTTATTTCTTTTGCCTGTGAGACCTGGCACCTGACAGGTGCTAAGCAAGTATCTGTTGCGTGAAGGAAGCAAAACAAGGAAACAGAAGAGGCAAGAGAAAAAAGGGATGAGAGAGAGAGAGAGAGAGAGAATTGATTTTGAAGGAGCAGGCGAACTGTCCATAGCAATAATGTCCTACGTTTGAGTGACGTCATTGGTTTCGACACAGAAGCTATACGATGACGTCGCCTTCTTTTCCTGCTTGTAAATTACAAAGGTTACATACCTTCAGTTTTCCTCAGCAATAGATAAGCAGACAATGAGATCCAACCAATAACAGCATTAACAATAGCCCCTTGCGTTTTCATGCCATTTTACAGCTTTTATTTTTTTAAAAGATTTTATTTATTTATTCCTGAGAGACAGAGAGAGAGAGAGAGGCAGAGGCAGAAGCAGAAGCAGGCTCCCCGCTCTGCTTCTCGGTGAGGGACTTGATCCCAGGGTCCCCGGATCACAACCTAAGCCGAAGGCAGATGGTTAACTGACTGAGCCACCCAGGGGCCCCATTTTATAGCCCTTAAAGAGTGGTCGTGTAACTCTCATATCAGTTCTGCGAGTCAGACAGGACAAGTCTTATTATTCTTCTCATTATATGCATGAGGAAACTGGGACTCTGTGACACATGACTTGCCACTTAAGGAACACATGATATTGACAGGTCAGTAGTTATTTTTTTAAAAGTTGGGCAGTAAGTGATGCATGGGTTAGCATGGGCTTGGGTCTTGCACTCCAGCCTTTGGGACTTACTAATTGGGGTGTTTAATGGCCATGATAAAATCTTCTTTGCGAGGTTCTTGTGAGTATTAGGAATGAGAAAATTTATGTCCCTTGCATAATACGCTATCTGGCTCTCAATAATCCCTATTTGTGTGTGTGTGTGTTTGTGTGTGTGTGTATTTTTCCTTCATGTGTTTGTTTTTCTCTAACTTGCCAGTGAATTGCATTGGTGGTTCCCCTGTGGTCCACTCAAGAGTTGGTGATGCTCATTTAAGATAGTACAATTTGTGGGCTTAGAGTGAAAGGGTTAATGGTATTTTCTTCAGTCTTATACCCAGGAATGTTAGTAGGTTGAAAAATATAAGGTAGTAATTCTGCAACTTGCCACAGAAAAATGTGGACAGTGTAGGAACCTGCAAGCAGGATATCAAGCAGCTACTCCCATAATGTTTCAGGAGTGGAAGAATTCTGGTGCCAAGTTGTACTTCACAGGTTCTGCCTATGGTCACGATGACTAATACTAATACTGACCACATGGATGATGTAGGTCTAGTTTATAGTCAGTGGGTGCCCAGAATGGTGAGGGCCGTGGCCAGTAAAGACTGATGTAACTGTCATTCATTCATACATTTACTCAGCATATATTCATAAAGTACCCAGCTGAAGACAACACCAGATGGTAGGTCCCAAAGGTGTTACAAAGTGGAATGAGATTAGGGTCCTACCTTTAAGGAATTTCTGGTCTCTAACATGAATAAGGAACATTGCTTAGGCTCTCCCATTGTACCAGGCACTGTTCTAAACACTTCCCATGCATTAGCTCTTTTGATCTTTACAACAAATGAATAGGTCACATGTTATGGTTAAACATGTCATAATGCAAGTGGGAAAAATAAAGAAAGGAGAGATGAAGGCACTTGCCTACGTCCCTAGAACATGTACTCCCAGCAGGGGAGAGAAGAAAAAGTCTTCTACCACAAATTTGTGCCTTCTACAACAAATTCAGCACCTTCAGCTCCTGGCCCAGGTAGTTCTATGGAACAGTCAGAATCCCGCAAGATTCTGCTCGCTGACAAGGGTAATCATCACGACCAGACGTTCACCTTTGAGGGCTAGTTCCTCCTCAGGTTTGTTTATGTTTTTATTAAATGATTGTATAGCTGTCTGGTTTTAGAGAATCTGTGGATAAAAGCCTGCTTTTCCCTCGAGTAGAGAATATCAACCTTGAGATTTGTTCTTTCCCCATACTTGCTAACATCTGAAACTTTCAAAATTAATGTACCGAAGAATTGCTTGTTTAATGCTCATAGAACCACTTCTTAGGCTATTTACTTGGAAATGAATTCCATGCAAGGGAAGAGGGCAGTAGGGCAGAAGGAGAATTTCTTCTAAATATGATATCAAGGAAGTGTTATAAGTATTGAACCAGCAGGTACTTCATGTGAAGAAATACATGCCTTTCAAATAACAACGAAAGCCATTTGAGGCAGAACAGTGGCGACAAGTGCAATTTCTTAAACAATCTTAAGATGTAGAAGTGTGAGTAACACTTCAAACACATTTAGCCTCTGACTTTACACATAGAAGGAGTTTTATTCCAATAACCATGGTTATATTACATACTACTCAGGTACTCAAAGTAAAAGAGATGCGTGAAGAGTGAAGTTAAATGCTACTGAGATACACAGAGTTGTGACTATAATGGAATTTCCTTCTGCTTTGAAGATTTAGATTGGCATGTACACTGATCTAGTTAGTTTTGTGCATGCATTTTACCTTTATCAGGACTATACTTTGACCAGGTAGATCATAATGTCTTACAGTCTAAAAGAGCAAAACGTTTCACAGAAGAAAAGTGTACGAACTCTGGCAGGGTACTGGGAATCAGTTTGGGGAGTACCGATGTGGGAGTAAGAGGGAAATCAATTAAGAGTAGCACATAACGCAGAAGAAGGAATATAAATCACAGTGTTCATGAGAAGTATACATAGTTATAGTTAAGGATAAATAAAATACAGGAACTTCTCTCCAGTGTAAAGTAGTAAGTGAGCCCAAAGGTCAGTTGTGTTATTGCATAGTTAGTAAGTCATTTGGTAGAAACCTGTGCAGCTAGCTGACCAGGGGTTCCAGGAGCCTGGCTGTAGGAAATGAACTTACAGCCTTGTCCTTGCTGTGGTTTAATATCACCCGATGATAGTTGTCTGCTCCATGTTTTTTAAAAAAGATTTATTTATTTCTGAGAGAGAATGAGCACGCGCACAAGCAGTGGGAGGGGAAGAGGGCGAGAGAGAATCTCAAGCAGATTCTGTGCTGAGTGCGGAGGCTGATGGTGGGCTCAATCTCAGTCATGACCCTGAGATCATGACCTGAGCAGAAATCCAAAAAGTGGGACTATTAACCGACTGAGCCACCAGGTGCTCCTAATTTTCATTCCTTTATAGTTATGACATCTCTCTCTCTTTCACCCTTGAGAGAGGCTTCTAGGTTCCCTTTTTTATTCTTTTGTAGTTAACACATTGATTTCCTTCTCACCATCTGTTTCTCATGCTCCACCTTTCACATAATCCTCTGTTTCTATTGAATACCCATGGATTTTAGATACACTTCCTTTTCTCCCAGTCCCACGAGTCAAACATGTGAATTAGGACAAACCAGTCAGAAAATGACATCTTTCTGACCATCTGTTTATGGATGTGGCCATCAACTATGCCTGTTCAATCTGAGTGAATCTTAGGACTTTTTTGGGGACTCTGAAACACAAACCCTCTTTCCTTATGTACTTTGTGGTATGCAGATGTGAAGCCTGGAACTTCTGTCACCATTTTGCCACCACGGGGAAAGCCTTTCTGGGAAGAATTCTGGCTCCTGAGAAAGGAAAGGGCTGAGGGAATGACAAAGGAATGATACTGGATCCCTGCTCAAACCATGCACAGAAAGCATGACATTTAGTCAATTGAGCTCTCTATCTCTACCACAAACTCAGGAGATAATTTTTCTTTTTATTTCAAAGAGCAAATAGAAATCAGACAGTCCATCACCAAATTTGCAAAACAAATTTACATTGATGAAATGTCTTTTCCTCTCTAAGCCTCAGGTCTCCCCCCATGCTCTGGATCCTAGGTCTTTCTCCATTAGCATTCAAACTCACTTAAGCATCTCCCAGTTAAAAATCCCTCACTCGGGCCACCTGGGTGGCTCAGGTCATGATCTCAGGGTCTTGGGATCAAGCCCCGCATCTGGCTCTCTGCTCAGCGGGCAGCCTGCTTCCCCCTTTCGCTCTGCCTGCCTCTCTGCCTACTTGTGATCTCTCTCTCTGTCAAATAAATAAATAAAATCTTAAAAAAAAATTCCTCATCTATCTGATTTTTGCATCAGACTTCTTCCATTTTTATCTTCCCTCTTCCCACCCAAACTTTTCAAAAGACTACTCAATATTGGCCATTCTCATTTCTTGATTTTCCTCCCATATCTCACATTCTCATTCCACAACTTCCACGTAATCAAAACTGCTTTTGCCAAGATCATTGGTGACCTCCATGTTGCTAAATCTAATGGGCATTCTTCAGAATTCTGACTTAACATCTCACCACCTATCTTGACGTAATTGTCCTCTGTCTTTCTTGAAGTACTCTTTCTTTGGTTTATGTACACCGTGCCTTTCTGGCTGTCTTCCTAGATGATCTCACCAGTCGCCACAGCCTCATTATCATCTGTGGGTCAATGGCTTTAAACTGATCCTCTCTCTCGAATTCTTGATAGATTTATTTTCTCTCAGGCATATTAAGCTAATTATATCTGAACTTGAACTTATCATTTTCTCTTTCAAAATCTGCTTCTCCTCCAGTGTTTCCTATCTTAGTAGATGGCCCCTACAATCTTCCTAAATACTAAAGGCAGAAACCTAAAGAGTCAAAATTTGATGATTACCTCACTCTTTATCAAGCCCTGTTTTAGGAGTAAGGGAATGAGTTAACCATGCCTTAGGAGGTTGTGACCTGAGATGGTACTTCGGAGTTCAAGATTTTTTTTTTGAAGATTTTGTTTATTTATTTATTTATTTATTTGAGAGAGAACACAGAGGGAGGGCAAGAGAGAGAAGCAGGTTCCCTACTGAGCAGGGAGCCCAATGTAGGGCTTGATCCCAGGACCCTGAGATCACCACCTGAGCTGAAGGCAGATACTTAACTGACTGAGGCACCCAGGTGCCCCAAAAGTCCATGATTTTAGAGGTGGAAAAGTTTCAGGCAATGTTACATTTTAAAAACAAAACAGATAAACATAAGGGAAGGGAAGGAAAAATAAAATAAGACGAAAACAGAGAGGGAGGCAAACCATGAGAGACTCTTAACTATAGAGAACAAACTGAGGGTTGCTGGAGGGCAGGTGGGTGGGGGCATGGGCAAAATTAGGGATGGGCATTAAGGACCCTTGTTGGGATGAGCCCTGGGTGTTGAATGTAGGTGATGAATCACTAAATTCTATTCCTGAAACCAATACTACGCTATATGTTAACTAACTTGTATTTAAATAAAAACTTGAGGGGAAAAAAAGGTAACTAGCAGTGTAGAAGGCTTAAGCGGATGTGGAAATAAGGGCCACTAGGTGGAGAAGGTTAAGTTAGCTGTGAGATTAACGTGGAAAGTTTCCACATCTTTCTGGGAAAAAAGAGCTTAACCATCTGCATACATTTAATCAAAGCACAGGCATTAGTTTTTCTTAACTTAACATTTCCTTGGTGCAAGATGCTTGGCCAGGAGTTAGTGAACACATGGTTTTCAATGACTTCCAGCAATATACAAACAAATCCTGAGACACAGAGTGACATTCTATACCGGTAAACATTAAACGACATACCTCTTTTTCCCAATTAGGAGAAAATGAGTTTTTCCTCCAACCTTGCCCTTTGAAGGTAGAACTAATTTAAAAGCTGTGGTCTCTTAGCAACCATAGCTGATTCACACAATTAGTGTGGATAGTAGATGTGCTTTTCTGAAAAGATTTGAAGTTACTATCTATGCTTTCCAGAGAATCTTTTTAAAATATATTTAAGCAGCATATAGCAAGGTATTTTAACAGAGATAATTGTACTTTCATCTCAGTAGTCATACCCTGTTCATAATCTTCATGAGAATTAAATCTATTCCAAGTTTCTTGACTGCCCACTCTTGCCTAGCTACAGTGGAAGAACATATGTTTGCTTGCATTAATTCAGGGATTTGCATTCAAATTTGGTCTTCTTTGCTACTCATGATAAAATTTTAGTAAATTGTGACTCAATTCAACACTGTTCTTATAGCCACTATTCTGGTTGATACACAAGTACATTCTAACTAAAGACCTACTCCCTTATTCAGGATTTAACGTTTAAACGTCTTAACTCAAGAGTCAGAACCTTGGGGCCCTGGGTGGCTTAGTCAGTTAAGTGTCTGCCTTCCGCTCAGGTCATAATCCCAGGCTCCTGGGATGGAGCCCCACATTGGGCTCCCTGCTTAGTGGGGGGTCTGCTTCTCCCTCTCTCTCTCCTCCCTGCTTGTGTTCCCCACCACCACCAAATAAATAAATAAAATCTAAAAAATTTTTTTTTCTAAAAAGAGTCCCAACCTTTGTTGAAAAATCTCTCATCACACCCAAGGTTATAAATTACAGTAGTAGAAGAAGCTGTCAAAATGGCATGTTAAGCTGTTTGCAGGAAATTTAGTAGTGGCCAAGTGTTTTTTTTTTCCCCAGGCCAGAAATATAAATTCATGAAATTGCTTTTAAAATACATCAGTGAGAGGAAGGTCAAGAGTTCTCAAGTTTGATTTTTGTATCTACCCCATAGACTCTAACACTTAGGGGCTTTCAAATGGATTGAATTTGATTTCTTTTATTTTCCTCCAAATAATAAATGTTAGAAGTGCTTGGTCAGTAGTTTAAAGAAATTAATGAAAACATTCTTAGAGGCAATGTGGAAAGAGCGAAAAGAATAAGAGAGAGAAGTCAAGCAATTTTCAAACAAGCCAGAGGATAGAACTCAAACCTGACAGGGAAATTCATTAGCAAGTAAAGTTCCTCTCAGATATAAGAGGGTTCTGGCACCATTTATAGTCTTTTTGCTCTATTCAGTCATCTACTTTTTTGTTCCTTTTATCTTCAAGTTGAGTGTTTTCCAACCATATTCCTGTTGATAATTCTAAATCAATAAAAGAAGTGAAACTTCCTTAGTCTGTCTTTGTTCTTTTTTGGCTCACCTGGGTTAAATTATGAGCTCTCTCTCTTGCACGCCCAGGTACACTGTAAGAATTCATTAAATATTTATGGCAGAACTTAACTCATCTTTCTGAAATACCAGGGAAATAAGTTTCTTCAGTATTTTGTGATACAACATACAAAATGTGCATAAGACAAATAATTGGTTTCACAAATTACAGATCTTCCTCAACTTATGATGGGTTTATATCCCAATAAGCCCATCAGAAGTTGAAAATATTTTTAAGTCAAAAATGCATTTAATATACCTACCCTATCGAACATCATAGCTTAGCCTAGCCTATCTTCAGTGTGCTCAGAACACACACATTAACCGGCAGTTGGGCAAAATCATCTAACACAAAGCCCATTTTATAATAAAGTATTGACTACCTCCTGTAATTTATTGAATACTACACTGAAAGTGAAAGACATAATGGCTGTGTGGGTATAAAATGGTCGTCAGTGTATTGGCTGTTAACCCTTGTGATCATGTGGCTGATTGGGAGCTGTGGTTCACTCCAGCTGTCCAGCATCTCAAGAGAATATTGTACCACATGTTGCTAGCCTGCGAAAAAAATCCAAATCCAAAATTCAAAGTATGGTTTCTGCCAGATGCTTCTAGCTTTCACACCATCGTAAAGTCAAGAAATCATAAGTTGCTCCATTGTTAAGTCAGGGACTATCTGTATTGAAAAACGTCAGTGTGTCTTCCCTGCAGGTCAAAGCATAGAATGATATCTGCCTTCTAGAAGGCCTGCACCTGTCTCTTCTTGATCATAATCCTAACTTACCCTACTGGTGACGGCTATCCTGACTTTCACTACATTGATGTTTTGCCTCCTTTGGAGTTGTATGGCACAATTATTACACATATAAATATATTATTGTTATTGTACTGTATAATAATGGTTTAGTTTTGGCCTGTTTTTGAAATAAGCATCATTGGGATCATACAGTATGTAGTCTGGCTTCTTTAGCTCAGTCTTGTGTTTAAGATTTATCCATGCTGTTGTATGGAGCGGTAGTTCATTCATTTTCTTGCTGTATAGTATGGTATGGATCTACTCCATTTGTTTATTGGTTCTTCTATTTTTAGTGGTTCTTCTTTAGGGCTTTCTACTAACAGTGCTGTTGGAAACATTCTAGGGCGTGTTTCTTGCTGCATGGAAGCATGCATTACATGCACGGAGATGTGCTTGTGGGATACAGACAGCCAACAGTAGAATTTCTAGGTCATAGGCTGTGCACACTTTCTGCTTTACAGTCAGACATCATTCCAAAGTGATTTTACAGTGTATACTCCCATCAGCAGTGCCTAAGAATTCTCATTACTCCATATCTTTGTTAATATTTGGCAAAGCCATATATTGTTATAAGTTTTGCTGTCCTGGGACATGTGGATAGTCAGATGTTTTCTTTTTGCCACTCTGATACATAAGTAGTGGCATCTCGTGGTGATTTCAACTTGCATTTACCTAGTACCCAATGAGATTGAGCACCTTTCCATAATGATTTTGACTATTGGAATTTCCTTTATTGGGATGTGCCTGTTTGGGTGGTTTTCCTGTTTTTCCCTTGCATTGTCTGTCTTTTTCTTATTCATTTGTAAAAGGTTTTTATGTATCAATACGATGGTTTATCTTTATCATCTAATTAAACATAGCATAACACCAGAGGCTGAGGGCACTAATGGATACATTTTATCTGTATGTACTCTAAGGTATCAATTTCCATGGTGATTCACAGTGGGCTACCTGTAAAATTAAAAAAGATAAACTAAAATTTATTTAATCTTTTTAAAATAAGCTTTATGCAATGTGGGTCTTGAACTCACAACCCTGAGATCAAGAGTCACATGCTTTACCAACTGAGCCAGCCAGGTGCCCCTGAAATGTATTTACTTTTTAAAAAAAAGATGTATTTATTTCTTTTACAGAGGGGGCAGTGGCGGAGAGGGAGAAAGAGAGAGAGAAGCTAATCTGTCATTCATGATATAGCCTTAAGAAATCATACAGCATTGCTTTTATCACATTCCATTTGTCAATATGGTCCCAAAGACCGACTCAACTTCAAGAGGAGAGAGAAATAGACTCATCTCTTTAAAAAAAAAAGATTTATTTATTTATTTTAGAGAGAGAAAGAGAGAGCAGGGGGAGGGGCAGAGGGAGAGAGAACCCCAAGCAGACTCTATGGTAAGCGTGGAGCCGGAGATCATGACCTGAGCAGAAACCGAGTTAGACACTCAAACTGACTGCGCCACACAGATGCTTCTAAAATTTATTTAATTTTTAACATACTTGCTATCTTAATTTTTTAAAAGATTTTATTTTTGAGTAATCTCCACACCCAGGCTCAAACCCACAACCCCAGGATCAATAGTCACATGCTCTACCAACTGACCCAGCCAGGTGACCCCTGCTATTTTAATTTTTATGTACTATTATTCCCAATATTTTCCTTCTCTTTTTCATTATTTGTAATAATTTTATGGAGCAATCATTTTATTCCTCGAAAGTCTCTATAAATCAGTCCATCTTCTCTTTACTAAAGACAAGTTAAAATATATTTTTCAATGAAACCATGTTTAACAGTATGTATAATATTAAAAGAGAGCATATTCTAAAGTGATTAGCACATAGCAAGAACTCAGTAACACTAGTTATTAGACTCTATTTGAGAACAGCACTAATATTACCTTGCTGAATCCTGATTCCTTAAAAATAATAATCTGTATCTTGTTAATTTCTGTGAACCAGAACTTTGATTAATTAGAATACTTTATTTCATCTAAACTATTACATATGTGTACAGACATTCAAAATCTAGAAGAGAAAAATCCTTAAATTGTCTTTTATATCTGACTTACAAAGTTCCATTTCAATACACCTTCAACTATCTTTTATCTTTGCAAACATTCCTTGTATTTTTCCTCCTCTGAGCTCTATCAGAAGATGCATTTATCTGAGAATAGTATCAGCCCTCCAGAGGGCTTGGTTTAATATGGAACCCTACTTCCTGTGGTTACTAACAAATTGCAAAAGGATATTCACATAAATGAAAGCATAACTCAAATTTCAAGAAATTATAAATTTCTGTTCATTTAGCAACTCATCAGACCAAAAGCTTGTAAGACTAAATAAAAAAAATTAATATTAACTGTAGATGATCATTTTTGGCAACTATTCCTGAAGATAAAGAATTTTAATAAAGAAGAATATTTCTTCTCCTTTCTGAAGAGTTTCTGTTTGCTTTAGAACATACTTGGGACAGAAAGGCACCAAGGGCTCCAATTATTGATGTCTCAGTGGCATTATTTGAAGCTGTGCTGCAGGAAGCTTAGGGATTCCAGAACCTCCTTCTTTAGCAGTCACATCTTAAGGTGCCCTCTTAGGTATTTTACAAAATGTAAATGCTCAGTGCTTTGATAGACACCATCAGTCTTAGAGCAGTACAGGATCCTTTCATCATAAATGGTCTTTGAAAATCAAAGGTTCACCATCCTCAGTGTGAAGACCTATAAGCCTAACACCTAAAGTGCTTGAGTAACTTTTTCTAACTTACTACTGTAGCTCTAGGGCACTAGATTCTTTTATTTCTTTCTTTTCAGAGAACAAATTTTATAATGGATTTAAATATTATATCCTCATACAAATTCAGCATGACAGAAAATATATAGAGACTCTTAGGAAAGCTTAGAATTTGATGGTATCCATTCAGCAACCTTAAGGCTCGTGATGTTAACAGCATAACCTATATTTTCACTTGGAGGTGAAGAATATGTACTATGATTGTTTTGGGCCAAACTCTAGTAGGACACGGACAATCTATTAATAAATGACTAAATTGTGAGAAAATATCTTTGCTGAATTTCCATTACTATTCTAGGCTTAGATATGGTTTTTATAATCGTGAGAAAAATGTAATGACCCAAATTCTCCCAGTAGTATTCACAAATTACCAAATGAACATGGAAATGTAATATTGAGATTATTAATTTAAGTAGGGTTGTTTTAAAAAAAAAAACAAAAGAAAACTAAAATTAGATATTTCATGGTAAATTAACTCACTTACACTTAACCTAACAGCACATTTCAAGGTTTCTTCTACTGACAAGCAGAGAAAGGTGGCCTGTAAAACCTGTCCAGAAGGGTCCACATCTTAAAAAACAAACAAGAGGGAGAACTTTTCCATGAGGCACAAGTATAAAAGTTAAGAGCACGGGCTCTAAGAGTCAAATTACTTGCTTTGAATCGCAGTTTCTCTGCTTGATAAGATAGGTCTTCAGGCAAATTTTTGTCTTGTTATTTTTTCAAAAATATTTTTGAAATACAATAGAGATACATAAAATAATATTAAACATCATATACTCATTTCTCAAAATAAGGAGGGGGGTGCAGGGGGAATGGGGTATATTTGGCTCACTCATATCATAGGAAGTCAGAAAAACCTGTGCCCTTTTCCTTCTTCGTTCATAGTCTCATTTTTCCAAAGTGGTTATTTTCCACATAAAATACTTTGATGGCTAAGAGCAGGAACTTTGGATTCAGTCAGCCTGAGTCTAGTTCTAGCATTTCTATTTCAGCATTTTCTAGCCATGAGACATTGGGCAAGGTACATAAACAGTTTGCATTTCTTTTTACCTATTGGGAAAATGCAAATAATAATAGTGACCTTGCAAGTCTAATGTAAGAAATAAATAACACATGCAAAATATGGTCCCAGTGCAAA
The DNA here is from genome assembly GCF_010015895.1 of Lontra canadensis. NCBI lineage: Eukaryota > Metazoa > Chordata > Mammalia > Carnivora > Mustelidae > Lontra > Lontra canadensis. The sequence continues at coordinate 606,628 of NW_022631062.1, forward strand.
GAATGTAGTAAGCCATCAATAAAAACCTATTATAAGTTCAACAATATGAAGCTGCCATTTTTGCTTGCCAAAAATGGTCACAATCAGTACTTTCATGTAGTTCAACCTAGTACACACCGTGAAAACCTCTTTGATCTTGGTACCCGGTGCTTTACCCTCCAGGGCTTTGACTCAGTAAACTGGAAACCAGCACCTGCTTTCCTAACTCTTAGCTACACTTATAATTCTTTAAGCCTATAAGCATTTGTCACTTTGTACTATTTCTACCATAACTGTGGGCAATGATCTTCGCGTCAAATATGGCCTATAAGAGACTGGGCTTTTGCTGCCCTCATCAAGGGATGGGAAAACTATAGCCATGAGCCAAATTGGCTTCCCCCTGTTTTTATAAATAAAGTTTTATTGGAATACAGCCATGCTCATTCATTTATGTATTGGTTATGGCTGCTTCGGCACTGTAATAAGAGAGTTGAGTAGTTGCAACAAACACTGTATGGTTCACAGAGCAGAAAATATTTACTCACTAGCCCTTTACAAAATTTGCTGACCCCGGTCTAGATCTGCAAAGTAGAATATACCTCTCAGGGTTGGACAAGATGTTCTATTGCAGTGCAAGGGAAAGAATTATAACTGTTTTTCATGGTTATTTTTTCCTTTTTAAATAATTCAATCTTCTAGTATGTCATATATGGGCTCACAATGGCACCCCCATTCCTTCTATCCTGTCCCTGAGATATCTGGAGAAAATATTGGCATCCCATTTGGGGGTGGAGTGGACAGTGACCTCTCTACCTTCATTTTCTTGCTGTCAGTGTATTGTGAAATAATGGACTTGACAAATGCCCATTCAGTGTGTCTACAGATTGTATTATCTTGTGGTAACTGACTTAAACCCCCCAAATGGACAAGTGACTTTCAAAGATACAAGGTAAACAATATTAATTTGATAATGCTCGTAATGCAAGCCCCAGGGGAAAACTGAGATCTATATTAGTCATGTTAGGAATAAAAAGCAATCAAATCTAATTTTTTAAAATCAGCTTAAAGAAATCCAAACTTTTGAGAAGGTTAATTGAAATAAAGGTTCTCATGCATTCCGATTAAGAATAAAACTCACATTAAGTATCTGTTCTGTTTAAGATATTGAAAATATGAAGAGCCCTAATTAGCAAGACTTTTAAGATCTATTTTATTTCATCTGTGTCATACAAGGTTTGCAAATTTGCTTTTTAAAAAAATCTATGCACTGTATGCAAAATATAATGTAGGCATACGATTTAATAATAAATATATAACCAAGCACTTAACATTAGAAGGTACTCAAATTTCCCTTTATTTCCTCCTTAGAGCTTTGTATAACAAATGGAAACCGGGTACCATAGTCCAGGCTTCTGTATGGTGGAATCCTTTTGTGAACTACAAGCAATACCGTATTCACGACTCTTTCTGTGGGTGCCCCTCTCTTTTCTTCTCATGCCTGCGCTTGTACATACAATCTCCTTGTTCCTCTCCTAACCTGTGGAAGTCTCCAGGCCCTACTGGATGATCATTGGGTAATTTTTTACTTCGAATGAATTTTCTCCAAGCTCTATCTTAAGTGACTCCAGGGAGAGAAAAAAGGTGTAGCTGGTTGGGAAGCAATGTGTTAGAATAGAAAATTCATGCAAATCCTAGGGATATGGTGCCCATGTAACATAGTTTCCCATCTAGCTCAGTGCCCACATGTACTAGTATAATTTTATCCCTAGCCTCCAGAATGGAGAAGAGCCTAGGGCAGCTTGAGACCACAGGTTGGTGGCCTCTGGCCAGAAGTAACCTCTTTGTCTGGCTATACCAGTTTGTCTTATAAATATCATTTTTCTACTTGTGTCATGATACAGGGAAAAGTTAGGAAGCAATTCAAAACCACAGGCAAACTCCTGACTTAACAGAGTTTGCATCGTGTTACACAGCCATACATAAAACCGTAATCTGTATAGTTGTTGTTTAGTATTACCTCATGCCTTTTGTGATAAGTGCTAAAAATCATGCAATAAGGATCTAACCTATCTGGGAATCAGGAAAGGGAGTTCTGTGGAAAATATACTTAAACCAAGAGCTATGTAATGAGCAGAAAGTCTTCTGTGTTGGGGTGGAAGATACGGGAGCAGTGAGAACATGAAATACCATGGTAAGAATTTTGAATTTTAGCCTAAAAGCAATTGGAAGCCTCTGAAGTGTTTAAACATGACCATATTTGGGTCTTAAGAGGATATCATTAGTGAAGTGATTGAAAGGAACAAATTGTTTTTAAGGAAGACTGGACTGTTTCAGACCCTGCAGTAGGGCAGGGCAGAGTATAGAGTGTCAGATGTATGACTGTGTGGACTTGGGATATAAACATGAAGAAGGAGGTATCAGGAGTGATTCCTGAATCTCTGAGTTTTCAAAATTGGGTGGGTGGGTGACGGTGTCATTCCCAGAGTGGGGACTCACTAGGATGAGAGAGCACAGGCCTAGTTGGCAACATGTTAAGACTAAGATGCTTCTGGGACGCCTGTCCATTAAGCATTTGCCTTCAGCTCAGGTCATGATCCCGGGTCCTGGGATCAAGTCCCGCATCAGGCTCCTTGCTCAGCAGGGAGCCTGTTTCTCCCTTTGCCTGCCACCCACCCACTTGTACTCTCTGTCTCTCTCTGACAAATAAATGAAATCTTAAAAAAAAAAAAAGATTGAGATGCTTCTGTGGTAACCAGGCAAAGATGTGGAGTGACAGTCAAGCATATAGATCTTTAACCCTGGCTGGGGGGTGTACATGGATAAATCAAGTCAGAGAGTGAATGACATTGAGAGGAAGAATAGGGAGAAACAGAGAGGAGGGACTGGTCTTCAAGGTCAAATAGAGAAGACAATGGGAGTAGGAAGGACCTTCCAGAGCCTTAGAAGTACCAAAAAAAAAAAAAAAAAAGGCGTCATGCCAGCAACATAAAAATGTTTTTGGAAGAGAGTGGTCATCCAAGTCTCATCATGCCAAGAGCTCACGAAGAACGGGAGCAGAAATGAATAAATGTTAGGAATAAGTACTGGGGAATGAATAAATGCTGAAAGAAAGTTCAGACACAAGTTTTATTTTAAAGGAAGAGGGAAAAGGGGGCAGTTTCTGGAGATATGAGATAAGGTAGAAATAGGTTGAAAGGAGGTTTTCTTTCTTTTTCTCCGGATGAGAAAGACTTGATCATGAACAAAAGCTAAAAGAAAGGCCCTTTGCTCAAAAGACAACTGTGTTCTCATGTTAACATGATCTTTTTACATCAGGAACACTGGCTACCCACTAAATGGCTAGATTAATGTCATCTGGTCCCTGTGTATAAAGGCAGGAAATGTGTTGAAATAGTTAAATAATAACACATGTTTTCTAATTCCAAAACTCTATTCATATTTTATAATTATTCACTATTTAGCAAATACTGAGCATTTACTAAGTGCATAACTCTTAGAGCAGCTCAGGTTACGGTGGTAACGAAAAATCAACAAGCCCCTAGCATAGATTCTTGTGAAGAAGACAGACTACAACCAATTAAAATAAATAACTTCTATATGTTAAACTATTATTTACAATAACATAATAATTATATGATAATATAAAAAATGTACTTTTACATGGGTTAAGTGCTCTGCAAACAATAAAGCAGGGTAAAGGTGTAGATAGACACTGAGATGGCAGGGGTAGGAGCATTTGACAAGGGGTCGTCTAGGAAGGCATTTCTGTAATCAGTGTTGGTCAGAGGCCTGAATTATAAGAAGGAAGATGGCAGCCATGGGAGGACTTGGGAAGAGAGCATTGCCAGGAAAAGGACCATAAACATAAGGCTAGGAAAAGTGAGTGAAGACCTGTGTGGTGTCCCACCCTGCGACGCACCATGTATGCCTGTTGTATACGTTAAATATCCTACAATTTTGTCAGTTATATCTCAATACAGCTGGGGGAATAAAGAGATACCCATCATCTGCTTGCTAGCTGACATGCAAAGGAAAGAAGGGAACCCCCAGGAAAAGAGTTAAACATGACATTGAATTCAACTTGAGGTTGTATCTGAATTCCAATGAGGTCGAATCAACTCCAAAAGAGATCCCTGAGATTCCCAGGCCAGATAGCAGACGTTTTTTAAGACGCTGACCTCTCACAGAAAGACACGTAAAACCAGTGGAGTGGAAATTAGACTTGTGAGCTTTTGGCACTTGGAATATGTCAGAACATTTATAATCATGCCATTGTCCCCTCCCCAACCTGGTTCTATTGTATTCACTTTGCCTAAAAGATTACCTCTCACTTTAGGTTTAAATCTATTGATGGGAAAAGATGTCTCAGAGCTGGCTTCTGGCATCATTTTGTGGCCTTGACAAGGAAACCTCATAGTAATTGTAGTAAAATTTCTTTAGGAAAATTACTGGGCCCAGAAATGACAGAATGGCCCCAGAAAGCTCAACAGAATGCAGAGAGGGCATGTGATCACTCTAAGTTCAGCCTAAGATGCAGATGATGATTCTAAGCCCAATGTTTCTGATTCTCTCCACAGAGCAAGAGGGGATTCTTTTGGAACCAGGCTCAGGGATAGATGTGTGCTTAATGGTGGAATTATTCAGTTAGATAATGAACAGGGACTGCAGTGGTTGAGGGAAGTGCTTGAGGGGCAATCTATAGATTGTGCAGAAGCCCTATGTGCATTGTTGCCTTGTGAAAGACAACGGTTGGCTTTTAATATACTGTTTCTTGAGATATTCTGTTGTTCAACTCCAAGACTTCTTAAAGTTACCAGCCTGATCAGTTCATTGCCAGGAATTGCTTCTCTTCTTTCCTGGAAGAGGAAAAGTGTACTTCATTTCTAACAGTCCTGATAATAATTCTAGAAAAATGAGTTTTATAACTGCACTGCAAGAAATCTACAAAAGCAAAGGGGAAGGGAAAGTAGGAATCCTAAGAATTAAGGAAGGCTTAAGATGGCTTTTACCCAGGGGGTGTCTGGTGACCCTCATGGTCTGTTTTAGAGGCTTCATGGGGTCTGGGGAAGAAAAATAAATAAAGCCTAGAGATGCTAAGGTGGAGACCTTACTTAATAGGAGAATGTTCTATAAAGCTAGGATCCTGAAGAGCTTCACCCTTAGAGTTCGGGTGAACAAAAACTCAGCTCATAATGTAGAGAACGCAGCTCAGAAACTTCCCTGTGGCCACCTTTTCCCCAGATAGAAGGATTGGGAGAATTAGGCATTTTGATACTGTACAATATGATACGGCAGATAAAATGAATACATTACAGCTACATGCACCAAACCTGGGTAAATGTCCAACACATGACACTGATCAAAAAGCAGCAAGCCACAGAAGAATACATCTATGATTCCATTAATGTGAAGTTCTAGGATATAGTCATATTGGATTAGAGATCCACCCTATTCCAGGATGACCTCATCTTAACTAATTACAACTACAACAACCCTATTTGCAAATAAGGTCACGTTTGAAGTAATGGGAGTTAGGACTTCAGTGCATATTTTGAGGGGTATAAGTCGACTCAGCAGCATAGGATGGTCTCCCACAACAAAGGATTACTTAATCTAAAATGTCAATAGTGCTGCTGTTGAGAAACCCTGGGGTAAGGTAATAAAGGGAGTGTGGGGGCCGAGGGTAGGCTACCCCAAGATGGGCCACTGTGGCGTGTGGATTATTTTGAGCTGAAGCCCCTTGAGACCCTGCAGTCTCAGGAGAAACATTCAGCCCTCCCTTCACCACATATATGAATCTAAATTGGAGGGTCTTTCCAGAATAAGGGTTATTACCAGAGATAGATTTTTATCTCAATAACCTATCTGTATGGCAGGGGAAACATTTTGTTTACCAAACATTCACTCTTTTTCATCTTCCTGTGAATTGCATTCCTTCCCTCCGAAGTCCAGATGCCTCCCCCACTTCTCCTTAGTTCAGAATGACGTGTAGACCTCATGGTGCCTGGTTGACTCTCTGCAATTCCCAAATCTCTGTGGCTTCCCCGTATCTATCCTCTTAAATTTGATTTTCTCCTGTTAATCTGTCTCGTGTCAATTTGATTCTTAGTCCAGCCAGAAGGACTTTTGAGGGGGCAAGAACTCTTGCTCCCCAACAAATCAAGGAAGTAATTAACATGTAATTCTGAATACCTTTTGGAGATGGGGGAGTAGAAAAAGATGAGAATAGGGAGCAGCATACAGGGTACTTCCCAGATCTTGGAATATTGTCTATCCTTTGTGGGTACACAGGTGAGCATTTCATTATCCTCAAATATATTTACATATACTTTTTGCCTCTATAATTAAAACTTTTTCAAGATAATAAAATTCCAAAATTATGAGGATACAGATAAGTCATAAATATAAGGCAGTAGGCATAGAAGAAATTGAGCCTCTTCTGAGAAACGCATACATGCATTCATTTAAGGTTTACATGAGGTTCTGTGTAAATGTGATACTGTGGGTCTCAGCTGGGAGCAATGGTGAGAAATAGACTATGGAGTTTGCCAGATCCCTTCTTTCTCTGGCTGCACTTTCATTCCCCAGGGAGAGGAGGAGCTACAGCCACGAGCATACCTTTCACTGGTGGTTAGGTCTTCTCTCCCACACCCTGGAACTGTACAGGACAGTGTTTAAGAGCATACGATCTGGAGGCCGACTGCCTGGCTTTGCATCTTGGTTCTGGCATTTGCAGAGTGGTCAAGTTAATCTCTCTGGGCCTCTAGTTTTGCCACTGCAAAATGAAAATATTAACAGTACTTAATAAGGTTGTTCTGAAGCACAAGTGAGGTAATATGTATAAAATGTTATAACAGCGGTGGCAGGTGTAAAAACTTCATAATATCAGTTATGAGCATCATGATCACTGTTACTGTCCCTCCCTGCCTTCTCTCCTTGGTGACATTGCTTGGACAACGTGTGAATTTGTTTTTTCATCATTCTTGTTCTCAAAACCAAGACTTATGCAATCCCTGTCACTTCTGCTTGCTTCTTCTTTGGCTCCCTGTATCTCTTTCCCCAAACACCTTGCTCCCCGGGTTGCAATGGGCGCCATACTGTGTGTCCTAAATGACTAATGATCCTCTTTACATATCTCTGTCTTCTGCATCTCCACAAAGGGTGGAGTTGGGATGGTTGCAAGGTATATTAATTAAAATGTGACTACCTGCTGTAATGAATCACAACAGGTGGAATGGCTCAAACACAAAAGAAGTGTATTCCTTCATAAAGTAGAGTCAAAGAGAGAGGTTCCCCTCCTACACTGTTGGTGGGAATGCAAGCTGGTGCATGGGCACTCCTAAAAAGTTGAAAATAGAACTACCCTATGACCCAGCAATTGCACGACTGGGTATTTACCCTAAAGATACAAGTGTAGGAATCCAAAGGGGTACATGCACCTGAATGTTTATAACAGCAATATCCACAACAGCCAAACTATGGAAAGAACCTAGATGTCCATCAACAGCTGAATGAATAAAGAAGATGTGGGGTGTGTGTGTGTATATATATAATGGAATACTATGCAGCCATCGAAAGAAATGACATCTTGCCATTTGCAACGATGTGGATAGAACTAGAGGGTATTATGCTGAGCGAAATAAGTCAATCAGAGAAAGACAATTATCATAGCTCTCCCTGATATGAGGAATTTGAGAGGCAGTGTGGGGGATTTGGGGGTAGGGAAGGAAAAAATGAAACAAGATGGGATTAAGAGACTCTGGAGGAAAGGGGGGTGCCTGGTTACTTGGAAAATCATTGGCAAGGTTTAGCTCTATGCATGTAATGTGGAAGAGTATCCTGTCTGCTGAAAACTGATTTCACAGAGTAATACTAAACATAGGGTTGCTCAGGGTTTGCTGGATCTGACAGTCCATCCAGAGGGCCATGATATGCTATTCTAGAAGATCCTGGAGCCTTTCATGTAGTGAGGCTAGGTAAGAGAAATTAGGATTTAAGTTGTTTTTGGAACTTTCTTGCCTCCTTACCAGAGACAAGATATTAACACTCTCAATGGGGCTCAATAGCAGATATTCTCCTGACATTTTTCGGGTACTTGCTGAGTCCAGGCAAGCAGGAGAGTCTCGAGGCAACACAACCCTCCCAGCATTTTGCTCCTTCTCTTACATGGGACTTACATTCCAGCTTCAGAACCCGCGGAGCTGGTTAGAAATGTGGAGGCTCGGGCCCCACCGCAGACTGAGTCAGAATCTGCAGTTTCGCATGATTCCCCAGGGAAATCCTGTGCAATTTAACATTTCAGAGGGGCTGCTTTGGAACTCTGACTCTTAAACTTGGCTGCATATTGGTATCACCCGGGAAGCTTCAGAAATGTCAATGCTCAGGTCCACCTGCAGGGAATCTGTTATAATTGATTTGGCCTGTGGTCCGGGCATGGGGGTGGGGGGAGAATTACAAAAGCTCCCCGGGTGATGCCATATTCCAATGAAGGTTGAGAACTACTACTTTCCAGTGGCCAGTTCTTTTAAGCCAAAGATTCTTCCTTGGTCAGTGTGGGCATTTGTTTAAAGGACCTCTCCAGCGTCTGTTTGATATCGAATCCAACAGTCCATATCCATCCACCTTCAACTCAGAAGGATTAGGGGTCTTGTGTGGACCTTGGTCAGCAGAGCAGCAGCTGCTTGTAGTGTCACAGTGGGAGGCTATGTTTTTGCAAAAGGCTTGTGCAGGTAAGCATATATTTTTTCCTTCTAAAGGCCACTACAGGTAACCCCGCCCCCCGACACCCCCTACACCTTCTCCCTGGTTGGCACAGGCTTGGACAGAAAAAGAGGTTCCAATGAGTTTTTCTCTGTTCCTCTGTATCATTGTCACAGAATATACAGTTGTCAGGAAGCTCTGATAGGAAACAACCCCGTATATCAGTTTTGAAATCTGCACAGAAATAATTACTTTACTGGCAATTTTTTTTTTCCATCTGCTAAAGGACATCCTGTGGTGTCTAATTGTGGTGTCTCTCTGATCAGATGGCGGCCCCCAGATGTGGGGCGATAGCTGGGGGGCGGTGGAAGAATCCAGCCCCTGAGGCAGAACAAGGGAGATAAAAGTTTACTGAACACACCTGCAAGAGGGGGCCGGACCGGGGAGGGGAAGCTTCCACCTCGAGGCAGTGGGTGGGGGCTGTCTTTAAAGAGAGACTGTGAGGAGGTATGGCGACCTATGGAAGCTTACTTTATTTTGGGAACTGCCTGGGTTTAAGTAGCCCACTGGTGATTTAAGGCCTAGGGATATTTTGATGGGGGTCACCTGGAGGGCCCCTTCTACGTTCCATGGCCCAAGCCTCTTGGCCTAAAAGGGACCTCTACACTTCCTTTAATTTCAAGCTACACCCCAGTCCCATCATATGCTTAATAACCAATGAGAGAAGAAGCCTGGGTTGCTCACGTCTGCTTGGTAAAAATGGAAAAGGTCCAGGAAGCCCTTGGCGTTTAGAACTTGGCCTTTATTTGTTCTTAGGTTGTGTTGCCCTGTGCTCGTTTTGTTCGCTAGTAGGAGGATAGTCGCAGGAGAGGCAGGCAGGGGTGAGGGGCTCTGTCTTAAGAGGAAAAAGACCCCATCCTGTTACTCTACAGCACCCCTGAAGGAGCCCCCACCCTCTCCCACGTAAACAACTACCTGATACGTAGATGAGCACGTGGACGAAAACTGATTGGGTGACAGGCTGGAGGTTCGTCAGATTTAGAACAGCCGGCTGGCAAGCTCATCAAAACCCCTAGACGTAGGAGGTCCAAGGGCAACCCTCTCTGGGCCCGTCCTTCCGGAGCTCGCCCAGTAAACTTGGCTTTGCTTGCCCACCGTTCTTCATCGGGTCTACCGCTTTCTTCTTTGAAGCAGCGTGACCAACAAACTTCGGATACTAAAGGCAGAAAAATCCTGCCATACTAGCAGAACCCAGATCAGCGGTTCGCATGTGGACTCTGAGCCAGCATCATCATTACACCCGGAGAAATTGCCAGAAGCACAAACTTCACATCCTACTCCACAGATTGCGGTGGGGGGGGGGGGGGTTGTTGACTACCTCTGCAGGTGGTTCTGATCAACACTGAAGTTTACCAAATGCTGGCCTAGAGGTGAAGAGCTTAATTCAGGACACAAGGTTCTGCTACCTTCTGTCTAGGTGACTTCGGGTAAGTTTTCCAACTTTGCTGAGCCTCTGTTTTCTCACCTATAAGTAGCAATAATAATACTGTATTTGTGGAGTTGCTGTGAGTTTTATATGTGATAATGCCAGAAAAGTAATTTTCAGGCAAGTAGCCAATGTCCCATGAAGGTTGATCATTACTCGATATGTTACTTAGGTATGTAGGTATTAGGGATTTTTATCAACAATTTTCTATTGCGCTCATTCCACACGCTAGTGGAATTATCTTAGGTGCTATCAGTATGAAGTAGGACAAGACCCTACCCTCATCCACAACACGGGTACGATTTAGAGTCAGGGAAAGCAGAGAGATCCTAACTGGAGTAAGTAGGGTTTGGATGGCCTTCCTTTATATGCATGGTGGTGATGAACATGACGGGGAGTTGAATATGCCCACCAAAATATGTCTCTTGGGCAAAAGGATTATTTTGAGTGGATTACTTCAGGAAACAGCAGACAATGGGGGAGTGCTGAAAGCCAAGGAAAAGTTACACTTCGGTGAAAGACATTTACCTGGATAAGGGAAATCTCCCTTTGTAAGGGGGCCTCCCTCTCTGCACCGGGGAGGGGAGGATGACAACCTTCAGAAACTGTCCATGGAGAAGGCACTGACCGGAATGGCAGAAGAGCCTTACCCTTGTTGCTGTGCTTTGCAGCTAACCTCCCAGAAATGGCTCTCCTCCCCCACATCTCTTGTCTTTCGCTGGAAATGATATTGAAGGTGGTGTCTTGGGCCATTTGGGGGAGTTACTCAGTTTTTCTGGGTTTCTCCCAAGTATAGAGTGGTATACATGTTGTTAAACTTCTGTTGGTTTTCGGATGGAAAATTATTTCCTACCCTACGAACAAAATAAACAGAAATCTGGAAGCAGAAAATCGAGTCCCGTGTCAGCCCCTCACCCGGCCGTGAGGTCCCAGAGCCCTTCACTTATCTCTAGGCATTGAGTTCTTCAGTACAAGATGAGGGGGTGGCCCAGGAGCCTTGCTGATGGTCCTCCTTGTAGAGACCACTTTCAGGCAACAGGTTCGAGCCATGGAGAGCTCCACAAGGCAAAAAGGCCCACAGCCACCACCGGGCTGAATACAAGCAGGTTCATTAAGCTGCCCACCTCGAAAGAGCCAGAAGCTCTAACTGACCAGTGGGCTACTTACAACCAGGCAGTTACCAAAAAAGGGAAAAGTCCATACATCTGCATATTCCCTCACTCCCCCCTCCCCCAACCACAAGTATAGGCCCTCCTCTGCTCTCCTGCCCACCGCTCCCTTGCCCTATTTTCTATAAGCTTCCATTTCCTTTGTTCTGCTTCAGGTGAATTCTTTCACCTCCACTGGCCCCCCGTCCATTTGGGGTGCCCCACACCCCTGCTACAGGTACCCAAGTTTTAAGACTCAAAGGAAACCAGCTGATGCTCTAACCAAAAGAACAATCCAAAGAACAGACACCTTTATAGATCAAGAAAATCAAAATGTGCAAATGGGGGCTGTTGTACCGGAAAGAGTTTGCTGGTCTTTGTTTATGTAGTTCTTGGGAGGTAACTTTGAAACCCTTAGAATTTCCGGAAGAAATGGCTCCATTGCCTGTGGTGGGCCTTGGCACCCCACCTGGGTTTATGCTAAGGCCATGACTCCGTATGGGGACCAATCATGTGATTAGCCGAACCAAGTGATTAGTAGGCTGGGCTTTGAACCAGGTGAGGGCAGCCTGGCCTTCCAGAAGGGGAGGAGGCTGCGTACTGCGTTCTGTCCCGGGGCCTCTGTAGTGAGCTTCCTGCTTGGTGCTGTGGGGGTGGGACAATTTTACCTTCTTCCCTACTAGGTTCTTTGGCTGCTCTAGGAAGTTGACATAAGACAGATTAACAGGAGAAAAACAAATTTTTGTATGTAGGGGATGCCTATTAAACATGAGCCCCACAGGGCAGTCAGGTAATTGAGACTTAAATAACATCCTGAGCCTGGGAGAAGGGCTTGGCGCTGTGGCTACAAAGGGAAGAAAGGCCATTCACAGGAACGGAGAGGAGCTGTTTGGAAGATGAAGGCTGCCCCATTCAGATAACGTTTCTTCAGTGAAAACGTTATCTCTTGTAATAGCTCTCCTCCTGGAAAAGGCCCCTTTCCATGGTACATTTAGGCAGTTGGGGAGGAGATAAAGTGCTTTTCCAGAATCTGCTGGGTTTGGATTGCCTGTAGCTCCAGATGATCATTATACCAAAGGCACGTACTTTGGGGTGGCAAGATCCACTCCCCTTCAGGGAACACCTGTGTGTGCTGGAAGGGGACATTCCCTGATGCCCTGGGGAGAGGACACAGTCGTTCTGCATTGGAGATCCTCTCAGACTTCACTGTACATGTCTGTCTGTCCATTTGTGGGTCCTCCTTGTACCCTTGACGATAAATGTTCAGTCCTAAGTATAGAAGTGGCCTGAGTTCTGGGAGTCATTCTAGTGAATCCGTACATGAGGGGGTAGTGGGAATCCAATGTGTAGCCACCTGGCCAGTTGTGCAGGTGGCTTGGGGACCACCGAACTTTGTAAGCTGGCATCTGAAGTGGGGACAGTGCCCTTAACCCGTGTAGTCGGCACTAACCCCAGGTGGCTGGCGTCAGAAGAGTAGTGCAGAAACATAGAGACAAAACCAGTCTCCTTCAGTGGGGGGAGGGAAGAAGATGGGCCTTCCAGAGAGACCGAATTTGCACGTCTGTAGGCAAGAATGGTTTTGTTCTCAGTTGTCCATAGCAAAGAATTGTAGAAGACTTTTTAGAGACTCCAAAGGAGATTGTGGGGAAGAAGGGTAAGATAGAGACAACACAGAGCTTCCCACTGAAGCATTCATTTCTTTACCTGTTTACAGAAAGGAGAAATGCAGCTTGAGATGTCATTTTTCTGCATCTAGGAGAGTCTAGGTAAAAACCAGTCCTGGCTGACCAATAAACAAAGGTCAAGTCCCCAATTTAAATCGTCAGGAAGACGACCCCCTCCTCCCCCACCCCCCCATGGGTACCACATCCCAACATCACAAACCTCTCAACTAGGAAATTCTGTCAGGTGTGTAATGCAGCACAATCCCATGCACCCTGGGGCTACTAATAATGATGAATTAGTAAAGAAATAACCGAAACTCTCTTGCTCGGTCTCTCAAGGATGCTCTGCCCTCCGTATAAAAGATGAGCATCTCCTCCACAAAAGAACATTCCTTTATCTTTCCTGTCTCTCCCTGCCGCCCCCCCCCCCCCCCCCCCCCGCCAGCCTCAACACCCGCACATGACTTTCTGCATTTAGGGTTTGGTATTTCGCTTTAGGTTCCCAACAGTTGTTCTATGTTATTTTTCTTATTTTGCAGGCAGCTGCCGTGTTGCTTGTGAAACTAGAGGTTCGTGTCACACAGGTCACCTCCTGGGCCTCCAGAGTTGGCATCTTCCATGTGACTCCGAATCCTGGGCTAACTTGACCTACGGGGGATCTGAATATCTACAGCGAAAGAGATACTTGGATGTAAGACCTCGGAGTCACGTGTAAGTCCTCCTTTAAGGTTAAACAAAAAATACCCGGAGTTATCCTCGGAGCAGTGGCTCGCAGTCTGGTCCCTGGTACCTCAGCCTCAGCATCTCTGGGAACCTGTTAGGTAGGGATACAGATTCTCCGGCCCCACCTCAGACCGGCAGAACCGGAAACACTGGTGGGGGTGGTGTTTAACAGGCCCTCCAGGGCATACTGATACACACCAAAGTGTGAGAACCACCTGTACAGATTTTTTTTTTTAACTTTCTTAGAATTTGAAATACCGTCCAGAAAAGCCAGTGTGCGTAATGAGAGCGCAGCTTCTTCCCGTCTCTGTTTCTGGACCTGATCTGCATACATAGCTTTGCAGACAGTCTCCTGAGCCTTTCGGCTGAACATGGCAGAATTGTTTGATTCCCTGATTTAGGAATCTCTTTACCCCAGGACAGACTGTCCCTCCTGTGGGAAAAGCACCCTATAGAGCCAATAGGAAGTTTAGAGATGCCCATTTTCCTTTGGAACCACATTTTTATGGACGATATATCACCATCGGGGAAGAGCTTCCAGTGGGCTCAGCTGGGCAAAACCACATTTCTCCCAGATGTTTTCAGTGTTTGCTTCCGAATCACTCGGCCCAAGAAAATCTGGGGTAACGTGCATTCCTCCCACTCGTTCACCTACCTTTATCCAGGGTTCCGAGGGTCCCTGTTACATCCTGTTATCAACAACAACCCCCCCCCCCCAATCAGAGTGACTCATCTTCTGGCACTTGTCTCTTTCAGCAAGCGAATGGACTTTCAATCATAGTGCAAAGCATATGTTTCTCTTTTATAACCGTTATTTCAACTTCTTTTCCAAATCTCCCTGGAGATTGCTGCCAGGAGTGGTGGTTCCTCTCAGAGGCTCATTTAGAGACTGAAAGTGCCCTCAGAAAGGGTGGAGAGGAGATTTTAACTTGGGAAAATGTCTTGCACTACTGTGGAGTCTGGAAAAATGATTGCAAGCCGCTATCTTCAAAACAAGGCTGTATAATTACGCGCATCTGATGAAAATGGCTGTCCGCAGGTGGCGCACGGCTTTGGAGGTGGGATGGCAAACACCAACCCCCTCAGGAGTGCAGGTAGAGACAGTTAGTACTTAAATTCGTTTATCTTTAATTTGCATATGATGATGGTGTAACGTTTGCCCACTAGGAGGTAGTTGATGAGTGGCGAGTCCCTGTTTTGCATAAGAGCTACTTTCCATTCCGCACATCTGTAGAACTGGCATGGCCAGGAATTCTGGATCTTTCACATGGGGGACTGTGGTCCACAGTAGGGGCCTTCGCTGTGAGAGTGGGCAGTGGGAGTTTGGAAGATTGGTTTCCCAGTAGCGATTCATCTACGAACATTCTCCATGGCATTTGGTGACACTTCATGTTGTAGGAGTCCTTGGCCTCAACATAAGACCTTGGCCTCAACATAATTACCTTGTGGTAATTCAAAAAGATATGTGTACCCAAGGTCAGTTTCCCATCACTGCGTGAAGTACCACTTGAGCCAGTGATTTTCAAATTTGGCTGAACATTTGAATCCATGAGGACTCTTCAAAATCGCAGTGCCCACTTTGGGCCCCAGGCCCATCACATCAGACTGGGGGGTGGGGCCCAGGCCTGGGTATTTTTTTTTTTTAAGTCTCCAAGAGATTCTAATATGCAGCAGATTTTGAGAACCACTGACATAGGCAATTTACATGCCAATTGAATGGGTGGTTAGGAAAGGTCTTGTGGGCTTAGAATAGACCAACCCATTTTGTAAGGGAAAGGGAGGGGATATTGTGCTGTGCACTGGTAATGGTGGTTAAGTGGAAAAGCTTCCGAGTGCTAAAAGCATAGGAAGTAATCCGTGATTTTGGAGAAACTAGATGGGACTCTCCCTGCTCTCCTACCTGTGAAGTTTTCTCCTATTAAAGCATTCAGTCTTGAATCCTAAATATCTGTGTGGCAAAACATGGTATCTGATTATCAGGCATGAGGAAATTTAAAATATCTCCCCTAGGGGTGAGTTGGGGAGTGGGCACATAGCTGGCTTAGTTGGTTAAGCGTCTGACTCTGGGTTTCGGCCCAGGTCATAATCTCCTGATACTGAGAGTCCCGTGCGGGGCTCCATGCTGAGCTGTGAATCTGCTTGAGATGTTTTCTCCTTCTCCCTCTGCCCATCCCCCTGCATGTGCACCTGCTCTAGGAAGGGATGGAGGGAGGAAGGAATTCTCTTTAAAAAAAAAATAATAGATCTCCCCCAGGTAATTCCAATTTACGGTAAGTTGAGAACCAGTGGCCTAAAACAGTGATGCTCAAATTTTTGTCATTGTATAGAAGGAAAAATAATCTCCCCCAATCCTTCTGTGTTCTTAGCAGATAACCATTGTACTAAAAGATTAACAGGAGAAACACAAACACAAGTTTATTAACATGTGTACTTCATGCGTATATGGGGGATACTCCAGGAAAATGATTAAATACTCAAGATGGCCCCAGCCACCACCTTAAATACCATCTGTAGCTAAAGAAAAAACAAAAGTGGAGAAGGGCAGTGAGGCAGGAGCAGGGAGGCCAGCAATAGGAGAAAAAAGAAAAGCAAGAGGGAAAAAAACAGGTGGTCTTATCTCACAGATCACCTCATCCTTTATTGGCTAGAGAGGACCCACGTGGCTGACTCATTGGCACTGACAATGACATTCCTGACTGACCAATTAAGGCGGCACTTCTTAATTTAAATTAGGTATTAAGCCCTGATTTAGGGACTTGGCCTAAGTGATGCCATTTTGGACCTGTGGTGTTCTTTTTAACACCTTCATAAAACGTTTGAAAAAGTTAATGAGGAAAGGAGAGAGGAAGGCATCACAATTTCATCGACCTGGTCAATTTGCCCAAATCCTCTTCTTTCCAGTGAATTGAAATAGTTGGATTTCTGGCTAGACATTATGCTGGAATATAAAACATCCTAAGAACAAGCTGCATTCTCGTACTTGGGGGTTGAGTGTGAAGATAACCCTCAGCCCAAAGTCAGCACCTTCCCTCACCTGCCTTCAGGCTCTGTTTTATAAATTCCTATTAAGCTATATTCTTTGTCCCGGAACAATTGTTCTTAACCTTGGCTGTACATTAAAACTGTGGAGGGGAGGGAAGAGGGGAGATTTTAAACTCTGAATGCCCAGGCCACACTCCAGACCATTTTAAATCAAAGTCTAGAGGAGTGGGGGGATGGGAGGAGATGGTGTTAGTACTTTGTTAAATTCAAACTTGTATCTAGATCATTGGAAATCGACATGCAGTGCTTTTAATTTGCATTTCCCTTATGGCTAATGACACTGACTATATTTACATCATTTGCCATTTATGTGTCCTTCTTGGTGAAATATTTGTTCCTATCTTTTATCCATTTTCTGACTAGATTATTAATATTTTGCTGTTGAGTTTTAGCATTCTTGGGTTGTCTAGATACTTTAATAGATAAGGGATTTGCCAATATTTTCTCTATTGCAGCTTGTCTTACCCTCTTCCCATGGGCATTCCCAAAAGCTTTTAATTTTGGTGAAGTCCAACTTGTCATTTTTTCTTTAATGGGTTGTATTTTTGGTATAAAGTCTAAAAATTTGCTGCCTAGCTGTGGATCCTGAAGATCTTCCCTGATATTCTAAAAGCTTTATAGTTTTATATTTAAAACTGTTAGGGGCACCTGGGTGGCTCAGTGGGTTAAAGTCTCTGCCTTCGGCTCAGGTCATGATCTCAGGGTCCTGGGATTGAGCCCCCCGCATCAGGCTCTCTGCTCGGCGGGGAGCCTGCTTCCCTTCCTCTCTCTCTGCCTGCCTCTCTGCCTACTTGTGATCTCTGTTTGTCAAATAAATAAAGAAAATCTTAAAAAATATATTAAAAAATTTTTTTAAACTATTAACAAATATTAAAGTAACTTAGGTGATACAAACAAACTTTAACACTTCAGAAAGTAGACCCTCTTCTTACCCTCCTCTTTGGAGAACTGCCAAGTGGGCAAAAGGCAGAGAGATTTTCTAGGAAAAATAACAAGGAAAAGACTAATTATGTTTGCCTGGGACCACATAATCGATCTTGTTTGGGGTGAGAAGGCCCTGACTCGGCTTGGCATTTGGGGATTGGCTGACTGGATGTACTGTTTTTGGTCAGGTGGATTATTTACAAGGACATGAAAGTCCTCCAACTTCTGGTTTGTCGATGTGGCAACCTGAGCAAGAGCAGCTTCATCTTGGGCCTAGAAATTAATTTCAACAAACCTACCATCCATTTTGAGTTAACTTCTGTGTAATGTGTGGGGTTTAGGTCTAGGTTTTTTGTTGTTGAGTTTTGTGGTTTCTTTTTCTGCCTATGGATGTCTAAGCATCAGTAGTTTTTTTTGTTTGTTTGTTTTGTTTTGTTTTGTTTTTGTTTTTTTAACAACGCTACAAGGTGACCTTGATGCGCAGCTAAGGTTGAGAGCCAGTGGCTTGACGATTGAAGGACGTGTGTGTTAGAAATCTGAACTCTGGGACGTCTGGGTGGCTCAGTCCGTTAAGCATCAACTCTTCACTTTCAGTCAGGTCATGATCTCAGGGTTGTGAGATTGAGCCTCGAATCAGGCTCCCTGCTGGGCATGTAGCCTGCTTCCCGTTCTATCTTCTTCTGCCCCTCCCTGCGTGCTCGCTTGCTAGCTCTCTCAAAAAAAAAAAAAAAAAGGTAAAAGAAATGTGAACTCTAAGGTCTTATTGTGATGTTCAAGATTTAAAGATTTAAAAAATGACAGAAGTATGTCCAACCACTATTGGACAGTGCTGTTATATATGTGTGTGTGTGTGTGTATGTATGTATATATATATATATATATATATATATGTATATATATATATATATATATAATATAGACACATATAATTTAAAATTTTTTACCAGCTACATTGATTTCACCTATTTCTTATTTTTTTAAATTTTGAGAATATATTTAACTTGGGCTGCCTGGGAGGCTCACTCGGTTAAGTGTCCGACTCTTGGTTTCAGCTCAGGTCATGAGCTCATGGATGTGGGATCAAGCCCCGCATCAGGCTCTGTGCTCGGTGCTCAGTGCAGACTCTGCTTCACATTCTCTCTCCTTCTCAGTTACTCTCTCTCAAATAAATAAAATGTTTAAAATTTTTTTTTATTTATTTGACAGAGAGCACATACAGGGGGAAGCATAGAAGGAGAGGGAGAAGCAGGCTTCCTGTTGAGCAGGGAGCCTTACATGGGGCTCCATCCCAGGACCCTGGGATCAGATGCTTAACCCACTCAGCCAGCCAGGTGCCCCAGTAAATAAACCCTTAAAAAACAATATATTTAACCCAATATAGCCAAAAATTACTTCAACTCCTAATCAAAATAAATTATAAACACATTATTAATGAGACCTTTTGCTTTCTTCTGGGATAAGTCTTGGAAATCCGCAGTTGGACTCCCCACATTTCAGGTACTCAAGAACCACATGTGCTAAGTGGCTACCAAGTTAAAAAATACAATTTTAGAAAGAACAGGCTTGTTCCCCACTCCTGTTCTTTCCAAGTTTGCTGACTGAATATTTCTGTACAGTTTCTACTGGTAAAAATGTAGGATTACCCCTTTTAAACAATACAGGCGCTATTTCGAAAACTTGGCTTCTGCTTACAGAGGGATGAAACAAGTCTCTTTCAGACAAATGTGCTCATAGTACAGTGTGCTGTCATAAATATTTACATTGGACTGACAGTGATGGGCCCAGAGCCTTGGAGCTATGATGTCCTTCCCCTATGCTTTGAGTCTTAATCTTATTTTCCCACAACTAACGTTATTAAATTCACAGGAGTTTGTACAGTGTTCTAAATTCATGTGGGCTTTGTTTCTAGATGGAGCTGTGCAGCAGTGAGGGGAGGGAACAAGGTAAATTTTACATGTTATCATTTAAAGTGTCTATGAAACAAAGAGCTTGAGTAGGACTGATTTCCATTCCATAAATGAAAGCATACCAATTTAAATGTACCCTTAGCCGTATGGCATGGATTAGGACAGAGTTTCCCATTCTCATCACTGTTGACAGTTTGGATTGGACCATTCTTTGTCGTGGGGAGCAGTCCTGCATGCTGTAAGATGTTGGGCATCATCTCTGGTCTCTAGTGTCCACATATTTCACAGCTGTGATGACCCCAGATGTCCCCTGGGGGTCCAAATCATCCTGTTAAACCACTGGGTTAGAATGAAATAAAGTTAGTTCATAATTTTTTTTTCTTTTTTTGGCCTAATTTGAAGTTTTTAGGAGTAGTTGCCTTCAGATGGTTTAAAGATAAACTGAAGCATATTAAAAATTTTAAGAGATTTTTGGAGCAAAAAGCAATTTGAACCAGGCAGAATCCAATTTGGCAGATAGCAAAGAACTCTGCAGAGTCGTACAGAATGAAAGACTTATAGGCAGGAGGGAGTGGGCACAAGAAAATTGCACTGGCAAAAGACATGTTAGTTATTGCAAGATTACTTTCCCTTAGGAGATGGTAGGGGTCAATCAGGCATATTATCTAGCTCCTGCTGACCAGATGATTCCTGATTCATTTGTTACAGAATGATCTATCATAGCTGCAAACTCAGGAAACAAAGGGGTGAGCCCTTGGCACTGCTTTAGCCAACTGCTCTGCCACAGGAATTGAGAGGGCTGGTCAGACCGAAAGCACAGCTCGTGTCTGGGTTTGCCAAAACCGTTGCTGAACACACTCAGATAAACTTGTCACGAGAGAAGCCCATAACTCAAGAGACAAGGGTTTGGAAAGGAGAAGGGAGAGATTTGGGGTTCTGACAGCTGGGGGAGATGGCAGGCTCAAACCTTAACAACTGACCTCCCCTGGCAAGATGGGCACCTAGCGTTTTATAGAGATAAGTTCACGGGGTAATGTGCAAGAGAACAGGCCTGGGAGCACATGGTCATGGGTGGGGGCCTGTATGTGTTCAGCATGTGATCTTGGGCAGGGAAGGGGATGGAATGTGGTCATCTAGGCATTCCATTCCTTGCGGGGCTTTTCTGGCCTGATGGTTAGAATGGTCTAGTCGTTGTAAAAGGTCGTTGTCATTGCCTCAAGAAAGTGCAATCACAAATAAGAACATTTGGTTTTAGTTAGAGCGTGAATTAAATGGTCTTGTCTTCTTCTGGTTTTAACTGTTGGGGTCTATAGTTGAGCAAGAGGGCTCGCTGATAGATTGAGTGGTTTAAGGTTCTGTTTCTGGGTGAGTTGAATCTTTTCAGTTTTCATTAAGTCTCAGTTTGGTGATGTAGGACTTAGTGTAAGTCACTCCATTTGGGGCCTGTTGTCTTGGCTTTTCGATACTTCAATATTACGAAATGTTCTACTCCAATTTGTTTTCCATGGAGGGGGAAATTATATTTGTAAAAGTGCAGGTGAAGGTAGGGGGAGGACATCTCTTTTAATCATTGAGGAAAATGGCGCTCTTAGTTTCAGGGCATGGTGCCGTGAACTCCTTGAGACCCAGAAATAGGAAAGACGTTCACCTAATCTTTGATAGTAGGTTTACCATCAAAATAGACTTCTGTTCTCTGCTTGATGAATTTCTCTTCCACCTGTGAGGGCTCTTCAAATGCCTCCTCATTTGTGAAGATTTTGCTAATGTAGAAGAGGAAAAAATTTCTCTTTCTAGGTTTTCGGCTGGTCTAATAATTGACAGAAGGCCAATTAGGAGAAAAACAAATTTTCTATCTAGGGCAGCCCCATTAGAAATAGGAGACCCAAAGGCCCACAGATAATTGAAGCTTATGTAACATCCTCAGCTAAAGAAAAGGGTAGTGGTCTGAAGATGCAAAAGGGCAGAAGGGTTATTCACAGGAGCAGACATGTTCGGAAAATAAAGGCTGCCGTGTTATGCAGATGTGTTTCTTAGGTAAAAAAGTGTCTTTTATAATAGCTCTCTTCCTGGTACAGGCCCCCTTTCTGATACAAATTTAAGCAGTGGAGAGGGAGGTGTAAAAAGCTTTTCCTGAATCTGTAGGGTTTTGATTGCCTTTAGCTCCAAATGATCCTTATGCCAAAGAAACCTATTTTGGGGTGGCAACATCTGTTCCTTTCACTAATGTCCCAAGGCAGAAAAATGGCACCTTTATCAGTGGGGGTCTTTGTTTTTTGCCAGAGTTCTGTGAAGTCCTCGCTGCATAATGAGTGAATGAATGAATGGTTACAGGTGACATTACAGGTAGCAGCTGCAGGTTGAGACACAGCCAACTCCGGTTAAACAAAGAAGCATGTTTCATGTACATACCAATGTATGTACATTGGTACATACATGTATGGACAGACCAAAAGTAACTGGTAAGTAGATGCCTGATTGGAACGCTGTCAAGAAGCTCTACGAAAAATTTTAAAAAATCAACAGAGGATTCACACCATCATAAAGGGAACTCCCAAAACCCAAGTAGATGTGAAAACAGTCATTAGTGCTGCTCCTACCCTTAACTGGAATCAATACCGTAAACTCCTGTGATCCGTGACTTTCAAGACGTATACATTGACATTCACAGCAAATGTCCTCTATGGTCAAGAATCTTTGAATAAAAAGTTAATGTGTTGATACTGAAATACTCATTTATGCCAAACATGACCCTACTGTCACCAGATTGAAATTTTATAATTTTACTTGATCTCACTGCATACCTGGGAGAGGTCTAAATTCTCCAAGTGGGTCTGCTTGGCTGAACTGGAATGTTTGGAAGAACCATGTATCAGTTCAGTTCTACCTGGGATAAAGAACAGGATCCCAAGCAAGCCAGATTTTGCTTTACTAAGCACCAAAGACAAATTGAACTTTAAGAAGAAATACTCCACTTAGTGGGTCTCCAACTTTAAGGCATGTGAGAATTTTAGATACTAACAAGTGTCCTGAGTTCCTGAAGGATTTGGATCCAGGGGCCTGAGTGGGGCTTAATAATCTGCTTTATAAATAAGCCCTATATGGGCACCTGGGTGGCTCAGTCGTTAAGCTTCTGCCTTTGGTTCAGGTCATGATCCCAGGGTCCTGGGATCTCTCCCTGCTTCTCCCTCTCCCACTCCTGCTTGTGTTCCTGCTCTCCCTGTCTCTCTCTCTCTCTCTCTCTCTCTCTCTCAAATAAAATCTTTAAAAATAAATAAGCCCTATAGGTACTATGGCAGTTAATAGCTCAGAAAATTGCAGATGCTACATTTCAAACACCAATCTCTTTGCAAAGGAAATACACAAACCGAAGTGCATTGTTGCTTCAGATTGGGAAGAGCCTGCTTTATTTTAAAGATTACTTCCTTAGCATGCATGCCTTCATGTATCTTCTTTGCTTACTTTAATAAACTAATTTGCATCAAGGAAAAAAAAAACACTGAACACAAGTGAGTGAGTGAATGAATGAATGAATGTTTCTGATGTGAATTGGCCTGTAATCATTGTTGGAGAGAGAATGATGAACTCTAGCCAAGTGGTTTTCTTTTTTTTTTTTCCCAAGATTCCCAAGATTTCCCAAGAGAGAACGGGAGAGAGAGAGAGAGAGAGAGAGAGAGAGCAAGAGCACAAGCAGGGGGAGCTGGAGGGGAAGAAGCTTACTCCCCATGAGGCTCCATCCCAGGACCATGAGATCATGACTTGAGCTGAAGGCAGATGCTCAACTGACTGAGCCAGCCAAGTGTCCTAACCCAGTGGTTTTCAACTGGGGGTGATTTTTGCCCCAGAGACCTTGGCACTGTCTAATGACAGTTTTGGTTGTGACCTCTTTGGGAGGGGGCATCAGTGGCCTCTAGTGAATAGAGGCCAGGTGCTGCTAAGCATCCTACAATGCAAAGAATAGCCTCCCACAAGGAAGAATGATACAGCCCAAAATGTCAAGGTTGCCATGGTTTTGGAACCTTGGCTGCATAGTGGAATTACCTGGGAAACCTCAAAAAAATCTTAGGCCTCTGTCTCACCCCCAGAAAGTCTAATTATTCTGGCCTACAGCTTGAACTTTTGGACTTGTACAACTCCGAAGGTGATTTTTATTTATTTTTTTATTATGTTAAGTTAGCCACCATATAGCATATCATTAGTTTTCGATGTATTCCGTGATTCATTAGTTGAGTATGACACTCAGTGCTCATCACAACACATGCCCTCCTTAATTGAGAATCATGGATATGAAGCAGTGGTTCTCAAACATGACCATGTATCTGAATCACCAGGAGGATTTTTAGAAGCACAGATTGCAGGACCCCAGCTTTAGAGTGTCTGTCAGCAGGTCTGGGGTGGGATCAGAGAATCTGCATTTCTGCAGGTTCCTAGGTGCTGCTGCTACTGGTTTAGAGATCACCTTTTGA
Organism: Lontra canadensis; assembly: GCF_010015895.1. NCBI lineage: Eukaryota > Metazoa > Chordata > Mammalia > Carnivora > Mustelidae > Lontra > Lontra canadensis. Next base: position 630,664 of record NW_022631062.1, read on the forward strand.
GAATATCTTGTGAGTCACAGAAAAGACACTCTTACTCTTTGGTCTCATTCTGAAATGTCATTTTAACTTGAGGGCTGCTAAGCTTCAAATGGTGCTGATGACATGAAGAAGAGGAGGCAGGGGAGGAAAAAAAAGAAGAGGAGGGGGAAGAAGAGGAAGGGGGGAAGAGGAGGAGGATGAAGAAGAGGAGAGGTAAGGGGAGGCGAAAGGAGAGGGAAGTGGGGAAGGGAGCCTAAGACTTCCCATCCAGAGCTGAGCAGCTAAGTTGCTCCAGATTTTGTCTTATAGTCTGCCTGATTATAAGCTCCCGCTGTCCCTGCCAAGGACAAACAGGCAACTAGTAATAATTAGAGAGGCCACAGTACACACGTGTGGCTGGCTCATGGGATGTCCTCAGGGGCTTCCCATGGAAAAAATACATGGTTTTGCTGTTACTGGTTTTAGACCAAACTTAGAAATCACAAAGGGGAGAGTATGGGATGAGTGGAAAAGAAATATGTAGGTGACCAGCTTCCAGTGTGGGGCAAATCTATAAATACCAACTGATCACTTAGTCTGTGGGAGAAACAAGGATAGGTAAGATGCAATCTGAAGGATACGGAACTTTATTACCTTGTTTTCCATGTGGTGCTTCTCATGAAAACCCAGAGAGCACACGAAGGATGTCTTTCGATTTCCTACTCTACTCGAGTTTCTTGTTTACATGACTTTGAACTTGCAAGAGAGGGAGGATGGGTAGGATCACAGCTTCTGGGTCCACTGTGCTTGAGTTTGAATCTTAGCCCTGTTGCTTACTACTTCTATAACCTTGACTGATTCCATCACCTTTACATGCCTAAGTTTCCTCGTGTGTAAAAAGACAACAATGGTAATGCCTACAGTGTAGGTTTGGCACCATGATTAAATGATGTATTGATATATCATTATATTATGAAAGTGCTTAGAGTAGCTGGCATATAGACGACACTCAAAGTGTTAGCTCTTATATCAGTCAGAACTTTAATTGTGGAATATAAGCTTGATAACCAACCTTTTAATAAGCATCAAAATAAAACAATCATCTCCTTTATAAAAAATAATACCAGGCAACAGCAGGAGAAGGAAGATTATTTTTAAGTTGGGTTCAATAAAGATTGCAAAGACCTCATTTATATAAAAGAACTTTAGGAAATATGTTAGGTTCAATTTCATTATTGATGTACAGCTGTTAGCCCAGTTGCCAGTGACCATGTTTATCTATAAAAAGCTAGTGGATCCTGCCAAAATGAAAAAGGATCAAGTCACTGAATGAGAACTGAAATTTAAATGATTTCTAGTAGCAACGCACATAAGCATAAACCACAGCAGATATGCCACTTCATATTTTTCTTTAGCAAAACTTGTGAGAGCCTGTTGACATGTGTTTGAAAAGTTATTTTCCAAGAAGCTTGAACAGTAACTTCAGCAAGAAGAGTTTTAATTTAATCCTATAAGAGATGGTGACCAGAAGGGTCAGCTGAGAAGTTTTTGTCATGTGAACATCTCAGCATTGCTTTCACATTTGTGCCAACACACATTCTTTTTTTTTTTTAAGATTTTATTTATTTATTTGACAGACAGAGATCACAGGTAGGCAGAGAGGCAGGCAGAGAGAGGGGGAAGCAGGCTCCCTGCCGAGCAGAGAGCCCGATGTGGGGCTCGATCCCAGGACCCTGGGATCATGACCTGAGCCGAAGACAGAGGCTTTAACCCACTGAGCCATCCAGGCACCCCCCAACACACATTCTGAACGCAAGATTGAGACACCAAAGAGCTGTCAGAAAAACTGATCCTAGGGGAAAAGAAGCATGAGACCCTCTTGCAGCAGAATAATTCTATCGTGCTTCTTTCTTTGTTCTGCCATTAAGGAATCAAGGTGTCAGGAGGAAGAGGGAAACATCTTTGACCCTAAGAAGAGCGGGAAGTTCTTATCAAATCTAATTATGTAAGCGTGTGAGCTTGTGACTTTTCTGTTTTTCTGGGGGTAAGAAACAACTTATCAGGTGAGAAGAGACTAAAGAAAAAAAAGTCTTTGACCATAAATTGGTTTCAGATTCTGGGTTTAGATCTGCAGATTAGCATTAATCAACCTCAGCACTATTGCCCTTTGAGGCCCAATCATTCTTTGTTGTGGGGGTTGTCCTATGCATTGTGGAATGTTGAGTAGCATCCTGGGTCTCTACCCACAGGAGGCCAGGAGGGCCTGCCCTGACTCTCTGTAGTTAGGAGGACCAAAACTGTCTCGAGGTGTTGACAAATATCCCCTGGGAGGCATCATGACTCCCAGTTGAGAACCGCTGCTTTAGATGGTCTGACCCAGATTAGAAGAGTTAGAGCAGTGCTTCTTAAATTATCTGTAGGGAAAAACAGATGTGAAAACAATTTCTAATCCATTGGAAACAAGTACATTTTTGAAGCGTGATAAAAACGAACTCTTTAAAAAGTTAAGTAACGAAAGGGCATAAAATACAAATGATTTTTATGGCTAGAATCAAATGAAATAAAATCATTCCGTAAAGTTAGCAAAAAGGTTTCTAAATGCTTAGTTTCCCATTTCTGTACTTCTCTCATGTGGACCAGTAATGAACTGTAGATGGGCCCAGTCCTCAGTAACACTTATTTGGAGGACATTAGATTTAGAGAAAGAGAAAATGCATTAAATCAAGTAATCCTGGCAGCATAGAAAGAAATAGTTCTTAAGTTTTTATATTTCTTCTGTTAAGCTCTTGTTAGCTTTAAATTATATGCCTTAGGTTAGCTTTAGTGGTTTTTCTTGGCAATTTCTATTTAATTTTTTAAAAGGAGTAAATGCCTTTGGAAAAGCATGATAATTTATAGCTGTTATTGATGGGAAAGCTGGCTATGAAGATGCCAGCTAAGATAGAGCATTTGGCTTACAAATATTTTATCATTTCTTTGATTCATTCATTGATTCATTTAACATATATTTGTTCAACAAACCACTGTGTCCCAGGCCCTGGGGGTCCAAAGATGAGTAAGGGAGAAATTCCCCCTAGGAGAGAGGGTAGTGGCATCCAGAAAAATCTTCCTGGAGAAAGTGATACCTAGTGGCTGTTATTCACAGCCCCCAGGGTGAAGCAGGGGAGGCTGAGAGCATGTTTCAGACAGAGAGTACTTCATGGGAGACAGTCTAGCAGTTTAGTCATGACCCTTGCAGGGAACCGAAAGTAAAACTTGGCTAGATCTGAGTGGAGAGGAAGAGGTAAAAGATGTTGCTAAAACAACACAGGGGTCAAATCATGAAGCTCTTGTCAGTTCCTTCCAGGCCAGGTATAGTGCCAAGGACCAGTAGCAATAGCATAGCATCACCAGGGAGCTTTCTGGAAATGTAGACTCTCAGGCCTATCCCAGGTCTGTTAAATCAGAGTCTGCACTTCAACAAGAACCCTGGGGGATCCATGAGCTCAGTAGAGCCTGAGAAGCACTGTTCTGAGACCTACGAATGTTACATTTTAATTGGCAGCTTTATCCTGAAAGACATGGTTTATTATTACAAGGTCTTTAAGTGCTGAAGTTTGACTAAGCCAATATCTCCTGGCATTCTTGCTGCCTTTTCTATAGGTACCAGGTAGATGAGCATGTGGCTCAGTATTGACTTTATTAGATTCTCTTGCAGCTAGAGAAAGGGAAGGGCACCTCGGTGACAATCTACTAGGGTGATTTTTGTGAAAGCTACTGCTTTCCTGATTAAAATAATAGGTATGGTCAGCAGATCCTTTTGCCAGATCTTCTTCTTCTTTTTTTTTTTAAGACTTTATTCATTTGACAGAGTGAGAGTGGGAGAGAGAAAACACAGCAGAGTGGAGCAGATCCTTTTGCCAGTTCTTTTTTTAAAAATTTTATTGGTGGGGAGAGAAAGCAGGAGATGGGGGTGGTCAGGAGGAGAAGCAGACTCCCCGTGAGCAAGGAACCTGATACAGGGCTCGATCCCAGGACCCTGGGATCTTGACCTGAGTGGAAGGCAGTTGCATAATTGACTGAGCCACCCAGGAACCCCCCTTTTGTCAGTTCTTTCTGTCTTTAATAGGGATGTGATTCCTGGAGCTGTGGCAGCCATCTTGGTTATGGGAGAAAGACCAGTGTTAGCCCCGACTTGTTGGACTGCAGAACCTAAGCCAGGAGACAGTTCCTCCAGATACTATTTGTTGATTTTTTTGTTACTTGCAACTGAAAGCACTCCTATGAACAGCCCAGAATGAGATATCATTAATATATCTGTTAGCATTGTGTTTGGACACTGACAAAATTCTGAACAATATTTGCTTAAACAAGATACATGTTTACTGCCTTCTTCCCTACAGAAAAATTCAGCAATTTGCAGCCTAGGCTAGAATGACAGTTACCACAAGGCACCAGGAACTCTGTTTGCTATCTTTGCCATTCTTTTTTCCCCCAAAAGATTTTATTATTTTAGAGACAGAGCACAGGCAGAGTGAGGAGCAGAGGGAGAGGGACAAGCATACCTTGTGGTGAGCACAGGGCCTGACGTGGGGCTCAGTCCCACCACCCCAAGATCATGACCTGAGCTGAAATCAAGAATTGGATGCTTAACTGACTGTGCCACCCAGGTGCCCCTTCCTTTGTCATTTTTACTGCAGGAGTTCTGTCCTCATGAAACTTGCTGAAATTCCACCCAGCACCTTTGCATTCCAGGTCATTAGGCCACTTCCTAATTGTTAAGAAACCTTCCTTAAAGTTCCGCTCCACATTTCTACTTGTAGCTCATTGGCCAGGACTTGTTACATATTTCCACATTGCTGTAAAGGAGGCTGTAGTTTTGTTTTCTGGTGTGCCACGTACTAAGCTAATAATCAGGACTCTATGCCACAGTAAGCAGGAAGAGAATCCATATTTGAAGTCCATATTTTTCTGGAAGATGCCATCACAGTCAGCTTTGCATTGCAGGAAGGTCATTCTGATAGTGGCGTCGAGAGCAGGTTGTAGGGAAAGGAGACTGGAGGTAAGCAGACCAACGATGAGGCAGAAGAGTACTGTAAGAGTTGGCAAACTACAGACCATAAGCTGGTCTGACCAAATCTAACCTACTAATTATTTTTGCAAATAAAGTTATATTACAACATAGGAAGACTATAAACTTTGATATTGTTTTATCTGTGTAGAGATGGAAAATCATCTTCCCGCTACCCTCTGAGTTCTTGGCTCAGAACCCTATAATCAACCCAAAAACAGTAGTTTAATAACCGGTACACATGCTCTACGCATGGGAGAGATCCAGGAAAACCGAGTAAAACTCCCTGAAATGGCCCAAGCCACTACTTTATTTTTTAAAAGATTTATTTATCTGTGTGTGCATGCACATGAGAGCGAGAGAGAGAGAGAGTGCCACACACACCCACATGAGCATAGGGAGGGTGTAGAGGGAGAGAATCTCAAGCAGACTCTGCACTGAGCGCGGAAGCTGACATGAAGTTCTATCTCACAACCCATGAGATCTCCACCCATGAGATCATGACCTAAGCGGAAACCAAGAGTCAGAGGCTAAACCGACTGAGCCACCCAGGTGTCCCCCAAGCCACTACTTTACATACCAACTTCAGTTAAAGAGGAAAGATTGGAGTTTGGGAAGGAGGCCAGTTCTGGAAGGTTAGCAGGAAAAGCACAGTAAACCATGATCAGATTAGAGTTACTCATCTCTTCCTAGTACAGAGGGAGAACTTACAAATGGTAATTTCCTTTTTAAATGTAAATGTCCCTTAGAAAAAGGTGAACATCTGCATTTCCAGAGGTTCTCCTGTGTCTACTGCTGCTCAAAAATAATCAGCGCAAAACCATCCTTATATCAAAGAGGCACATTTAGGGAGGGGGTGACAAATTCTTCTCTCCTTCAGCTACATTCTGTGACAACAGAGTTGAGTAGTTTTGACAGAGATCATCTGGATTTACAAATCCTAGAGTATTTACAATTTAGGCCTTGACAGCAAAAACTTGCCAACTTCTGCTGGGGAGGAGCAGCAAGTGGGTTGGAGAAAATGAACACTTTCAGAAGACATTAAGGAGGTAGAAAGGGCAGGTGATTGATTGTTCAGTGTGGGAGATTAGAAGCAGAGTAGGGCTCTGGCTTGAATGGGTAGAAAACTAGGTCCTAAGCAGTGCCTAGATGACTGCCTAGCAAATATGAATTTACTTTAACTGAAGTATAATTGAATGTACAATATCAGATTAATTTCAGGTGTACAACATAGTGACTCAGCATTTATATACATTACTCACTGCTCACCATAATATGTGTGTAGTTACCATCTGTCACCATACAATGTTATTACAGTGTTATTGACTATATTCCCTATGCTTACTTCTCTGTGACTTACTTTATAACTGGAATTTTGTACTTCTTAATCACCATCTATTTCCCCTATCCCCTCCTCCTTATTAGTCTATCTTTTGTCCATGTTTTTTTTTTTTTTAGATTCCACATAGAAGTGAAATCATATGGTTTTTGTCTTTCTTTGTCGGAGGTAATTCACTTAGCATAATGCTCTCAGGGTCCATCCATGTTGTCAGAAATGGCAAAATTTCATTTTCTATGGCTGACTGATACTCTGTTATGAATCTACACTCCATGTCCCCCTTTATTAATTCACCTGTTGGTGGATATTTAGGTTCTTTCACGTCTTGGCTATTATAAGAAATGTAGCAATGAACACAGTGGTACACATATCTTTTTGAATTGTTTTCTTCAGATAAATACCCAGGGGTAGAGTCGCTGGATGATATGGCAACTCTATTTTTAATTTTTTGAGGAACCTCCTACTATTTTGCATAGTGGCTACACCAGTATTTATTACCACCATCAGTGAACAAGGATTCCCTTTTCTCTACAATTTTGTCAACACTTGTTATCTCTTGTATGTTTGATACTAGCCATTCTGAGGGGTGTGAGGTACTATCTCGCTGTGGTTTTGATTTGCATTTCCCAGAAGATCAGTGTTGTGCATCTTTTTATGTACCTGTTGGCCATCTAGATGTCTTCTTTGGAAAAATGTGTATTCAGATCTTCTGTCCATTTAAAAAAATTTTTTAGCATTGACTTATATGAGTTTCTTTGTATATCTTGGATATTAACACCTTATCCTTAGTACCTATCTTCTCCCATTCAGTAGGTTGCTTTCTTGTTTTGTTGACGCTTTTCTTCAGTGTGCAGAAGCTTTTCAGTTGGATGTAGTCTAAATTGTTTGCTTTTAGCAAGTGCAACTTTATATAGGAAGTTTCCTGAGAGACTTAAAGTTTATCATTATTTGTAGTCCACGAACTGAAGAACCAGAAACAATAATTCAGGTTTTGAGATCTTGGCTTTGATGAATAAAAATGAAAGGGAACCAGTGTCCATCCGAAAAGGGAAGAGAATGAGCATGGAAATGTGGAGTGTCTACAACATGTCAGATATTGTGCTAGAAGTATATTTAGGCTACTTGGTAATAGCCCATGACAGTTCATTTTAGTTTGATTTTTGATGTTTGGTGGTTACACATAATTTTAAGGTATCAAATTAAATTATGTAACATAAGTTATAATTGTTTTAATTTTGTTTTGTACCTTTATTAAAGTTTTTTTTTTAAGATTTTACTTATGTATTTGTCAGAGAGAGAAGGGGAGAGAGAGAGAGCACAAACGAGGAAGCAGCAGGCAGAGGGAGAAGCAGGTTCCCCACTGAGCAGGGAGCCCAATGTGGGACTTGATCCAAGGACAATGGGATCATGACCTGAGCAGAAGGCAGATGCTTAACTGACGGAGCTATGCAGGCATCCTGTCTTTATAAAAGTTTTTAATTAAAACATTTCAGAGATACCATAAACTCATTTATAAAAATTGGAAAAGAAAAAAATGGGAAAAAGCCATACTTGACTATTAGATACAATTGCTGTAATTCAATGTATCTTTTTTTTTGTCCTCTTCCCTTGCCCCAAAACATTAAGCATTAACTTATAAACTGTATTTTTCACATACTCATATGTACTGCTTTTTGTAACTATGTGTTTGTTGTGTCATTTTGGGTTTTATTAAAAAAAATTCAACTGACTAAATTTTAAAGATGTTACTGGCTTTTTTCAATGACTGATGAATGGCAGCATCCAGTCTAGTAGATAGAAAAGAGCTCTGAGGAGCTGTACAAAATGAAAGACTTTTACAAGCAGAAGGGAGTATAACTGAACCAAGGTGAGTTCGCTCTTTGGTGAGTCACAGATACACCAGGTGGGGTGGTGCACAAAGTAAACTTTACTTGCAGCAAATAAGGGGATCACTGGGAATAACTTCCCATCTCCCTGCCAGCAACCTTCAGTTTTTTCTCTATAGTTAATAATCTCTTATGGTTTGCCTCCTTTTCTTTGTTTTTTTTTTCTTCCCTTTCCTGTATGTTCATCCATTTTGTTTCTTAAATTCCACATATGAGTGAAATCATATGGTATTTATCTTTCTCTGACAGCCTTACTTCACTTAGCAATAGTACAGTCCAGATCCATCCACACTGTGGCAAATGGCAAGATTTGGTTCTTATTGATGGCTGAGTAATAGTACATTGCATATATTTACCACATCTTTATGCATTCATCAGTGGATGGACATCTGGGCTCTTTCTGTAATTTGGCTATTGTTGATAATGATGCTATAAACATCAGGGTGCATGTATACCTTTGAATCAGTATTTTTGTATCCTTTGCATAAATACCTAATAGTGGAATTGCTGGGTCATAGGGTAGCTCTATTTTTAACTTTTTGAGGAACCTCCATACTGTTCTTCAGAGTTGCTGCACCAGTTTCCATTCCCACCAACAGTGTAAGAGGGTTCCCCTGTCTCCACATTCTTGCCAACATCTCTTGTCCTGTGTTGTTAATTTCAGCAATTCCAGCAGGTGTGAGGTAATGTCATTATAGCTGTGATGTGTATTTCCCTGATGATCAGTGGTGTTGAGCATCATCTTTTGTGCCTGTTGGCTATCTGGATGTCTTTTTGGAAAAATGTCTATTCATGTCTTCTGCCCATCTTTAACTGGATTATTTGGTTTTGGGGGGTTAAATTTGATAAGTTCTTTATATTTTGGATACTAACCCTTTATCAGATGTGTCATTTGCAAACGGCTTCTCCCATTCCATAGATTGCCTTTTAGTTTTCTTGCTTGTTTCCTTCACTGTGCCAAAGAATGTTATCTCAATGAAGTCCTAGTAGTTCAGTTTTTGCTTTTGTTTCCCTTGCCTCTGGAGACGTGTCTAGTAATAAGTTGCTATGGCAACTTAGAGCTACCCTATGACCCAGCAATTCCACTCTTAGGTATTTATGCAAAGGATACAAAAATACTGATTCAAAGGTATACATGCACACTGATGTTTATAGCATTAGAGGTTTCTGGCTGTGTTTTCCTCTAGGATTTTGATGGTTTCCTGCCACACATTTAAGTCTTTGATCCATTTAGAATTTATTTTTGTGTATGGTGTAAGAAAGTGGTCCAGTTTTCATTCTTCTGTATGTCACTGTCCAGTTTCCCAACACCAGTTTTTGAAGAGACTATTTTTTTTCCATTGGCTGTTCTTCCTGCTTTGTTGAGGATTATTTGACCATATAGTTGTGGGTTCATGTCTGGGTTTTCTATTGTGTGCCACTGATCTATGTGTCTGGTTTTTGTGCCTATACCATACTGTCTTGATGACTACAGATTTGTCATATAGCTTGAGGTCCAGAATTGTGATGCTTCCAGCTTTGCTTTTCTTTTTCAAGATTGCTTTGGCTGTTAGGGGTCTTTTGTGGTTCCATATAAATTTAAGGAACTGTTCATTCTAGTTCTGTGAGGAATACTGGTGGTATTTTGATAGGGATTGCATTCAGTGTGTGGACTGCCATGAGTAGTATAGACATTTTTACAATATTTATTCTCATCCATGAACATGGAATGCTTTTCATCTCTTTGTATCTTCAATTTCTTTCATAAGTGTTCTGTAGTTTTCAGTATACAGGTCCTTTACCTCTCTGGTTAGGTTTATTCCTAGATATCTTATGGTTTGGGGTGAAACTATAAATGGGATCAGTTCCTTGATTTCTCTGTTGCTTCATTATTGTTGTAGAGAAATGCAAGATTTATGTACATTGATTTTGTACCCTGTGACTTTACTGAATTCATGCATCCATTCTAGCAGTTTTTTTGGTGGAGTCTTTTAGATTTTCTACATAGAGTATCATGTCATCTGCGAAGAGTGAAAGTTTGATCTATTCCTTGCTAAGTTGGATGCCTTTTATTTCTTTTTGTTGTCTGATTCCTGAGGCTAGGACTTCTAGTACTATGTTAAATAACAATGGTGAGAGTGGACATCCCTGTCTTGTTCTGGATCATAGAGGAAGAATTCTCAGTTCTTCTGCATTGATATTAGCTGTGGGTCTTTTGTATGTGGCCTTTATGATGTTTAGGTATTTTTCCTCTGTGCCTACTTTGTTGAGGGTTTTTTTTTTTAAATCAAGAAAGGATGCTGTACTTTGTCAAATGCTTTTTCTGCATCTATTGAGAGGATCATGTGGCTTTTATCCTTTCTTTTATTAACGTAGTGTGTCACATTGATTGATTTGCAAATCTTGAACCACCCCTGCAGCCAAGGAAGAAATCCCATTTGATAATGGTGAATAATTCTTTTACTGTATTCTGTTGCTAGTATCTTGTTGAGAATATTTGCATCCATGTTTATCAGGCATATTGGCCTGTAAATCTCCTTTTTTGTGGGATCTTTGTCTGGTTTTGGAATCAAGGTAATGTTGGCCTTGTAGAATGAGTTTGGGAGTTTTCCTTTCATTTCTATTTTTTGGAACAGTTTGAGAAGAATAGGTATTCTTTAATTGTTTGATAGAACTCCCCTGGGAAGCCATCTGGCTCTGGATTTTTGTTTGTTGGGAAATTTTTGATTATTGATTCAATGTCTTTGCTGGTTATGGGTTTGTTCAAATTTTCTATTTCTTCCTTTTTCAGTTTTGATTGTTTATATGTTTTTAGAAATTTACCCATTTCTTCCAGATTGCCCAATTTGTTGGTATATAATTTTTCATAATATCCTCATATTTGTTTGTATTTCTGTGGTGTTGGTTGTGATCACTCTCATTCATGATTTTATTTGGGTCTTTTCTCTTTTCTTTTTGATAAGTCTGGCCAGGGGTTTATCAATTTATTCTTTCAAAAAACCAGCTCCCAGTTTCATTGATATATTCTACTGGGGTTTTTTGTTTTGGTGTTGTTATTGTTAATTTCTTTCAAAAAAAAAAAGATTGATTTATTTATTTTAGAGAGCAAGCAGGGAGAGGGTCAGGGGGAGAGAGAGAATCCTGAAGTAGACTGTCCACTGAGCACAGAGCCTGATGCAGTGTTCAATCCCAGGACCCTGAGATCATGACATAAGCCAAAATCAGGAGTCAACCACTTAACTGAATAGCCACCCAGGTGCCCCTTTGTTGTTGTTTCTATATTATTTATTTCTGGTCTTTTTCCTTTCCAGTCTTTGTTGCTTTTGGTCTTTCTTTCCCACTCAAAGAGTCCCCTTTAGTATTTCTTGGTTTTGTGCTCACAAACTCCTTTAGTTTTTGGTTGTCTGGGAATCTTTTTATCTCTTCTATTCTGAGTGATAGCCTCACTGGATAAAGTATTCTTGGTTGCGTATTTTTCACACAACATTGAATATATCATGCCACTTTCTCTGGCCTGCCAAATTTCTGTGAATAGATCTCTTGCTAACCTTATTTATATTTCCTTCTAAGTTAGGAATTTCTTTTCCCTTGCCAGTTTTTAGGATTTTTTCCCTTATCTCTATAACTTGCAAATTTTACTACACTATGTCTTGGTTTTGGCTGGCTTTTGTTGAATTTAATGGGAATTTTCTGTGATTCCTGGATTTGGATGAGTGGTTCCTTCTTCAAATTAAGGAAGTTTTCAGCTATAATTTGCTCAAATAAACCTTCTGCCCCCTTTTCCCTCTCTTCTTCTGAGACTTCTATGATACAAATGTTATTATGCTTTACAGAGATGCTAAGTTCCCTAGGTCTACCTTTGTGATCCAATATTTTTTTCCCTCTTCTTTTCAGCTTTGTTATTTTCCATAATTTTATTTTCTATATTCCTTATTTGTTCTACTTCTTCCATCCTGTGGTTATTACATCAGTTGGTTTTGCATCTCAGTTATAGCATTTTTTTATTTCAGCCTGACTAGTTTTTTAGGTCTTTTCTTTGCAGTAAAGGATTCCCTGGTGTCTTCTATGCTTTTCTTTAGCCCAGCTAGTATCCTTATGATTGTTGTTTTAAATCCTGGATAAGCATATTACTTAAATCTGTTTTGATTAAATCCTTGGCCATGACCTTTTCTTGTTCTTTCTTTTAGGATGAATTCCTCCATCTTGGTATTTTTTCTGGGTCTCTGTCTTCTTTGTGTTAGGAAGGCATGTTATGTTTCCTGGCTTCTAAGAGTAATGGCTTTATTAAGAAGAGGTCATATGCTGTCCAGGACCTGGCACTTGAGGAAGTGTTCTGGTATATGCTGTGTGGGCTCTGCTATTGTGTTTTGGCTGTTCTTTCTCTCAGATCAGTCCTCTGCAAAGTTTCTCCTTGCCTACAGTGGGAAGTGTTTAGACCTTGTAAAGTGTGTGGCAAGCTTTAAGTAGGTGTGCTTTGGTTTGCTTGTGAATAGAAGCCAGATCCTGTTTCCACTAGAACTGAAGCTTTGCAACAATCTATGGTCAGTAGACTTGGTGCGTGTGTGGAGTTTGTGCTGGTCTTCTGGGAGAGGGGCCTGTTGCTAGCTCTGGCTCTCAGGCACACTTGCCCTAGTTTAGAAAAAAAAAAAAAAAGCGCCTGCAGAGCAAAGTGGGGGGGGGGGGCTTGGTATGAGTGGCTGAAACCTCCAATGCGGCACTGTGCTACTCACTGAAGTCTGTCTTTGTTAATGCGTAGGGGATAAAAATGGTGTAAGCCCACTCTTTCTTCCCTGAAGAGGGGAGTTTGTACCCATCACTGTCCAGGAAGCCCTCACAGGAGAGCAAACACTCTCCCCTCGTGTGTTCCAGGCATCCCTCAGATCCCTGCTTTCACCCTGTCTGTGTCTGGGCTGTCTGCCCACTCAGCATCACAGTGCTCCTGAGTTTTATCTCAGGCATGCCAGCTGAGTTTCAGTATTCCAAATTTTGGGGATATGGTGCAGCACAGACCTGTGCTGATCCTCTGGGGAGGGTCTTGCCACACTGTGGCTGGTGCTGATTTGTCCCAGAAGGGAGGTTGCACGAACATGCAAGGACTTGGAGTTCATAGAAAAACACAGAAAAAAAGCCAGTGTCCACCACACTAGTGAACAGGGCAGAACAATGGTATTTGCCAGCTCTTCTGTCTCAGGAGAGACAGTACCACCTCTCCCAAATGCACTCCAAGAATGGGAACTGTCTCTTGCAATGCAACCCAGGGAATCCTCAGACCAAGATGTCCGTTCCCAAGCCTCTGCCCTTTCTCCCCAGGAGCACTGCTATGTCTGTCAAGCTCCACACCTACCTTAGTGCAAACTTTTAAAGCTTCAGTCTTGAGTCCCATTGCTTGTAGAAACTCACAATAATCAGTCCCTCTCTTTTCCCCAGTAAGTGGTTTTGGAGAAGTGTTTTTCTTGTGCAAACCCCTGTGTGCTGCTCCCTCATTCTCTTGCTCTCCCCCTCTCCTCTCTCCATGATCAGGGCCCCCTCCATAGCACCTGCAGTTCTGTTCTCCCCCACATTATGTCTCTGCACCTCCTACCTTCCATGATGTTGCCCCTTTTTTCCCTTCTAGTTGGGCAGTTTGTTCTCTCAGCCCTCAGATTGACTTCTTGAGTGTTCAGAATGATTTGATATTTATCTAGCTGTGTTCAAGGGATGAAGCAAACATAAGATCCCCTTGCTACTCGGCCATCTTAACTCCTCTGTCCAAGATTTTAGTATTATAATGGGGTGAAGGTAATTGTCAGTCATTCTTGAGGTCACCCCATGGTCCATCTCTGCAGTTGGGTATTATGCTCAAACCAGTCTGGGTGGTCTGGGCTGGCTGGAGGTCTTGTCAGAGTAGTCACTATGGCTTGACAGGTGGTTTTGATTTCCATTTGCTTGAGTGAAGAGAGAAGCTGTGAAGGAAAGCTTACAGAAGAATATGAGACAAAAGTCAGGGAATGTAAGCAGGGGGGCAATACAGGTCAGGTCTTGAAGTCTAGCTGGTGACAAATCCATCCTCTAGTTTTATTGGTCTCATTCTCATGGGGCATAGCATGAAGGTCTGTCTTCTGTAACTACTTCCTGCTGGACATGGGCATAGTCATAGGGATTGACTGAGGTCAGAATTTTGCCTCAGCTAGTTTTAGATGTCTGTGGGTTACCAGGTTTAACCCCAAGCTGCTCATATCCTTGTGTTACTACCATTTGTAGTTTTATAGCCTCTGTGGATTTGGATACATGATCATGCATGCTTAACTGTCTGGTACAATTTGCAAGGTCCAAATGGCAATAAGAGCAGCAGGTTATTAGTGGGTCCAGGAAGGGGAGAAACCATGTAATACTAGGTAAGGCTGTTTTAATATCCTGCCAGACCTCATCAGGGGATCTTCTTTTTTGGTTTAATGTATATAGCCATGCTTTCTGGCTGAAGATTTTTTAAATATCTATTTCCATTTCATTTCAAGTATTAATCCAGTTGTGGCATGAAGTATTCATTACTGCACATACCCTCCTTATTCTGCTAATAGGTAGTCGAGAGCTAATGAGTTGTGTAGCACTATGTTGGCTAAAGATTTTGGGAAATTTTGAAGGTTTTGAGAATATTTCCCATATTTTTAGCTGAAGTTTCTCTGGCATTAGTTAGGTTCCTTAGAGTGACTTTATGATATGTAAAACCTCCCCAAGGGTCAGCTGGTCCAATAGCCAATCCAACACCAGCTAGAATCAGTCTTACGGCTCTTATTTCCTGATGGAAAGACTGAGTATGATTATCTATGGTAGTTCCTCTGGGGCTCATTAGACCCAAAATGCGTTGTCAAACAAACTGGACATTATCAATTTCCCTTTGGGAAAGTAGTGTCTGATTCTCCTGAAACCCTCGCCTTTTTGTTTCTGTACCGCCCCCGGCCCTACCAACTTCCACAATTCACCACTGACACAGGAGGAGGAGCACTGACAGGCAAAAACTTTCTACCTATTGTAAATAAAAGTTGTGGCTTTTGGCTAATTACCAACATTTGTAAAAAAGCAACTTAAGAGGGGTTTTCATGCATGTTCTCTTGTTTGCTCCCTCAACTTCTTTTTTAAGATAAGAATTTTGACCGGTGGGAGGCTAGTCTGGAATTCACGCGTCTCAGGGGACCCACATTTTCTAGATTTGGAAGTGTACTTGCACTTGAATTCAGGAAGGCTGTTGTAAACAAGGATTTGGGCTGCATTATAATTAAAATTCAAATCTTTATGTAGCTATTCCTTTGAGTCACAACACGAGTCACAACGAGAAGTGGGGAAAGAAAAGTTAAAGCTGGGGATGAGTCCCTTGGGGGTTTACGATGGGGTGATCCACAAGTAAAGAACATATCCTGGTGGAGCACAGGCTATGTGGGCGTCTTTTGAATTAACCCAGTTAAGCAGTGTGGGGCCCCAGCTTGGAGTGTCTTTGCATGCAGGAGACAAGGGTCCATTCCATGTAACTGTGCCATTTACTTGATCCCAGGCCATCTTTCTGAATGCCTTGGGTGGTAAGTGAAGCAGCTTTCAGTATCCCCTAAGTTTGGCCAGTCCCGTTCATGCTCTACATTGATTTTTTCCATGTCTCAGAAGTATTCTGGCATTTCTTTACTTGATACAGATGAGTTTCATTTGGAGAGAAATTATCATTAATATTAAATGTAAGAAGAATTATAGGAGTTGGGTCTTGGCTATCATTCCCTAACTCAGGAGTGCATGGATAGAACAGCTTTTGCTTTGAGGTGCAATTTAAGTATCCTATTCTTTTCCTCTGTATCATTAATAACTAGAGTGAGATGGACCCACTGAATTTCTCTCTGGGAATGGCTTATTTCGATAGTTATGGAAGGGGAGTTTTCAAAGGATTTAGGGAAGCTCAAAATGCAGTTAATGCTATGGTCATTTTGCATCAGATGGAATATAGGCCACCCAGTTTTGGTTTGCAGGTGCTGGTGACATATCCAACAGTTCTTGAAGTTGTTGCTTTGCTATGATCCTACTGATACTTACCAGGGAATTTAGCTTCCAGGGATGCTTTAATGTGTTTATAGTTTCTCACATCTCTAGGATAATAGTGACTGGACTAACATCAAGAAGGTGTTTGTTTTTACTCTTTTTAATTTAAAGATTTATTTATTTTAGGGAGAGGGTGAGTGAGCACAGGGGAAAGGGAGAGGGAGAGAGAGAATCCTTGAACAGATGACTCCTTGAGTGCAGAGCCTGACATGGGGCTCGATCCCAGGACTCTGAGACCATGACCTGAGCCAAAACCAAGAGTTGGATGCTCAACTGACTGAGCCACCCAGGTGCCCCAAGAAGGTGTTCATTTTAAAATCAGACCAAGGTAGAGATTAGAACATTATCTATTTTGCCATGTACTAACAATAAGCTGTGGCATGTATTACTGAAAAGTCACAGAGAGAATGATTTAATACATTTAAGGGGCCTGGCAGCAAACAATAAGGCGGAAGAGATGATAAGACCAGAAGAGCAGAACTAGTATTCTACAGATAAATCTTTTTGTAATTTAAATTTGAGAACACTTAATGAGGCTCTACTTACCTTGTGAGTGTCTCTGAAACAGAATTTTCAGGTCAGTGAGTGGCTCACGGGAATGTTTGTTGTCATCTGGTAGTGGTGGTGTTTCTTCCTGCGCCCCTGGTGCTTATGCCTTTTTACTCTAGTTGGTGGATCCAGGCTACAACTCTCTAATTTTAAGGAAGTGTGTGGTTAGTAGTACTAGGTAGGGCCCTGTCCACGCAGGGCATAGTTGATCCTGGGGTGATGCATTTTTCCAAATTTCAATGTACACCCAATCCCCATGTCCATACAGGTGAAGCTTAATTTCAGGAGGCAAAAAATTTTCATATTTGTGAGTGTACCCACCCCCTGTTGGAGATTAATATATGCTTGATGTTAGAGAAATCTGTGGAGGTAAGCAGGAGTCAGGGACTTTTGGAAAGGGCCTCACACAAGTCATTTCAAATGGGCTGAGCTTTTAGTTTGCCCTTTGAGGTAACTCTCATTCTCGTAAGAGCTGTTGGCAGTAACTTTAACCAATTTGCCAGTGTTTCCTGGCACAACTTTGCCAGGGTCTTTTCCAGGGTTCTGTTAGCACATTATGTCTTCCCAGAAGATTGAGGCCTCTAGCAGGCTGTAATCTCAACTTCATTTAAGGCTTTGGCTACTTCAGAAATAATTTTTGGTATGAAGATTGGCCTATTATCATTTTGGATTGACTTTGGCAATCTAAATTGAGGAATGATGTCTTTTTTTAAGGTCTTCATTACATTATTAACTCTTTCTGTCCTACAAGGACAGAAAATGTATCTACAAACCTCAAAAGGTATTTAGACTCTCCAGGGCCCACTGGCATTCTAGTAAACTCTGCTTTTCAATCCTCCCCTGGCCTTGTCCCCTGGATTTGAGTTACTCTAACCAGAGGGGGTAATGGAGGTCTGGTTTGTACAATATTTGTCTGGCAAAAGGCACACTGGTTTGTCATTTTCTCAATAATTTCTTCATCCCTGGGGTGCTCATAATCCTTATTAACCATAGGTATAAAGCTTCTTTACCATAATGGGTTGAGTCGTGTGCAGTCTGATTAGGAACCCAGATTCTCCCATTGTTGTTTATCATCCATTCTCTGATTACCAGAGAGCATGGATAGCCCAATTTTACAGCCTCTACTATCTCCTCCTTGGAGTAAAATGGAATAAACTTACAGAGTGGTAGAGGGTATATTACTGGTAATTACAAAATCTCCCCAGACTTGGCAGTGCTTTTTGCAACTGCATCAGATTATTTCCCTTTGTTACTTTTGAATTTCCTTTTTGATGGCCTCTACAATAAACCACGACCACTTCTTTAGGTTTATGTACAGCTTCTAGTAGCTTGTGGATTCCCTTGCCATATTTAATTTCTCTATTCTTGCTATTTTGCAGTACTCTTTCCCTCCATGTGGCTCCGTGAGCATGAATTACAGAGAAGGCATATTTAGAATCTGGGTAAATGGTTAATGCCTTGTCTTTACCCAATTTTAACACTCTGGTTGGTGCAGTTATTTCTGCCTTTTTTGGCTGGGGTGCCTGGGGCCAGTCTTTTAACCTTTACAAGAGCAACTAGGGATACTACTGCATTTGTTGCCCTTTTTAGTCCATTTCCTATAAAACTGCTTCCATCAATAAGTCAGAGAGCTTCTGCATTGGACAAAAGTTCGCTCTGGAGATCTTTGCTGCTAAAGTAAATCTGATCAAGTGTTTCACAATTGGGGAACAGGATAGCAGCTATATCCGAGAGGTACCCATCAGCATGACCTGATGTTGTAACACTCTGTTTTGGGATAGCCACAGATGTCCCTAGGTTTCCAGAAAACTAGAAATCTGATGTGGGATCCAAACAGTCATAGGTTGTCTCAACCTTTAGACACCATGTCCAAGTCTAGTTGTTTAGAAAAATAAGCTGCCATTGTTTTTCAGGGCCTCAGCATTTGGGTTAACATGACTACACCTCTTCCTTGCCTTTCCTGTACGTAGAAATCAGATAGCTTATCAAAATCCGGTAATGCTAAGGCTGGAGCCTTTATAAGTAAAGAATTAATTTGCCCAGCTTCAGTTTGCAGGACTTCAGGAAAAGGGGCAGTTTTAGTTCCCAATGATTCCAAGTCAAGAAAATGAAAGAAAATTAGAAACCTTAGTCTGGGGAGTCATGGTTAGATATTCAAGGAAGCCAGAAGAATTCAGGCTGTAGCCCAGTTTCATAGACAAATAACAAACAGTGAGATAATCAGAACTAGAATCTAACATCCACTAAGACATGTTACTGAAACATAATTTTTCTCTAAAATCACCCTCATTTCCATCAAAGATAGCCAGATCAAGACTAATTTGTTGGTAAAACAAGTCCAGTCTTACTAAACATAGCCTAGTTATTGGCATAAGCTCAGCAAGAGTAGTGATTGACCATATAAGTTTTCTTAATCTGCTTTGCTGGAACTTTTTTTTTTTAAGATTCTATTTATTTATTTGACAGACAGAGATCACAAGTAGGCAGAGCAACAGGCAGAGAGAGAGGGGGAAGCAGGCTCCCTGCTGAGCAGAGAGCCCGATGTGGGGCTCGATCCCAGGACCCTGGGATCATGACCTGAGCCGAAGGCAGAGGCTTAACCCACTGAGCCACCCAGGCGCCCCTTGCTGGAACTTTTTAAAAAAGATTTTTATTTATTTATTTGACAGAGAGTGAGCAGAAGCTGCAGGCAGAGGGAGAAGCAGGCTCCCCGCTGAGCAAGGAGCCCAATGTGGGACTTGATTCCCAGGACCTGAGCTGAAGGCAGATGCTTAACTGACTGAGCCCCCCAGGTGCCCCTTGCTGGAGCTTTTATAAGGAATTTCAGATTGAACATGTAATAACCTCAAATCCAGAAGCCAAACTAAATACCTGCCCATCAGATTTGCCTATAGTACCCTATTTGGGCAAATTCCTCTTCTCAGGGTCCCCAAGATATCGTGAGTTTTCCGTACGTGCTAGGAGCTGACATTCTTTACTCACCTGGTAGGGCTGCTAGGAACTCTGTAAGCAAGGTATCAGGTCAGCATTTCCAAGGAACTTTATTGGCTCCATAAAGTCAACCTTAGTTCCTTAAAGCTGTTCGGTCATATCCGAATCTATGCATATCTCTGTCAAATATGATATTTCAGTCAAAATTTTGGTAATATAATCTGTTTCCAATGGTTTCCTTCAAAAGAAGAACAGATTCTCATTGAATTGATGCAAATAATTGTAATTGCCATCAAAGGACGAATATGACTGAGAGTTTCGGAATTCCGGAGGGTTCAGGTAGGGAGCAAAGTTAAATGTTTCCATTTGTTCACAGAGGAATATTTGGTCAGTATTTCTGTAAATCATAGCTATCTTAAGAGAAAACTTCCTTAAATCTGGAAGAGCAAGCACTAGAGAACCAGCAGTGTTTCAAATAAGTCATAAGAACTATAATCATCTTCCTCAATTTAGTTAGTCCCATGTTGCTAATTGTTCTATTTGAATGCAGCTTTTCCATTAGTTCTGAAAATTCTTAGTTTTATGATCTTAAAGATATAAAAAACGTGTTTGTTACAAAGTTCTTTTCATGAATCTCATGGAAGACAAAAACACATGGAAGACAAAACAAGAGCATCAGAACAATAATTATAAATGACAAAGAAAAACTCAAAAAATGGACATGGTTAAAGATATGGGAATTCATTATAATGCAGTTGGCAAGGAAATCCAGTTGCATCTGTGACATACAACATTTCAATAATTAGAGTGTAAAGTGATGGCTTTATACCAGAACATATTAAAACTTTAGGGATTTCATATAATTTCTGGAATAGTTATAGCATTTACCCAGACAAGACAACCTAAGGCATATCATCATTTGACAATGTTTCCCATGTAATCTAACATACCAAGTAGACAAGCCTAGTCAAAAGACTTCATTTATTTTTTCCATTTTTATTAAGTTTTAAATTTTAATTCCAGTGTAGTTAAAACATAGTGTTATATTAGTGTCTGGTGTACAGGGTAGTGATTCAACAATTCTATACATTTCTCAGTGCTCATCATGATAAGTTCACTCTTCATCCCCATCACCTATTTCACCCATACCCCCCACCCACCTTTCCTCTGATAAACATCAGTTTGTTCTCTAGAGTTAAGAGTCTATTTCTTGGTCTGTTTCTTTTTTTTTTTCTTTGCTCATTTGCTTTGTTTCTTAAATTCTACATAGGAATGAAATCATATTATGTTTGTCTTTCTCTGACTTCATTTTCTGTTATACTCTCTAGCTCCATCCATATTGTTGCAAATGGCAAGATTTCATTCTTACGGCTGCACTATATTTCACTGTGTATATACACCACATCTTCTTTATCTGTTCCTCTATCAATGGATATTAGGGCTGCTTCCATAGTTTAGCTATTGTAAATAATGCTGCTGTAAACATAGGAGTGCATGTATCCCTTTGAATTAGTGTTTTTTTATTTTATGTGGGGGGGGGGTAAATACCCATTAGTGTGATTACTGGATCATAGAGGAGTTCTATTTTTAATTTTTTGAGGAGACTCCATGCCATTTTCCACAGTGGCTGCACCCATTTGCATTCCCACCAACAATTTACAAAGCTTCCTTTTTCTCCACATCCTTGTCGACTCTTATTTCTTGTGTTTTTGATTTTAGCCATTCTGACAGGTGTGGGGTGATAACTCACTGTAGTTTTGATTTGCATTTCCCTGATGCTGAGTGATGTTGAGCATCTCTTCATGTGTCTGTTGACCATCTGTATGTTGTCTTTGGACAAATGTCTGTTCATGTCTTCTGCCCATTTTTTCATTGGATTATTCTTTGGGTGTTGTTTGATAAGTTCTTTATAGATTTTGGATACTAGTCCTTTATCTGATATGTCATTTGCCAATGTCTTCTCCCATTCTGTCAGTTGTCTTTTGGTTTTGTTGACTGTTTCTTCATTGTGCAAAAGCTTTCGATCTTGATGAAGTCCCAATAGTTCATTTTTGCCCTTGCTTCCCTTGCCTTTGGTGATGTTTCTAGGAAGAAGTTGCTGTGGCTGAGGTAAAAAATGTTGCTGCCTGTGTTCTCCTCAAGGATTTGTATGGATTCCTGTCTCACATTGAGGTCTTTCATCCATTTTGAGTCTATTTTTGTGTGTGGTATAAGGAAATGGTCCAGTTTCATTCTTCTGCATGTGGCTGTCCAATTTTCCCAACACCATTTATTGAAGAGACTATATTTTTTTCCATTGGACATTCATTCCTGCTTTGTCAAAGATTAGTTGACCATGGAGTTGAGGGTCCATTTCTGGGCTCTCTACTCTGTTCCATGGATCTATGTGTCTGTTTTTTGTGCCAGTCCCATACTGTCTTGATGATGACAGCTTTGTAATAGAGCTTGAAGTCTGGAATTGTGATACCACCAAATTTGGCTTCCTTTTTGAACATTCTCTGGCTATTTGGGGTCTTTTCTGATTCCATATAAATTTTAGGATTGTTTATTATAATAAATAATTATAATAATTATAATATATTATTATATTGTGTGTATCAGTTCTTTATATATTTTGCATAGTAACCTTTTATCACATATGTCATTTGCAGATATCTTCTCCCATCTAGTAGTTTGCTTGCCTTTTAGTTTTGTTGATTATTTTGCTATACAGAGCTTTTTATTTTGGTGTAGTCCTGATAGTTTACTTTTGCTTTTGTTTCCCTTTCTTCAGGAGATCTAGAAAAATGTTGCTATGGCTGATATAAAAAAAATTACTGCTGCTGCTGTCTTCTAGGATTTTTATAGTTTCAGGTCTCACACTTAGGTCTTTAATCCATTTTAAGTTCATTTTTGCATATGGTGTAAGGAAGTGGTCCAGCTTCATTCTTTTGCATGTAGTTGTCCAGTATTCCCAACACCATTTGCTGAAGAGACTTTTCCCCACTTTCTATATTTTCCTTGTTTGTCAGAGATTAATTGACCATAAAATTGTGGGTTTATTTCTGGGCTTTCCATTCTGTTCCATTGATCCATGTGTCTATTTTTAAAATTTTTCTAAAGTAATCTCTCTGCACCCTAAGTGGGGCTCAAACTCCTAACTCTGAAACCATGAGTCACATGCTCTATCCTATGTGTCTATTTTTATGCCAGTATGGTACTGTTTTGATTAATACAGCTTTATTATGTAATTTGAAGTCTGGAATTGTGATGCCTCCCGTTTTTTCTTTTTCAAGATTGCTTTGGCTATTCAGGGTCTTTTGTGGTTTGATACAGATATTCAGAGTGTTTAGTCTGTGAAAAAAAAAAAGCTGGT
The DNA here is from genome assembly GCF_010015895.1 of Lontra canadensis. Taxonomy (NCBI): domain Eukaryota; kingdom Metazoa; phylum Chordata; class Mammalia; order Carnivora; family Mustelidae; genus Lontra; species Lontra canadensis. Next base: position 653,766 of record NW_022631062.1, read on the forward strand.
GGTATTTTGATGAGGATTGCATTAAAGCTGTAGATTGCTTTGGAGAGTATAGACATTTTAACAATATTTGTTATTCCAATCCATGAGCACAGAATGTCTTTCCATTTCTTTGTAATGTCTTGAATTTCTTTCATCAATTTTTAAAATTCTTTTTAAATATTTTATTTATTTGAGAGATCACAAGTAGGCAGAGAGGCAGGCAGAGAGAGAGGGGGAAGCAGGCTCCCCGCTGAGCAGAGAGCCCGATGTGAGGCTCAATCCCAGGACCTTGAGATCATGAGCTGAAGGCAGAGGCTTAACTCACTGAGCCACCCAGGTGCCCCTCATCAAATGTTTTATAGTTTTCAGAGTACAGGTCTTTCACCTCTTTGGCTGGAAGCTTATTCCTAGATATTTTATTATTTTTGGTACAACTGTAAATGGGATTGCTTCTTAATTTCTCTTTGTGCTGCTTGATTATTAGTGTATAGGACTGCAGCGGATTCATGTACATTGATTTTATATCCTGCAAATGTACTGAATTCATTTATTAGTTCTGTTAGTAGTTTTCTGGTGGAGTCTTTAGGGATTTCTATACGTAGTATCATGTCATTGGCAAATAGTGAAAGTTTTACTTTTTCCTTGCCAATTTGGATTCCTTTTATTTCTTTTTGTTGTCTGATTCCTGTGGCTAGGACTTCCAGTACTTGTTGAATAAAAGTGTTGAGAGTGAACATCATTGTCTTGTTCCTGCCATTAGGGGAAGACTTCTCAGTTTTTGGCCATTGAGTATGATTTTGCTGTGGATATTTCATATAAGGTCTTAATTATGTTGAGGTATGTTCCCTCTAGACCTACTTGGTTGAGGGTTTTGATCATGAATGGAAGTCGCACTTTGTCAAATGCTTTTTCTGCATCTCTTCACATGATCATATGGTTTTTACCCTTATTGATGGAGTGTATCATGTTGATTGATTTGTGAATATTGAACCATACTTGTATCCTGAGAATAAATCCCACTTGATCATGGTGAATTATTTATTTAAGGTATTAATGAATTTGGTTTGCTAATATTTTGTTGAGGATTTTTGTATGTATATTCATCAGAAATATTGGCCTTTAGTTCTCCCACTTTTTTTTGTGGTGTCTTTATCTGGTTTTGGTGTCAGGGTGATACTGGCTTCATGGAATGAATTTGGAAGTTTTCCTTCCTTTTCTATTTTTTGTAATAGTTTAAAAAGAATGGGTATTGACACTTCATTAAGTATTTGGTAGAAATCACCTGTGAAGCTGTCTGTTCTAGAGTTTTGTTTGTTGGGATTTTTTGATGACAGATTCAATCTCATTACTGGTAATTGGTCTGTTCAAATGTTCTATTTCTTTCTGTTTCAGTTTTGCTTGGTTATATGTTTCTAGGAATTCATTTCTTCCAGGTTGTCCAATTTGTTGGCATGTAATTTTTCATAATACTCTCTTATAATTGTATTTCTGCGGTGTCAATTGTTATTTCTTCTCTCTCATTTGTGATTTTGTTTATTTGGGTCTTTGGGTCTTTTCTCTCTCTCTCTCTCTCTCTCTCTCTCTCTCTCATGACTCTGGTTAGAGATTTATCTGTTTTGTTGATCTTTTCAAAGAACCAGCTTCTGGTTTCATTGATCTGTTCTATTGGTTTTTTAGTTTCTATATCATTTATTTTGGCTCTAATTTTTACTATTTTCTTCCTTCTGCTGGTTTTGGGGATTTTGTTTGTTCTTTTTCTAGCTCTTCTGGTATAAGGTTAGGTTGTATATTTGATATTTTTTCTTGCTTCTTGAGGTAGGCCTGTATTGCTATAAACTTCCCTCTTAGAACTGTCAAAAAACTTGATTTTGAATTCAAATCTTGGGAGGTTCATTAAAAACCTCAGAAAGTTTTAAAGGGAATGCCTAAATAGGATTAAAGGGCATCATAAACTTTATATTTAATCAAGATGGCAATAAGAGGTATTACAGAAGGTTACATAGTTGTTAGCAAAACAGCTCCTTTGATATTAAAAAGTTTCCGTTTTCTTAAGTAATCAAAGACCTGATAAAGACAAATGTAGAAACTTTGGCTTTCTGGGCAGATAATGAATAGGAAAAAGGAAAACTTTCTTTACAATTTCTTATTAAGGGCACACCAGTAGTCCAAGAAAACTTTATCTTTTAAATAAAGAGAAGAGACAAATTTCAATCTTATACCAGCGTATTTTTAAAATCCGTTCTCTTCAGTCTTAGTCCTGACCACACATAAAATTCTTTTCTAAATTTTTTTGTTCACAAAACTACTACTTTCTTTTTCCATTCAGATTTTTTCTTAAGCCTCCTTTGTCTAAGAAATCCGTTTCATTGTAGGACAAAATTATGTTCTTTTCCCTCAACAAAAATGTATTCCCTTATATCTTATCAAAAACACATCTTACTTTTCTTACATACAGAGTTGCTTCCCTTATTTGTAGCAGTCTAAATTACATTTATTGGAATTTTTACTTTTAGAAACCTTAGTTTCAAGTGAAAACTAAGTAGTAACCAATTGTGAACTGCCTTTTGCACCAGAATTCTTTAGATTGACGAATTTATGAATGTATTTTACAATTTCTAGAAACATGTTTTTTCCATCGGGCAACTTTCAATGAAGTGTAAGTTCACTGAAAAAATCAAGTATCCTCAGTTTCTCTGCAACAAGAAGCCAGAAGCAGACAAACCTCCATTCAGTCCATCACTCCATCAATTCTGTCTTATTTGTAGAAGACTTAAGTATCCAATGAAATCAAACCAATATATCATTTTACTTAGCAAAACTTGACAGTCTCCGATTACCAAAGATTTTGAAAGCTATTTAGAAGTTTACCTATAAACCTTTTTATCTATTCAACGTACTTGTTCTTAACAATTACCGCTGAAAACTTCACGAGACAGACAAAATCAACCATCCTTTTTAGTCACTTTTGCTGACAAATTACAGAAGATATAATATGAATGTCACTAATAAATCCAGGTGGAATAAAAATTGACCAGTATATTTGATGTTGATAACTCCAAAAGACATGTCTATTTTAATTTACCAAAGATTATCCCAGATCATGTGAACTTGACAAACACTGGGGCTAGTTTTTATCTTTCTCATTTTTAGAATGACCAATTTTTACAAGCACTATGTTTAAATAGAGGTCTTATCTGCTCCTGGTACATGCTTTCATTGACCCAAATTGCTTCTGCCTCCTTTGTCCAGGGTTGTAAGGGAAGGAGGAGGTGCACAAGGGCCAACCAGCCAGGGCGGAGATTTAAAGAGGGAACAACAACAAACAGACCAAACAACCAGGTAGAAAGATTTCTTTCAGCCTCCCACACCCTAGACTCATCTCTGTTAGGTCACTCCCATTTCACCAGATTGGAGCATCCAAGCCTCTGAATAGCTGGATCCTTCCATCACCTGGGGATGTCTAGATCTGACTCTAATTGAGTGTTCTGTCCCCCAGAGTGTTCACCAGAGGCCCTGTCAATTCTCCAGAGAGTTCTGTTATGCCAACTTGCCTAGACTTTATTAGACAACTCTAGTTTTACCTCTAAAAGCTGTGCCCCAGACCTGGCATAATGTATCCCAACAGAAATCCTTCTGAGTAAAAGTAATCAGAGTAGCCATTGGATTTCAAGTGAGGACAGAATGCCAAGCTGGCAATCAGAAGTACCAAGAAGGGAGTGTTCCCTCCAAAGAATGTGCCCCTAGCCCCATTAGCCTGAATGGGATAGCCTGGGTAAGCTGCCACTGCCCATTGCTCCAGCCATTGAAACCAGAGGTCAGAACCCCAGGAGGACAACAGTCTCATCAGGGTCACGGAATTGGTTACTGAACCAACATGAGTGGGTGCTGTGGTGAGTCACAGATATACCAGAGTTGTGGCACAAAGTAAACTTTATTTGTAGCAAATAAGGAGATTACTGGCAATAACTTCCAAAGCGATGACTCCCTCAGCAGCAATGGATGGATTCCTTTTATTTAGGGTTAGGATGGATGACTATTTAAATGGGGAGTCCTTGTCATCATATGTAGAGGCAGGGGTAAGGTTGCACATGTGCCTTAAGGAAACATACCTATAGATACATTGCATATTATGTAAATGAGGCTTGTGCTCCTCATTGGGTGGCGATTTTAGTATTATAATGGGGTAAAGGTAATTGTTGGTCATTCTAGAGGTCACTCCATGGTCCATCTATCTAGTCACGGGTTCACGGGTCTAACTCAAACTGGTCTAGTTGGTCTGGGCCAACTGGGGGTCTTTGTCAGAGCAGTTCACTGTTGCTTGAGGGGTGGTTTTGATTTCCATTTGCCTGAGTTAAGAGAGAAGTTGTAAAAAAGAGCTTAAGGAAAAATGTGTGGCAAAGGTCAGTGAGTGTAAGCCGGTGGGCAGTAAAGGTCAGGTTTTGGGGTCTAGCTGGTGACAGGAGTAGGAACAGGAAGTTATACCAGGTGAAAAAGTGGCTTTGTTATTGCAAGTTTACTTTCCTTTAGGGGATGACAGAGGTGTCTCTCAGGAAGTTTACCTACCTAGTGCTGATCAGGCAATTCCTGATTACCTGGTTTAAGATTCCATTTCTGGGAGAACCCAAGTTGTAATTATAAGTCTTGGTTTGGTTATATGGGGCTTAGCATGAGCAACTCCGTTTTGGTTCTGTTGTCTTATTTTTAACAGTTCAAAACCATTCTGAGTATTTTGGGGAGATGCCTGGATTTGCAGGCGTGTGTGAATTTCAAAGGTCCCATATTTCCTCATCTGAACAGATGAATTTCTGACATAATATTCTGTACATCCCACTGTCAAATCAAAGGGCTTTTTGAGCCAAGAGGCCTTTCCAGCACAACCCAGCACTTTTGTCACTTGAGAAGAGGGAATCTAATCTTTGTGTTGGCGGCAGAGCCCCAGGGTTGCTGCCTTTGTTCAGTGACTATTTGTAGAACCTTTTTGTAGATGCAAACTTGCCCTTTTACTCTCACTCTATGAATGGCAGACAAAGTTGTTACACTACACAAAACAACTCTTCTTTCCCCATCTGCTTCCCAGTGACATTTTTGGGGGCCCAATCATAATCTATAAGCCTTGCCCTTTTCTCCCATCCTGGGAATACTTGGTAGTTAGCCCTACTTTTAAGATTCTTTTTTTTTTTTTAGTAGAAACTAGAAGAAAACAAGTTATAGTAGAGCTATGGTTGATCTAAAGGAGCTAAACAAAACAAAAAAAAACCAGTGATTTCACAGATCCAACAAAGCAAAATCCATTTAATTCACACTCAAATGAAACTTACTCACTTAATAGGAATGATTGCTAGGGAAGAGTTTGGGTAGTATTTTCGGTTTCCAAGGACCGTCCTATAATGGGAGGAAGTCATAAACAGTACCTGTTGAAGTGTCTTTTTTTTAATATGTGCTCTGGAGAGCCTCAGGATGTTGAATAATTGGTCCCCAGAATAAACTCTCTCTTGTTAATGGTTTCCAACATTAAGTGAATCCATTAATTCTTGGTGGAGCTTTAAACATCTGAATTAGTTTTGCAAAGCTAAATATCAAAGTGATTTTTGAAATGAGAATAAACATAGAGCCATTTATTACTACGGATCACACCAGCAGTTCTACCAACCGAACTCTGCCAAGTAGAGGTCAGGGCAGACCCTGCATTTTTGAGTGTGGGAGATGCACCCTGCACAGGGGTTCCCACCTGCTCCCACCAGGATGGAAGGGGGTTAATCATTAATGTCGTTGAGACCCACGTAGGGATGTATTAATGGTTAGTGTTGGAAGCTGTTTGCCCTTAGGTATATTTGCTTTTTCATTGATTTAACAAATATTTATTGAGTGCCTCCCCTGCTTCAGATGCTCTATTTCCAGGATGAGTTTTGTTAGAATATTGGTTATATTCCACATAAGCCTCTTAGAAATTGGTCTCCCCTATCATCTCAAGTTTGAAAAGCCCACACTTGAAACCCTGCGCTTCGTCAGCCAGCTCCCAACATGACCCATCTTTGCAGGTGGGAGGAAAAGACTGACCAGCTGATCTTCAATCCAGCTTTTCCCAGCCTGGGGACTCCTCAAGGAGAAATGACCTGAGCAAATCTGACAGATTTGCTAGTTGGAATTCTTGATGGTGTTGGCTAATGGGGAGTTCTTACCTATGGAATGTTTTTATCAGGATGTACCAGGTTCATGTAGGATTTCTTATGGTAACTGTATCTGGAATTTATGGATTTCTGGGACATGATCAGCTAGAAAATGTCCACTTTACTTATCAAAGCATAAAATGAAGAAGTTTCGTGACAAAACTATCTCCTTTTGTGTAAGTGATGCTTTGTGTATTAAGTCGGGGCCAGGGCTACCCCCGTGGAAAGCTGTGAGTCCTTGAGGCCAGAGAGCACATCTTATTCCTCTTTGTAACATGGTGCCCAGCACAGTGTATGGCACCTGGAGAACACTCAGTACATATTTAATTCACGTTAAAGAACATACATACATAACACAAATGGCCACAAGCCAGTTATCCAGCAAAAATCTGAAAAGATCATACAGCTCCTGATCACAACTGTTGGAGCCAAAGGGGTGGTGAATAGTCAATAAAAATGGGGAGGCCCTTAGGAAAAAGGACTTTGGAATAAAAGGCAGGAGTCCTTTAGATTAGGGCTTTTGAAACTTTAATGTGCCTATGAATCACCTGGGGACCTGGGAACTTGTCTACATGCAACTTCTGATGCAGCAAATCTAGGATGGAACTTGAGATGGTCTTTTCTAACATTCCTAAAGTCTTGTTAGCCGAACTATGGTCTGGGCATTGCAGTATCAGCATGACCTAGGCTGTTTGAAATGCAGAACCTTTGGCCCTGCCCCAGCCTTTCCTAACCAGATTTTGGCTCCTTTTTCATCAGATTCCTGATTCCTTTGAATATACTCTTTGAAAAGGTCCAACAACTGTTTATTGATTTCCCCCTAAGGTTTCCAGGCTCTACTTCAGAAGTGGTATTTTTTTCTGGTGCCTCTATGTCTCCATCATAATCAACTGGCTTTTCTAAGCTCATTGCTAAGGGGCAGCCAAACAGATTTCTGTATCTTGTACCTTTCTGAAACCATCAAACTTTGAACTTCCAATCCATTTGACTCAAGCCATGTTTGTTTAGGGACTGCCTGGTAAATAGTCTAATACAATTATGCATGCTGTTTACTGGAGGGCAGGAAAATACAATACTGAATAATAAATCCTGTGGACAAGAAAAGGAATGTGGAAATTTCGCCTATAATGAAGTCAAAATACTAGATTCAGTTGTTATAGAAAGATGTCAGAAGAGTAAATAAAATGCATTTACATATAGGTAACTCACAGAGTCCCCTCCTTTTCTGTCCCCTGAGAACCTTTAACAAAAATGTGTATTGATTTTAAGCCATGCAATGGAAGGGTTAATAGGTACAGTTGCCAAAGACCAGTACCAGCACCACTGAAATTCACAGATGTAAGTGAAGAAGAAAATGCTACTGGCATGAAGTGAGATACTCCGTAGAATTTCTATCTTCAGAGAAACATCAAGATGGAAAAGAAGACTCAAAAAGGCAATGCCATTAACACAGAGAAGCAGGCTGAGATGAAAAGGATTATACGCACTTCTATCCAAGTCTGCCAGCACTTAGGAAGTGCCATTAATTTTAAACATACTTACATTTAATGTCTATAATAGGCTCCCCTAAATTAGGATTCTCATAATGCCCTTGCGGTCTTCTTGGATTTACCCTTAGTGAGGGAAAGCCAACAAAGGCAGATGTATTTCCTGGAGGTGATAACTGCCGTTGGGTCATGAGCTAGACCCAAAGCTGTGTGTGGGTTGGCTAAAATCCTGCTGAGCAGAGAGCTGGCAGGCTCTCGCGAGCTTCCATCTGAGCAAGTTGCAAACATGTTTCACATCCTTAACTGATCTACAGAAAGGTAACAGGCAAATATTGGTGCGGATGGGGTAAGAAGAAAGGGAGAATCAGACCTATGCAATCTGGCCATGAGTAAAATATAAACTAGCTGTAAAGACTAACATGGAATGTGGAAATGTAAACCCACAGAAAGGTCTCTGAGATTGAAGGCAGCTTTTAGTTACAGTGCACACTCCACCATGTTTAATTAACTTTACAAAGAGAAGTTAGAAAGTGAGAATAGGAGGGGCTATACTGGGGCTTTATCAAAAAATGTCCCCTCCTTTATTTACAAGTGTCATGGCATTTTAACTTTGAAACATCACCTTTGGCTCCAACTGCAATTTCACTTGCAGTCTGTGCAATGTCTGTTAAAACTCCCAGCACAGTGTTTCCCAAAGTGTGTTCTTAGGCTACTCAGTCCCAAAATATATTGCTTGAAAAGGGGATTCCATTGGTTTCAAAAATTGGGAAATAGATTTGTTATGCACCTTAGTACACTGAAGATTCTGAGAAATTCTATGGAGGAAAACCCTGGTTTTGTTTAATGCAGCATTTCTCAAGATTATAAGATGATGGAGACCTTTTGGCCTAGAGTAAATGGTGGAATGGGTAGTGTAAGTGATCTCCTTGGGGAAATGCAGAGCTGTAGACCTCGAGAACAGCACCCGAGAACCACTGGTATTCATAGAGCTGTAGTCCTCTTGGCTGTGATGTAAGTCAGGTAAGAAAAGCTGGGGGAAGCTCCCTCCCTCATCAACATTTGAGTGATCCCAAACACTCTCCTGCTCCAGTGAGTCCGTGGGAAATGACAGAAGGAATGTCTTTGTGAGGCTTGAAGAGAAAATGGCCCTTCTGATGTACAGTTCCCAGCAGGGCTGCGGATCAGGTATTCTGGGTTCTTTGCGAACTGTCACCGTCTCTTATTTGATATTTTCCTGATAGCATCAGGTTATTTGCTTTGCCTAAGCTGTATTTGGTAAATGTTAATTCATTGATGTGTATGGGGGACAAATTGAGAAATGAGAGAGGGGAAGCCTAGCCTAGAACTTTGTCTATTTTTTTATTGATGTATAATTGACATAAAACATATTAGTTTCAGGTATATAACAGTGATTTCCTATTTGTGTATATAGCAAAATGATCACCGCAGTGAGTCTGGTTAACATTATCACACAGTTAACAATTTATTTTCTTGTGATGAGTACTTTTAAGATTTTCTCTCTCCGTAACTTTTAAAAATTTATTTTTATTTTTATTTTTTTAAATTAACATAATGTATTATTTGTTTCAAGGGTTCTTTTAGTGACTTTCAAATCTGCAGTTCAGTGTTATCAAGTGTAGTCACTATGCTATATTATATCCCCATGATATTTATTTTATAACTGGAAATTTGTACCTTTCAAACCCCCACCCGCACCCCCGGTCATCCACCTCTGGCAACCACAGAATTTGTGCTCTGTATCTATGAGGTCAGTTTTTCTCTGTTGTTTTCTTCTTCTGTTTTGTTTCTAGGTTCCACACATAAGTGAGATCTTAGGGTATTTGTCTTTGTCTGACTTATTTCACTTAGAATAAGGCTCTCAAGGTCCAGCCATGTTGCCACAGATGGCAAGATGTCATTTCTGTTATTTTACAGCTGGATAATATTGCATTATATACCCACCACATTCTTCTGTTGATGGACGTTTAGGTTGTTTCCATTGTCTTGACTATTGTAAGTAGTGCTGCAGTGGAACATAGGGGGCAGCTATCTTTCCAAATTAGTGTTTGTGTTTTCTTTAGGTAAATACCCAGAGGTGGAATTGCTGCATCAAACGGTGGTTCTATTTTTGATTTTTTGAGGAACCTCCATACTGCTTTCCATAGTGGCTACACCATGTTACATTTCTACCAAGAGTGAACAAGGGTTCCCTTATTTCCACATCCTTGCCAATGCTTGTTATCTCTTATCTTTTTGATACTAGCTATTCTAACGGGTATCAGGTGGTATCATTATGGTTGTGATTTGCATTTCCCTGATGATGAGTATTGTTGAGCACCTTTTTATGTACCTGTTGGGCATCTGTATACTTTTTTTGAAAAAAAAAAAATAGACAATCTGAATAGACATTTCTTGTCTATTTTTAAAATCTGATGGTTTGGGGTTTTTTGTTTGTTTTGCTATTGAGTTGTATGAGTTCTTCATATATTTTGGATATTTGCCCCTTACCAGATACACTATTTGCAAATATGTTCTCCCTTTCTGTAGGTTGCCTTTTCATTTTGTCGATGGCTTTTTTTGCTGTGCAGAAGCTTCTTAGTTTGATGTAGTCCCACTTGGGTATTTTTACCTTTGGTGTCAAATCCAAAAGAAAATCACTGCCGACACCAATGTCTAGAAACTTACTGCCTGTGTTTTCTTCTAGGGGTTTTATGATTTCAATTCTTAACATTCCAGTCATTAATCCATTTTTAGTTAATTTTTATATATGGCATTCCCAGCACCATTTATTGACAAGACTGTTCTTTCCTCATTTTTTATTCTTGGCTCCTTTGTTGTAACTTAAATGATGGTCTGTGTGTGTGTGTATTTCTGGGCTATCTAGTCTGTGTTATTGATTTATGTGTCTGTTTTTATGCCAGTACCATACAGATTTGATTGCTATAGCTTTGTAATACAGTTTGGAATCAAAAGCCTGGTGCCTCCAGCTTTCGTTCTTCTTTCTCAGGATTGGTTTGGCTATTCAGGGTCCTTTGTGGTTCCACACAAATTTTAGGATAGTTTGTTCTATGAAAAAATGTCATTGGAGTTTTGGTAGGAGTTGCATTCAATCTGTAGATTGCTTTGGGTAGTATCATCATCTTAACACAATTCTTCCAAATGATGAATACAACATGCTTTCATTTACTTGCATCTTTGATTTTTTTTTTCATTAATGCCTTATAGTTATTAGTGTGTGGGTTTTTCTCTTCCTTGGTTAGGTTTTTTCCTAGGTATTTTTGTGATGCAGTTGTAAATGCAGTTGTTCTCATTTCTCTTTCTGATAGTTCATTACCAATGTATAAAAACACAACAGATTGGGGCGCCTGGGTGGCTCAGTGGGTTAAAGCCTCTGCCTTCGGCTCGGGTCATGATCCCAGGGTCCTGGGATCGAGCCCCACGTCGGGCTCTCTGCTCGGCAGGGAGCCTGCTTCTCCCCTCTCTCTCTCTGCCTACCTGTGATCTCTGTTTGTCAAATAAATAAATAAAATTTAAAAAAAAAAAACACAACAGATTTCTTTTTTTTTAACAGATTTCTGTATATTGATTTTGTATCCTGCAACTTTATTAAATTTGTTGATCAGTTCTAACAGTTTTAATGAAGTCTTTCAGGATTTCTGTATATAATGTCCTATGCAGACACACTGTCATGTCTACAAATAGTAACAGTTTTACTTCTTCCTTTCCAATCTGGATACCCTTTACTTTTTCCCTTGCTTTTCTTTCTTTCTCACTCTGGCTAGGACTTAAAATGCTATGTTGAATGAAAGTGACAAGAGTGGGCAGAGCGATAACCCCCCTCTTTTTTTTAACCCACTGAGCCACCCAGGCGCCCCCCCCCCTTTTTTAGAGAGAGAGAGTGTGCATGTGCATGCATGTGTCTACAGGCAGGGGAGGCGGTACAGATGGAGAGAGAGAGAATCTTAGGCAGGCTCCACATCCAGCACCAGCCAATCTCACGACCCTGAGACCATGACCAGAGTGAAAACAAGAGTGGGATGCTTAACTGACTGAGCTACCCAGGCGCCCCTGAGAGAGAACTTTTCGGACCAAATGATGAGCTGAGAGTCACTGTGAGGAAGTGAGGTGGGAAGGTTGGGATAGAGAATTCGAGGCAGAGATGGGACCTGTTCCATGAAAGGGAGCTATGTGCAAAATGACCTCCAAAGGCTGAAGGAGCAGTAAGACTGAAGAAAAAGGCTGACAAGTCCAGCTTGACAAGAAATGGTTTACTAAGGAGATTTATAGATAGAAGCCTGTCTTGGGTGGCAGCAAGACAAGTAGATCTCCACCGCCTCACCTCCCATAAGACCTGCTTTTATAGCCCTAGAAGCTGTGGAGTAGGTGCTAAGAGACCATACAGGAGGAGAATGTTGGAGAATATTTGAGTGTCATAGTCATATCTCCAAGGCAGATCAAGGACATTATGCCCCAAGGGTACACTTAAGGATGTGGATAAATAAAGGAAAGAATGTGGGAGTGGGGCTGCTCTCTAGAAGGTTTTAGGTCAGAGTGGTCATCATGGAGGATTTGATCAAGATGGCATTAGTCTGGTTCATACAGGACCAAACCATAAAGAGGGAGGAAGACGAGGAAAGGTGAGGGTGTGAAGTTAGGCAAGGGCCAGATCTTCCAGGAGCTGGTAGGCCAAATTAGGAGCTGTAATCATGGGCTGAGCCATGGAAGCCATCTGAGGATTTTGATCTGGGGAGTGGTATGATAGGATAATGTATTTTCAGTGAGTCCTGAATATCCCTGGACTATAGAGAGTCAAAGTGGATGTCCAGATACTGCCTGAGATTGTTGCAGAAGTTAAGTGAGAGATGCTGTGGAAGGGAGGTGGCAGTGGAGAGGGAGAGAGAAGTAGAGAGTAGAGGGGCCCTGTGGGGTCAAGGGTGAAGGTCAAGTTTAAAACTGGTATAAATGAATGGAGAGTGGTGCCATTCATTGAGAAGCAGTCTGGAAGACCAGGTCTAGGGGAAGATCAGGAGTTGGTTTTGACGTTTGGTGAGGGACATTTGGAACTGCTAAGCTGGCAAAGGATACGTATGTCTAGACTTAGAATAGGAAGTTTATCTAGTTAGAATGTCCAAGGGTTAATGGCTTACCAATGCTAATTGCAGCCCTGGGTATTGAGGAGATCACCTATGAGGACAAAGGGAAAGGAGCCCAGGCCTATCTTAACATCTTAAAGACTTGGTGGAGGAAGATAAGCCAATAAAGTACATTGAAGAGTGTTAATGTGAGAAGAAAAAGCAGGAACCTGGTAGTTGGTATAGCCAAACGCTGCTTTGGAAGAACTCACTCACTTCAAATTCTAACTGAAGCAGGTCCATTGGATGAAGTGACAAGGAGGTCATTGTTGGACCTTAGCAAGTACTTTTTTTCTGGAGTGATGGGAACAGACACTAAAATGGAGTCACATCACAGGGAGCAAGAGGGAAGTGGAGATATGGTGAGGACACTTCCTAAAGATGTTTGTTGAAGAGCGAGGCCAGATTCCAGTTCTGATTTTGGTCTCACCTATGGGATCAACCTCACTTCTATCTGGCCCTCAACTCATAGAATCAAGGGGGGGGGGTCTGTTCCACTCAATGTAGCATGATAGATGTGATTTTTTTTTCCTCGTTCATTCTCATTTCTCTTGTGCCTCTTAAGACACTCTTGATGGTGGTTCTAGTTTTGAAGACACAATATGTATATTTATGGTACTCTATCCCCTTCCCAAATAAAGCCAACTAAATACTTTATCTGGTATTAAAATGAAGGTTTGTACTCACCAAGGTAAGATTTACTATCTCCATCTCTCTTGTGGCAACTTTCTAATGAATTCTTGGGGAAATTCTGAGTATACTCAGAATTTAGATATAACTTTAGATGTGAATTCCTCTATAAGATATACCCTTACCTTTAATGACTAAGCTCTTAAGTAGGTTAAATGATCCCAGAGTAGTAAATATTTGAAAGGAAGCTTTGCTTTTTATATCCATTTCCTTTTACCTTACCTTTTTAGCAACTTACTAGTTCAGCCACATTAAAAAAAAAGTGAAATTTTGCTCGACTGTCATACTTTTGTTATTGCTCCCAATAATAACCTTATCCCTCTTCACTCCCTTAAAAGGAAGCAGCTTGAGTCATAGAGTTAGAATATTGGAAAAGTGCCCCAAACACATTTTTGACATTTAGTTTATGACAGAGAAGAGTGATTTGGTATTTGACTCAAGTTGTTCAAGCACATTTGCCTATCAGCGGGCAAAAGCAATTCAGGGCAAATTGAACTACAAATAGTAATCGTACTGAATGAGTCTGTATGCTAGTATTAGAGCAAGGACCTGGTGCCAAAAAAGTAGAGGATTATTGGAGTGGGAAAGACAAATGATTCCCTTCTTTGTCATTGTCCCAGTTCGAGCAACAGGGGACAGGCATAATATTAAGAGTTTGGTGGATTCTTGCAGTCAGAAACAAGAAGTCCTACATAGAGAGAAGGGGAGAGCAACTCTGAATTTTGAGGTAATAGTGAGTCAATGCAGGATTGTTCTGGAGGACTTCTAAAAACTAGTGAGATTTTTCAACACACACACACACACACACACACACACACACACACACACACATATCTCTAGTGTGACCTGGAAATTTGCAGGGAACTTTCTGGAATAGTAGAGTTCAGTGTGCTGGAATTTGATCCAAAGTCAGTTGGACAGTACAAATGCTGGGAATCATGATGTTAAGTTTTTGTAAGAAAAGAATTTTCCCCCTTTCTTAGTTTTAAACCTTCTCATGTAGTTACCTTCACAGAGCATATTTATGTCCAAGAAAACTAATGTAATTAAACTAATTGAAGTGAGTGGGTTATCCCAAAAGGGAAAGTTGAAAAACTGTTTTTCACTAGAGCTTTGTTTACAGAAGCACACAATTACCGGAAGTCCCCTTTGGCCTAGCATGTTAATCCACTGTAAGAATGTTTCTGGGGTGTATAATGAACAAATGTAGAAAATACTGGTTACATACTTTTCCTTAATACGTGTGTGCACTGAAGCTGTGAGATCGGAGAAAGCCAACTGGGATAGAGGCCTCCTGTCCCCATGCCTGTCATTCGTTGCCTAACACAATTCGAGGCTATTTTTTTTCATGTGCAGGAATCTGAATTCAGAGCAGTCAGGCTGGGTAGGGTTGGTTTAGCTTTCTGAGCCTCTGTCTCCTGATCTGCAAAATGGGGGGACCAGATTGGATGTGCTTGTAGATCCTACCCAACACACCCTGTGTAACCCTCCCTGAGTGGGGGGGCAGAGCTAGTGTATATGGGATAGCACTCTCAGAATCCAAGTTAGCTTATAGAGCAGAAGGGATCTTGCAGATGTCATTAAGATTCTTCATCAGTTACCTCTGAGCTCATCAGGAGGGAGATTGTCCTCGGTGGGCCTGGCCTAATCAGGTAAGCCCTTAACTGGGCCAGGCCCTCCCTGAAAGAAGAGATTTGAAGTGAGAACAGCCATGTTGTGAACTGCCTATCCAGGGGGCTGTTTAGCAAAGACGTGGGAATGACTCTAGGAGTTGAGAGCAGTCCATGGCTGATAGCCAGCAAGAACTTGAGGACCCTAGTTCAGCCCCCAGAAAAGGGATTCTACCAACAACCCGAAGGCACTTGGAAGTAGATCTTGATCCAGTTGAGCCTCCAGGGAGGATGCAGTTGGGTGACAGCATCGTTGTAGTGTTGTAAGACCTTGAGCCAAGAAGAACAACACAGCCCTGCTGTGCCAGGCTCGACACATGCAAATCAAAAGATAATTTGTGTTGGTTTTCAGATGGTAGATTTGTGGTCATTTGTTACATGGAAACAGAAAACTTAAATGCTCTGATTTTATTGAACACAAGACTCCTTGAGGTCACTAGACTGGCTGAGACAACTGTGAGCCACATGGGTAGGAGAGGCCCTTCTCTGGAATGCTAGATAAATCTCTGACAAGGCTGACGGTACAAGCCAGAACCCTCCATCCAAGTAAATAGTACATGGACCTGTAGGTTTCAAACCTTTTTCAAGGTACGGTCTGTAGCTTAGAATACCAAGAAACTTACTTTTCCAGCCAAGGGTCTTGAGCGGCAATTGTCTTGTAATCTCTGCTTCTCTTTAAGTAGTTTATCTTCTCCTTTCCCCTCCTGCTGTTTGGTGAAGGTAAAGTTCTCAGATCTATTCTCTGAACATTTTAAGCTATTACTCGGACAGGCTCTGGGTGGTTGTGAAACAGATAGGCATTAGACCTGGGAGACTAGTTCAGGCTCTTGGCTCTGAAGGCAACTAGCCACATGACCTTGGGCCAGAGAACTATTTCTCTGGCCCTGGGTTTCCTTCTGTGTAAAACATAAGACCTTATCTTGTATTCCCAGACTGCTGAGGACAAAGGAGTGTGGACCAGCTGCTAGAGTTTCAAGAACCACTCAAATTCTCCCTTTAGAAAGACTTGGAAATGTGTACCTATTTTGCCCCTCTGGGTCAAGGAGATGTTCCTCTATATTCTTGCCTGTTGAATCAGTTGTCTCAAATACTTTGACATGTGTAGATCATTTTTTTTTTTTTTTTTGCTTGGAAGGGGACACCAGTGGGTACGGACAGGAAGAGAATCTTTAGACAATACAGGGAGGTAATTTTATTCGTGGAAGGACAAAATTACGAAGATGTGGAAGAGTCTAATATTTTTATTGAATTGTTACAAATTTAAGGGAAACTTAGGGATGGACTATTGCAAGATCAATTCCGTGTGTGTGTGTGTGTGTGTGTGTGTGTGTGTGTGTGTGTGTGTGTGGTTTTGAAGGGGTGTGGGTGCAGTGGTGGAAGGAACCATCTGACTGAAGTATTTTTTAGAAGGGATACTCCTTCAGAGGATTTAAGGCAGCCAGTCATCACTACCCTTCTAAAGCATGTCCCTTGACCTGGGCACTAGAATTAAGAGTGGGGTAGCAAGGAGGCAAGGGTAGGAGTACAAAAGAGGGAAACATTTGGAGAACTGATGATTGGCTTTGAATGAGGTGGGATATTCATTAAGATCAACCCAAGTGTGGAAGGTTCTAGGAAGATGGGATGGAAGGTGGTGGGGGCAACAGCAGCAAAAGCAAGGCCAGCCTCTCCAGGGCTGCTTTAAGTGCATTCTTTTCCCCCCTTGTCACACTCGTCCTGCATAGCGGCACGAGAATTATCAGCCTCAGAGACGAGGAAACTGAGGCCCAAGGAAGTCAATGAACATTGCTGTCACACAGGCAGCAGGTGGCACAGAGGGCAGCTGCACCCAGCTAACCTGACTGCAGAGCCCTCGCTCCTAACCACCTTTGCCTCCAATGGAACAGATGGGACAACTTCCATTCTGTCTTCCCGGGGTGGGGAGAGAAAGGGAGCCCAGTGCTTCTGGGGGCTGATGTTGTTTGGACATCAAGGACTTTGAGTTGTTGGTGAAAACTTAGGGAACAAAGCAGATGATGGTTGTAAAGGAACCAGCCCTTCCTTAGCTGGAACTTTCCTCATGGGAGCTTTTGTTTCCTAGAAAATTGTATCTTTTAGGAAAGCAGGGCATGGCCTCACAGTCCTAGGTAGATGTGTTCCTTCTTGGTAGGTCACCATTTTGTCTTTGTTGTAGCTCTGTTCTGAATTTTTCTCATCATTTTGTGTTTTCACTTCCTTTTCAGTTTAAGAAGATGGGTCTGTCCTATTCATTCTATTTTTTTATGGAGTGGTAGCTGCCACGTGGGGGTTATCTTCCAGGGGTGAGGGGACCACACCAATAATCCTCAGGGCCCCCCTAACCACACCCACGAGACCCAGGAGCCAGGTAGGGCTGTCTCTCCACAGCCTGCTTCCTGCTGGTTCCTGTCAGGCAGGAAGGTGTACTATGACTGAGAAGACGTTGGGTGGTTCTGGCTCATGTGGGGCAGCCTAGAGAAGGTTCCATGACAGAGCTTGTGGTCCTGACAGTGAGTCCAGTGTTACAGAGAGCTCTACTGAAGAGTAGCCTGACCCTGACCCGGGTTGAGAAGAAATGGGACACACGAAGGACAGGTTCACCTGATAACACAATTATAATTCTGGAAGCTCACGGCCCTGTCCTTATAAAAATGCAAAGCAGGTCCAAAAGAAATTAATGTGATATTTGAAAGGTCAGAGTGTGCCTGAACATTGATTTTAAGATGCTTTATCAATTAGAGACCAGAAGTTTTTCCTGATGATATTTATTTCATAAATGTAATTATTTTTCTAAAACATATTAAAATAGAAAACATGTTTTTTTGATCAATTATACAAAGGAAATACCAATATAGTAATAAAAATACTGAAAATATATGAAAAGCACCAGAATATTAGAGAAATTACACTGGCAACAATTCTAGGAATATATTTTTTTTTGCAATTGTACAATAAAGTGCTATTAAATCCAGTCAAAATTAGTGGCAAGATATAAAAACAATTATGGTATTACTATGAAATTTGAGGCTAGGTTTAACGGCAACTGCATTTTTAGGCTACTTTCAGATCAAGCTAATGATAGTTTATTAATGTTTTCGTGGAAAGTCTATTAATTTCCATTCTCAAGTGAAAACAATCTAAATCTCGGTGTTGATCCTTGGTAATTTGCTCATGAATAGCCAATGATAAGATAAAAAAATAAAATTATCATCAGAGTCCTTAGAGTAATAATCATACAAAGTGTGATGAAATAAGAGACAGAAGAAAATCGAATATGTGATTAGTTAAGACAAGACCAAAAGTTTAGAAGCCTTTGATTTTATGGTTAATTTTCAGTCATCTTGCATAGTCTCACTGAATAGACACACAAACATTAACAAGATAGGTTATTCAATTGAACCCGCCAGACATCGGGGAAGAACAACTTAGTGAGTCAATGTCATTTTCACTGGAAACATTAAAGGGACACTGTTAGGACAGCACGCTTCCAATTCTGACCAGTGAGTTCCTCATGTTTGCCGAGGAACAGAAAACATACACAGATACTTTGGGGTTAGAAGCTAGGCAGGCCGGGGATGTGACACAGAAGGGGACACCGCTGTGCACACACACAGAGAGATACTATGGCCAGTACTTAGGGTGTACTGAAGTCACTTTCACGTCTGGAGTTGGCAGACTACAACAGAAAAACCCAAATTAAGACAAAGCATCAGACCAGTGTCCTTTTAAGGTTTTATTTCTAGGCCATTTTTGAGGGGACTCTATCGTATCATGATTTACAACTCAGCTCTGGAATCCTCCGCTTCTCCAGATGAAAGCTGCCAACACCACACTCTAGAAGAGAACATTCTCCAAGCATGGCTCCATCAAAACTCAACATTTATTTAACAGGCAGATTCTTTTTTTTCTTTCATAGCAAGTAGATTTACACGTGAACCAACACGGACTGAAACTGAAAACCAACTCATTTCCTCTGCCTCTGCAGTCCTGCGAGCTGTATCCTCTCAGGACCCACCCTTGGGATTACTGTGACAAGGGGAGAGGATCCAGCAAGCCCACCAGCCCCACTCTGGAGGTGGTACAAGTGGACCATGATTCTACTTTTCACTCAAAAATGGAGATTTGACACTTGAGTTTTGATACCCCCCCCCAACCCTTCTAGGTCCTCTAGTCTTTTTGTCAAGTTTCCTTCTTGTGGCTGATTCAACCAAGGAACTGAAATGTAAATGAACTTGGCTATGCCTCTCAAAAACTAACTTTTCAAAGAAATTTTAACTTGCTTAGAAAAGAGCGTGTAGGTGGTCCAGGGTTGGGAGTAGGCCTTTCTAATAACTGAAGCAAACGGGTCAGTGTCCAGCCACCGTAAACAATGTGATACCGAATAAAAAAGACTGGGAAGTGCGACCGAAAGGACTTTTCTTCTCCATGCCACTGAGAGAACGCAAGGAAAACCCAACACGACTTAGTTTCCCAAATTCTACCTAAACGTGAGTG
The DNA here is from genome assembly GCF_010015895.1 of Lontra canadensis. Classification (NCBI taxonomy): domain Eukaryota; kingdom Metazoa; phylum Chordata; class Mammalia; order Carnivora; family Mustelidae; genus Lontra; species Lontra canadensis. The sequence continues at coordinate 673,382 of NW_022631062.1, forward strand.
TTCATTAAAAAGTCCGAGATTAATAAAAGGCAGACTTTAAGTTAAGGAAGACAGATAAGAAACAAAGGCTACAGGTGGTTTGGCCTTAAATAGTTTTACATACCTAAAGAATATCGACTAGCATCTGGAAGTAATTCTCAAAATTACAAAGTCATGTTTACAGAAATTACTCTGTAAGTATGTTTTTTTTCAATATACATGTTCTATATACATAGTATAGAAAAGCTAGTAAGTTGGCTCAGCTATAATGATTTTGTCATAAACAAAAAAAGATGACATTTATTGGCTGCAACAAAGCTTGTTCCGTACACGTTTCAGTTCAGCTACTGTATATATATAATAAAACTTAAAACTTTAGAAGTCTTCAAAGGGAAAAAATAAATTCTATCTAATGTATTAATTTACACATGGCTGTGCCTTGACTGGGCAGCCTCTAGCTGTAGTCTCTTATGATGAATGTCTCCAGTGTGTCCTTATTCTAACAGACTTTATTTTCAAGATATGTATTTGTCCCCCTCTAAGTGTCGCACGTTTCCTTTCAGGAAGCACAGATGTGCGACACTTTCAGTAGTATGAATTTCTGGGTCTTTTTCCAGCTAATGATCGAGAGAGCCATGTTTCCTACTGAGTGCCACTTCTTTAACTGTACAACAAATAGAAGAAAGAGATGACGAAAGCAAGCAAGAGCATTGTTAAGGAAAGCAGCAGCTGCTGGAACCAGATACAACGCTGAACTTGGTCTTCAAGCTTCCTATTGCTTTCTAGTAAACGATTGAGCTACGGAGGGAAAAAGAATGAAAGATTGGTATCAGTAAAACAGCACGTGAATCATGGGCATGACAAATAGGAATATTAGAAATCCAAACATTTACAGGATGGGGTCCATCTGTTCTAAGCAGCTGGGAGCTGGAAACGCAACAAGGGGTTACATTTGTTTGGTGAACAGCTGTGTGCCTGCTTACTCTTATTTGGGAAAGGGCGGCTTTTCCAGTGGAGAAGGAGCAAAGCAAGTCCTTTCCTGGAGGTTCTGAAATCAGCTACGCAGGAAGAGAGCCCCTCCGTCTTTTTCAAGTTGAAATGGTACCCCTCTCGTGAGCTCCAATTCTTTGGCGCCCCCCCAAGGCACCATACACCTTGTCCAAATTAAAATGGCCAGAGCTTTTCAAAAGTTAATGCATCTCCCAAAGGAACTCACCACTTAGGATTTCGGATTTGGCTTCCCCTCGCAAAGAAAAGAGCCTTCCTGTCATGTCTATGCCAAAGATCTTCCCTTTATCGGTGGGGAAGAAGTGGATTTCTAACACTGGTTAGCATTACCAACTCTTTTTTAGTTAGGGAGAAAGAACACTTACTTGTAGATAAAGATCTTCACTGGTTTTATCGGACATGGCAAGAGCACTGTCTTTCAATGTCAGAGTGGTTGGTTTACTGCTCTCGACAATATGGCATCTTAACCTATGAAAATCCAAAGGACACAGAACTTATTAAAATTTTTAATGAAATTTTTTTTTATAAAAGTAAACTACAATGTGAGAAAGTTGATGGAACCAAGATGAAAGTACTCCTGCTTCTTCCCCAGATACACGTCCAGTGGACCTACCTTGGAAGGGGACCCTGACTAGCTGCCCCCAAATACGCTTCCCTGACTTGAGGATTATCTGGGGCTGCTTATTGTTTAAGAAACAGCAGGCCTGAGAAAGTTTTGAAAACCTCTTGTCAGGGTCATTGACATCAATAAGGGAAGGAAAGGTCCCCCTGTAAGGGTGTCTTCCTCTCCCTGCCAGGATGAGGGGATGACCAAGATCTCTAAGAACTCTTAATGGAGAAGGGACCAATTCACATCCCAGCAACCTTACCCATGTTGACTGTGATCTTCCCGACAGCCCCCCATAATGCACTCCCTTACCCCCACCCACTTGTCTTGAGCTGGAGATGGTATTTAAGGTGGTGTCTTGGGCTACTTTGGGGAGTTTTTCTGTATTCCTGGGTCTCTCCCATATATACAGGAGGTACACATGGTATTAAACTTCTGCTTTTCTATTAATCCTTAATTACAGCGGGTGGGGGCCTCAGCCAAGAACCAAGCACGGTAGACGAAAAATTATTTTTCCTCTCCTCTATTTGGCAGCCTATGCTGGGACCTGGTGAGACACCATACTTGCCTGGGAGCCTACAGATGGGAGCCTGGAAAACTGGCAGAGGCCGGCGAAGGTAAGAATTCTTACCTAAGCCCGCTTTCCTGGATCTACTATCTGGTGCCAGGTCGAGGGAGAAAGGTCAAAATTTGACCTTGTCCCTTCCTTTCCAAATTTAGATCAGCAGAAGAAAGTAGGTCAAATGAGGTCTTCCTTTCATCTTGCTCTGGGTCTTGAGAGCTTGGCTTTGGGAACACGAGAATATTCTTTTTGGTCTGTCAGCTGGAGGGTGCATGTGTACACAGGTGTGTGGCAACGAGTAGAACAGGCCGGGGATCTGAGGCACTAAGGGACAGGCAGCATCCTCTCCGTCCAGCTGTGCCAGCTCTCAGGGCAGTTTGTCATTAGGGGCCCCAGTCTGTGAGGGGCCTTTGTCCTCTCAGGTTTTGTGGTTGCTAGTTCTGGGAAAGTCCAATCCCGTAAGTCCTTCCCTGATGATGGAGATAAGAGGGTCTTAGGCCTCTCACATTCTTGTGGAAAACTGGAGATTAGCATCTTCGCTGGACCACTCTTACCACTTGGGGCAAGGGAGGTCTTTGCTTTCTTATGCTAACTCCGGGGGTCCTGTGACGATGGCATCTTTGGCACCGTCTCTGGGGATGCCTCTTGTGTCCGTTGTTAAACCACAGAATGGCCTATTGGCTTGAGTCATGAGAGAGATTAATAGAAGAGCCTACTTGCCAATGCCAGATGATGGATCTTTTGAGTTGGAAGAGCTTCTCAAAACACTTTGAGGGACTCAAAAAACTTTTTAAATGCAACACTGAAGCCGTTCAAAGTCTACCTAACCTTACCAATGCTGAAACCTCCCCCAGTCCTCTCAAAATACCTGTAGGTACTATAAAAGCTGAGGATGTTGGAAACAGAATTGTCCTGTGCTTAAGAAAAAGGAGGCAGAAACAAATTACTTTAGACATCTGATAATAGGCAAATAGATATCCCCCGAATTCCTAGAAAAAAAAAAATCCTTGACACATTCTCTGTGCCTTTGAGGGACAGATTTTCTACCCTATCTTCTCTAGGACCTGACTGCTACCTCTCTGAAATACAGATGTTAGGGAAGGGATTTCCACTGGAAGGAAAAAAGGGAGTTATTTGGGATTTTGGCAAATGAAAAAACAAAACAGGCTTTTAGCCACCTGAGCAGGTAAACGGATTCCAGCTGCCAGAAACACAATCTAAACCTAAATGTTCTTTTATATAAACTAGTGAGTTTTATGTTATTGTGCCTGATTCATGGCTAAAATTTTAGAGCTATAGCTAAAAGGTCTCTGTGTCTGTATGTTTGTGTGTGTCTACATATGTATGTTATAGATGTGTAATATTTTTCCAACTCGGGATGGTATTGCAAAAATGAATTTGTAAAAGTGCTCTTTGACTGGCTTAAAGAAAAACAGGCATTTACCAAATTAAGTATTCCTAAACCTCTTAGAAATATAGAAACTAACCTAAGTGTCTTTCAAGTTCATGTGATATAGATTAATCCTAGGTAAAATAAAAGCTAAGTTTGTTGGTTTAATTAAAATAGGCATGTCTTCAAAGTTATCAGTATTAGATGCAGACAGGCAACTTTTTTTCTTCTGGCGTTTACCTGCTCAAAAAGGTTCATGTTATGTCGGGTACATAATTTGTCAGCATGAAAAACAGCCTGGGATGCTGGCTGACTGATGTTTCACGAAGCTGGCATGAGTATTCAAGCATAATTGTTGGAAGCAAGTGATTTAGACATAAGCTGATAAGAGTTTTTAGGTGAAGTCTACTGAAAAACAGGTTCTCCAATCTCCTTGGTAACTCGAAACTTTAGTTTTGCTAAGTTAAACGGGAAATTCACGGACTGACTAGATCATTTCCAAGTAAGATAAAATATTGAAACATTAATTACTGAACATCGGTTTATCTACTTTTGGCTTCTTACTACAGAGGAACTATAAATACTGAGTCTGTTAGTAAACATATCTTGTGCCACACTGAAAAATTGTACTATGAGGAAGCATATGCTTCTAGAAATTACATATTCATAGATTTACCAATCTACTGAATGCTGGTGTTAACAGATCACAATTGCTTACCACTTAGTTGTCACTAGAAATGATGGGTTCTAAGGGTTAAGAATTCTAATTCATGTATGTAATTACTAGAAATAATAGAAGCAACTAACTCCATGTGCAGCGAAAATAGAATGTGTTTTTGGCCGAGGAAAGGTATGAAGTACGGACATGTATTTTCGTTAAGTGGAATGAAAGTAATTTTCTCCTATATCAAAGCTGGTTATTTCAGAATAGGGAAGATAATAAAGGACAAACTAAATGGATATAGGCAGTTGGAAAGAAAGACAGAAAATTTTACTTTGTGTAGTCGAGCTGGCTAAAACGGAATGAATTTGTTATAAAGGTTATACAAATAAGCTTCCATATCAGTAGTGTACTTATGTAAAACTAAAAATTAATTTCATCTGCTAAAAGGACAACCTTTTCTTGGACTATCAGTCAGCTACTGATAAGATTGCAAAAGGCTTTTCTTTAGCTTTTAAGTAATCTGCCTAGAAAGCAAAGATGGGGCGTTTTATGAGAATAATTTCCTGTGCTCAATGTTATCTTCATCAATAGCTCAGCTCTTTGAATCTTTAGAAGACGATTTCCCCATGTTTTACTCACAACTCTGCAACTTTCTGTATTTGCCTTTGATATTTTATCGTCACTATGGTTAAATGGACAATTAAGTATTATTTCATGATGATGATCCCATTTAGTCAAGTGTCTAAAGCCTTCTGATGTTTTTGACAACCCCCAGCTCAAATTCTAAATGAAGACTTTCTGACCTTGAACTATCTCTGAAAATTTTCAGAGGTCCACTGGAACATGTCCAAAGATTTGTGTTCTCTTCTTATAAAAAGAGATATAAAACTCATTAGGCTTATTTGCTGTGCTAAATTACATGGGAAGCACTGTCAGGTTAAGTGATACTATATACCTTCTTCAGATTATATTTGTATAGATGTATTATTATCGTAAGTGTTCCAGAAATAGTATAAAATTCCAGTTAGTATCTACACTGCTGTATGTCACAGAAATAACCAAATTTCCTTGTCAGAAGCATTACAATGAACTCTCATCAGAGCTATAATAATGGCCATTTTTAAGCCTTTTTGTCACTTAGAGAAGCTATGGTTTGACTCTGATCCTTTTGCAAATGTGTTTCATGTTCAGAGATTCATGGAAAGGACTCTGACAAGTACTCCAGAGAACAGGTTTCTAATAACTTTCAGATCATAAAACTGAACTGGGCAAGAACTTCCAGAACCAATGAAAAAGGAGGATTCAAACAGGCCAGGAATGAATAATGTGCAGTTGAATGAACTGATGACTGTACTTTTTTTTTTCTGCTGGTTCTTTAATGTTTGGTTTTTTTCCCGATTTAAGCTATCTATGTTTTTTCTTTTCTCCTAAGCTATTTATGATTGACAGCAATTTGGTAAACTATACATTTGTGAGCAGAACTGAAACTTCCTCCAGAATTCAGAAACTTAGTATTCTTTCATGGAAACAGAGTTGTTTTGTTTTGTTTTGTTTTTGCATAAGCATCTGTTCTCGTTATATTAGGACACAATTGGAAGCATGGTTGTATTACCAAGGCTTTCACTGGATTCATATTTGAAAATAATACACATAAAATCAGGTATGACCAGACAACTTTAAGGAACTAAGGTTGACTTTATGGAACCAATAAAGCCCCTTAGAAAGGAAAAATGGACCTGTAACCTTGCTTATAGGATTTTGGACAGCCTTACCAGGTGAGTAAGGTAGGTCCCTTACCTTGGCCGGCTCAGGGTCTTTGATAAGACAGGAATTCATCTAAATCTGTATAATAACCTTACCCTTGTTTACTGTGCTTTTCCTGATAACCTCTCCTAACTGGCTCCCCCGCCCCTGCCACTTTTCTTTTGTCTTTTGCTGGAGATGGTATTTAAGGTGGGAAGAGGCAAAATTATTTTCCCTTCCCTACCTCTTCTGCTTCTTAATGTATGTATAATAATACAAGCAATTATAGATGCCACTCCATAACTCAGGGAAACTTTTTTTTTTATGGTGTTCAGTAGAATTCATCCCGTCTTACTACTTGAAGGAAACCACCCTTTCTAGATGGGAGTCATGCTTTACCTGGCCTTCAGTACCAAACCACTGAGGCTCCCTCTGTGAGATAAGTCACCCTCTCCTGACTTACAGAAAACCAAACCAGGAGGAATTGATTTAAAAAAACCCCAAACCCGCTTCTGAGGGACTGTCTGATAAGAACTTCAAATGAATATTTGTCTGTTATACCAGTGTTACTTACTTATTCTTTCCATTTGTTTTCATAGCCATGACTTTGAGAAAAATGAACTCTTGAGAAAAATGAACTCTTGATAAAGGAGTAAGTAGACCCTGTTATCATATGGACATGTAGATATGTAACTACTCCATCTAAAAACAAGTCAAGCCCACCACGAGCCTTAATGTGTATCTGTGTTCCTTCCTTTTTCTGGACTAAAACTGATCCCTACCTTGGCTTGAGTGAAACTCCCAAGAAAGCTGAAGGGACAGGACCTGCCAATGATTTACCTTGTAGAGTTGGCTTCTCCCATTGACAGACCTGTGCCAAACAGACCCTTTGTCAACACCACATTCTTCCTTCTGCCAACAAGCCAAACCTCTAGGTTTGCCTTCATTTCTTGAGAACCTGGCTCCTGCCAACTGAAAATGCTCCCTCTGATGTCAGTGATGACCTCTGTGATGTCACCAATGGCCACTGCTCCCACCTCATCCTTCTTGGCCGGATGGCAGTACTTAGTAGCACTGGTCCCTTACTTTTTTGTCCAACATGCTTTCCTAGACTTTGAGGACACAGTTCACCTACTGGTTTCCCTCCTGAATCCCTGCTCGGACCGTCTTCCTCTGGCCACTAACTAGGCCTCCAGGCTGGGGCAACTGAAATAAAGCTCGTCTTCCCAGGCCCACGCCTGTCCTCCTCCTGTCTGTGAACAAGCCTGCAGTGATCCTGACAAAGGTGAATCAGGTCCGGTTGCCGCTCTCCCATGGGTCTCACCATGGTGACCGAGCTCCTCCTCTGGGCCCTGCCTGCCTCTCCAGCTTTCTTCTTACCCTGGATCCTTTCACCTGTTGTGTGCCAGCTACATCTGTATTCTTTAAATTCCTTTTGAAGATTTAACTTGGCCACGACCGTTACAAGGTTTCCCAGCTTCTCATTTATCAAGGGGGACAAAGAACTACCTACCTCCTAGGGTCATTTGAATGACGGAGTGAATAAATCAGAGTAAAGCACTTAGAACGGCACAGGCTGGCAGCCCAAGCTATTCGTGTTAACTCAATATCACGCTTTCACCTGTGTCTGCCTAAAGTCTGTTTTCAACACGGCCCCCAGAATAAGCCCTTAAAAAAAGAAAAAGCCAAATCACTTCCTGACTCTGCTTAGCACCAACTAATAGATTTTCCTCTCAAAATCAGACTTCCTCACTCTGGTTACCTACTACCTCTTTGACCTCATCTCCCACATTGTCTCCCCCAGCCCCCTTACTAGATTCAAGCTACATTTACCTCCTTGCTGTAACTTACACAGGCCAAGCACACTCCTGTTTCAGTTGTGGTTCCTTCTACCTGGAAAGCACTTTTCCCGGTTATTGACATGGCTTACTCTCTTGTATCCTTCAGGTCCTACAAAAACCACCCACCATCGAGAATCCTCTGTCTAGGCACTATTGACATTTTGAGCCAGATCTTTGTCTTGGGGGATGTTTAGCAGCGTCTCTGGTCTCTAACTGCTGGATGCCACAGTCCCCCACTGCCCAGCTGTGATAATGAACAACACTCCCAGACACTGACAAGTGGCCCCCTGGGAGGCAGAACGGGTACACTCCAAAATCACCCCACAGGCTTTTCCTCCTAATGTATCCTAGGAATTTTTTCATGGCGTGACATACGGATTTACCACACTCTTTTGAACAGCTACAGATTCAAGTGCATTTTCCTGTTACTTTACTGGGGTTCATTAGGTTCATTCTTTCCCATTTTTCACTAGTACACACAATGCTGCCACACACACATTCCAGTACCCAAGACAAGTGCCTACAAAGGAACTGCTGGGACAGAGCAATCTATGTAATTCTGACACGTCCAGATTCCTGCACTGGCCTGGAAGCAAGTCTGCTATTAGCGAGCTCCTTGAGAAACTGCGCTCACCTTCACCTGGGCACCCCAGAGCTCCGGAGAGCTTGAGGTCACCCCAGAAGCCTAAATGTGTGCCAAATGCGAGGAGGAGACCCCTGCCTTGTCCACGCAGGCAGTTCTCTCTCTCTCTCTCATTCTTCCCATCACATCTGAGAGTCTGTGAGTGAAAAGCATACCTGTGCTCCATCACTTTGTTTCTGGGAACTTCTTTCCAGAACGGAGTCAATTCTGCTGGGCCCGTGCCAGATGACTGCTCCATTTCTGCAGCCATGATCAGAAAACGGTCTTGGGCAGAGACTGTTAAACCTGTGTTCCAAAAGGATGACTTACTATATAAACAAGAACCTTTACAAAGGGTTGGACACAGGGCTTAAGGCATTATATTCTTGAACACAATGGAAAAATAGTATGAAGTACCTTAAAATATTTTTCTAAAAAGGGAAACTTTCGAAAAAATTCAATGTAAACTGGCATCAGTTTCAACAAACAACTTTAGGGGCACCTGGAGGGGTCAGTTGGATAAGCCGCTGCCTTCGGCTCAGGTCACGATCTCAGGGTCCTGGGATCGAGTCCTGCACTGGGCTCCCTGTTTCTCCCGCTACCTGCTGCTCCCCCTGCTTACGCTTGCTCTGTCAGAGAACTAAAATATTTACAAAAATTTTAACGAGACCCATGGACCTATCTCATTTTACACATGAGAAAATAGATGCCTACAGTGCAATGAGGTGACTTGTTGACACTCAGCTGATTTCTAGATTCTAGTCTGGCTCTACAGATCCCCACCCAGCCCAGGTACCCCCCAGCACACCCTCTGAGGCCATCGGGCCACCACTCACCCCCGTGGGGAGACACAACTATATCAACTGATGCTCCAGGGTCACAGCTGCTGTTGCTCGGCTTGACTCTGTATTTTTCTGGAGCAGTTGTTCTCACCTGTTTGTAATTACAATTGTATTTTACAATTATGCATTTATAATTACAATTGTATAATTGTGTTTTTACAATTATACTAGTCCTATAGTAACTAGTAACATAAGAAAAGTGCTTCTTGGGGATAAATGGCTTAAAAATGAGATGGAAAAAGTTAACAGTTAATAATGAAGTCTACAAAACAACCACGGTGGTTAGGCATAGAATGTATCTTTCCCCATCAACAGGAAAACAGTATCTCAATCTAGTCTCACTTAGCCTTTCTATGAAATATCTTGTGTCTGGTGATTTCTTAACTTTAATGCAAATTAAAAATTTAAAAAAACCTGGGGATCAGGACATATTTTAATAGCATTCATACATTAAAACACATTAGATATTCAAAGAACATCCAGAACATCTTAGTGGTTAAATTAAAATGATTTAAGGAAATAACACATTATGGGGCAGTGGTAAACTCAATCATTGGGTTAGTATCTAGTATAAAGTACATTCCAAACTATATCACACTCGGGGGAAAATGCACTTTTGATTTTATAGTTTTATTTTTCACCGTTAGTATGAATTATCTATATAATGAGTGATTTTCCTTGGCTTTTTATTTACCACAAACATTAAGGCCTGGAATTAATTTGGACATTAGCCTATTATGGCTCATTAAAGATTGAGATACAGATCCCGGGGAAAACTGTAGATAAGCTATGCCATGTGGTTAAAACTAGAAGGCAGTATAACATGCCTAAAAATGTCATAAAAACACTGCAAATTAAAAAATTCTCAATTGTTCAATTAAAATGTCTGAAATCACTTCCCAGATCAGATTTCCACCTAGAATTTATATCTTTCTGATATTTACCTTAAAAGCTACGATGTTTTTTGTTATATTTGTCAACACTATTAAAGTTTTCTTCTCTCCAGATTCTGTACTTCCAAAATACAGTTCTTCTGCTGGGCTAGGTGGTGACAAAAATATAAAGCATTTGTATTATTCAGAACAAATGACAATCTAATCATTAGCTGGAAGGAAAGTATTTGGTTAATATTTGCTGCTCATTTGTATAAAGAGACTTCTTCAAGAAAGAAAAGATTACAAAGCAATTACCTGATAGAGTTTGTGTTTTAATCTTACTAATTGATTGCATGCTATTTAAAAGTCCTGTGGTTTCCCCCAAGAATCAAAAGCAAACTAGGAAAAGGAAAGGAGAGAGAATTAGGAATATTCTAAATTAGCCTATAATCAGCACCATCTTAGGGTGCATGTAAACTCTTCGGAAGGTTACAGATAATCAAAACAAAGAAGAAACTGTTGCTGCAACTTTAATTACAAAGAGATTAGATGGGGGCATAATTTTATACACCAACAGAGAAAAGCATAACTTAAAACGGAAGGTCATTAGAGATGTATTTAAGTCACAGAATAATTCCTTATGTAATTCCTTAATAAAAACAGCTTTTTCTAAGTATTATGGAATACGAAAAACACAAAAATAAAATTTGGGGTGGGAAGTATTGGTTAAGCAGTAAAATCAGTGAACCTCAAAATGCAAATTTTACTATTACAGGCCCTGGTCGTACTCACAACCTAAAAGAAAAACTAAAAGACTGAAGCAGAGTTTGTGTAGTTTAATTACATTAGTCGAACTATATCAGGTGCCTCCAAACAATGGGCAGAACTGTTTTTTTTTTTGTTTTAGATAAAAAGGTGAATTCTTCAGACTGGCCTTCACTTCGAACTATATATTTAAGTAGATTTGTTTTATATCAGGAATGTCTACATATATCAGAGCCATTCATCTGGAGGACACACATTTTTAAAGACGTGTTTTCCAAGGAGGGCTTTGCCCAACTCTGGACAAGACAAATTAGCATGCTGGCTGGCTTCCTTTTAGAACCCAATCGGAAATAGACCACAGAGAAGAGAAGAAGGTCATGAATCTCAAAACCGCTCTCAGTAACCAGCTCAAAAGCCTTGAGACATGGTGGGGAGACCGATGTTGGTGGAGGTCCGTCCATGTGCCTGTGCAGGAGCAGTGCTGTGACCTGCAGCCCTACCCTGGCTCTACTCCGGCTTTCTCCCTAGGCAGCTCTTCCAGCCAACCCTTCACACTGGTAAGCTGAGACCTATGGTTTTGAGAGGCTTCCAATGAAAAAACAGTGTGTAATTCCTCAACCAGTAAAGGGAAAAATGGAAAACAAACTTCACAGGGGGGAAACCGGCAAAGAAAAACCATGACCGGCAGAATATGCATATGTTGTCCCCCTCCTCGGCACTCCCCATAAACACACAGAGATTGTAGAGATAAATCCAAATATAACAGTAATCAAAAATGTGTAAACAAACCAGATTTCTCAATTAGAATTTTAGGTTTTTAAAAAGTCTAGCTGTACTGTTCGTAAGAGTCATACTTGAAACACAGAGATTTCAAGTATGGGATGGGAAATGATACATTAGATCATCACTAAGAAAAGTTGGTTATAGCAGTATTAACATAAAGCCATACAGATTTACCAACGAAAAGAAACAGTAGTGAGAAAGAGATCTTTACATAATGGTTAATTACCAACAACCCTGAATCTTAGATTGAGTAACCCAGAAAAAAAATAGAGATGTACTGAAATCTAGCTTTGGTAAAACACCTATTTTTCTAGTTCAGCTTTAGCTTTTAGAAGGTCAAACTGATAAATGCTTAGTTCAATGCCATTTCTGACATCCTTCAAACTATGCAAGCCAAACAGTACCAGTAAAATGAGAAAAAATGTGTGTCATTCAGATTAACTATTAATATATGAATATTCATTTTTATTACCTGGTATGAAATGAGGGCCCTTTAAACACATTTAATAGAATAAATAACAAAAAGGTAGCTAGAATATCTACGATGACTGGAAACCAAGTTGAGTCTTTGGATATCTTTTAATTTTATATTTCCACAGTTTGAAAAACAGTACAGGAGTTTTCTTAATTTTGCAATTCCTTCAAGATAATCAAGACAGGTTATAAAAGCGTAGCTAATAAAATCAACTATGATTACCTGATGTGTAATAAAGGCCCTTTAAACACACTCAATGGTTTTTTGAAAGCTTTCATTTTGGAATCAACCTTTTCATTTTCTTCTGCTTTGGAAGTATGTTCAGTTAGGTTAATCTAAAGACCAAAAAAAAAAAAAAAAAGAAGAAAGAAAAGATAAAAAAATTTAGTTTCATCCTGATAGCTGGGAAGTTCATTAGCTCAAAAAGTAAACATTAACGGTGATTCAATCCAAATTACAATCTTTAACATAAGTTTAGTACACTTAAATTATGTATTTACCATATATTAACATGACCATGTACATATATTTGAAAGCATAGTTAAATAAGTCACTACAGAAAATATAACATGGTCTTTCCCTTACAGTCTTTGAATTGGCTCTGAGTTATAACATATTTATCCCTCTTACCAAGCCCCTGATGACTCAAAAAGATAACTAAGTGCCCTTTCAAAATAGAAATAGAGGAAATAGAAGGTTTTAAACTGATTTCTAGCCCAGCAAGGTGTATTGAGGAGGACACATATCACAATGAGCACTGGGTGTTACACACCAACAATGAATCATGGAACACTACATCAAAATCTAATTAGTACTGGATGGTGACTAACATAATAAAAAACATAATGAATTACTTTGACTTTATCTCAGATAAATCAAAAACATTTTCAATAAAACAGTTCCTTCAAAGTACATTTTGTCAATTTTTATACAAATGCATGAAATCAGCCTTTTTTTTTAAAAGATTTTATTTATTTGACAGAGAGAGAGACAGTGAGAGGCAACGCAAGCAGGGGAAGCGGGAGAGGGAGAAGTAGGCTTCCCGCTGAGCAAGGAGTCCCGTGCGGGGGCTCGATCCCAGGACCCTGGGATCATGACCTGAGCTAAAGGCAGACGCTTCATGACTGGGCCACCCAGGAACCCCTGAAAGCAGCCTTTTGAACCACCAAAGTGACACTACTGGTTAGCTAGTACCATCCTTCCTCTTTTTTACAAAGATGTGGAAGGACAGCAAGTTAAATGAATTACTCACAATCATGTCCCTAACTAGTTCTAGAGTGGTGGACAAACCGCAGGTTTTGAAACCATTGTATTGTTAGAATTACCTTTTTTAGAAGAGTTGTTTGTTCTTCATTAGAAACTGTTTCCAAGGTTTCTTTGCCATCACTTTCTAGGTCTTCTTTACTTGAAGCTTCATCCTCACTAGCAATAGGCCCATTTTCACACAATGGTGTCTGGAAGTCGTCATCCACTAGTGGGGGATAGCTATACTTGAAAGGATCCTAAGAGAAAGGAATTTTATAACAGCCTGCTAAGAGGTGGGTAGAGAAAGAATTCTCTAAGTAAAATTAAAATCCATTCTCCAGGCCAAAAAAAAAAAAAAAAACCACCAGAAAAGAAAACCAGACTTAATTAGTGAAATTTTTAAAAAAGGAAGCATTTCCCAACACAAAGGGAAAGAGCAGTTAAGTGGTGTGGACAAGTGGCTAGCCATCTGTGAAAGCATCGAGCTGGATCTTTAGCTCATTCTTCGCACCAGAAGATTTTCAGATGGATTAGAATCTTGGAAGTGTTTATTTTTTTAAAGTTTATTTATTTATCTTTAGTAATCTCTACCCTCAACATGGGGCTCAAGCCCATGACCTTGAGATCAAGAGTAGCACACTCATCCGATGGAACTAGCCAGGCACTCCAAAAGTGTGTCTTTTTTAAAACCCATGTAAGCTTTAAAAAAAACAAAAACAAAAAAACCTCCAGAACAACACACAGGCTTAAAAAACAGAAAACAAAACACAAAACCTAAGTAACAAAGACCTTTCGAATCATAGCACAAAACCTAGCAGGCATAAAAATATTGATAAAAATGGAGCACGCTAAAATGAAACCTCTCTGAATTGCAAAAAGTAAAACCCAGCAATCAACCAGCCACCCACAACCCTCTGCCAAGAAAACCCCCTAAAAAGCCAAGTTTGTTTCTTTAAAGCCACAACTGGGAAAATTATGTACCACATGTATCAGAAACAAGACAGCTTTTGTTAATACATACAAATCAAGGAGAAAAGAGCGATAACAGAACAAAAAATAAAGGAATGATAGAGTTCATAGAAAAAGAACAGACTACGCTTTTATATCAGAAAAAATGTTCAACACCACTTACAATAACAGAAATGCAAAGCCACAATATTCTGCACCCAAGACTGGCAAAGATTACAAAAATGAGAGTATGTGATGTTGGCACGGAAGTCGTTCAAGCATTGCCACACACTATTGGGGAGTGAGCACAATCTCTTTAGTGGGAAACTGGCAACAGATAAAATTTAAACTACGAATACCTATTGACCTGATGATTTTACCTCTAGGAGTTCATCTTCTACTTACACTGCTGTACCCATGTACCAAGGGTTATTTACAAGGCTAGTCACTGCAGCACCATTAATAATGGCAAGGTTAGGAAACAACTACCAGTCCCTTAAAAGAGAACTGATTAAAATATATTATCTTACATCTGTGTAATGGAATAGTCTGTAGTGGTTTAAAGAATGAGACCTCTAAGAATCAGTATGGTATAACCTGGCAAGAAATGATGTGGGGAAACCAGTAAAACAACATACATGAAAAAATAAAATGGACAGAGTATCTCCAGGAGAGAAAACCTGGAAAACAGTGACTAACTGCCTTTGGAGAGTGGCAGTGGGGAGTAATGTGGGGAGGGAGACATGTTTTTCACGACACTGTTGTACTTTTCAGTCTTTTGGTACTGTTTGCTTTTTTAAAAATGCTGTCTATGTATTACTTTGGGGAAAAATTTGTCCTAAAAAACTACACCATTAATGACAGAGAATGGAGATATTTTCTACCCCTAAAAATATTTTTTACTAGATCCCATCAATTTTAAGGTACAACAATTCTGTGGGCAAATTATTAAAAACAAATCAGTCAACTAGCTCATTTAATTAAAGGTAGTACCTGAAATGAACCATACTGTGTTCTGCTATTAAAATGTAAAATACAAAGCCTCAAAATAGGAAAGTTGCAAATTTCAAAGTAAAAGTATTGGTTCAAGTTTTTTTTCTAATCAAAGAAAACAAAAGGACATACCAAAACTTTCTATCTTGCTAGTCACTTGATTCTGGTTGAATACAATTATACCAGGTAAGACAGTGTATGTAGTAGATTGTAAAAATCAAACAATTGAAATATTAACAATCAAGTTAACCCAAAGCACACCAAATCCACAAGCTTTCATAGTTCAGAAGAAAAATCATTATCACCGTATGTTTCACTGTTATGTAGTATTAAAAATTTAACATAGACCTACTTATTCCTGGTCTCTCATTTGTAAGTAGCAAAACCATTTCAAAAAACTTGTTAATATATATGATTGTTTAAATTAAAAAGACTGTTCGACAGTAAACAAATGGAAGCAAACTAAAGGCACGTGAAAAAAATTCAGTAACTCATGGTTACCAGTTAAATAATTTATGGTTCATCTCTAGATACAGGAATACTATGTCACCATAAACAAGAGTAAAAAATAGTTTGTCATATTGATCTGGAACGATCTCTAAGATATGTTGTAAAGAAAAAAGGAGGATGCACAATGGTGTAAAAATACACTACTTGTTTAAAAGAGATGGGAGGGAGGAAGAATTACATACATCTTTGCTTATATGTATTACATATATCCTGCATTGCTTACATGGGCGATACCGATTCATGGAAATAGATAAAAGACACGGAACTGGGCAGAGGAAGAGAGTGACTGGGATAGCAGTAGAAAGCCTTTCTGTGGAATATTGTTTCTGAATATTTGTACTGAATACCAAATATTTTTCAGTTTAGAACCACGTAAATACAGAACGTACTCAAAATGAAAACTGAACAACTTGAAAACTTATATAAAAATGTCTATATTGGTGTTATTTTGGAGTATCTATGATCTTTCTCTGGATGTTAGGATACTGCTTTTTCTTTTTCCTTAAGGAAAGAATGCGCCAATGGCAGCCTAATGCGCCATGATGCAGTCTTATTTTAGAAACACATTTCAAGGACGATACTTACAGTCCCACCCATGTGGGGAGGCAGGTACTCCACACTGACATAGTCCTGGACGTCACTTTTACTGGTAAACTTCAACAAACTCACTGCTTCCGGACCAAGCCAGGATTTCACAATTTTGAAAGCAGCTAAAGAAAAAACAGTCACTTCATTAAATTCATTCTCTTTCTCAATCTTCTGCATGTGCTAATGTAGGTCTTCTGAAATTAGTTTGGGCAAAACTCTGTTAATATGTATCTTTCCGTGGTATGATAATTAACATTCACTAATCCCTGTAGGCATCTACATTGTGACTGTTATGGGTTTCAAGTGTTCCAGGAAGATCGAGGAAGATGAAATTACCTTGATGTGCATCAAGAAACTTACCAAGGTTCTGGCCTCTGTACAAATCTGTCCATGATACCCACTACTAAGATTCCCAGACACGGAATCAAATAGCACTGTGGTTTGAGGAATAACTGCACAATAGAATGGAAAGAGTAATTTTTCCTTATACTCCTGATCAACCCCCAACCTGAAAAACCTTCCCAAATGGGAAGTCAACAAGAGAAGGAAGTAGCCCTCCTCATGGGTTTGAGCTAAACTCAGACTTCATCCTAACCCTAAACTTCTCAGCCTTTCTCCCAAGCCCTGTAGCTTATATAACTGTGAGGGATCTTATTTCTGGAATCTACAAGAATACACCACTATCAAACACAGCTGTTTTGTAATAACAATCTTGTTCTTTCATGCTATTCTAATTTATACTTAATTTCTTAAAACCTTGTTTCCATTCTGACATTCTAAACACATTTTAAAGAAATTAAAAGAAGAATCCTGCATTAATTTGCAAAAGCATCAATGAAAAATATGAGGAAATAAAACAGCATGATAAAAATTAAATAGTGGTTCAGAAAACTGCATTTTTACTTTGGCTAATTATGCTTAAATTTTACATAAGATTTACATTTTCATTAATTTCAATTTTAAAAGTCTGTGAGTTGACATGTTGGAAGCTATGCTACTTGAATTAACCAAAGTGCTAAATCTAATTTTTTATAACAGCTTTGTTGAGATATAATTTACATATCATAAAATTCACCCTTTTTAAAGTATGCCCATCAAAGGTTTTTAGTATATTCAGAGGGTTGTATAACCATCACCACGATCTAATTTTGGGACATGTTTCTAACACCAAAAAGAAACCCCTGCCTATAAGCAATCTCTCCCTATCCTCCCTACTCCATTCCCTGGCAACCACTAATCTACTTTCTGGATTTGCCTATTTTGGCTATTCCATATAAATGCCATCATACAACATGTGGGGCTTTTTTACTGGCTTTTGTTCACTCAGCATGTTTTCACGGGACATCGATGATGTTGCATGTATTGGTATTTAATTCCTTTTTATGGTTGAATAATTTTCCATTTTATGGATCTACAACATCTGTTTATCCATTCATCAACTGATAAACATTTCAGTAGTTTCCATTTTTTACTGTTATGGCTGATATTGCTATGAACTTCTGTGTACAAGTTTTTATGCAGACGTATCTGTTCAATTCTCTTGGGAATATACTTACAAATGGAATTGCTGGATTATACAGTAATTCTATCTAACTTTTTGAGGAACTGCCAAACTCCTTTCCAGAGTGGCTGTACCATTTTACATTCTCACCAGTAACGTATGAGGATTCCAATTTCTCCATATCCTCAACACCTGTTACTGACTTTTTGATGAGAGTCACCCTCGCTGGTATGAAGTAGTATCTCATTTGGTTTTGACTTGTAGTTCTCTAATAACTAATGATGTCAAGCATCTTTTTATGTGTTTATTGCCCATTTGCATATCCTCTTTGGAAAAATGTCTATTCTAATCTTTTGCCCCTTTTAATTGGGCCATTTGTCTTTTTATTGTTGTGCTGTAAAAGCTACTTATATATTCTAGATGTAAGTCCCCTATCAGATGCAGGATTTGTAAATATTTTATTCCGTTCTGAGGGTTGTATTTTCACCTTTTGGATGGTGTCCTTTAGAGTACAAAATTTTAAATTCAATGAGGTCCAGTCTATATGTTCTTTTGTTGCTTGTGCTTTTTTGGTGTCATATCAAGAAACCGCTGCCTAATCCAAGGCCACAAAGATTTACTCCTATGGTTTCTTCGGAGTTTTATAATTCTAACCCTATGTTCAGGTCTCTGATCTACTTTGAGCTTCTTTTTGCATATGAAGGGAGGTAGAGATCTAACTTCATTCTTTTAAATATGGATATTCAATTATTCCAGTATCATTCATTAAAGAGACTATTCTTTCTCAAGAGAGATCTTGGAAGACAGTGGCAGAGTAGAAGAACCCTAAGGCTTGCCTCCTCCCACAAATACAACTAGATAACTATCAAATCATCCTAAAATGCCCCAGAAGCTTCTTTGAAGACTGGTAGAACAAACTCCACAAGTAAAGGTAGAGAAGAAGCCACACTGAAGAAGGTAGGCAATACAGAGACTTGGCTTGGGAAAGAAACAGATTATGGCTGCTACAGTGGGGACGGAGCCTTGGTCATGGAGAAGGGCAAGAGACAGACTAGCACACAGGGACGCATGTGGGGACAACAAATCCCCCCTAGCAACTGACTTGGAAAGCGAGAGCGAGAGGGCCTGAATTTCTTAAGTTCTTGCAATCAGTAGGGCTTAAAGTCTAGAGTTTAATTTTTTTAAGATTTTACTTATTTATTTGACAGAGAAAGACACAGCAAGAGAGGGAACACAAGCAGGGGGAGTGGGCGAGGGAGAAGCAGGCTTCCCATGGGGCAGAGAGCCTGATCTGGGGCTCAATCCCAGAACCCTGGGATCATGACCTGAGCCAAAGGCAGACGCTTAATGACTATGCCATGCAGGTGCCCCAAAGCCTAGAGTTTTAAATGTCAGTGTGCTTGGCTCTGGGAGAGCTCAGAGGACACTGGGGCTGCTCTTGGGGAGAAGGAAGGACCAACAGCCCACTGATACACAGTGTAGAAACAGAGATCTCAAGAGCGCCTGGGGCACACAGTATGAAGGTAATTTGCTCACCTTGGGAGCATGTCCCAGACAGGCAGCATTCATGGAGAGACCCCTCAGGTAACAAAGAAACTGGCTGATACTATTTCACTTGCCCCCGCCCCCCCAGCGTAAGCCCGGGACCACCTGCAGGAACCAGCACAGGGACACCTGCTACCTAACTTGCTTATACCCAAGCTCTTCCACACCCATACGCTCCAAAAGAAAGGCCCTTCCCAGTCACAGCTGCCTTAGCCCCAGGTCTGCAGGCTGAGAAGACTGGCCCAAACCCTTGCCAACACTGCGTCTCCTGACCCAGGAGTTTTGTGAGGCCTCAGATCCTGTGGCAGCACCAATAGGTCTCACTTCACAAACAGACCAGAGCACGACTAGTTACAATGGGCCACATTCAGGCCAGGGACCAAACACGGCCCACAGCAGGCAAAGAGAACCTCTGCAGATGACTGGCCTGAAGGATAAAGTGGGCAGGACACAAGAGCGGAGCCCACACAGCACAAACTAGAGACACTCCCAGAAGTGCCAGACCCTGGGGAACAGGAGATACTACACAGCAGGCCACTGCAGGACCTCTTCTTCACAAAGCCATTACCCTCAAGAATAGGAGATGGAGCTGCCTCTCCTAACATACAGAATGGGCATAGAAGATGTGGAAAAAAGGAGACAGAGGAATTTGCCCCAAATGAAGGAATAGGACAAGGCCCCGGCCAGAGATCTAAGTGAAACAGATATAAGTAACATGTCCAGTGGAGAATTTATTTTTATTTAATTATTTTTATTTTTAAAAAAGATCTATTTATTTTAGAGAGACAGTGTGAGCAGGGGTAGGAGCAGAGGGAGAGAGAGAGAGAGAGAGAAAGAGAGAATCCTAGCAGACTCCATGCTGAGCGTGGAACCCAACAAGGGGTTTGATCCCATGACCTTGAGGCCACAATCCAAGCAGAAACCAAGAGTCAGATGCTCAATCAACTGAGCCTTCCAGGCGCCCCCTGATGGAGAATTTAAAGCAATGATCACAAGGATACTCACTGGACTTAAGAGTGGACCGCATCCATGAGACCATTAACACAGAGATAAGGAATAACAAAGCAGAGACAAAGGGCTCAATAAACAAAATGAGAAACACACCTGATAGAATGAACAACAGGCTGAAAGAAGCAAAGGAATGAATTAGTGACCTCGAAGACAGAAATGGAAAATAATCAAGATGAACAAAAGAGAGAAAAAAGAACTAGGCAAAATGAGAACAGATTTAGGGAACTCAGTGGCTCTATCAAACATAGTAACATTCATATTATAGGAGTCCCAGAAGAAGAATAAAGAGGAAAAGGGGCAGAGAATTTATTTGAAGAAATAGTGGCTGAAAACTTCCCTAATCTGGGAAGGAAAAAGATACCCAGATTCAGGTGGCACAGAGAACCCCTAACAAAATTAACAAAAGCAGATCCACATCAAGATATATTGTAGGGGTGCCTGGGTGGCTCTATCAGTTAAGCATTCAGCTATTAGTTTTGGCTCAGGTCATGATCTCAGGGTCATGAGACCAAGCCCCATATCAGGCTCTGCACTTTGCAGAGGTGCTTGTCCCTCTCCCCCATTCTCAAATAAATAAAATCTTTAGAAAAAGACATATTTGTAATTAAGATGGCAAAATATGGTGATTAAAGAAAAAATATAAAAAGTAGCAAGACAAAAGCAGACAGTTACATACAAAGGGAACCCCATAAGGCTATCAGTGGATTTTTTAGCAGAAACTTTATAAACCAGAAATGAATGGTATGATATATTCAAAATGCAAAATGGGAATAACCTGAAGGCAAGAATACTCTATCCAGCAAGGCTATCATTCAGAATAGAAGGAGAAATAAAGAGCTTCCCAGACAAACAAAAACTAAAGGAGTCAAGACTACTAATAACCCAGCCCTGGGAGAAATATTAAAGGGGATCCTAAGTGGAAAGGAGAGACCAAAAGGGACAGTAAAAGGTAGGAAACACTGAAGCAGTAAAAATGAGTATTTCTGTAAGAAATCAGTCAAGGAATGCACAAAATAAAAGGATGTAAAATATGACACCCTACACTTAAAATGGGGGGATAGAGGAACAAAGAATGGGTTCAAACTTAAAAGACCATCAATTTAATATAGACTGCTATATGCAGAAAAGGTTATTTACATACAAACATAATGGTAACCACAAATCAAAAACCACTAATGCAAAAGAATAAAGACAAAGAAATCCAAGTATACCACTAAAGAAAATCAGCAAACCATGAAAGACAAAAAAAGGGTTAGAGAAAACCTTCAGAAGCAACCACAAAACAAGTAATAAAATGGCAATAAATACATATCTATCAGTAATTACTCTTATTAAATGGACTAAATACTCCAATCAAAAGACAAAGGGTGACAGAATGAGTAAAAAGCAAGACCCATGTATATGCTGCCTATAAGAGACTCATTTTAGATCTAAAGACACCTGCAGATTGAAAGTGAGGTGATGCAGAAATATTTATCATGCAAATGGTTGTCAAAAAAAAGCCAGAGTAGCAATACTTATATTGGACAAACTTGACTTTAAAACAAAGATTAACAAGAGACAAAGGAGGACACTAAATAATCACAAAGGAGGAAATAACAATTGGTAGAAATAACAATTGGAAGAAATAACAATTGTAAATATTTATGCACCCAGTGTGGGAGCACCCAAATACACAAAAAAGTTAATAAGAAACATAAAGGAGCTAATCAATACAATAGTGTAAGACTTTAACACCCCTTTACATCAATGGACAGATCACTCAAACAGATAATAAACAAGGAAACAATGGCTTTGAGTGACACACTGGACCAGATGAATTGAACAGATATATTCAGAACATTCCATCCAAAGACAGCAGAATACACATTTTTTGTCAAAGGCACATGGAACAGTCTCCAGAACAGATCACATATTAGGCCACAAAACACGCCTCAACAAATTTAAAAAGATCAAAGTCATATTATGCATCTTTTCTGACCACAGGAAAAAAAAATCTGGAAAGAGCACAAATACATGGAGGTCAAATAACATGATACTAAACAATGAATGGGTCAACCAGGAAATCAAAGAAATAAAGTATGTGGAAACAAATGAAAACGAAAACACAATGATTCAATACCATTGGGACGCAGCAGAAGCATTTCTAAGAGGGAAGTTTATAGCCATACAGGCCCACCTTAAGAAGCAAGAAAAACCACAAATAAACAACCTGACCTTACACCTAAAGGAGCTAGAAAAAGAACAATAAACAAAACCTAAAACCAACAGAAGGAAGGAAATAATAAAGATCAGAGCAGAAACAAATGGTCTAGAAATTAAAGAAGCAGAACACATCAATGAAACCAGAAGCTGATTCTTGGAGAAAACCCATAAAATAGCCAGACTTATCAAAAAGAAAAGAGAAAGGACCCAAATAAATAAAATCACAAATAAAAGAGGAGAAATAACAACAAACACCAGAGAAATAAACAATTATAAGAGAATATTATGAAAACTACATGTCAACAAATTGGATACCCCAGAAGAACATTCCTAGAAACATATAAATGAACAAGCCTGAAACAGGAAGAAATAAAAAATGTGAACAGACCAATTATCAGCAAAGAAATTGAATCAGTCATCAAAAAACTCCCAATAAACAAAAGTCCAGGACCAGACAGCTGCACAGGCAAATCCTACCAAACATTTAAAGAAGAGTTAATACGTATTCTTCTTAACCTATTCCAAAAAACAGAAGAAAGAAAACTTCCAAATTCATCCTATGAAGCCAGTATTTCCCCAGATACCAAAACCAGATAAAGATACCACAAAAAAGAAAACTACAGTCCAATATCTCTAATGAACATAGATGCAAAAATCTCAACAAAACACTAGCAAACCAAATTCAACAATGCATTAAAAAAATCATTCACCACAATCAAGTGGGATTTATCCTTGGGTTACAAGGGTGGTTCTATGTTTGCAAATCAATGTGATACATCAATAAGAGAAAAGAACAGAACCATGCGATCATTTCAATAGATGCAGGAGAAGTGCTTGACAAGGTACAACATCCATTCATGATAAAAATCCTCAACACAGTAGGTTTAGAGAGAACACCTCAACATAATAAAGGCCATATTTGGAAACCCATAGCTAACATCATCCTCAGTGGCGAAGAGCCTTTCCCCTAAGGTTGGGAACAAGACAAGGATGTCCACTAGAAGCCCTAGCCACATGCAATCAGACATCTAAAAGAAATAAAAGGCATCCAAAGTGGCAAGGAAAAAGTAAAACTTTCACTATTTGCAGATGACATGATACTACATGTAGAAAACCTAAAAGACTCCACAAAAAACTGCTAGGACTAACAAACGAATTCAGTAAAGTCACAGGATACAAAATCAACGTAGACAAATCTGTTGCAGTTCATACGCCAATAACGAATCAGCAGAAAGAGAAATTAAAGGTAACAATCCCATTTACAATTACACCAAAAATAATATGATAACTAGGAATAAGCTTAACCAAGGAGGTGAAAGACCTGTACTCTGAAAACTATAAAAACACTGATGGAAGAAATTCGAGACAACACAAAGAAATGGAAAGACATTCCATGCTCATGGACTGGAAGAAGAAATATTGTTAAAATGTCTATACTACCCAAAGCAATCTACACAATTAATGCAATCCCTAATCAAAGTACCAACAGCATTTTTCACAGAACTAGAACAAATACTACTACATTTGTGTGGAATGACAAAAGGCCCTGAATAGCCAAAGCAATCTCAAAAAAGAAAAGCCAGAGGTGGAGGGCATCATAATTGCAGGCTTCAAGTTATATTACAAAGATATGTGATCAAAACTGTAGAGTACTGGCATAAAAACACAAACACTGTTCAACATAACAGAACAGAAAATTCAGAAATAAACCCAAAATTATATAGTCTGTTAATCTTTGACAAACCAGGAAAGAATATCCAATGGGAAAAAGATGGTCTCTTCAACAAATGGTGCTGGGAAAACTGGACAGCAACATGCAGAAGAATGAAACGGGATCACTTTCTAACACCACACACAAGAATAAATTCAAACTGGATTAAAGACTTAAATGTGAGACTTGGAAGCATAAGAATTCTAGAATAGAGTACAGGTAGTAACGTCTGACATTGTAATAACTTTTTTCTAGATAGGTCCCGCAGAGGCAAAGGAAAGAGAAGAAAAAATAAACTACTAAGACTACAGCCAAAAAAAAAATCTTCAGAGTGAAGGAAACAATCAACAAAACTGAAAGGTAATGTAATGAATGGGAGAAGATACTTGCAAATGACAATTTTTTTTAAAGATTTGTTTATTTGAGAGAGAGAGGGAGAGGGAGGAAGGAAGGGAAAGAATGTGTGACAGAATATGTGGGGGGAGGGGCAGAGGGAAAGGGAGAGAGAGAATTTCATGCAGACTCCCTGCTGAGCCTGGACCCCCCCCCCCCCCAACTCAGGGCTTGATATCACGACCTGAGCTGAAATCAAGAGTTGGACACTTAATTGACTGAGCCACCCAGGCGCCCCGCAAATGATGTATCTGATAAAGGGTTATCATCCAAAATATACGAAGAACTTCTAAAACTCAACACCCAAAAAATAATCCAACTAAAAATGGGCAGAAGACACGAATAGACATTTCTCCAAAGAAGACATCCAAATGGCCAACTGATACATGAAAAGATGCCCATCATCACTCATCATCAGGGAAATGGAAATCAAAACTACAGTGAGACATCACTTCAAACCTGTCAGAATGGCTAAGATCAACAACACAAGAAACAACAGGTGTTGGCAAGGATGCGGAGGGGGAACCCTCATGCACCATTGGTGGGAATGCAAACGGGTGCAGCCACTGGAAAAAAAAAAACAAAACAACCCAGTATGGAGGTTCTTCAAAAGGTTAAAAATAAAACTACACTATGATCCAGCAACCGCACTACTGGGTATTTACCCAAAGAATACAAAAACACTAATTCAAAGGGATACATTCACCCTTATGTTGATAGCAGCATTATTTACAACAGCCAAGTTATGGAAGTGGTCCAAGTGTCCATCAATTAACGAATGAATAGAGAACATGTGGTGTACGTACACATACAAACACATACACACACACACACACACACACACACACACACACACGGAATATTACGCAGCCATGAGAAATAATGAAATCTTGCCATTTGCAATGACATGGATAGAGCTAGAAGAGTATTATGCTAAGTGAAGTGAGTCAGAGAAAGACAAATACTATATGATTTCACTCCTATGTGGAATTTAAGAAACAAATGAACAAAGGGAAAAAAAGAGAGTCAAATCAAGACAGATTCTTAATTATAGAGAACTGATGGTTACCAGAGGGGAGAGAGTGGGTTAAATAGGTGATGGGGAGTGAAATAAGTCAAGCAGAGTGAGTCAATTATCATATGGTTTCACTTATTTGTGGAGCATAACAAACAGCATGGAGGACAAGGGGAGATGGAGAGGAGAAGGGAGTTGAGGGAAATTGGAAGGGGAGGTGAACCATGAGAGACTATGGACTCTGAAAAACAATCTGAGGGTTTTGAAGGGGCGAGGGGTGGGAGATTGGGGGAACTAGGTGGTGGGTATTAGAGAGGGCACAGATTGCATGGAGCACTGGGTGTGGCCCAAAAACAATGAATACTGTTACGCTGAAAAGAAATAAAACAAAAACGAACAAACAAACAAACAAAAAATAGGTGATGGGGATTAAGGTACGCACTTGTCATGATGAGCACTGCCTGATTAAAATAAAAACTGAAAAAAGACTGTGCTGTCTCCAGTGAAATGTCTTGGTACTATTGTCAAAAAAAGCAATTATTCATAAATATTAGGGTTCATTTCTGGATTCCCAACACTATTTTACTGATCTATATGTTTATCCTTATGTCTATACCACATCTTAATTACTGTAGCTTTGTACTGAATTTTGAAACTAAGAAGTGTCAGTTCTTTAATTTCATTGTTCTTTTTCAAGACTATCTTTACTACTCTTGGTCTCCTGCACATCCATGTGCACTTAACAAGCTTGTCAATTTCTGTAAAAAAAAAAAAAAAAAGGCGGGGGGGCAGCTGGGATTTTGACAGGGACTGCAGTGAATTGGTAGATCAATTCAGGAAGTACTGCCATCTTAACCATATTTCGTCTTCCAGTCCATGAACAAGAGATGTCTGATTACCGAGGTCTTGAATTTCCTTCAATGGTATTTTGTAGCTTTCAATGTATGAGTCTTGAACTTCTTTTATTAATTTTTAGTATTTTACTAAATTAGATTACTTAGTAATCTAAGTATTTTATTCTTCGTGATGCTATTATAGATGGATTTTTTTCCCTAATTTCATTTTTGGATTATTCATTGCTAATGTATAGAAATACAGTTGAGTCTGTATATTGATTTGTACCATGCCATCTTGCTGAACTTACTAGTTCTTCTAATAGGGATTTTTTTTGGTGTGTGTATTCCTTAAAATTGTCCATATACAAGACTGTGTCACCTGCAAATATAAAAAGCATTACTTCTTTTCCAACATGGATGCCTTTTATTTCACTTTCTTGCCTAAGTGCCCTGGTAATGTAAGTGGTGAGAGCAGACTACTCTGTCTTGTTCCTGATCTTAGGGGGGGAAATCATTCCTTCTTTCATTGCTATGTATGATGTTAGCTCTGAGTTTCCACAGATGCAAGTTTTATATAAATGCCCTTTATCAGGCTGAGAAAGTTCTCTTCTATATATTCAAGAATTAACTCTACCCAAAGAGAGGTCTGCCCTTTGCCCTCCGCTTTTGGAAGGTCATCTTCAGGCCTGACAGGAGTGTCCTTGTTTCCCTGAGGGCCTCGGGTCACACTGAAACAGTAGGATTTAGGGTGGGGACTTTGGTCACACAGTATGAGTAGAGCTCTGGAGTGAATGGAGACTGACCTCAAGCATGTGATTAATCAGTCAGGTCTATGTAGTGGGCCCTAATACAAACTCTGAACTGCGGGTCTGGGTGAGCTTCCCCGGTTGGCAATGCTGGGAAACTAATGTGTTCCACATTTGGTACTTCCCTGCATTCCATCCTGTTTTTCTTCCCTGGGCTGATTCAAATCTGAATCCTTTTCCTGTAGTAAACCATAACTGTGAGTATTAACAGCTTTCAGTGAGGTCTGAGTAATTCTAGTGGACTTGAGGGTGATTTGGGGAACCCCTTGAACTTACAGGTGGTGTCAGAAGTGAGAGTAGTCTTGCGTGGACAAATGTGCTCTCCCTAACTCTGAAGATATCACAACTCTTTACACCTTTTATTCCTAGTTTCTTGAGTGCTTTTATCATGGAAATGTACTAGGTTTTGTCAAATGCTTTTCTCATGTCTGAGATGATCACGTGCTTGCTTTCCTCTAGTCTATGAATACGCTCAATAACATGGGTTGATTTTCATATGCTGAACCAACTTTGCATCCCTGAGATAAATCCTGCTTGGTCGTGGTGTATAATCCTTTTTATATGCTGCTAGGCTCAGTTAGTACTTTACTGGGGGTTGGTCCACCTGTATTCGTAAGGAATAATGGTCTCTAGTTTTCTTTTTCTGTGCTGTTACTAGAATATACTTGCCTCATGAGATGAGTTGGGGAGTGGTCCCTCTTCTGTCTTTTGGAAGTTTGCCAAGGTTTGGTGTTGATTCTTCTTTATATGTTTACTAGAATTTACTGATGAAGTCATTTAGGCCTGTACTTTTCTTTGTGGGAAGTTTTTTGATTACTAATTCAAGGTCTTTTGTTATATTTCTATTCAGATTTTTCTTGAATTATTTCTGTATGTTGTCTTTCTAGGAAGTTGTCCATTTCATCTATATCATCTAAGTTCTTGGCATACAAGCGTTTACAGTATTTCCTTATAATCCTTTTAATTTCTGTAAGGTCAGCAGTGATGTCTCTTATTTCATTCCTGGTTTTCATCACTGGAATCTTTTTGTCCTTTATCGGCTTAGCTAAAGTTTTGTCAATTTTATTTAACTTTTCAAAGAACCAAGGTTTAGTTTCACCGGTTTTCTCTACTGCTTTCTATATAACAATTGACTCTGGCAAACACCAAATAAAAATGTACATTCTGAAAATAACATTAAATTTATGATCATGTTAAAAGCTGGTAAAGAGTGTTTTTCCACTCTTTCAATGATTTTTTTTTACCAAAAAATGTATGACTGTCTTATGGAAGGATAATGTGACTACAGAGATTTGGAGTCAATTTTAGATTCATCCCACCTTCTTCCTCAACACCAGAAGCCCTTGTGAAAATCTAGCCAATGCCTAAGTTCTGTGACATGCCCATCTGTGGGCGACAAATTGAGGCATCCAGCTCTAGTTGTACCTGAATGGGCTGAACACCTTGACACTGTTTTTAGAGAAGGCTAATGCATGTCCTGTCCAGAACCGGGGGTAGAATGTCAACTGGGTTTGCTTAGGAACAGCCTTTGAGTGTTCTAGCTCCAGCCTCTTAAGAGGACACACCAAGCACAACATAAACATTTTTTTAAACACCACAGAAATATGACTAAATTGGTAAAAAGGAATCAGATTTTGCTTTAGCAAATTATAAGTAATACACTCACCATTCATTATCCAAGGCATATCGAAGATCACCATTTTTGCTGAAAGACAAAAAAAGTTCATTGAATGTGATTTAGTACAATATAGTAGTATCACACTTATACTTGGTCTAGAAAAAGCTGGTGATCTAAACCTAACTAAAAACTGAGCTAGTTGACTCCGTTCTAATTCAGTGAAGTGTGAGTGGTGCTTGAACCAAGTTAACTTCTCACACTGATGAGGGGCCTACCCAGAGCAGCTTCTGGAAATGACCACTGCCTTATCACTGTCCTCTGGCAAATAGCCTATTCTCTTGTTCAATTATTGCTTTTGCTGTTTGCAGAAAGGTATGAAAGAAAACAGTTAAATGGTAAGTCGTGTCTTTGGATGTGGCATGTCATATTAGTGCTGAAGCTGCATGAACTTTAAAAATGATTTCAATGTCTCTATGTTAACTGAATTTAAATTTAAAAAAATTTAAAAATGATTTCAATGTCTAATTTATTGGTTTTGATAATTTTTTAGAGATTATACTGTTAAACCACTCGCATATTTCCCCCTCACCCCAACTTTAATACACTATTATGTTTTTAAGAAACAGAATTTATACTTTTCTTTATAAGCCTCAGGAAGCCAATAATTCCCAAGTATACAGAAGTATTATTTGCATATTTAGATGAAGACTTCAATAGCCCTATTAACAATTATGAGAAAGAACCAGAAATCACAAAGGAAGTTTTGATATCCAGTACATTGTTCTATTCAAATGAATCAAAATGTAATTTCATTCCGCTCTGAGCAGAGAACCTCCTAGAATGATTATATTAATGTAGGACAATTAAAGTATGTGTAAGAAACAAGGTATCTTCACAGAGGTAGCCTGGTGCTTAAGACCTCAGTCTTCATCTAGGATATGCCTAAAAAGAAGTGGATGTAAGGTTTTATGAAATAATGGTTGTTTCATGATAGATTTTGAAGCATAATCAGTTTAAGATTCTACAAATTTAACGTCTGCAAAACTGCATTATGTAGGCAGGATATAGTCACATGACCTCTAGTTCACTGGAATGAATAGGGTTCTAATTCATCTTTATATAGACCCATGAATGTATTAATAGTTCTCTCAAAAGAATCTTAGATATGTTTTATAAGGTAATAATGTTATCTATACTAGTTATAAATGGCTCTTCACAAACTTTTAGATATTTCAATAAACAAGTGGATATTTTATTTTCATTTCGTATATAAAAAGAACAAGCTAGTAATATGGGGCTGAGATTCCCTACTGGCCACTTGACTGTACTATAAAACTTAATGAATCAGGGTACATGGTGGATCCAGGATGAATTCAGAAGGAACAGCGGATCCTCCAGGTTTCCCAACCAGAATGTCCCAAAAGACATTTTCTTTTTACCTAAAAAGGTTCATGAGTACACCCTCTGAAGACATGAGAGCACAGGGGTAGCAAACGCACTGATTCTTGAGATCCATCATGCCTGCTCTCTATTCCTTACTTCACATGAATAATGTGAAAGCATACTAAAGTAAGAGGAGTTAGGGATTTTAAGCTTTAATATCACCCAAGTCAGGAGTCTCAAAAGACCCTAATTGTGGTATTGGCCAGGGCTGTGCCTAGGCAGACTTGTGAGTTTCCATTTTCTGATATCCCTGTTGTCTTTCTTCTGCTTTTTTCACTTTCAGTCCACTGGAGTTAAAATATATGACTTTTTATATGTGGGACAGCATCTTGACTTCTCCACTGGGAAACCGTCATATAAATCCAATAAATCAAAAATGAATACATAAGATTTAGGAGTTCTTCATTCAGGTAATTAATGCAAGAATCAATTAAAAATAAGCTCTAAGGGGCACCTGGGTGGCTCAGTCGTTAAGTGTCTGTCTTTGGCTCAGGTCATGATCCCAGAGTCCTAGGATTGAGCCCTGCATCAGGCTCCCTGCTTAGTGGAAGCCTGCTTCTGCCTCTCTCACTCCTCCTGCTTGTGTTCCCTCTCTTGCTGTGTCTCTGTCAAATAAATAAATAAAATCTTAAAAAAAAAGCTCTCAATGCCAGATTTCAATGTAGTGTATGCTAGTCTAATTTTTTAAAAGATTTTATTTATTTATTTGAGAGAGAGAGTGTGTGCATGTGCGGGGGGAGGGGCAGAGGGAGAGGGAGAAGCAGACTTCCCATTGAGCAGGGAGCTTGATGTGGGACTCCATCCCAGGACTCTGGGATCGTGACTGAGCCAAAGGCAAATGCTTAACCCACTGAGCTACCTGGGCACCCAAGTCTAATGTTTTCTTAATGACAATTTTAAAATAACAATTAGTAACACAGTTTATTTTATATACGAGTACTGCTTATCACATGGCGTATTTTATCAATACTGCTTTCCTGTTTCTTCCATGGAAGAACTTAAGAAGTTCCATATAATAAATATTATTTTAAATGAGTTGAATAAAAATGGAATAATCTTTGAAATAAAGGTATTTTTATGTACTTGTGTGTGTGTGTGTTAAAGGATGCCATCGATGCAGTTTAGAACTTAACTTCTTAAAACTATAAAGGACAATGATTATGAAAATTTTCCTTTATATCTACTAAGATAACACACTTAAACTTGTATGCACACATTTAAGCTCATCAGAAAATAACACTTCATGAATTAAAGTCTATAATAATATAAAGCAATCTCAGCCATTGTTTATAGCTTCTATATATTGTATTTTTATAAAGGAGTAAGTTACTTACAGAGGTATTTAGGATAATAAACCTTAAAGCAGTTGATGATAAAGCGTACAAAGTCCATGTCCTAAAACAAAGATTATACATTTAAATCTTTAAGACTATCTATATTAGAGAATTTTATATTGCACATTTCTAAAGGTGATAAACTATTAAATACAAATGAGACAATTCTTTAAAAAATAAGCTCATATATAAATACCTATCTATATTGCCAGGGATTAAGGTTTTAAGTCATTAAGCTACTTACAACAATCAGTCCTAAAATTAAGTAAAAGAAATCAGATGCTTAAACATCATTCCCATTACCTCTAACTAGTGAGGTACTTCAGGCTACTTAAGTAACATGACATTACAATTTGGAGCTAAGAGCAATGCCTATAGAGAAATTCTAAAAATCTGTTAAATAGTTAAGGAATTACTAAAACATATATACAGTTTCCAATCTCACTACTTGGAATGGTAATACATGTAACATCAATCCTGGTATACTTGCTTTTGAAACCTGATTTCTACAACTTGTAACAGTTACAATAAAATATGTTTTATCAATCTTTTCCACAACATCTAATCTGAACATACTGGTGTGCTGTATCTACTTCACTTTTAGCCTCTTTCCTCTTATTTAGGGACCTCGAATTAGAGTAAGAATTTTTTAGTTTGTATCTGAGTGTTGTTCATTGAGCTCAATTCCTGGGAAACTTTATGAACATAACTATCTGTTGGTTCTACCGCACTGAACACAGCAAAATGAAATTAGGTTAGGAGGGTCACTATTCATTCACACGGATCATTTCACTCCCTGTTACTCCATGGCTTCAAGCCGATTTACTAATCCTGATCAGCCGTCTTATAAGGACTGTAGGATGAAAGATAATCATGAAAATTTAAACCCATCAATTACTGAAAGGTGAGCTGTCCAGAGATGAATCTATAAAGTCATTTCTAGGACGTGAGTTGAGCATCTTTAATTTCAGTAAACTGAAAGTAAGCATCCTTAACTGTCTTAAGTATTTTTTATGGAATAAATCCTAGCATATAATAGTACCTTTACAACTAATCATTATATCTACTGTGCACTGAGTTTAATAATTTAAGAGTTAAAGAAATATCTCATAACTAGATGTATAAAAACTTGGTTACTTAGTATATGATTTGTGGCCCTCAGAGACTTTGCCCAAAAAGTCTTCATCCAATATTCTTGTTTTCATCTTTTAACTGAATAGCCTTACTTATCAAATCCCAAGTTACTGCTAATTCAAGTGGATTTGATAGGATACCACTGGTTTTAAATATATCAGTGGGTACTACAAGAAAAAGCTCCACAAAACCTATTGCTGTGCATTCTGTGAGGATGTCTTCAAGGACTACTTAGTATCCTGTAAAATGTCCTCCCTTTGGGGACACATGAAATACTTTTCTCTCTAGTACAAGTATCAGGAATGAATAAAGTTCTCCTTAGATACTGGTTTTAAAGTATGGCCACTGAAATAATTTTAAATGATTCCATTTCTTTCAGGCAGGCAGATGAAAGACTGGACTCCAATTAGTGGCCCAACTCTAACAAACAGCTTTTAATTTTTTTTGCCTTGCAATTCTGCATACTGTTTATAAGCCAACTTAAATCGTCTGTGAATCATGAGGGAGTCATATATAAAAATAACTCAATTAGGATTCAGTATTTTAAAACATCAATAATGATTTAAATACTTAGTAATGCAAATAAACCTTATTTATAAATTAAAGATAAAGAGACAGAATATAAGTAGTTTGAAAAAAAAAATCAGACCATTCAAGTCAATTCCTTGCCCCTATGTCTGGCAATAAAAAACATTAGCATTTGTTTATGATTCTGGGTTAATAATTAGAAACCATCATATACAAAGGATGACAGAATCATGATTTTTACGGAATACCTATTTATCTAGGTATTTTGATTTAGACTTTGGGTATAAAACAATTTACTCTGTATTTACAACTCACTGAAATGGAAACAAGATTGAAAAGCTCCAGGGCAATGGACTCCTAAAATATACATAGAGATAAAGATGAAAATAAAAATGTGTGCTTCCACCACCCAAAATAACCTCTTGTTCTGTCTAGGTTGTTGTTGTTGTTATTTTGTTGTTGTTGTTGTTGATGTCTAAGAGTTCCTTTTTTGGGGGCTAGGTATCACTAGCACATAACCCTGTCCCCTTTTTCACTATTCATTTTTATTTTTAAAATTTTTTAATTTTTTTGATGCAGTGTTCCATGATTCATTGTTTGCATAAAACACCGAGTGCTGCTCATTATTCATCTAAAAAAAAGGTATTTTCCAGTATTACTAGAACTTATTTATAAACATCATTTTATATAGCTACATATACTCTATCAATTAATACACCATAATTTACCATTTGGCCATGCTGACATTTACATTTTTTCTAAGTTTCCCCGATCTTATTTTTTAAAAATTTTTTTTCCAAGTTTTCACTATTTTAAATGATACTCTGAAAAAAACGCTCGGCACACAATGCTTTTTTCTGTACTCGGGATTGTTTCTTTAAAAGAAATTTCCAGAACTTCGTTACCAGGCCAAAGAATATGAATACGGACACCTTAAGATTCTTAACATACGTTGCCGAGCGGCTCTGCAAAAAGGTTTCATTACTGCTCCAGGCAGGTGTGTGAAGGCCACTTCACTGCCACCAGAAGTAGCTAAGGTCTGACTGTAAGAGACAACAGCTGCAATCAGTGTGCCAAAGGATCCTCATCGCTGCTGAAGGGTCTGTAGTTACTGAGGTCATGAGGGCCCAAATTAAAGTCTCCTGGGTTTTCCTTATTTTTTAAGCTGGACAAAATTACCTGAAGAAAGCCGGTTTCCAAAGCTAACCAAATCAAGCAAACAAAAATCGCCAACAAAATGACCAAGTGCCGTAGGTGCAGAAGGCAGGCGAACATCTCACGATTGCCAAACACGGTATGAGTCTAACAGTACTACAGAGAGCATGCATCACTTCTCTGAGTGTTTCCTGAGCCACTACTCTGTGCCAGGCATGGGGCTAGGTGCTGCAGGATATTAGTTCTAACAGAAGAGTTCAGTGGTACCACAGCTACTCATTACCCCGCCGGCTTCCACGGCCCACACTAACATCTTGTATATCACATGAAGAACATTTCTAGGAAACACACAGTTTTCCATGCCAACTACCGAAGCAAATTTCTTTCTTTGCAATCCTATTTGATATCCCACTTGACTCACAATACACAAGGAAAACAAATCCCAAACAGACCTTGGTCAGCTCAAACATACAGCAATATTTGGTTGGGAGGAGGGTCGGGGAGGACGTGATGATAAATAATGCTTGCGAATTAAAGAAATGCTTACTATGCTATTTATGCCAGTTTCTGACAGGTCGAACATCACTGTTACGGGTTTCCCATTTTCTCTTTTAGCATAACGTTCCAGCCAGAATGCGATAAGCTTCTTTTTGTCCAACATGGTTTTATGGTCTTTTACATGATACTTCACCCTGATCCAGACTTTTAACAGAACACAGGATAAAAATAAGAAAAATATCTGTCAATAGAATATGATTATACACATAGACCATTCCTTTCCCTTGACATTTTTCTTCATTTACAATTCATTTGCTTGCTCAGAATAAAAACATCTCTTCCTTCTTTTAAATAAGAAATAGTGTGCACTTGGGAACTTAGAGAGGAGTAGAGGGGGAAAGTCTTCTCCCCCGCCTTGGAAAATAAGCAAACTTCTCTAGTAAGTAAGAGGGAAAAGAAAATACAGGTGAACAAACAATATTTGGTAATAACCTAAAAGTACTGTTCCCTGTGCGTGACCAGAAAGCAAGCCAGTGGTTCTGAGAAAACCAGGACAACATCCCACGCGGAGAAGCAGCCCGGACAGAGGCACGAGGGTGGCACGAGTCGGGGCGGGCAGAGTACCACAAAGCGCAGCGCATGGCAGCTAGGGCAAAATGTGGCCAGTGCTGAGACAAGAAGCTCAAGAGACAGGGCTGGGCTGGAAAGACTCCAAGTCATACGCTAAGGTGTGCTCTTCCTACTTAAGACATCTCTTGGGGGCAGCAGCACGGAGAGGAGCATGGGAGAAGCAAAGAAGGAAACCCAACAGGCTATGCCCTGGGAAGGCAGTTAGGGTCTGAACGGGGGAAGTGAGGACTGAAGCGGGGAAGGGGCTCCACTGAAGCTGTGGCAGGAGAGGAGGTGCGGAAGGGACAGAGGCTGTGGACCTGAGCTGGGTGGCGCGGAAGGAGGGCCGGTGGTGGATGTGGCCCAGTGGGGCTTTTGTGGGGAAGGTGGCCAGCAATCAGTCCAGTGGGATCGGTCAAGTGGGTAGCGGGGTATATAGATGCACATCCCCCGGGAACCGTGTGGGGTCATCACCATCTGTGGGGAGGCAAGGTCCTTGAGATCACCCAAGGGGCCGTATCAGCTGGGAAGGAAAAGCAGCCAAGAAAGGAAGAAAGCCTGGAAAGCACATGTGAGGGACGGGGAAAGACAGCAAAGATCGAAATGAAGACGGGGAAAGAGAGCCGGTGACAGCGGGAAATGCCAGGAGAATGCACCTAAAACAGGAATGGACCACAAGCTGCAGAGAGGGAGGGCAGGCAAGCAAGCGCTCAGAGTACGGCTCAGACACTCCTGCCCAGTCACAGCCTTGGTACAAACCAAGCTGGATTCTGGACAAAGGGGAGAGAGGAATAACAAGGTAGTCATCAGAATCGTAGGGGTGGTTGTTACTGGTCCTTCTGCTATGACAGATTTCACAAGAAGCTAAGGGGAGAAGACTGGTCGGGGTTAGGGGGTCACGGACAGGACAGGGACAGACTTTGAACTTGAAAAACGCTTAGCAACAATTGAAAAGATTTTCCATGAGAATACTGTGCTGAATTTTAATATCACTAAATTACAAAGAAGATAATGGCTCTGAATTACATTATTTTGGCTATGTTATAGGATGCGGCATTTGCCTTCACTGCTTACTTTATCATAATGCAAACAGTACATACAACTAAGTGTTTGACACTCCATCAAAATGGCCCTAATGGTCCCCAATTGTGGGAAACTTCATGAGTGGCACATATGAAGAAGGTTCTGCCTATTATTAATTCAGCTGAGATAAATGCATCTCAAAATCTTGAAAAGCCAGCACATCAATTAAATATACTTACACAACTTGTTGCCTTCTTTGTCATAACCGTGGAGATAAATACCACCAATTTCCAATAACCATCTGGGAATGGAGGATTCAGTCAGGTCTAAAAAAGGATAAATGTGATGAGTAGTTGTAACTCGGGGGCCTTTTAAAAAGAAAACTTACAGTGGAAAGGTGATGTTATATAGTAGGTCTGATATTAAAAAAGATAAGCTTATTGAAATATCTGGAAAGAACCTCTGGCAATAAAAAAATGGTGTTTCTTACTAAGTAAACATATTAAAGACATGGATGAAAGAAATGAGAATAAAATCCATTTCCCATGACACATCAGCTATTAATATGTGGACACATTCCCATGTCTTGGTTGTGTTTCACATAGTAACTTTCAACAAATACTATCACTACTGGACAACTTCAAGATAACGTGCTAGTAAATATTCACATTACAGCCTCAGGATTGATTTAAAAATCACTTACGGTTTCTCTAGTAAAATATTTTTCTACAAAGACTGATATCCAATAGAGTCTAACACATTTTATAATCTTGGGGTAAGTGGAAAATACTTCAAAAAAAAAAAAAGTTAGATCCTTTAGCAGGAGGAACAAAACAAGGGTCTGCCCAGTCTCTAGTGAGAACACAGCAAGGCAGCAATGCCAAGGCTTTTGTTTCATTCACCAGTAGTTCCCAGAGAACTTTCGAAGGTTCTTTACACCTTTCTGCACCACCCCTTTACCGTATCTTGGCCATGTGTCACTGGAAACTAGCAATTCCATATAAGGAAAAACTACTGTTGAGCTTTAAAGTTCATTCTCTAGTTAAATGATTTACATTTCTTTGCTTGATTAATAAATGTTTCACCGTTTGTTGAAATGATCTATGGTTTTTATATTTCCAATCAAATTATCTCTTAAATACTCCCCTTCTCACGGATTCTTTCTCTAAGTATGAAGACTGGGGAGAGTATCTGCTCTAGATTTATTTGTTGATTTTTTTGTCTGAAGTCTCCAGACTCACTCACTCCAGGGTTTGTAACCCTCAAAGTCAAGAAATCCTTCTTTGTACTTCATCAAAACCAGTAGTTATGCCAGATTCCGCCTGTTAAATATTTAGAAGAGAGATAATGGGTAACCTTTCCTGTCAAGGGTTCTTCATATACTTGAAGACTATTAAAAAAAAAAAAAAACAAACACTTCCAAGATTGAAAACTCCCATTTTGGGGTAAAATGTCAATCTAGACTTGGGTCTTGAAATCAGTAACTTAAGCAGAGGCTGCCGTAGGCATCCTTGGGGATAAGCCTGCTTTTTTAGGGACCCCAATTATTTCGTAATGCTACAGGGGGCACCTATGAGCACAAGCAACTCTGGGGAGAGAGAAAGACATAAGGCAACTACTGAAAAACAGACGAAACAAGTAGAGATGATGCAGTCTGGCTATGGCTTAATGGTACTGAACTAAGCACGCCCAGATTGGACTCTGCTCTGAGTGAAAGAGTCTAATGTAATTCTGCTCCCTGGTGATCGCATTTCCCTATGAATGATACCACGTTGAAGACATTTGTAAGATGCTCTTTCAAAGGGTTAGTGGGTTTTTATAAAACGTTGTATTTTGGTGTTTATGACGATTACCAAGAATATCTGCAAACACACTATTTGATAAATGTAAAACTAACATTTATGCAAGGGACCATATACTGTCAAGGTTAAATTTAACGTCTTACCGTTGACGCACATTTCTTTCCTCCACTGAAAACTCTCATCAAGCATCTTCAGTGCTTCATCAACAATATTATGTCTCCAAATTAAGTAACTTTCAACCCAGTTATCATCTTGTTGTAGCCTTTCAACATCACGTGGATCATATTTATCTGGCTTATCTGGGGGAAAACAGTAATAAACAGCCAGGTCAGATAAATTCTGCTGTGAATAGTAACACCAATGCTGGGAGAGAATAATTCAGGCAAGACAAAGCAAAGCTATAGAAGAGAGCTACTTGAAGGAAGCAGTTCAGACGAAAATACAATGTAAAGGACTGATGGGATTTCTAACTGAGAGGAGAATAAAGTCATCCAAGGATGGCAAGCTTCCTTTAAATAAGCCACAGTAGAATTAAAACATAAGACCACAGTAAAATATTTTTTTCAATTTTTATTTGTTTAGGGGCTCCTGGGTGGCTCAGTGGGTTAAACCCTCTGTCTTCGGCTCAGGGTCATGATCCCAGGGTCCTGGGATCGAGCCCCACATCGGGCTCTCTGCTCGGCGGGGAGCCTGTTTTCCCCGCGCTCTCTCTCTGCCTGCCTCTCTGCCTACTTGTGATCTCTGTCAAATAAATTTAAAAGTTTTTTTTAATTTTTGTTTATTTGAGAGAGACAGAGCAAGCATGAACATGGTGGAGGAGCAGAGGGAGAGGGAGAAGCAGACTTCCCGCTGAGCTGGGAGTCCTACCATGTGGGGCTTGATTCTAGGACCAGGAGATCACAACCTGAGCCAAAGGCAGACACTTAACCATGTGAGCTACCTAGGCAGGCCAAAACCACAGTAGAATATTTTGCATGACCCTAACTAAAACTATAAACCAACATCTAGGAAGATTGTGTCGCCTCAACTGGAAATCCTTACCCTGGTCCACAAAAATATGAAGTCTTATATGTAAAGAAAAAAGCTCTACTTAAGAAGACATCTGTTTGGCAAAATCGTCTTAATTTTTTAAAAAAAGATTTATTTATTTTAGGAGCAAGGGGCAGGGAGAGTCCTAAGCAGACTCTGCACTGAGTGCAGAGCCTGACCTGGGGCTCAATCTCACGACCTTGAGCCAAAACCAAGAGTCAGAGGCTCAACTGACTGCGCCACCCACGTGCCCCTGGCAAGGTCAGTTTAAAAAAAATGAAATACAAGCTTCTGCACAGCAAAGAAAACAGTCAACAAAACAAAGAGGCAACCCACGGAATGGGAGAAGATATTTGCAAATGACACTACAGACAAAAGGTTGATATCCAGGATCTATAAAGAACTTCTCAAATTCAACACACACAAAACAGATGATCATGTCAAAAAATGGGCAGAAGATATGAACAGACACTTCTCCAATGAAGACATACAAATGGCTATCAGACACATGAAAAAATGCTCATCATCACTAGCTATCAGGGAGATTCAAATTAAAACCACGTTGAGATACCACCTTACACCAGTTAGAATGGCCAAAATTAGCAAGACAGGACAACATGTGTTGGAGGGGATGTGGAGAAAGGGGAACCCTCTTACACTGTTGGTGGGAATGCAAGTTGGTGCAGCCACTTTGGAGAACAGTGTGGAGGTTAGTTAAGAAATTAAAAACAGAGCTTCCCTATGACCCTGCAATTGCACTACTGGGTTTTTACCCCAAAGATACAGATGTAGCGGAAAGAAGGGCCATCTGTACCCCAATGTTTATAGCAGCAATGGCCACGGTCGCCAAACTGTGGAAAGAACCAAGATGCCCTTCAACGGACGAATGGATAAGGAAGATGTGGTCCATATACACTATGGAGTATGATGCCTCCATCAGAAAGGATGAATCCCCAACTTTTGTAGCAACATGGACGGGACTGGAAGAGATTATGCTGAGTGAAATAAGTCAAGCAGAGAGAGTCAATTATCATATGGTTTCACTTATTTGTGGAGCATAACAAATAACACGGAGGACATGGGGAGATGGAGAGGAGAAGGGAGTTGAGGGAAACTGGAGCGGAAGGTGAACCATGAGAGACTGTGGACTCTGAAAAACAACCTGAGGGTTTTGAAGGGGTGGGGGGTGGGAGAGCCAGGTGGTGGGTATTATGGAGGGCACGCATTGCATGGAGCACTGGGTGTGGTGCAAAAACAATGAATTCTGTTATGCTGAAAAGAAATTAAAAAAAAAGAAAAAAAATGAAATACAAAATGGAAAACTGACCATGTGTGTAGTAGTCAGTATTTCCCATAACTTATTGGAATAACTGTTTCCGAGAGTAATTTCTTATCTGCTACACATAAGCTATGGTACTTGATACTCCTCTTTCCACATGTTGCTTTATTTTTCTGTAAGTGAACTTGGTTTTGTCACAAGCACCCCTGCACATCCAAATTCTACCATTATGTAAGACTTCTTTCAAATGCTTCCTCTTCCACAAAAATTCCCCTTAGCCCAGAAGGAATTCCTTCCCTCCTATGACCAGCTACAGGACGTAAACTAAGCCTTTCTTAAGGCACTTCACATGTCTTTCCTTCAATCAGAGTGCCTGAACTTCCCATGTAGGGACAATGTGTAACAGTACAGCCTACATACAATGTAGGACTCCTTCAAAGCAGGTTATACTAGTGCCAATGAAAAGGCTTGCAGGATCACTGAATCTAATCCTTCTCCATTTTCATTTTCTCAGTTAATGCTACCCTCCCAGGGGCCCAAGTGGGAACTTTAGAAAATTCCCTGGCTCCTTCATCTCATTTTTTTTTTTTGCATCTTGTTAGATGCCAAGTTTTATAGATTTTATCTCCTATTTGCTCCGCCTTATTTCAAGCCATGAGAGATAACAGCCAACAAGGCAGGAAAATATAAACTGCAAAGACGCCTCATTGAGCCTCAATTTCCTTATCTTTAAACTGCTTTAGGTAATCACAGGGCTGTGTGACGATCAGATGAAAAGGTATATACGAAAGTACTTGGAAGTATAAAGCACGATCAAATAAAAGATTAGACCACGAATCATGCATTTGGTATTGTGTTACCTTGGATATCTGGGCTCTACTTTTCTAATCTATACGATGACTGATTCTATAGCAGGTAAACCCTGGAAAATGTTTTTCGGCTCTGTTCCTCAAAAGTACATATGTAAAGTAAACATTTTCTTTAACTTATAAACATGAGTTGGATAGGAAAGAGCGGACACTGTTTCACATCAGGAGGGCCCGTGAGAGCACCTGAGCCCTGGGAAAGCACCCTCCAGTCCGGCCACTCTCTGCTCTGCCAATACAGTGCTGTCCTTGGGACTTACAGGCTAGACTCCTTCATTTTCAAGAACATTTCCGCCAAATGCTGAAGGCTGAATAAGCGCAGTTTGCTGGCCACGAAGAACGTGACTAATTCAGTTGGCAATTCAAGCACACAGAAGTGTTTCATGTGTACTGCCCGATTCTGTCACACAGAACATTCAAAGGACATGTAATAAAGGGTCAAGGTTTAATAAAATTTACTGCTTCATCAGGGGCTTTCTAAAATAAAACCGGCTTCTTTTTTTGTTGCTTTAAACAGAGTGGCCGCAGTGAAGACTACTATGACCACTGGTCTTGATTTGGGCTGATGAGCTGGCAGGTTTGCCCATTCTGGTTTCTGTGCAATCAGCTCAAATGTCAGCATTATTAAAAAAAAAAAAAAAAGGCAAATGGCTTCTTAGCATTATTATGAAAATAGTTTTGACCTCACGGGCTCCTGCAGAATCCTGGGCAACCCCCAGGGTCCAAAGACGAAACTCAGAACAACTTCCCTAGAACAATGTATGGCAAGTGGTAAAAAATAAATATTAGCCATAGTAAGACGAACAAACCATGACTGTTGTTACTGTCATTATAACCACTTCTGGTATTACCACTAGGGATACCGTAAAAGAGACAGTGCCTGTTACTACGAAATGTAAAGCGAACTGCTTTTGGATAGCTTTTAGGGATGCAAGTCTTTGAAATTAGAAATCTCCATTTATATCAAAATGACTAATTACTGTTATTGTCAGGACCTGTGCTTACATATGAAATGCCTGTTCAACATTTGCCCCTCTACACATAGACAGGGAAAGAGAGAGCGGGGAAAAGACAGAGGAGAGGATTGGAGAGGAGGTCTGTATGGTGGTGGGGAGGGAGGGAGGCAGGAAGAAAGTCAGGACAGAGAGGAGGGCTGAAGGGGGGAGAAGGAGGGGGAGAGAGGAGGAGAGAGGGGAGAAAGGGAGAGAGACAGAGACAAAGAGAGTCAACTGAACATTTAAGGAAAGGAAAGCTTGGCCAATGAAACAATTTGCTGCTTTCAAGCACGGCCCCCAGGCAACTTAACCCTCAAAAGTGTGAGGTGGTTTTCAGAAAACCGGTCCTCTGGTAAGTGCAGGTATTATAGGAATAAACTAAAGAGGTACACTCGAAAGGTAACTAGAGCTTTCAAACACACGTTTGTGCACGTACACCTCTGCCCTTCCCACCTACTCAAGACAGCATTTTGAAAGACTTTACCTCTCCAATAATTAAAGCATAAAAACGAGGAAGAGATCAGGTATTTATAGGCCTACATTCTCATAATACCTTATCCTCACTACTTTCGTCTTGCAGAAAACCAGTGAAAACTTCATCGCAAACCAACATTAATCTCAAGTAATGGCTTTTTAAGCCTGAACTCTGCAGCTCTTCCAAAGAGCTCGATGCTCATTTTGGCCACTCCTTTGTAAGAAACCTTAATGGTTCACGTATGGTTCACTGTGTCTTTCCATTATTTATTTCTTATATGAATTTTGCTGTGTAGATAGGTCCTATACTTACACAGTGGATCACCACCAAACACTTACTCAGGTTTAGAATTTGGCAGAGAAAGAACTAAAGATAAATGGCAATGGAGGTTGAGCTCTCAGAAAGACAGTACTACATGTTTCACTACATGTTTCAAGATGACTTCTCTTTCTCAGCTTCTCATCTCTTTCTCTTTTGTGTGTATGTGCACACACACACACACACACACCCTCACTCGCACCCCTTCATACTGTCTCTCACATATACACTCCAAAAAATTTTTAAGTTTTGCAGGATAAATACAGTTTTTATTTGTAAAATGGTGAAATTTACTATTAACTTTTTCTCCCCCATATTTGTCGGCTGGTGAAATTACCAACAGGTCAGAACTGTATTTTAAAGGTAATGAATATGAAAAAACGTCTAGCCAAATTCAGGATATGGGGCAGAGTGATGGGATCAGAAGACCCATGCTACTATCTATAGGTACTGAGCAAGTCACTCTA
Source organism: Lontra canadensis (assembly GCF_010015895.1). Classification (NCBI taxonomy): domain Eukaryota; kingdom Metazoa; phylum Chordata; class Mammalia; order Carnivora; family Mustelidae; genus Lontra; species Lontra canadensis. The sequence continues at coordinate 717,418 of NW_022631062.1, forward strand.
GGCCTGATTCTCTTCTCTGTAAAATGGAGATAAGGTCTGCCTACCCGCAGCCTTACGAAGATCAAGAACATTCTGAAAATTTTAAATACTATATAAATGAATTTTCATTAACATAAGGTAGAATGCTATCCATGAATGTAAGATTAAATTCTAATTGACCTACTAATCCGTTGAGAAAATCTTAGAAGTATACTGTAGTTATTATAAATGCGCCTAAATAAAATTCAGATCAAGTTTGGAAAAAATACAGAAGTATTCTGTTAATGAAAACTAGAGAACAGTTCCTAACTAGACAATGTAGTGATGTTCAAAAGCAGCAAATATACAACTGTCAAACATTATAGTAATTTAAAACCTCCTAAACCCTCTTATTTCTCCAGGACTTTGAGCACTGATCCACTTCAAGTCCTGGCAGGGCCCTGGAAGAGCATCTGTACCGGTTGGACCATTTCTATCGGCTGGACCGTGTTACTGTCAGGAGTGATCAGGCTGAAATAAGAAAACATTCCCTTAAGGACATCCTTAAGGGAATGGTAGTAGGCCACAACCTACCCTAAACCTCCACTTTCCTGTGATGTCATCTGGTGAAAGACTAAGAGGTAGGTGCTTTTTTGAGATGGGATGAAGCCACTAGGCTACAGCAGTGATTCTCAAACTTGAGCGCCTGTTAAAATCACCAGGAGGGCTTGTTTAGAAGGGGATTACGCAGCCCCACTCCCAGAGTGCTTAAATTCATGGATGGGAACCAAAAATCTGCATTTGTAACAAGCTCCTACAGGATGTTGATGGGTGCCAGTCCAGGGATCACACTTAGAGAACCACCGGTCTATTACAGGTGTTGAAAACCTTTCCACAAAGGGCCAGGTGGTAAATATCTAAACGTCTTAGACTTTGAAGGCAAAGATGGCTGCCATTGTTGATTCTTCTTTTTTTTAAGCCTTCCTTTAAAAATACAAAAACCATTCTTAGGACAAGGGCTGTACAAGAAGAAAACTTTGCTGACCTACGATTTGTTTAGAGAGGGGAGGGGCTTTCTATCTTAGATGATATGTATCTCCATTTATTTATACAGGTGGTCTTTCAATGTTCTTTAGGAACACAACTGTCTTGATAAAAGAAAAAAAATGTTGTAAATTTCTTCTATTAGATTGAAGCAGTTTAGAGATTGTGTTGCTGTATGAGCCAATAATAACATGAGTGGCAAACCTTATACCTCTTATTTTCCTTGCCATATTGGTAACTAGGTTATTTTACATACTGTAGAATTTTAGGAATGATAGTGGAGATCACGGTCTTTCCCTTGACTTTATGGGAGTTATTTTGAAGTTTCAGTTAGATGTACCATTTGCTGTAGGTTTTTAGAAGATATACTTAGAGCAAACAAAGTTTTCCTTGTTTGCGCCAAGTTTTGTTTGCTTTACACAACGTTGAATTATAGCCAGTGTGGTTTCCTCATTGAAATAAAAGCTTTTCCTCATTTAATTTTGTTAATGCATATATATTTCTATTTGCTCAAGTAAGTATAGAAAAAAGAAAGAAAACAAATATGGTTAGCTAAAGACAAAAGAGAAGGGGCAGAAGAGGCACGTGAGATGAAAGACTTCTAAGTGTTTACTTTTTGTATGTGGCTTTGATTGTTGAACCAGACCTATTCAGAAATGTCATTGAGAAGCATGTTATCAAGGTAGTAAGCTCCTCTGCTACATTTTCTGATTATCATTTTTGTGTCCTGGGACTAGCCAACTGCCTGGGCCTTATTTGTGTGCACATCTTTCTGCAACGGGGACAGTGGTAGGGACCTGTGGCTGCCGACTCAGTCTCTTTGATGGTTACTGATCCAGGTAGGCTTTTTACTTCTCATTGAGACAATGTGAGATGATTTTTCTCTTCTCCATTAAGTTTTCCACTTAATCTAAGCTTTTTAACTTACTGTGATAAAGCTGGTGATTGTATTCTTTTAGGATTTTTATAATCTCTACCACATCTTTAATTAGGTCTGCTTTTTTGCTCCTCATGTCTTTGCATTTTCCCTTTGCAATTAATCAGTCATCCTAGGCTTGTCTGTTTCACTAGTTCTTTCAAAAAACCAGTTTATGTTTATTACATTGAGTAGCTTCTTTCCTATATCAATGAGTATCCGCTCCTATTTGTTTCCTTCTACTTTCTCTATTTACTTATGTTCATTTTGCAGCTCCTTGAATTCAATCTCTAGCTGATTTTAATTTGGGCCTTGTTTTCTAATCAATGAATGTAAAACCATAGATATTCTGTTGCTCAGCTTTAACGAGTAATTTCCATTGTGATATTCCTCTTTAACCCAATTGTTATTTAGCAGAGCTAAGAATTACACACAACACAAGGAAGTTGTTAACCTGTGGCTTATTCAGAGGTGTGTTATTTTAGTTTCCTAACATTTGATTTAAGTACCTGGTTGACGTGTTTTTTGGTGCCAAAACTCAGGATTGTGACTTTAATACGGTTGCTTAGTGGTGTGAAAACATGGGTTTGTATGATGTAGCTGCTCTGGAATTTCTGAGACTTCTTTTATGACTTAATAATGTGGTGAATGTTTGCAAAAGCTCCAAGAGCACAAATATATTTTCTAAAGTATATATATTCCCAATTTGTTGAGAAAGGACTATACATTCATATATACACATACACATATATCTTTGATCAACTCTGTTCATTGTGTTAGAATCTAAAATCTTGGGAAGCCTGGTTGGCTCAGTCAGTAGAGCAGGAGACTCTTGATCTCAGGGTCCTGAGTTTGAGCCCCATGTTGGGGGTAGAGTTTACTTAACAAAACAAAATTTTAAGGATCTCTTGCCTGCTTGCTCTATCTATTTCTGAAAGAGGTCTGTTAAAATCTTCAACATGTTTGTGTATTTCTTGAATTTCTCTCATAATTTTGGAGGCTTTTGCTTTATATATGTGAAGGCTATACTGTGAGATACTTATGTTCTTAGTTCTAAATGTTATACCTTTTCAGAGTTCCATTAATCAACAGTAGAATTCCTTTTTAAATGTACTGTTTTTCACTCTAAATATTTTGTCTAACTAAAGTGCAGCCAAGATATCACTTTTGGTTGGTACACTTTGTTTTGTACACTTTGTTTCCATCTCCTTATTTTCAACCTTTCTACATTAGTGTCTTGTAGGTAGAATGCAATTAAGATTTTTAAAATCTGCTCTGTTAATAAGTATTAAATTTGTCCATATTTATGGTAAACTCAATCCCAGGATTCTGGGATTATGACATCAACTGAAGGCAGATACTTAATTGACTGAGCCCCCTAGGGGCCCCCATCTGTTTTGTTTCTTAAATTCCATATATGAGTGAAATCATATGATATTTGTCTTTGACTTATTTCACTCAGCATAATATACTCTAGTTTCATCCACATTGTAGCAAATGGCAAGATTTTATTCTTTTTGATGGCTGAGTAATATTCCATTGTATTTAAATAACACTTCACTGAATACAAGGTGATATCCTAAGAAGTGACAGTATACTATTGACAGACTCTTTAAAGTTGCATATCTCACTTAACATTCAGGATGAACATATATGAAGAATAGGTATCAACAATTTAAAGAGGTAAGTAAAAAAAATATTTGCCAGGCACTGATAAAAGTCATTACTGAGAATAAAGATTAAAAAATAAGCAGGTCTACCAATTCTCTATCCCATCACCAATTTACCACTCAAGTCACCATGTAAAGTTACAATCTTACATAAATGGATAAAGAAGATGTGGTATATATACACAATGGAATACTATTCAAACATCAAAAAATGAAATCTTACCACCTGCGATGTCATGGAGGAAATAGAGGGTATTACGCTAAGCAAAATAAGTCAATCAGGGAAAGACAATGATATGATCCCACTCATCTGTGGAATTAAATAAAGAAACAAAGCAAAAGATCATAGGGGAAGGGAGGGAAAAATAAAACAAGACAAAATCAGAGCGGGAGACAAAACACAGGAGACTCTTAATCACAGGAAGCAAATGAGGGTTGCTGGAGGGGAGGAGGGTAAAGAGATAGGGTACCCGGATGATGTAATGAGCACTGGGTATAATACTGACAGATCACTGAACTCTACCTCTGAAACTAATAATATACTATATGTTAACTAATGGAATTTAAATAAAAAATAAAATACAATATCAAAAAGTTATAACCTTATAGTCTCTATGACAGAGGGCTAGTATTTTTAGATAGGTAAAATAAGGACAAAAATTGATAAACTCTTAAAATCTCTTCCTCTTGCTCGGATCATGACAACTTTAAAAGGTTAACTGTGAGATGTTAAAGATGGAACAAAATTTAAGAAAATCCAAGTGTCTGTTTACCTATCTTTTAAAGGCTTTCACTATTGGAGGATAATACATAACTCATTAGCTCTGAGGACTAACTTACGATCTCCCACTATATGCCAGCTCAAAATGGAGACAGGTATTGCAGATACAAAGAGGAATAAAGCCTGAGTGGATCTAGAGAGCTTATGTAAAACATTCAATAGTGTAGTTACACTTTAAATGTCATTTTCCTTCTATTCTTCCTCTCCAGAGAGGGCAGTTGATAAGGACAATCCCCGTTTTATGCACCCTTTACCTACAGAGGTTCCCTCCCATCACTGCTAATCATCCTGTCCCTGAAATTCTCTGAGATCATCCTGGTTCTTCTACTTCTCTAATCACTTTGTCTCCTTCATCCTAATAAAATGAAGGCACTCTTCAAGGTTAATTGCTTAATGGGGAAAAAAAGAAGGAAGACAGAAGAAAGACATTAAAGAATAACCTAAAGGTTATACTTCAGATGAAACAATATTATGATCCCAGATACAAGATCCAAAACTCAAGAAGGGATGGTAAATAAAGATACTAGTAACTATATGGTAAGTAGACAAACACTAACATATAAAACCGTAAGAAATGGGGGGAGAGGTGACAATGGAGAATGAGGTCAGAACTACACAATGACTCTATTTTTCTTGGAGTAGAAAAGAGGAAACATTCTTAACTCATTTTATGAAGACTGAATGATCTTGATGTCAAAATTGCGTAAGAGAAGTATAAGAAAGGAAAATTATAGGCTAACTTATGAATACAGATGTAAAACTCCTAGACAAAACGTCAGCTAACTGAAAACAGCAATGTATTTTAAAAACCTGATTAATAGAGGCTACCATATTAACAGATTAAAAAAGAAAAAAAAACAAGTGAATGTCTCATCAGATACAATAAATGTGTTCAACAGATGAAGAAAATACATTTAGTAAATGAAATTCAACCATCAGTAGCGATGGGAAAACAACAACAAAAACCCAAATGAACAAACCAGAAGTAGATGGAAACTTCTTCATTTTCATAAAGTATATCTACAGAGATCATACTTGATGGACATGTTTGGGGCTATCTTTCTAAGATCAGGAACAAGACAAGTAGGCTTTTCTCACTGCTTCAATTCAACAGTGTTCTAAAGTCCAGCCAGTGTAAAGTAAAAGCATTTAAAGTTGTAAGAACTGGGAAGATAGAAGACTGTCATTATTTCAAGCTGATGTCAGTGCCTACAGAGAAATTCCAAACTAATCTAGAGATAAATTATCAAAATTAGTAAGAGCTGGTAAGGTTTTTGATTCAATATTAATGTAAAAGTGTCAAATGTACTTTCTGTTAACCACGAACAATCAGAAAATAATTTCTGAACAGATACCATTTAAACCACCACAAAAATAAAACATGTAAGTACCCAGGAATGAATTTAACAAAAGTGAGTTAACCTTTATGGAGAAAACTATAAATCTTTCTATAAGGAAGAGTTTAGCAAAGATATCCCAGATTCTTGGTTAGGAAGACACAGCCCTGATGATGTCAAGCCTCCCAGAAGTGGTCTTCTGATTTAATACAATTCCATTCAAAATTCCAACAACAGTTGGTTTTTTTGCAGAAACATGATAAGCTGATCCTATAATTTATATGGAGGAACAACGGGCCAATAGCCTGTTGAAGGAGTGATTTTCACAGAAGCAGAAGCCAAATGGTCCATAAAGATATGAAGAAATGCTCAGTCTCGCTGGTACTCAAAGCAATGCAAATTAAAACCATAATGAGTTATCCCTACACCTTAATCAGATGGGCAAAAATTAAAAAAAAACAAAACAATGAAACACCACCACCACCAAATTTTAAAGTGTGGAAAAACAAGGACTGCTGGTTAAAATGAAAGCTGGTATAATCACTTTGGGAACCAGTTCAGCATTACCAAGTTGAACACGTGCCTCATCAATGACCCACACATTTCACTGTCGGGTGCAAATCCTAGAGCAGCAGTCCTCAAACTTCTTGTTCTCAGGACCCCTTTTACACTCTTAAAAATAACTAAAGACTCCAAAGGGTTTTTCTGTTTGTTTGTTTGTTTGTTTATATGGGTTATATTTACCAGTAGTTATTCTATTGGGTATTAGAACTAAGGAAAGTTTTAAACATGAGAACACATAAGCACATATCCTAACGGCTGTCAGAGCAATGACATCACCACATGCCATGTAACCTCTGGAAAATGCTATTGTATGCTTGTGAGAGAATGACAGTGAAAAAGGAAAATGATGCTTTGGTGTTATAAAAGTTGTTTTGACCTCTCAAGCTCCTCGAAATGGTCTCAAGGAACTACAGTTCCTGGACCAACTTTGAGAACCACTGCCCTAGAGAAAGTCTAGGCACCAGACATGTTTAAAAATGTTTGTAGCAGCACTGCACATAATAGCAAAGCCTAGAAACAACCCCAAATTCACCAGCTAATATTTTCATTCCATGCACTACTATGCAGCTATCAAAAGCAATCAATTATACTTATGTTAGACAATACAAATGATTCTTGAGTAGCAGAAGCAAGTCATGGAAAATACATTCACCTTTTTTTTTTAAGATTTTATTTATTTATTTGACAGAGAGATCACAAGTGGGCAGAGAGGCAGACAGAGACAGAGGGGGAAGCAGGCTCCCCGGTGAGCAGAGAGCCCCATGTGGGGCTCGATCCCAGGACCCTGAGACCATGACCTGAGCTGAAGGCAGAGGCTTAACCCACTGAGCCACCCAGGCGCCCCAGTTTTTTTTTTTTAAGATTTTTATTTATTTATTTGACAGACGGCGATCACAAGTGGACAGAGAAACAGGCAGAGAGAGAGGAGGAAGCCCGATGCGGGGCTCGATCCCAGGACCCTGGGATCATGACCTGAGCTGAAGGCAGAGGCCTCAACCCACTGAACTACCCAAGTGCCCCCCAAGCTTTTTTTTTTAAAGATTTCATTTATTTATTTGAGAGAGAGAGATCCTAAGCAGGCAGAGAGGCAGGCAGAGATAGAGAGGGGGAAGAAGACTCCCTGCTGAGCAGAAAGCCTGATGCAGGGCTCGATCCTAGGATCCTGAGACCATGACCTGAGACGAAGGCAGAGGCTTAACCCACTGAGACATCCAGGTGCTCCTACATTCAGCTTTCACTTAAAGTTAAAAAATAGCTAAACTTAATAAAGTACTGGTGAAGAATACATCATAGGCAGTAAAGCTAATGAAAAGCAAGAGAATGAGTAACACCAAATGCAGGACACACCACTGCTCCTGAATGGCAGTGTTAAGTACATGGGTGTTCACTTTATTCGTGTTTCATATCTGTACTTAAAAGATATTTCAAATTGTAAAACATAATAAACCAAGAAAAAGCAAAAATTAAAAGGAAATTATCAAATGAGAGAAAATTATTTAATGGCAATGAAAGAAACCACAAAGGAATGGATAGTTTTGAATAAATTGGAAACATGAAAAAACTTTCAAGACATGTCTCCAAAGGCAAAGGAAACAAAAGCATAAATGAACTTTTGGGACTTCATCAAGATCAAAAGCTTCTGCACAGCAAAGGACAGTCAACAAAACAAAGAGGCAACACACAGAATGGGAGGAGATATCTGAAAATGATACTACAGACAAAGGGCTGATATTCAAGATCTATAAAGAACTTCTCAAACTCAACACCCAAAAAACAGATAATCATGTCAAAAATGGGCAACAGACATGAACAGACACTGCTCCAATGAAGATAAACAAATGGCTAACAGACACGTGAAAAAATGTTCATCATCATTAGCCATCAGAGAGATTCAAATCAAAACCACACTGAGATGGCACCTTACACCAGGCATTAGAATGGCAAAGATGAACAAGGCAGGAAACAACCAATGTTGGAGAGGATGTGGAGAAAGGGAAATCCTCTTACACTGTTGGTGAGAATGCAAGTTGTTGCAGCCACTTTGGAAAACAGTGTGGAGATTCCTCAAAAAATTAAAAACAGAGCTACCCTATGACCCTGCAATTGCACTACTAGGTGATTTACCCCAAAGATGCAGATGGAGTGAAAAGAAGGGCCATATGTACCCCAGTGTTCATAGCAGCAATGTTCACAATAGCCAAACTGTGGAAAACGCTGAGATGCCCTTCAACAGACGAATGGATAAAGAAGATGTGGTCCATATATACAATGAACTATTACTCAGCCATCAGAAAGAATGAATACCCAACTTTTGTATCAACATGATGGGACTGGAGGAGATTATGCTGAGTGAAATAAGTCAAGAAGAGAAAGTCAATGATCATATGGTTTGACTTACTTGTGGAACATAAGGAATAACATGGACTTTAGGAGAAGGAAAGGAAAAGTGAATTGGGGGAAATTGGAGGGGGAGACAAAGCATGACAGACTGTGGACTCTGAGAAACAAACTGAGGGTTTTAGAGGGGAGGTGAGTGGGGTGATGGGTGAGCCCGGTGATGGATATTAGGGAGGGTACAGATTGTATGGAGCACTGGGTGTTGTACATAAACAATGAATCTTGGAACACTGCATTGAAAACTAATGATGTATTTTACAGTGACTAACATCACACAATAAAAAAAAATTTTAGAAATGAAAAAAGTGAAAGTGACATAAATAAGAAAAGCCCAAACCAATTTTAAAAGCCATAGTAATGAAAAAAAAATGTGAACTACAAACTGATGTAAGTATCTGAAAAGAAATTTACTCTCATTAGCAACCAGGATGCAAACTAAAACAAAGAACCATCAATTAAGGAGTAAGGACGCCACACATGGGTAAAGCTGTGGTGAGACTAACATTATCACATGTGCTGGTGGGAATGAAGCTTGGTGCAACTTCTGGGGAGGAAAAGGTAGCACATACATGAAGTGTCTTAAAAATATTCACACTCTTGAAACCAGTAATTCTGGTTCTAGACATGAATCTTAAGGAAACAATCTGAACTACTGCACAAAAAACTGTATTAACAAAAAACTGGAAGGAATATAAATATCCAAATAGGAAGTATGTAAAAGAAAATTCTCTTTTTACAGAGCTGAGTATTAAACAGTAATGAAAAACACTATTTACTTCATCAATCTAGGGAAAATAAACTGGATCGTGTCAAGTATAAAATGCAAGCCCTCAAATTACATACACGATAGTCTTTTAAGTACTTTTTAACATACAGGGAAAAAAAAACCATATAGAGGGCACCTGGGGGCTCAGTTAGTTAAGTGTCCCAGCTGGATGTCAGCTCAGGTCTCAGTCACAAGATCGTGAGTTCAAGCCCCCTGCTGGGCTGAATGCTGGGTGTGGAGCCCATTAAGAATAAAACCAAAAACCAAATGGAAAAAAAAAATGCCTCCATTGTTAGCAGAGCTATCTCTGGATGGTTAGCTTATGGGGGACTTTTCCGGCTTTTCTGGTATCATCCAAATTTATTCAAATGAATTCATATACTTGTAAAGTCAAGAAACAAACCTAAAATAAGAAAACACACCAATCCCTCAACTGCTCTCCAAACTCACTAAAGTACAAACATCGTTTTTGTTCAAAGCTTTCTACACTGCATTCCCACTGTTTTCAGCAGGTGTGCTTACCCTCCTCTTAGAGCTCATCAAAGCGGACTTCCCATGGCTTCCTGAACATGCCCTGTACATTCTCACTACAGCGCCTTAGCTCAGACTATTTGATCCATCTGGATCACATCCTCTACCTGCCCAAGTTCTACCATTTTCCAAAGTTCCACCTTTTCTGTTTTCTCACTTGATGCTAACCCAATCACCCCAACCACATGTGATTTTTTTTCCTTGTCTTTGACTTCTACAAAAATGATTTTAGCACTTATTCCTCTTGATACAATTTGCCTGAATTCTAATAGTTAGCTCTGTCTTAATGCCTCTACTAGAATGTAGTAGTTCAGGAAGTGGCTCTATCCTTCTTCAGTTCTTTCTCTAATAAGGACACACTGCTTCTCAGAATTAAGCACATAATGAGTATTTGAGGAACCAAATAAATTACTGTCACAAGGGAGTAGTCTTTTGCCTTGGCCACCAGAAGGAGGAAGAGAGAACGGGAAATGTTTCTCATTTGAGACTCAGCATGGAATTTCTCACAGAAACAGTGAGGAAAAAAGGACCACTTGTAATGCATAAAACAATTATGAACTTTTATTCTTTCTGACAGCTACAAATCTATCCATAATTGGCAACTTAATTCCTATGGGAACAAAATTGTGCTTGGAATTCCCAAAAACCTATCTCCAAAAGAGTTTCTGGAGTATAGCCAATGCTTAAAGTGATGTATTTGCAGATCATATTTTCTTTTAGGAAAAACGTCATGTTTGTTTGCTTAAGTCAGCCTTAAGCGTCTTTTGAAACAAAATATTGTTAGTGATAACAGAACAGGTGAAATGAAAGAGGAATTAGGAAAGTGCAGGTTCTCTAAGCACTTGAGTCAATATCTAAAAAATAAACTTGAAAGGGTGAATACAGGCAGACCAAAAATCCCTTTTTACCACTTTCCTACTTTACCTGATGCAGTATCTCAGGAAACAAGGTAGAAAAGTCTTCGCAGGTTTTTCCTTTCCCATTCAAGTCTTTAAATTAATTAAATTAGTATGTACAACAGCTGTGCAGGTAACCCATTCACACGAACCCAAGTGTGTATATTTAACGACAAAACCCTCTCTATACTAATGCCACAGAGTGCTCTACTTGGAAATAATGCTTGTCTTTATGAAACATATTGCGAGGGCTGCTCTTTGCCAGACTTTGTGGAGGGTGGGGAGATGGGATGGGGAACCAATTAGGACAACTCATAAAGCAGACTCAGATTAATCTTCCTATGTATATATTTAAGCATTGCTATATTAAGTATATATTGAAAACTGTGCTAAGTATACAGAAGTGAGTCAGTCCTTGCCATGGCTGCCCCAGACCCATATACATTTTACTGGAGGAAATGAACAATAAGTAAACAAATGAACACGATAATTACCGGTTATGGTAAGAGCTGTAAAGGGGACAAAACAAACAAGACAGGGAGGCTATTCAGTAATCAGCAAAGGCCTCTGAGATCCATTTAAACCAAGATGGAAAAGAAAAAAAGGACCTAGCCATGAACATTATCTGGGCAAGAGCCTCCCAAACAAAGAGAAGTGGAAAGGTCCCAAGATAAAAACAGATTCAGTCTGTTTGAAGAACATAAAAGAAGCAGTGTGGCTGGTCATGTTTTTCAAACCCTGGGTCATGTAGGATGTGATGTCAACTTTGTGGGTCACTGCAACAGGGGTCATGGGTTTTCTGAATAAATATTCTTTAAGGAACTTTTGTTCCAGTTATGTGTGCATGTGTAAGTGTGTGAGGGATTGCTATGTGTTGCAATGTGTGATATGTTTCTTACTGTGGGCAGTGGTGAAATCTGTACTAAGTGAAGAGAGTGGTTACAAATTAGGATGTAAGGGTGGGCATGAGCTTCAGCATATATGGCCCTGCACTGTAGGCCACCATAAAGAATTGAGATTTTTGGGCGCCTGGGTGGCTCACTGGGTTAAGCCTCTGCCTTCTACCCAGGTCATGATCTCAGAGTCCTGCGATCAAGTCCCGCATCGGGCTCTCTGCTAGGCAGGGAGCCTGCTTCCTCCTCCTCTCTCTCTGCCTGCCTCTCTGCCTACTTGTGATCTTTGTCAAATAAATAAATAAAATCCTTAAAAAAAATTTTAAGAATTGAGATTTTTATTCTAGACACAGTGGGAACGTATTGAAGAGTTTTAAGTTGGGGAGTGACATGATCTAAGGCAACATGATGGTGTCCCAAAAGATTTTCACTATAGTGAAATTCAGAAAACTAGCCCAAGGCCTAGCCATTAACACCAAGGATTCGGAGTGAATCACTTAATCTCTCTAGATCTTACTTTCTTCATTTTAAAGAGGAGAAGGCTGGACCAAGATAACTCTTAAGATCTTTTCTATTGCTAAACTTGTATAACTACACACACACACACACACACACACACACACACACATACACGTATACATATATCCTGCTTCCTCCATTGGGCATGAGTACTCAACTAATGGGAAGACACTAGCCCCTTAGGTCAGGTTCTGGGTTCTTAAAATACTATAAACCATGTACCTATAAGAACATTTCTATAGAAAGCAATCTCAGAATTACCTTTTTACTGGAACCACCTATATTATTTAAATGGGATCTCTGGGCTAAATGTGAAATCAAGTGCTTTTGCAACTCTCTGGTGCAAAGTTTGGGATGGGAAGAAAATTGACAGGGAGGATGAACAGATTTTCTGACCAGGTTATTTGGAACACATTTCCTTACTTGTTCTAGGTCATCATTGACATTTAATCTAGGGCAGTTTAAAGTTGCAGAGAATCTCTACAGGGTACTGAATTCAAGATGCAGAAGCTTAAACCCTTCCACAGCAACCAAATCAACTTGGGACAAAATATTCACTGAAAGCCTACAATAGGTTAACCCCATGCTAGAAAGTTTGATCTGTGTTTTTTCAGTTAATCCTCTTAACCTAATTATTCATATTTCACAGATAAGGAAACAGGGCTTAGAAAAGACAACTAAGCTATTAAGTGGCAGGGCCAGGATTCAATATTTCATATTTATGATAAAATCATCCTGCAGGTTTTAAAAAACTACTGTACAAGGATTAAATCATCAGTTTCAAGTATCTGGGACATCTGTTCAACCATATGAACACATAATGTTCAACCAATAAATCAATTCTGGACTCACAGGTACTTTGTCTAGGTACAGTGTGGGATGAAAGAGAATTTGTTCCAGCCCTGGAAAGCCTACTCCGTGGGTAGCATACTGGGTTGTATGAAGTGGAATTATGTAAAATATCCAAGGAATTTGTATCCCCAATTAAGTACACGTGAATAGCATTATGGCGGTTTCCAGATTCTTTTTCTCTATTGTTGCTGGTGAAAGGTCAGCAGAAAACCGTGCACTGGGCAGTGTCACCTGTACCATGGGCCTTGAAAGTGTCCTTCAAGTTCCACGAACTCGAGATGCTAGAAACTGACCAATTTCCAACTTATATTAACCCTTTAGGAAGCAACGGGCGTATCACCTGACCAGTTGGGAGCAGTATGCATGGCGTGTTATGTTAAAGAAAACCTTAGAAACGTGCAGGGCATCATTACTGTGAGGGTCGAAACGGTCCCTAAAGCCTCCCAAAGACACCTGCAAACACCTTTGGAAAGTTGGGGACGCTCATGCACACCTGCCTCAACAGCGAGAACGCGGTACCCACCTGTCACGTATTCGGCTTCGAATCTCCGTCGGGTCTCAGAGATGAGCTTGGCTTTATTCTGGGCGTGATACTGAAAGGGAGACACGAAGGGACGCTTAGACACCACGCGCACCACCCCGCTTCCCTTCAGCCCAACCCACCTACACCTGGGCGCAGAGCCCCCGGGCTTCAGAGGAAGCTTCCGGGTCTGCCGGGAGGGCCGGGAGGGCCGGCAGCGGCGTGGGTGCCTCCTCACCTCGGCCATGGTCGCGGTCGTGGACGTGATTTCGATCGCCGTGGCCACTTCTCCACCTGTCCGAATATCTCATCACTGGCCAGGCTGGCCGGGAGGTAAAGAGGGAAGGGCGGGAGGTGGAGACGGTCGCGTGACACCGGGAGGCGGGCGGAAGCGTCGCTGCGTTGTCCAATCCACTGTGGCCGCCTGGGTCTGGAGGCGGAACCAGGCCCCAGCCTGGCTTTCCATTAGCTTCTCCTTTGGGCTCCGCTCCCCCGACGTCCCCTGCACTGCGGGCCCGCCTCCGCCTACCGCCGGATCACGGGAGCTTCCCGCGCGGAGCACCGCCCGAACAAGCTCCGCCTGCCCTTCGCTTTCACAACATTCCCTGGAGGCCCCGCCCCCTCAGCCTCCCTTGGCAACCGTCTCCGGGAAGGTTCGGCAGGCTCCGCCTCCCCCGCTTTCGACGCAGCCTCCAGCCCGGATCTCCCAGGATGCAGCGCGCGGGCGGGAGGTTTGGAGCGGAGGGGTTCCGCGCCCGCGTAGGGAGTCGGAAAAGTGGCGGCTCTGAGACGCAGGGCCTGGCGCAGTGAGGTAGGGCTGGCCAGTCGTCCCTTACCCCTACCTGGCCTTCGCGGGGCTGGGCGGCAGAGCTGGGTTGGTTCCCGTCTTTGCGGAATAAGGGGATGGAGACGAGTGTGCCGCGGCCTATGTTCATCATGTCCTTGCTGTATAGGATTATTTCGCTTGAACCTTTCTTCACCCTCGCCGCATCTTTCCCACTTGGAGTGTGAGAAACTTAACAAGGATCATGTTTTTGAAATCCTTAAACTAAAGCAGTTATATAAACTTAAAAGGTGCAAAGCATCTTAAAAGTTTATGAACTGGGGTAGTTCTTAACTTGGGGCAATTTTGTCTCGCAGGGGACATTTGGCAGTGTCTGGAGGTGGTTTTGGTTGGCACTACCGGGATGGGGCCTAATACTGGCAACTAGTAGGTATCGCTAAATAGCCTGCAACGCACAGGGGGGCCCCTCTGACAGTTATCCAGTGCAAAATGACATTAAGTGCCAAACTTCAGAAAGATGTAGGTTTATAAGGCACTGGAACAATTTTGTAGTTGTTGGCTAAAGTAGTGAAAGGAAGTCATTTTGCATTCAAACGATTCAATACAGGCTTTAAAAAAAAACGGGAAGATAATGAAAACTACAGAGAAATTGCAGGAAGAAAAATCCCCATATTTTCACCATCTACAGTCAACCGTGATTGACACTTTAGCATCTTTGGCCGAGACTTTTTTTTAATATGCTACAGATTTTGATGGGGGAAAATTGACATATTGTTTAAAAATAATTGAATACATTGTTAAAAAACAACATTGCAGCTCTAGCGGAAGTCTCCTTCTGGCTCCACTCCCCTACCTGATATCTCTCCCCTTCTCCAGAATAAATAGTCATTGGAATTTGACATGAATCTTTACAGAATCCTTGCTCTTTAAATTTTGGACAAGTTTGCCTGGGTTTGAATCCTGGCTCTGTCACTTCCTATTTTTAGGCCTTTGAGAAGATTCTTAAACTCCATGCCTCAATTTCCCCATCTGTAGAATGGGATAACATTGCCTATAGCATAAGAATGTAGTGAGAAATAAATGAGTCCAAAGTGCTTAGAATAGTACCTGGCAGAGAAGCACTCAGGGAATGTAGCCTTTGTAGGTAAACAGAAAATATGTAATGTCGTTTTATGTTTTTTGATTTAGATACATAATGTACCACAGAATACATTTTTCTGCAACCCAGTTTTTTTTCATTTGATTTTTGAAATTAAGCCATGGTGGTATATACATAAATCTGATTCATTTTTTTTAAGATTTTTATTTATTTATTTGACACACAGAGATCACAAGTAGGCAGAAAGGCAGGCAGAGAGAGAGGGAGGGGGAAGCAGGCTCCCTCCCGAGCGAAGAGCCTGATGTGGGGCTCGATCCCAGGACCCTGAGATCATGACCTGAGCTGAAGGCAGAGGTTTAACCCACTGAGCCACCCAGGCGCCCCGATCTGATTCATTTTTAACTGTGTTCATTCCTCTGTTGATGGTCATTGAAGTTTCTTTTTTGCTGTTACAAACAACAGCACAATGAACATTCTAGAGCAATGTCTTTGTACATTAGTGTGTAAGATTGTTTCTCTGGGTTCATATCTAGAAACGAAATTGCTGGATATATCTATTTCAAGTGACTTGCTAAGTTGCCTTCCAAAGGTACATCTTTTAATTAAGAACTCATAATTATCTCCTAATTGATGGGCTCTGCCTCCATTCTCACCTTACCCCCATCTTCAACACTGTCACCAGGGTCTTTGTCATTCAGAAGTACAGTCCTGTGATTTCTATCTTTGAAATCTTTCAGTGATGTATCACTGTTCCGATAAAGTGAGAAGTCCTTAGGATGACACAGAAAACCTTTAACGTAGTCTTTCCTAATTCTCTTAGTGCATCACCATTCGCCTGTGTTCACCTACTTCTCAGATACCCTAAGCGTTGTTGGAAAAGGGAAAATGGAGCTTGATTCTGGGTAGGCTCCAACAAATGATTTCCAGTTATATAGGTAGAAAAACGTTTTTAACAGCAGACCTACTCTGTAGCCAAGTTAATTTACTTAGGTAAATAATGTCCTAAAGGTTGTGAAAGGTACATCTATCCGTATTATGCTTATAAAATGTTTAATATTCTTAGGTTTTCTTTTGAGGTTTTGAAGTCTTAGGGTTTTTTTGAAATTTTTGTTTGAGTATCTTAATTCTACCTTTTTTTCCAAAGATACTTTCTATTGCTCACGCTTGATACAGTTTCTTAGAGACATTTTTAGATTTTATCTGCAGATAATATAGTGCTCTTTTTGGATCTTCCTCAACCAGACAGGTAGTTCATTTGAAGAGTTCTGAAATTTATGACACCCAGAGGAATTTATTAGCATTTAAAAGGATCATTGTTTATTTGACAGGAGGCTGATAGGGAAGAGTGGATGAGAGTGATGATTTATTGCCAATCTACTATATTTCTGTTAGCATGTATTATTTCCCCAGTATATTCATGTATTTTCTTTTTATGTACAAAATATGTACAATCACCTATGATGTATGGTAATACAGAACAGGAAAAACTCAATTTAATTATGTAGTATTTTATAAATAATCTTCCAACCCCTTCCCCACCCCACTAGCTGCAATAGGAGGTAAAACTTAACCGGTTTGAGTTACCTGTTTGTTTGTTTGTTTGTTTGTTTGTTTTCTGTCGTAAAGGTGTAAGCCACTGTTGTAAGGATAAGTAAAAAGTCAGATGACCAATAGGCTGGAATAGTAAGTCTGGTGCCCTGATAATCAGGGTTTGATTAATCAGGGCTTGTTTATGGTGGTCTTAGAACCTCTAAATTGACCTTAGTCTCACTTGTTTCCATACTGCTTTTATCTAAAAAAATAAAATCAGCATTTATTCCATAGGCTCAAAGGTTTTTTTAATGAACATATGCTAAGAACTCTTACTCTTAAAACAGATGTTGCATCAATATAAAATAAAATGTACACAGGTATGCAAATTCAGTAAGCCTTGAGATTATAGAAAGTTTGAGGAAAAAAATTTTCCTTCGTAAGTAAATATATTAATGACTTCTAATTTTTAACTCTGAAGGTGATCAATTTTAAATAACTTATATTTAAAATGTGCATGGTTTTGCACTAGTATTTAAATATAAAGGCCTTTCATAAAACAGTCATTTAAATCTATTTGAACCTAAATCCATGAGAATAAGTTTGCATTTTGCCTAGAGCTCATGCTGCAAGTATATTGGGTTAGGATTATAACAGGGCTTTGAATGCCATGATAAACTTTATAACAATGGGTTGCAGTCTTTTGTCTCTGTGTCATTCGTATGTTCAGTTCACAGTATTTAGCATCTAATCTTTCCAGTAAGCAATTCACATATATATCTGTTGAGAAGGGGGAGAGGGTCCATGCAAGGTTTTTGAGGTAGGGGACAGTTACCAGATCAAGTTTGTGTTTTAGAACAGTAAGTGAGGTAGCATAAATAAATTGCTAAGTTGGAGGGGAGAGCCTAGAGAAAGGAAGATCAATTTAAGAAGCTTTTACGTCAGCCTAAGTGAGAGTTGAAAGCCTGAAGTACTGTAGTGGTAGTTGGCACAGAGTTGGAAGATAGTAGTTTCTAAGTTAAGATATTTGCTGGTAACATTGAAAGAAGAGTGTTAGGGGTCTGATTTTCTTTCTTTCTTTTTTTTTTTTTTAAAGATTTTATTTATTTATTTATTTGACAGAGAGAGATCACAAGTAGGCAGAGAGTCAGGCAGAGAGAGGGGGGGAAGCAGGCTCCCTGCTGAGCAGAGAGCCCGATGTGGGGCTCGATCCCAGGACCCTGGGATCATGACCTGAGCCGAAAGCAGAGGCTTTAACCCACTGAGCCACCCAGGCGCCCCGGGGTCTGATTTTCTTAAATCATAACTTTATCAAGGTGCAACAGTACATACTTAGAGTTTAGTAAAGGGGGATATTCTGCCGACCTTTTAGCAATCAGATTCTCCTGTCATATTCAGATACTGGTGAACCAGAGCATTGCGTTGATTAAACATTAGTTGTGACATTTAATAGTAAAATAACAAGTGTTATTATGTTTGATGGGGGTCACTGAGTTCCCCAAATCTGTTCTTGTTTTGCAGAATTCTTTTTTCTTTCTTTTGTTCAGCTTGATTAATTTCCATTACTCTGCCTTCTAGGTCACTAATTCTTTCCTCTGCTTCTTCCAGCCTGCTGTTTATTTTGTCAAGTGTGTTTCTCATTTCGTTTATTGAGCCCTTTATCTCTGTTATGTTATTCCTTATCTCTCTGTTAAGGGTCTCACACATTTCTTCCAAAATCCTTTTCTGTATAGAGGTTTCTTTTGGTTGTTTTTAGTACTTAAGAAATATGAAAAGCAAATAGGTAGTAAAAGACATGTTCTTATACACTTACCTCAGATTATATAATTTTATTTTATTTTATTTAAGATTTTTCTTTATTTATTAGAGAGAGAAAGCATGGGCAAGGGGAGGGGCAGAGGGAGAAGCAGGATCCCTGCTGAACAGGGAGCCCCATGCGGTGCTCAATCCAGGATCCTGGGATCATGACCTGTGCCGAAGACAGACTCTCAATTGACTGAGCCTCCCAGGTGCCCCAGATTATATCATTTTAATGCTAAAAGAACAATGTATCATTTAATGCTGAAAAAGGAAATTTCTTTTAGAAATCTAAGAGACCTGACATATCTGTGGGAAATTTTAAATAAATTATTATTCATACATTTTGTTGTAATACAATATTACCTTTAAACTAAAAGATAGTTTCATAAGTAAAAGCCACACCTTTGATTTACCTACTTATCTTCTTTACTCATTAAGCTGAAACTACTTTATGATACCTGTTGTCCCAGATATTTGCATTAATTGCCTAACAACAAACCAGTAAGCCAGTGACTTCTGCTAGTTTGTATTATGATACAGTTTTTCCAGTTGCTTCAAGTAATAGGTTTCGTGAAATTCTCAAAAACAGTATCATCAACTTAAACAAATTACCATAGAGAAATGTATTTATCTGTTACTGTATAACAAATAATTCCCAAATTTAGCAGCTTAAAACAACAAACATATCTCAAAATTACCAAGGATCAAGAATTTGGGAGCAGCTTAGCTTGGTTCTTCTGATTCAGGAGCTCTCCAGGGGGCTGAATCATCTGTAGGCTTGACTGGAGATGGAAGATCTGATCCCAAGAAGTCTCCCTCACATGGCTGTTGTTAAAAGGCCCCCGTCTCTTGCTGACCATTGGCAGGAGGCTATAGTTCCTCGCTGTGTACACATCTCCATGGGGCTGCCTGAGTGTCTTAATTATATGGCAGGTGGCTTTCCTCCTTGCAGGTGATCCAAGGATCAAGTCAACAAGGAAGCCACAATGTTCTATGACCCAGTCTTGGAAGTCTCACGTTGCCCCTTCTGTCGTATTCTGTTGGCTAGAAGTGAATCATAATGACCAGCCCTCATTCAAGGAGAGAAGAATTAATTGATGGAAGGAATTTCAAAGAATTTGTGAACATTGTTTAAAACTACAACAAATGGGGGCATCTGGGTGGCTCAGTCGTTAAGCATCTGCCTTTGGCTCAAGTCATGATCCCAGCATCCTGGGATCAAGCCCCACATCGGTCTCCCTGCCCAGCGGGGAGCCTGCTTGTCCCTCTCTCACTCCCCCTGCTCGTGTTCCCTCTCTCGCTGTCAAATAAAAAAATCTTAATATAAAAACCACAACAAATGATGTATTTGGAAATTAGACAATAAGCCACAAAATCTCCAGTTTGAAAGTAGATGCTGACTGATCGAGTCTGCATTTTAATAGAATTGCCTCTAAATTAAAATCATTTCTACAAAATGCTACATTAAGTTAAATTTGTAGATGGTTCAGTGGTAACTTTTTTCTAATTGGACTCTTGGTAGATTTTTATAATAAAAGAACAAAACCCAAGCCTTTGCAGTTTGTTTCTCATTCAGCAGAGGAAAACATTACCTAATTACAAATGATGTATTTTTCTGAAATAGTTGAATTTTCTGGTGTAAATGATCCACAAGTAGGAGAAAAGAAAGAATATGAGTTAGAGTTATCTATAGTGGAGAGGGACCTTTCAGCATTCACAAACTTAAGTATGCAACTGTACTGACGTTTCAAAGGTTGGGTACTATATAAACCAGAGCTGGCCATGGTGATGATAAGGACAACTGTAGCAGCTAAGCTTTATCAAGCACCTTATATATATGTGTGTGTCAGGTTCTATTTTAAGTGGGTTATTTTAGTTAATTTCAATACCTTGTAGGGAAGTACTTCACCCCATTATAGGTGGATATGAGGCATAGAGGGACTAAGTAACTTGGCCAAAGTCATACCTCTAGTAAGAGGAATAATGACTTAAAGTCCCAAAGCTGCACTGTTTTTGCAGAATATGGTTTAGTATTTATTTCTGTTACTCCTATGGAGATTTTTTTTTTAAACTATAGCATAGAATCCTTTGTTTTTCTTTCTTTTATTTTGGCCATAGAGTCTGTATGAGCTCCTGTTTCAGGAAAGCATGACCCCAAGTGCCTGGGTTGTGGTAGCAGTCAATCTGAGTTGTTGACTACTCAGTTGTCATTGTTGAGGGTGTAAGGGTGAGAGAAAAAAAACGAGGTTTGAGTCAACAGAGTAGAAAATGGCAGGGGGGTGGGGTTGGAAGAAAATGGGAAAACTAGATTAGGTTGGTAGGTTTAAAAGAGAGACAGAAGTGGAACCCTTAAGAAATCCCCTAAACCAGAAAAACGGTCAGGCACTTTCAGCAGACCACGCACAACTTTTAATAGATGCTGTTAACACACTCAGTTATCTTTTGTGATGTGGTTATTTGCATTGTTTGCAAACTCTGTTTTTTAACTGTACAAAGATGATATTTGGGATGTAGTTTTTTGATAAGTATAACATTATTAAGATGGCATAAAAAGCTTTAAAATGTTCATAAAACTTAATAGTTCTCTAGCAGAAATGTGTTTTCAACTGCCTTCTTGATGGTAGTTTTCTCATTACATTTTTAGGTTTAAAAGCATCAACTGGGATCCATTTGAATTCGAAAATTGGACCAACACAAAGACTTGATATTGTGGAATGTCTAGCAAACAAGCCGTGTCATCTAAGGAACAAGAAATGCTCTTGTGTTATAATGGGGAAGTCCTTATTTTTCAGCTGTCTGAGGGACATTTTGCAGGTAAAGGTCCTGCAAAAACACCTGTATTACATGTCAGGAGAATGGTGTTTGACAGAAGAACAAGAGCATTTGTTCAGAAGTCCACTGGATCCTTTATGCTAAAGGAAGAAAACTCTCATTTAAAAATTATGTGTTGCAACTGTGTGTCAGATTTCAGAACTGGAATTAATCTCCCTTATATTATGATACAATGCAATAAAAAGAATAACATCTTCACATATTTTCTTCTATTTCTTCACAGTACCAATAAATTCGAAAAGCGTTTGAGCTTTAGACTAAGCCATGAGTTGAAGGATGGTGTAAGGGTCCTTAATGGTCCGTTCGTTTTATGGAGACATGTGAAAACATTCTACTGTATCTCTTCCCAAACAGGCAAAGTTACTACTTTGTCTCTTAATTTTTCCTCTGTTGAGTGGGCAGGGGAGATTGAAAATCTAGGTATGGTTTTATTAGGACCGAAGACATGTTTTTTATCTGAAGAAGGATCCACTCAAAAGCTTTCAAAATCAGATTATGCAATTTGGAATACCAAATTTTGTGTATACTCCCTTGAAAATGAAGAAGTAGTAAGTGATGCATACATTATCCCTCCTGCTTATACCAGTGTAATAACTTATGTGCATGTCTGTGCAACGGAGATTGTCAACAATCAGTTAAGAATGTCTCTGATTGCCCTTACTCGAAAGAATCAGCTGATTTTATTTCAAAATGGGACTCCTAAAAGCGTGTGCCAGCTTCCATTTGGAGATCCTTGTGCAGTTCAACTTATGGATTCAGGCAGAGGAGACTTTTTCATCGTATCCTTTAGGTCTGGTGATGCTTGTGTCGTTTGGAAAAAGAACTTTCAGGTAGAGTACTTATTCTTATAATCATTCCATTGGTGTAGCCTTAGACCTTTTACACATTTATATGTTTCAGAGAGTGTATCCTGGAGTCTTTTTAAAAAATATTTATTTTTTGGGGAGAGAGATGGCAAGAGAAAGCACCAGTGGGGTGGGGGTGGAGAAGGGTGAAGCAGACTCCCTGCTGAGCAGGGAGCGCAATGTGGGGCTCAGTCCTAGGACTCTAGGATCATGACCTGAGCTGAAGGCAGACACTTAAATGACTTGAGTCACCCATGCACCCCTATCCTGGAGTCTTATTATCCAAATCAATTTTTAGTGCTGCACTTAAAATCATATATATTGCATCATTCTTATTTCTTTAAGTTATCTGAATACTACCTGGTAAAGGTTTTGCCTTGCCGTTTTGAGTCATAAAACCTTTGAGTTGTTTGGAAATATATAAATATATAGCTACAATTATTATATATTTATTTGTCTTTTAGTATAACTATTTCTAATTTGTTTAAAGATTTTATTTGTTTATTTATTTGACAGAGAGAGAGCTCACAAGCACATAGAGTGGCAGGCAGAGGGAGAGGGAGAAGCAGAAGCAGCCTCTCCACTGAGTAGGGAGACTGACTCACTGCTTGATCCCAGGATCCTGGGATCATGACCTGAGCCGAAGGCAGACACTAAACTGACTGAGCCACCCAGGCACCCCAAGATTTTATTTAGTTAGAGTGTGTGAGTGGAGGGAGGGACAGAGGGCAAGGGAGAGAGAGAATCTCAAGCAGACTTCGTGCTGAGCGTGGAGTCCAATGCCAGGCTCTGTCTTACGACCCTGAGATCATGACCAGAGTCAAAATCAAGAGTCGGACTCATACCCAACCAGGCCATCCATTTTTTAGGTGAATCCTTACTTCGTGTGTTTCTGTTTGTGTGTATGAAAGTATCAGGTTGAGATTGTGTTTTATCAGGCTTTTCCTTGTAAATCACCATTGTGTTTATAGGGGTTATGTAACCATATTTAACCTCTGTAATACATACAGAACTTAAATTCTCAAAAGGAGTGCCTGGGTGGCTTAGTCAGTTAAGCATGCAGCTCTTGATTTAGGCTCAGGTCATGATCTCAGAGACGTGAGATTGAGCCCTGGGTTAGGCTCTGCACTGGGCTTGAAGCCTGCTTCAAAGATTCTCTCTCCTCTCCCACTGCTGCTCCCACTGTGTGCATTTGCTCTCTCTTTCTAAAATAAATAAGTAAATTTAAAAAATTTTTGAAAGAAAAGTAATTTAAAAGTACCCTATTTTATTTTGAAAGCGATCTTTTAAAAGCATATTATACTTTTATTTGAAGGTTGTTTGGAAAGTAACATTTTCTGTCTTTCTCTACTCTCTTTTCCTTTCCCAAAATGGTAGCAGGGAAACATCTAGCATAGCCTATAATTCTTATTGGGGTCCGGGAAATGGAAAGAGCACACTTAACCTGGGTTTAAATCCCAACTGAGCCACTTACTAGTCTTACCTTAAGGAATGTGTTGAATTTTTGTGAACTCCTTTCCTGTCTTAATGAAATTGGGATCATCCTGCCTCTGAGAGCAGAGAATTAAAGCAAATGACATTGTAAAGTGTCTTGCACAGTGCTTGGCACACAGGAGAAGCTCAGTAAGTAGCTATTATGTTATACAAGGGCTAGGACTGTCATCATTGACTTGGACCTTTGAAGTCCCTTATTCACCCGGATAAGGAAAAACAGTCCCCTTGTGCCTCATTAATTCAGTGTAATATAGTCCTTATACACTGTAAGTGGGTCGCCTGCTTGGACACTGTAAAGCTCTGCTGCTAACACATTACCCAAAGAAGGATACTGTGCCACTCTGGAAGTGAGCCTGTATACTGCTGGTTGGCTTTCCTACCTTGAAACTGTGTTCTAGGTTTCTTTATCTAAAATGCACCATCATCCTTTGCACAAGTTACTTACCTAAGTCCCTACTGACACACCTCTTAAGCTACTTCTTCAGGGATTCTGTATGTCTAAGCTGTTTTCAAATGCCCTGTATCAAAAGCTCTGGAATTACACCCTGATATCCACAAATTGAGTGCTCATGAATTCCTTTGGTAACCTTGCTACTCTGGGAATTTTGCAGCTCTTGCCTTAACCTTGGTGTTAAATTTATATTCACCTACTTAAGAAATATATATCTTAGGGTAAAATATGCAGTTACTTTAAAAACAGGAATAAAGGCTAAGAATCTACAAACTAAGGAGGAGGAGAGATGACCATGTCAGAAAACCTGGGTTAAGGGAAGTGATTGCCTTTGAGGAATTATACTTAGTTTAGTAGTTAGGACAAAAAAACAAATACAGCAGGTTTTACAACTGATTGGAACATACTGTCAAGGCAAAGTTTTTTTTTTTCTAACATTGAGTTCTGAGAGGGATTTACTGTTTGTGGTATTATGTAAGAGGTTTTGAATAATAAAGTGAATACATTATTGAATAATAAAATGGTGTCTATGATAACAGTTTTGCTCCAAAATGGGAAAAACCAATAGATACAATCTTCCTTTGGGTTGGCTACGGATTCATCCAACCATCCTTTTACTACCTCGTTCTATAAGAGAATTAAGGCAGCTTAAAAGACAGGTAAAGTGCAAACAAGCATAAATTAGAATAAATACTAAAAATCAAGGTTAGCATGTTCTCAGATCAGTCCTTCATAAAAGCCCCCGGTATAATGTTTAATAGAACTTGATAGAGAGTGATAGAACTTGAAACAGAGCTGAGTTAGACAAATGCGTGATTAACTTTTCTCTTAGGCTTTCTCTCCTGAGTAGAAATTGTCTCTGTAAGTTTTGACAAGAATCTATGTAGCAGGTATTTCAAAACTGAATCATATACCTAAAACAGATACTGGTATGTTGCAGATAGTGGTTTGTATGTTCTAGGGGTGTGCTGTCAAATATGATAGCATCTAGCCACATGTAGTTATTCAACATTTGGAATGTGGCAGGTCTGAATTGGAATGTGCTATAGGTGTCAAATACATACCAGATTTTAAAGGCTTAGTAAAAAATGATAGGAAAATGTCAAATTAATAATTTTATTGATAATATTAAATTGAAATGATGCAATTTTTGGATATAGCACATCAAATTAAATATAAAATTTCACCTTTTTCTTTTCAGTGCTGCTAGAGAATTTTCTTTTGTTGGCTACTGGAAAATTTAAAATTAAATATATATGCCTTGCGTTGTCTCTCTCCTATATTCTGGACAGCACTATTCTAGAGCTATAGATTATAAATGTGTGTGTGTGCATACATGAGTACATAGCTCTATCATGTTTGCTTGTCAAGCACATTCTTCTTAAAAAAATTTATTAGAGTGGGGTGAGGAGGGAAAGAAATCTCAAACATACTCCCTACTGAGTGCAGAGCTGATGCCAGGCTCCATCTCATGACCCTGAAATCATGACTTAAGCCAAAATCAAGAGTTGGGCATTCAGCCAACCGAACCACCCAAGTGCCCCTGTTGAGTACATTTCATACCTCTAATGTCTTCGCACAGTTCATTGTATTCCTGATCCTCATGGTGGGAGTGGGGGTGGGGGTGGGTATACAAATAAGCTTTCTCCCTGCATACATAAAAACTCCTGGCTTTGGAAATCAGCCTTATATAGGAAAGATTAATATTTGGTTATATAGATTGAAGTCTTACAGGCTTGCTCTAATACATGCCACCCGCTATCATCTATCTGTGCTACCGCCAGGATTCTGAGTGGGAGTTTTAGCTTTTCTGTTTAAGCGAGAAGGAGAAGCTAGTCCCCATGGTATTAGTTCTCCAGGGGACCAATGTGGAGGCTTTCAGCTTCATGGACCTTTACGAATTTGTCTTCTGTTTTAAACTTGGGGTCCCTTGTTCTGGTATAAACTGATCAAATCATTCCAGTTGGCTAGGATGGTTCTAGGTGCCTCACTAATAGGATCCCTCCCATTCTGTGTCCCTAGTATCAGCTTTGTTTTCTTCTACCAGAGTTTAGTGTATTAAGAAAAGTTACTCTGCTTCGAGAATTTTTGAGTGGTTACCACTACCTTCTAATTACCTCAAGTTTCCAAAATAGTCATGAGAAGTTTAGAATTTATAAATCATAATAAAATCTTAATATAGAAAGCAGAAATATGACAGACCCTGGACAGACATTGATAGAACATTAAATTTCAGTATCTTGCTGTTTGTAAAACTGTTATAAATCTTTATGTTGTCTGATCCCCCAATATCTTTAGTTTTTAATGTTTACCATTTTCATTACTGTTTATAAGATTGAAGAGGACACATTACACCTACATGCACCGAAAGGATTCAGTTTATTTCATGTCTGGTTTTGTTTTTCTTTTCTACTCTCTTTCTTTCAGGTTGCTGCTAAGTGGGAAAAAATTAGATCAGTACTGATAGATGACTTTATAGGAACTGGAAGTGAACAAGTACTGCTACTTTTTCAGGAGTCCTTGAATTCAGATTGCCTGAGTTCGTTTACAATAACAGATCTTGGCTACGTAAGCTATTCAGTAAGTTCTGTATACTTAATATATATTACTTTAAGAACAGTTTTTTTAAGAACCATTTTAGAAAGTTGAAGCTTTAAAGCTTTTGACCCACTGTGTCAATGTTTATAATTTCATACTTACAGTAAACGTTTTGAACTTTAGAAATACATAGATTGAATTTTTAAAATTATACATCGAATCCCCTTTCAGGAAATGTTATACAAATTGACTATGCTTTTGATGTAAATTTGGAGTATAGTGATAGTAACACTGTAGATTAACTTATTATTGCTTTGAAAATCACATTTTATACCAATAAACATGGTAACATTGGATTAATTAAGGAGTAAAATGAAGTGAACCTGCTTTATTAAAAGAAGTAATAGTTTATAATGTCTTAAGATCTTGGACAGAAGGGAAATAATACCCCTGGAGTTTCAGATCTGCATAAAATATCTGAGTCTGTGTTTTTCCTTAATATAATGAAGATCATTCTTACTTTCTTTAGTTGTGGGATTTTTTATAAAAATTTAGTAAGCTGGTACTTTTTGAAGCAGTATATAAATGTTAGGTCAGTGGTAATAGTACTAGTAATTTTTTCTAGTTACAAGAAGTGATGGGGAAAATACATATTTTCTGTCTCTTATATAGTGGTGTATAACATGGAAAACTGCCCTTTGGATAAACTTTAATTGTATTTTGTTAATCTTATAAATTTTCAATTTATTTCAAAATTTCATTTTAGTGTTTTTTTTTTAATTTCTTAGAACAAAACATTGGATTGCAATGAAGATGACTCATTTGAAGACAAAGAACGGAATCGTTATATGATGGTTCCACCTCTGGAAAGAGGATTGAAAGTTAGTGTCTATGTTTGCTTTTTGTTTTTGCTTTTTTGGGTTGGTGCTATTCTAAAAGATGCAAAGAACCTTGAAAGAAAGGATCTTAATGTGTAAACAACACAGTGATTGAGAAAAAAATGATAATTCAAAGGATCATTGCCCTTTTAATACCTCTGTAAAAAGTATTATGACATTACTTATAAATGTATTATCTAAAAATGATACCTTTTTGTAGTAGGATTATAAATTTCATAAGACTCATAAGATAAAATATATGAAGCTCACTTTTGAAAACACATTTCTTTCTGGTCTTAAGGATCATAGTATTTCTTAAAGTTTCTTTTTTTTTTTTTAAGATTTTATTTATTTAACAGAGAGAGAGAAATCACCAGTAGGCAGAGTCAGGCGGGGGTGGGGGCGGAGGGGGGGGGGGGGGAAGCAGGCTCCCTGCTGAGCAGAGAGCCCGATGCGGGACTCGATCCCAGGACCCTGAGATCATGACCTGAGCCGAAGGTAGCGGCTTAATCCACTGAGCCACCCAGGTGCCCCAAGGATCATAGTATTTCTTAAAGGAGCATCAAATATAGTGACTCATAACATGTCCCAAACATGAACAGTTTGCCCTCAAATTTTCCGTACAAAGCTCTCTGAAAAAGAGCTTTTGGTTTTTTCAAAGTGTATGAAGGTAATGCATAGTCCCTGTAGAATACTCAGACTGTACAAAGAAATATTAAAAAGAAGCTAATAATTACTTATGAGTCCACTACTGAGATATAACCCATTTTAACAACTTTGACATGTATATTCTTGTAGATTTTTTTATGAATATATGCAAATTTACATAGAAATGTGATTATAAGATCCATGTTCTTTTGTAACCTGCCTTTTTTCATTCATAAAATATGTTTTAAAGGTTTTATTTATTTATTTGACAGACAGCAGTAAAGGGAACACGAGCAGGGGGAGGGGGAGAGGGAGAAGTAGACTCCCTGCTGAGCAGGGAGCCCGACTCTGTGCCTGATCCCAGGACTCTGGGATCATGACCTCAGCTGAAGGTAGACGCTTAACAACTGAGCCACTCAGGCACCCCTTTCATGAAAATTTTTAAGTATTCCAAAAAGTTCAAAGAATAGCACTGTAGTTATCTCTAGTCTTCACGTGGATTTAACTATTTGTACTTTTGGAAAAAATTCTGTCTTCCTCATCTGTGCTTTATATGCATATGCATGTGTGTATGTACATTTTAGCAGAACCATTTGAAAATTGCAAATATCATAACTTCACTCCTATATATTTTAGCAGGGATTGCCTAAAAAATAAGGACATTCACCTATGTAAACACACCATACTATTATTACAGTTAGAAAATTAATAATAATCTCTTGCTCTTATTTACTATTTCCATATTCAGACATCTTCAATTACCACAAAAATGTTTTTTACAGATGCTTTTTTTCAGGATCTAGTCAAAGTTTACACTTGCACTTGATTATTATATGTCTTATTGGTCTTTTTATCTAAAATAATGCCTTTCCCTACTTTCTTACGATGATACTAATGAGGAGGCCAGGCCAATTGTCCCTTTTTGTGGATTTGTCTATTTCCTTGTGTGTCATTTAACTTTTTCCTCTATCCCAGGCAAACTCATTTTTTAAAGGGCCAGATAGTAAATATTTGTACTTTGTAGGGTTCTGTAAGAAATTTTTTGCAACTATTTTAATTTTGAAAGTGAATTTACTAAATGCTTATTGAACACAGATATTAATGTGGTCAGTAGATAGTAAGATATCATAGTGGGCATAGAACCATAAAGGAAAAGACCAATACATTAAAAACTTTGATTCTCTGGACAAAATAAATTATATAAAAAGACAAGTTGTGTAAATAGAAATTGTAACAAGAGACAAAGGATAAATTTCCATAATGTAGATATGCATTCTGAAACAGTATTCTCAAGAACGTAAAGTGGCTCAACCTCAACATTTTATTATTGCTAATTAAAATGTGAATTGGACATATCTTTTTACTCTCACGGTTTTACTTCTAGAAATCTGTTCTAAGGATATACTTGTACAATGAACAAAGACGATTTTTTAGGAATGTTTATATAGTATTTAAGAATGACAAAATGCAGTCATTTTAAATATCCATCATTAGGTGTTTGGTAGATCAGTTATAATATACTTGAAGTATGGAATGGTGTGCGGCTGTCAAAAAACAGTAGGTCTTTATACTGATTTAGGAATGTTGCCAAAATAATTTATGAATTATGACTTTTAGAAATTCCACCTCTACTAATGTGTTACCTAATTTATTTAGACCAAGTCTTCTGATAAAAACCAGTTAAAATCATAGTTGAAATATGTTTTTAAAATTTCCCCTAAAAGCTTCAAAATGCTGAAAATATAAGAATAAATTATCAGGCCAAACTGTAAAGGCTGGAACCCAGAGAGAACCAGAGAACACTATTAATACTTTTGCCCTGGGAGCATTTGTGTTTAACCGAAAGCAGTAGTACTCTAGAAACAAACAATACAATCCTTTCTCAAAATACACATTTTATCCTAGGCCTCTTATAAATCTCACAAGTAATTTTTCAAAGAAAATGAACCACTCACAGAATAACTAAGCACATAAATAAGACATCGTGAGCAGTTATCCCCAGGAAATAACCAAATAGCCTATCTATGAATGAAAAATACATTGAAATAAAAAAGTCTCATCAGCTGAGTTTAAGAGTTCACTCAAAGAGATTCAGAGCAAAGAAGTAAACCAAACTGTGTTTCAAAAATTACTAGGAGTGCATGTGTTGAGATGAGCACTGGTTGTTACATGCAGCTAATGAATAATCGAACACAATATCAAAAGCTAATGACGTACTATATGATGGCTAACTGAACATAATAAAAAAATAAAGATAAATTAAAATCCCCAAAAAAGTACTCAGGAGGTAGCACAGACTCATAGAAGTAAAATAAGAAAGGAACACAGAGAGAAGGCAGGAGCATATGGAAGGGGTAAGTGAGAATTTCATGTCCGTTTTGTTTCAGGTATCCATATGTTATCACTAGCTCCCAATTTGCATAAAAATATTTCCCAACCTTTTATTTTAATTTTTTTTATTTTTTAAGATATTTGTTTATTTGAGAAAAAGAGAGGGAGTATGAACAGGGTGGGGAGTGGGTAGAGGGAGAGAGAGAAGCAGACTCCCCACTGAGCTGGGAGCCCGACATGGGACTCAGTCCTAGGACCTGGAGATCATGACTTGAGCTGAAGGCAGATGCTTAACCCACTGAGCCACCAGGCACTCCTGGATGGTCTTTTAGGGATTAACAAGTCTACCCCTCCTCCCCCATTTTACATATTAGGAAACAAATAACCGGAAAGGTTAAGGGACAGGCAGAGCTAGAACCAGTGTCTGTTTCACTGCTCTTTCCCCTATGGAATTTGTTTTCCAGCAAGTTGGAAGGGAACCAGTTGGAGGGGAAATGGGGAAACCAGGACCTTAGAGAAATTTGTGCACATGTACAGGAATGTTCACAGCAGCCCTGTTAGTAATAGTCCATGCATGCCTGGACATAACCCAGATGTCCATCAGCAGGAGAATGAAAAAGCGAGCTGGTGTGGTCATATGATATTATGCTACAGAGCAGTGAAAGTCACAGACTACAGCTACTAGTGACAGATGGGATGACTAAAAACCTAGCACAATACAGAATGACTTCATTCATAAAAGTTTCCAAAGCAAAACACAAAAACCTAAAAATATTCTTTAGGAGATATAGAAATGGTAAAATTATGAAGACATACAAGAAAGTTACCTTAAGAGGCTAGGGTAAAAGCTCACACCCTGTCCCTGAGCCGTTCTCATTGTTGGCAGGGCTGGGGGCACAGGTGTGGGCAGTCAGGGTCCTATTAGACCCTCTGTGCCCTGGGGCAGGGCATTAGTGTGGGTAGGCAGAAGCCTAGAGTCCCACCAGATGGGGAGAGGAGCCGACTATTGTGGAGGTATTTGTCACGTGAGTTGGAGAAGGTGAAGAATGGGGTACAGAGTGTGATAAGTGTCTAGACCAGGGGTTAACAAACTTTTCCTGTTAGGGGCCAGATAGTAAATATCGCAGGCTTTGCAGGCCACATCGTCTCTGTCACAACTCCCCCACCTAAAATATGCAAATGAATGAGTGTGGCTGTGTTTCAATAAAACTTTATTCCCACTGAAAAAAATAAAAGTCTAGGGTAGTGTTGCCTCCATTGAAACAAGAGAAGTCCCTGACTGGTCAGTGCCCATGGGCAGCTGACTACATATGGTTACCCCGGTAACTACCTGGGTAGTTTGTAAACTCTTTTTTTTTTTTTTTGGTGTTATGTCCTTTTCTATGTGTATGAGAGAGATCACAGTAAAAAAGACCAAAAAAACAAGGTTTGTTGTCCTGCAGTGCAGTATGCTCCTGTATTTGGTTTGGGATAGGTTTTATTTGCTTGTTTGTCGTGAGAAGAAAGCAAAGATTCCTTAACATACACAGAGAAAGGTTCTGGAAAGGTAAACAATCTGTTGACTATGTAAACGGAATTGAGGGTCTAGAAAGAGAATTTGAGAGGTATTTTTATGCTGTTTAAATGTTTCATCATATGGCTATTTTTATAGTTTTATAACAAAACTTTACAACATAGAATATTTACGTAGTCTAGTGATTCCCCGTTTAGTCCTGGAATAGGGCAGGGGGCATTTTGAGGAGAGTAGGGAAGAGAGAACTCAGATAACTTTTGAGGGTGCCTCCATTGTCAGTCTGCCCACATATTCCTCTCTTCTACTCCCTGCCCCTCCAGGATTCTCCCATTTTGCTCTCCCCCTCTGATGTGTACAGCTCTCTTCCCTAAGTCACAAATTTCTCAGCGAGTGAGTGTGAATAATGGGGAGCCGGCAGAAATAGGTCAACAGGTGAAGTTTTAAAATACTAGTTAGACACTTTACATGTTTTGGGCAATGAGGTAAAATATAATTCAGTCTTCATTTTCATGCTTCTGTTCACCAATAAAAAGTAAAGGAATTTACCTGACTGAAACTGTAATTTGAAAGAAGGGGATTAAGAAACAGGATGTGTTTTGTGTTTTCAATCTAGAAAATCATGTTAGATTAAAAGCTGGATTAATACTTGAACAGTTTCAGATATCCATCTGAAATGAAATCGCTTTTATTAGATCAGTGACATGACTATATTTTCAGTAGCAAAATACATTTCATGAATGTTTCGTCCTTGGTAGTGAAATCTCTTGATCTGGTGTGATAAAAACAATGGGTTGCTCCCTGCCCAGTTGAGAGCCAATCTTTGTTTCCTGTAGTTAAGAGCCCATCTTAGTGCTGAATTTATTAGCACAAAAATAAACTTGTGACAGTTTGGGAGCTATGTGTTATCTTTTTAAAATTTGCTATAAATATTATATGAACAGGATTAAATAGTATCAAGAGTGACCATTTCTACTCATAATGATGTCTGTGCTTTTTGAAGCAGTAACTATTTCAACAACAAGAAAAATAGTTTATCTGTGGGGGTAGGAGTGTTGGTAGCCCTTGATTTTTAGTTTTAGTCCTATTGATTAGACATCCATATTTGTATCGATTGATTACTTAATTCAGCAGGGAAATGCATGCTAACATGTTGGCATTCTCCCAGTTGGGTACATAAACTCTATTGCAGTTTCTTGCCATGTTCATTTCCTTTATAATTACTTAACATTTGTGAAGAAAATAGTTTTGCTCTGAGAAGTATTCTCTGCTTTTCTACAGAAAAATGAATTTAATAAGCAAATTTGGAGAAAGTACTTTCTGAATTAATGGTATTTTCAGATTTCATTTGAAATGTCTCTGACAATGGGTTTTCTTTCTACTTTACAGGTTGGTTTCACTTGTATTCAGGAATTGCAGCAGCATCTCTTGCTTAAGGAAAAAATTATTTCAAAATCTTACAAAACTTTAATAAACCTGGTTCAAGGGAAAGATGATAGTACATCAAGTGCAGAGAAGGTAAAATTAATCACGTGACCATTTTATCATTTTATGAATTGAAAATCTGCAAGCTATTGAAGTGTTGCTTTAATTGGAATATTTGGATATATTAGAAAATGCCGTTCAATGATCCAAGAAGCAAAGTGGCAGGGATTATAATGCTGGACTTTTATGACTTGAAAATATTTGATTAATGAGCTAATATTTTACCAATTTCCTAATTATTCTGTAGGATATTAAAATCTCAGTTATCGGGAACCTTGGGGAACAAATCCTCTTGTTCAAAAGATTTTATTAAACTTTTTTATTTGTACGATTTGCATAGAAATTACCCGTAAGTGAATTATGAATTTTCTCACTCCTTTAACAGAATATGCAGAGTATTATTCAGCCTTTCATTAATGAATACATAATTTCATCAGTATTCTAATTGTTCTTTTTGTCTGTTGCAATGTTCATTTCTAAGGGTATTTATTCCTCTGGTTAATGCCCCTAAATTGCTCTGCTTTTTTAGTGTTTATATCTGCTTTTTATAATTTTACTCTCATTTTCCTTGTGGTTGCCAGCATAGGAACCTCTTTTAAGTACCTTGCATTTGCTTATATCAGTACAGTAATGTAGAAAGTTAGCAAAAGCTCCCTTGACTTCATAAAAAAATAGTATTTATGCACATTAATTCTGTACAGAGAAAGACAGCATAGCAAAGTTACATTTAAATCAAGAAAAGCTAGCATTGAGAAACTTACTCCTGTAATTTCCTTTCCCTCAAGTCACCTTAGTGCCTAACTCTGATTTCCTTCATAGCAGTCTACCCCTTGTGTCTATATTTCAGTCTTAGCAATATGAGGACTTGGGTCCAAAATATGATTCCGTTAATGTAAGAATCATAACAGAAGCACATCGTGTTGCTTTTCTGTGTCACAGTTCCAGTCTCTTGGGAAAGCTCATGAAAGTAATTTTTGAAGTCTCATTTCCCTTCGCTAACTTACCCCAACTCTTTTGCCAGCATTATTATTATTGTTGTTGTTAGTTTTATTGAGCAGGAGAGAGAGAGGAAGGACAAAGGGAGTGGAAGAGAGAATCTTTTAATTAATTAATTAATTAATTAGACAGTCAGAGTTCACAAGTAGGCAGAGAGGCAGGCAGAGAGAGAGAGATAGGAGGAAGCAGGCTCCCCACAGAGCAGAGAGCCCGATATGGGGCTCAATCCCAGGACCCTGGAATCATGACTCAGAGGCTTTAACCCACTGAGCCACCCAGGTGCTCCAGGAGAGAGAGAATCTTAAGCAGGCTCATAGCTAGTGCATAG
Source organism: Lontra canadensis (assembly GCF_010015895.1). NCBI lineage: Eukaryota > Metazoa > Chordata > Mammalia > Carnivora > Mustelidae > Lontra > Lontra canadensis. The sequence goes on from NW_022631062.1 coordinate 752,611, forward strand.
CCCAGCATGGGGCTTGATCTCACAGCCCTGAGATCATGACCTAAGCCAAAATCACGAGTTGGATGCTTAACCGACTATGCCACCAAGACTCTCTGACTTTGCCAATATTAGAAAAGGGGAAGAAATGTTTAGAAGTTATTGCACTAAAACTTCTGTCTGCAAGGCACCATTTGGGGCTGTTTATGTGTTTAATTTTAAGAACTAATTCTGGCAGGTAGCAAAAATTTCCCCAGGTTTCAGATGAATGGCCTGCCTCAGGTCACAGCGACCAGCTGAAGCATCAGGTTCCTAGGAAGTTGTTTTGTCCACTAGAATGTAAGTGCCCTTATCTTTTCAGTAATTACTGCCCACCTAGAGGGGCAATACAGAGTAGTGGTTAAGATAGAGCATGGGCTCTGGAACCAGTTTGTTTTCATTCAAATCCCAGCTCTGCCACTTGCTAGCTGTGTGACTTTGGGCAAGGTACTTAGCATCCTTGTGTCTTGTTTTCCTTATCTGAAAAGTGTAGATAATAATACCAACCTAGGATACTAGAGGGTTTTTTTTGTTCAGGTTAAGCAAGTTGAAACATGAACGGCATTGGGAACAGTGCTTGACACACACTAAGCATTCAGTAAGTTTTGTGAATTATCATGATTATTACTCCTCCTCCTCCCACCATTCCAGTTGTTATTATAAATCCATCTGTGCATGGAAATGAATGAGTATGGCCTGGACTTTAAGGATACAATTTTAGCCATAATTGATCATTAGTCCAAAGATAACCAGCTTTATTTGTACAAAATTTTACAGTTATAGGTTTAGTACAACTCACTTTAATAATGATTGGATTTTTTTCAGCATGCCTGGGACACAAACTCAGATTTTTTTCAAAATGGATTCCAAGTTTATGTCTTTCCTGGCTCTGTGTTGGATACCTCATCTTATTTCCAATCAGGCCATGCTTCCTGATCTGAGTAGATAGTTAATTACATATAACTTCTATAGATTTCGTTTTAGTGATTTATATATAATCTGCAATGTAAAATACTATAGAAGGCAGTTTATTTTAAGATATGTAAGCTATAAGACCTAACTAAAAACTGACTTATATTATTTTTGTAGTTTTGCCACGTTGGTAGTATTTTTGGTAATCAGTTATTTAACATATTTTTCTATAAGGCACATCTTTTTACTCTTTGTGGTAAAGAAGAAAATCCTGTCTGTACCTTTGATAAAAACATACCAGACAATTTTCAAGATTCAGAACAGCTAGTAGAGAAGATATGGTATCGTGTAATAGATGACAGCTTGGTTGTTGGAGTGAAGACCCCATCTTCTTTGAAGCTGTAAGTATCATGATAACATTATCTTGATGGTCTAGAACAGCACTACCCAACAGAAATACAATATAAGCCACAGAAGTAATTTTAAATGCTCTAATTAGCCATATTAAAAAAGTAAATAGAAACAGGTGAAATTAATTTTCACAATATTGTATCCCAAACAGTATCATTGCTGAGGAATACACAATGTTCTATATTAAAAAGCAGATTTTATTCAAATTATTTAGGGGAGTATAGAATGCAGGTTTTACTTTAGATTTATTTGCCTTCTAAACTATTACTAAAATAAACTCTTAAAAAATGAGTACTTTTTTTCTTGTTTAAAAAGAAAAGGGGGAACCTACCTCAAAAATAAAATCCAGCATTATTTTACCATTCCTTCCTCTTGAGAAAATTATTTTCCTACAGTTCAACATATTTACAATGTTTCTGCTTTCCTATTTCAAGAAAAGTGCTATTACAGGATCTTTAAAAATGTGTTTGGTTTATATACTTGATTTTCTGATATAGTTGTAAAATGTTACCTAGGAAAAGAGAGAAATTTTGTTATTGTTTGTGTAACATTTAATCATCTCTTTGATTTTAAAGAATGAGCTTTTAGACTGAACTCAACTCTGGATGTTTTACAGGTCCCTGAATCATGTGGCTTTATCACTGTTATTGGATCAAGCTCATAGCTCCAGCTGTCGGCTTATTAAGTGTCAAAATAGGGTGATCAAGTTGAGGAGGGATTTTTTCCCAGCACCATGCTCGCTGCCATGTGAAACAGGATCAAATGCAAAAAGGATCAAGTTGACTGTTGATAGTGAGGAGGAAGAGGGAGAGGAACAAGAAAAGGAAGAGGAAAGCTTTGTTTGTGAACAGTCATCTGAGAAAGAGGGTGTACAGGTCATTACTGCTGTAACATCTCTTTCACCACTTTTAGCGTTCAGTAATTTTTGTTGTACTGTGCTGCTACAAATTAGGGAGAGGGAAAACGGTAACTCTTCTGAAGATCGTTATATTCAGTGTGGCAGACTTTTTTTAAGCCTAGAAGACCTTTCAAGTAGGCAATACCTGCTGATATTTCCAAAGAAGAAACCTATAGGTAATTTTTGTTGGTACTTCTTAATCATATGCCTAATTGAATTAGAAAATTTTAAGATCTCTTTTTATTTGATAATGGACAGTTTAATGACAGAGCTTGTGACGTGTTTTTCTTGTAGAACACATGGAAGATCTGTTTGCACTTCTCACAGTGTTTAAAAAAACTTGTTTTCAAATCACATCATCCAACTATTCTCTGACTTCAATGAAGACGTGGCTCCTGGAATACATGAAATGTGAAGAAATCAAAGAATTTCCAGAAATTTGCTTTTGCAAGATGCCAGGGAATTTCTATGGGACACTCTTCCAGTGGAAACAAAAAACACCATTTGAAGGGATTTTAATAATCTATTCCAGGTAATGCATACCAAATTGGAATACATCCAGAGAAGTTAGTGCATATCCGTGTGGTCCAAGAGCCATTTCCACAGTAGAGATCTTTGTCACTGTGGGACATGTCCAGGTCATTGCCTAGTATAGCCTCAGTAGACAGGTGGCCTCATGTAGAAACTAAAGCTGTTTTATCCTGATGTTTGTTTTTGGCTTTTTTTTTTTTTTGGTTGATTAGGGCCTGGTGGTTATTTTAAGATTTCCACTTACCTTTCCCCTTCAGTGACATTTTAAAAAACATATTATTAATCTTATTACTCAGAGAAAAAAAATAATCAGGAAGCAAGTGATAAACATTAACTGACTTGGTATAGGATATGTATATTTGATTGCTACAGACTGAATTATGTCAGAGTTCTCATGCATGCATTATTGGTTCTATTCATCATGAGAGTAATTATAAATGAGTATTAATTACTACAGTAAGTTGTATACAACTGCTACGTGCTCTGCCAAGTTTTGTAATATTGTGTTTGGTTTTTTTATTCCAGGAATCAAACAGTTTTGTTCCAGTGCCTTCATAATCTCATCAGAGCTCTCCCTATAAACTGTTTCTTCAAAAATCTAAAATTTGGAAGTGTTAATTTCCTAATTAATCATTTGGCGTTAACTTTGGAGAAGGAATTGGTTACCCATCGTTCTCTTTCTTCTGCCTTAGTTAAGGTTGAAAACAACTTGGTGCAAAGTTGTGAAGCAAGCAAAGAAAAGAGTAGTGGTGTGGCGGCTTTATCAGACAGAGAGGAAAACGTCCATCCCTACAGAAAAGAACTACAGAGAGAAAAGAAGCGAACGTTGGGGACGGACCTAAAAGTGAGTGGTGCCCTTTATAGAGAAATGGCTTTGAAGTTAGCTGAGGTTCAGCTGAGATCAGACCTTGCTGCACAGAAACTGGCTGGTTTATAATTATAGTCTTAATTTGATTATATTTTAAAATATGTTTTCTCTACCAGGACATTTTGGTTCCAAATTTGTTTTCATTTTACATTATATGTCTCCTTTGCAAAAATAAAGATTGAGGCCTATAGAATTGTAGGTACTGATGCAAGAAATAGCATGCCTCAGTGCAGCAGTTCTCAACTGGGGCCATTTTGCTTTCTTCTTTCCACTCCCCCTACCCAGGGGCATTTGGCGGGATCTGGAGACATTTGTTTTTGGTTGTGAGAAGTAATTGGGGGTAGGGAGGGTGAGGTTGGGGTGCTATTTGCATCTAGTAGGTGGAGACCAGGGATGCTGCTAAACATTCTACTGGGCCCTGGGCAGCTCCCACAGCAAAGAAGGATCCTGCCCAAAATGCCAGTAATGCCAAGGTTGAGAAGTCCTGCCTTAGAGTTACCACTTGAGTGAAGGCAGAAGTGATCTAACAGTACTTTGGTCTAAATCTTCAAACAACTTAAATAGTCCTTTTATTGTGTCCTGTTTAATAAAAACCTAGCATATAAAAATTAGCTTCAAACAGATAAACAAGGTTAGTAGGATTCACAAGTTTCTGTAAACATCAAGCTCCTGTGGAAATTGAAATTGCAGAGTGTCTGGGTGAGACCGTTAAAATGAAAATCTTTGAACCCCTTGTTAACTTAAATTTTGTTAGAGAGCTTCTCTGAAATTGTGTAAGTCTATAGGAATATGAAAGTTTTAGGGCATTTCTCTGAAAAGCTTATTTCTTTCAAAAAGCTAAGCATACCACATGGGCCACTATTTGAAAAAAATTGAAAATGCCTTTAAGCCATTTGTAATTCCAACTCTGGGCAGAGCTAAAATATAGAATTCTAACTAAAGTAACTTAAAGAATATGATGTTCCTTAGAGACTGAGAAATTTAAAAATAAGTGGAAATTCACTTAACAGTTAAAAAGTGATTTTTAAGGGGTCCAGTGAAATATTTCAAAGGGGTAAAAATGTAACCTATTCTTTTTTTTTTTTAAATAAGAATGCTGGAGTAATAAGAGAATATCAGTAGAGGGGAAGACACAAAAGGATAGGGCCAAGAGGAATGTTTCTGATTCTTTTTGCTCTAAAATCCTTAAGCAAGATGGAAGTTTTGATCTGAGTTGAAAGAGACAGATGATTATAGAAAGTGGCATTTCATGCTTGCAGCTCTGAAGTGCTAATTCCCGCCATGCCTTCAAAATGCTCGTACTTAATGATCTGGTGTTGCAGATGGGGTTTAGGAAATATAGGTTATTATTTTCCTGTCTTGCTTTTTATGATTGTCTTTATAATATGCTACCTCTTGTTTTAGTAGTCCATTATAGATGGAGATAGAACCTTATAGCTCTAGTTCTTTGAAACGTCAACAGAAAAGATTTCAGACTTTCTGGAAATGGAAATGGTATAATTTCAGGATTAATTATGGAAATCTGGAAGCAGTATGTGTCAATAGGTACATTGAAACCACCTGTGACATATTCTGAAACAACAATCATGTATAAAATATAGGAACTAAATTGAAAAATGGAGGCTGTCAAAAAGTACACAAAACTTAATTGTAATAGTTTATCTGTAGGAAAGTTAGGATAACACAAAAAAGTATGTTGCTGATTTTTTATCCATAAAAGCAACCGAAAAGTAGTCATCTATATACAGCAAATAACCTCTTTGCAAGTGAGTTTTGTACTCCAGTATATTTTTCCTATTTACTACCAACAAGAACAGCCAAAGTTTGAGGGAATGTTGCCCTTGCCACTCTCTCATGATTCAGTAGTGTTTGCGTGTACCCATAAGCACATTCCTCTGACCACTGTCCTCATCGTGATTCTGAGTTTCCCTCAAAAACATGCTTCTCCCAAATCCACACTGAAGTGAAAATGAGTTTTGTTTTAGAACAGAGCTCATCACAGTTTTCGGACACAAAACTTTCTGTTGTCCTCCTGATGCCTTAACTAAGGAATGCATGCAAGCCAGCTTACGTATGACGTTATTCTGTTCGGTGAGTAGGTTGAGGGTGGGGGAAGAAATGTAACATTTATTGATTTCAACTATATGCCAGACAGTGGTAAGCTTGAAACACACAATACACGCAAGTGTCCATACCCATACATACATATGGCTCCATCCTTATAGCAGCCCATAAAGTGTAATTATTAGTATTGTCTCCAGTATGAACAAAATGTTAGACCAAATTAAGGGGGTTCACGCAAGCAAGTTAATGCTATATATACCCTTGTTACAAAGATTTTCAAAATGAGCAGATCCTTTCAGAATTCTAATAATATATAAGTGAATCTTTTATTGTCCTGATAACATCTCTTTATACTATATAAAATTGAATACTCAGTTTTCCCAGTCTTAGAAGAGATCTAATGAACTTACTTCTCTGCCTGCTCTTTCTGATACAGGCAAAGAGTCAGCTGTCCGGATTAGGAACCTATGTGATGCTTTCTCTCTTGCCTAAAACTTGGACAGTACCAAATATTGAGAGGTACCCTTTCTCTTCCTTATATTCAAACTTGCAGAACATTATTTTCCATTCTAAGAATTTGAGAGTGAAAACTATTTCTTAGGTAACCCCATGTGGACAAAGTTAGGCTTCTGCTTCCAAAGCCAGTATGGTGTAATGGAAAGAATGCTGATCCAGAAACTGTATTTAATTGAATCCTTTGGTTCGTTCTGTTTTCCCTTTTTGAGTTGCCTGGATCTATTACTTAAATTGCTTTATGCCTCAGCAAAATAACCCTCTCCTATAAAATCCTGCCATGTTGAATATCTTCACTGTGCCATTGGTCTGGCCCCTTTCTGTGATCTTCTTTCAATAATCCTGTCTTGCCTTTTTACTGAGTAGGGTAACAGGCATTATCAGACAGTGAGTGGTCATAAGGGCAGAAAGTCAGAAACCTACTCTGCCCTCACTGATCCCATTTTTTGTGCACAATCGAAACCAATGTAATGGTCCTGAGTTCAGCTGGGTAAATTATTTAGCATCTTAAGCTTTTTTTTTAAGATTTTATTTTTATTTATTTGATAGAGAGAGATCACAAGTAGGCAGAGAGGCAGACAAAGAGGGAGAGAAGGAAGTAGGCTCTCTGCCGAGCAGAGAGCCTGATGGGGGACTCAATCCCAGGATCCTGAGATCATGACCTGAGCCAAAGGCAGAGGCTTAACCCACTGAACCACCCAGCGCCCCTAGCATCTTAAGCTTTATCTTTAGTTATCCATGTCCTCACAGCAGCTGTCACTTACCGCAGAAATACAAGTGGTGTTATGGGCCAGTAAAGCATGCCATTAGTGACCAGCTAGAACATTCAGCACTAGATGTCCAGTCAGTCAGTCAGGAATGGGAAGGAAGTGTAAGGTGCCCTGTTGATTGCCTTTTCCACATTGATTTCTTCCTTTTCTTGTACTGGAACTCTCATTTTATGCAAGAAACTTCTTTCTACAGCTCATGTGACTGGGAAAGTAGACCCTATCCCCAGTTGCAAGGTTAGTCCTGAAGAGTATAAGCCAGTTAATATAAGATATTTGCCTGGCAACTGTGACTGCTCTGGGGTGAGCACAAGACCTAAATTGGGCCTAATTGAACTGAGGGCCTAAAACAATTTGGGTTTTGGGAGAGGAAGCGGCTTTTCAGTCCTGTGGGGAAGTGGGTGGCCCTAATTTAAAAATCACAGGAAATTAGGCTTAGAATGAATCTGATATTACAGCCTGCAAAATTGTTTTATTGTGCTGCTGAATCAAACCTAAATCCCCCCCTTTCCTGGGACTACTTATTACTTCAGAAAAAAAAAATCCCCTCTAACATAAATCAAGGTTTTGGTTAACTGCACTTGAAAACATTTCTTGCTGCTAGACATGGGGAAAAGAATGCCAGAGAACAGAACTGACTTTTGGACCTGTGGACTCCCAGGACAGGAACAGGTTACTGCAGAAACAGGATGCTTGGGCTTGCTGAAAGAAGAGTGGGAAAGAGCTTCCTATTCCTTTCCTTTCTGGACAGTGGCTCCCTGGCCTTCCTTTTTGATTTTTTTTTTTTTTTTAGTTTAACTCATTTTGGTCTGCACCTCATGGTGCAGATGGTAGTTTATATCTGAGATAGGCTTTAATTTTTTAAAAATTGTTTATCTTTTCTCTCTTCCTTAGCTGAGCTTCCCTCTGGTATTACACCAGGCCACTTACCCAATGATGCCTTTCTCAGTGAGTTAGAGATTTGTGTCCGTTTATTTAACCTTTGTTCATGTTTCCTGTTTTATTTTTTAATCAAATTTTGCTTTTTATTTTTAATTTGTAGAAAACTTTTAATTGAACTGTAGTGGACAAGAAGGTAAGATTATACATGTAAGGACCATATCTAGTGTGTTTATAATCCTAGCTGTATCCTCTCCAGTAGGAAGAGAATTGTCTTTATCAATTTTGACTTTCTAAGAGTCTTTGTGCTAGGACAAACAGATTTGATATGATGGGACTGTTTTGGAAACAGAGTAGTACTACTGTACCAAATAGATGAACAGCATTACTAGTTTAGAGCTTGTACCTTTTTCAAAGGTAACAAATAAATGTACTAGAACGTGAACAGTTGCCTTTTAACATATGCTAAGGAACAGAAGATAACCCTTTCTAACATCATTCATTTCAACCTCATAACAACAACAACAACAAAAACCATGGGAATTTTTAGTGTAGTTTTTGTAAGCCCGATAAGATGTTTTAAGGTTTAGAATTACTAAGTAATTTATTTATGTCAAGTGCAATAATAAAATCCTCTTATCAGTTATCCCAACAGGAAACAAATATGCTCTCACACTCAAAAGATTCCGGTAAATGTGTAAAATCTTTGGGAGTTCGGGCAGGCAGTAGCATCTGAAGGGAGCCAGGACCAAATGTATTCTTGATAATCTGCAAAATTCTCAGAGAAAGTGAACAGGTAGTACATGTGTTGGGCCAGAATAGGGGAGGTGGGGTTTGCTGTGCAGATGGTCTGGTGTTTCCTATAGCTGGTGTCACCTGGAAGGGGAAAGAATTAGAGGAAAAATAATTATAACTTATTTGGCTTATAAAGTCAGTTTGTAATAAAACAGTGCCATGTCCTCTGACAGTTTTATATGAACAAAACACAACTATTGTTAAAAAAAAAGTTTTGAAGATCACATTGAAATTATCTATAAGGAAGAAAAGATTATAAGAAATGTACAATACAACAAAAATATAAATTTGTTCATATAATTGAAATATCAGGGAAAATGTGGTCCATGTTATCTTCAGGCTTGTGATGGACAAGTTCTTAGAGTTAATTGATGGCCCTTGCTGAGTTTTATCTTTTGACTGCTTCCCTACAATTGTATCTAATACCTGAGTCTCTCTTCCCTATTTCCTTTCAGTTGTCTTTGTTAGAACCATCACTCTCCAGAAATATTGCAATTTACCATTGCTCCGTCATATTTGGGGGTTCCTTAAATGAAAGTGTCAGTTCTTTAAATAACCCTTAAGTAACTTGTTTTTGAGCTATCTCTAGGAGGTCTTAAAATTCTCTGAAATGTTTATTGTTGGCAGGGAATCACTGTGGTGGAGAGTGGAATTCCAGGAAAAGTTGTAAGCTTTCTAGCCTAGAAAACTTAGATCTTTATTCCATATGACTACTACATCACTTAAGAAGAAAAGGAGTGGAATTCTATTTTCTTTTTTAATTGCTGCCATGCTCTAATCCTTCCAAATGATGTGCCAATTAGAAAACATTTCACCTCTTTCAAAATATCAGTGGTGTATGAAGTGGAAGAGGATATAGAGATTTTCATTCAGTCATGTGTTTATTGACATTTTTATTGAATACATTGTCATGCCCAGGTGTATAAGCAGGTGCTGAGTATATAAAGATGAACATGAAACCTTCTTAGGCTTTAAAGAGCTTGCAAACTTAATTGGAGAGACAGTGACATAGAGTCGCATGTTACACTGAGAAAATTCATACAAGTATACCCGCAGTTCCATGGGAATACCCCTATAAGGCAGTGTGCCCATGAAGGGCGCCATCTGAGAGCAGGAGTTCTTAATTTGGGGGAACAGGACTTTTGGGAATCTGATAAAAACTAAAGATATTCATGTTGGAGGTAGCTGTGGATTAAAGTGTTGTAACATAACAGAATTTTGCCTGAATCAGGGATCATCTGCTAGACCTGTTCATACCCCATAAAGGAAGGTGCAGAGAGAAACGTATACAGGAAGAAGTTCAAACCAGAGCACTTGGTTCAGTGCCAGGGGGTCTAAAATACTTAAATCATGCAGTTTTGAAATACTTATTGATTGAAAAATTGGCCTTATCAGTGAACCCATACAATAATTATATCCAAAACCATTTTTTATTTTTATTTTTTTTAAAGATTTATTTATTTATTTGAATGAGAGAGAGAGCGTGAGCGGGCGCTAGTGGGGCGGGGCGGTGAATGGGGGAAAGGAAGAGGGAGAGAGAATCTCAAGCAGACTCCCCACTGAGTGTAGAGCCCCAGGTAGGGCTCGATCCCACAACCTGGAGATCATGACGTGAATTGAAATCAAGAGTTGGTTACTTAACTGACTGAGCCACTCAGGCACCACTCCAAAACCCTTTTAGAAACAAAAGGAGCAAAACAAGTTTGTTCTGAAAATTAAAATAATATATCCATGTAGGTTAAAGCAAATAGCTTCCTTAAATTGATTATCTGAATGATTTTATCTATTTTATTGCAGTAAACAATAACATTAAATTTACCGTCTTCATCACTTTTAATTGTCTAGTTTAGTAGTGTTAAGTATATGCACATTGTTGTGCAACAGATCTCTAGAAGTTTTTGATATTGCAAAACTGAAACTGTGTGCCCATTAAACATTAATTCTCCCTCCTCCTCTCCTCTGCCTTTGCTCCACACTGATAATTCTCAGCAGTTATTATACATAGCAATCTCCTGAGGACTTCCTGGAGCAATTTGCTGATCCTATGCCCCACCCCAAAGATTCTGATCCAGTTGTTCTAGGTTCTGCCTTGGGCCTTGGCAAAGGTGTAAAAGCTCCAGGTGATTGTGATGTACATCCAGGCTTGAGAGCTACCACTTTACTAGAAGCAATGAATTAACTTGACCATTTCAGGGGGCATATCTTCACAGATTTTTCTTTGTCAGTGCATCTTTCTCTTAATAATGTAATATCCCATTGTTTCTCAAGCTTTAATGTACATATAAGTCACCTGGGGATCTTGTTCAACTCTGCATTGGGATTCAGCAGGTCTAGGGTGGGGCCTGACACTGCAGGTCTAACAAGCACAGAGATGATGTTGATGCTGCTGATTGATGGACGTCACTCGTGGTCGAGGGTGATAAGCCACTCTATCTTATTGTTAAAGTCAAGGCTTGTATGTTGGGGAAAATTCAAGTTTTCAAAATATAGTGTTGTTGTCATTCCATATGTTCTCACAGTCTGATGTGATTTTTTGAATGGTTAAATACAAAGAAATCCCTCTCTGCTGGCGTTGTGCTTCCATTGATACAAATTCTGCGCAGAAGTATTGCCTTGCATTATCTGTGTTCCAGCATCTTTGATGATGAAGGGAAAACCAAAGGATACATAAGACTCTTACTTTCTTCTTTGACATTTTCCAATTTAGATTATCTTCCATGCCTGATGTCCATAATCATTGTGGAAGGATATCTTCTCTTTAATTCCTAATAGTGAAAATTACCCTGAACACTGAACAATGGAAAGATGATGATTGTACAGTGCCTAAGGGCACCCATTATCCATTAGGACTTAGAGTGAAAGAATACCCAACTCAAACCAAATTTACCAGTGAAAGAGATGACCTGGTTATAACTGGTGGGTGGTATGCAGGCTTGAGTTGATTTGGTTTAGCAGGTCAGCAGGATATCAAGGATGTTCTCATCTTTATTCTAAGGTTGGCTCCCCACACAGTACAGAAAGGCTGCAAGACTTCCAGAGTATATATCTGCACATCATTCTATCCAGAAAGAACTTACAGAGAGCAAGGAACCTTCTTTTCCAAAGGGAAATCTTGCCTCATGACTTACTGCCCACATTTAGTCACACTTTCAGTCCCAAAATGGTCTATGGCCATTTGAATACCCTGTATGGATTGGCTTAGGCCTGGGTTGTGAGAAGGAGACGTTTCACTGTTTACTACTACTTAAACGTTTTTATATAAGCATTTGTTAAAGCTTGAATTTGTGTTCCCGAAAAAGATACATTGATGGGGGCGCCTGGGTGGCTCAGTGGGTTAAAGCCTCTGCTTTCGGCTCAGGTCATGGTCCCAGGGTCCTAGGATCGAGCCCTGCATTGGGCTCTCTGCTCAGCAGGGAGCCTCCTTCCTCCTCTCTCTCTGCCTGCCTCTCTGCCTGCTTGTGATCTCTATCAAATAAATAAATAAAATCTTTAAAAAAAAAAAAAGATACATTGACGTCCTAACACCCCTCCCATCCTGGTACCATAGAGTGTGACTTTGTTTTCACATCTGCAGTCACAATGCAGATGTGATTAGTTAAGTTGAGATGAGATCATAGTAGGGTGGGTCCCTAATCCAGTATGACTGGTGTCTATAACTTGCAAGATGTGAAGACATAGGAAGAATGCAGTGTGACAACATAGGCAGAGATTGGATTTATGTAACTGCGAGCCAGGGGCTTCCAAAGATTGCCAGTGAACCATCAGAAGCTAAGGACTCCTCTACAGATTTTAGAGGGAGCATGAGCCTGCCTACTACTTGATTTCAGACTTCTAACTTCCAGAACTGTGAAACAATACGTTCTGTTGTTCTAAGCCACTCAGTTTGTGGCATCTTGTTTTGGCAGCTCTAGGAAACTAATACCAGACTTATTATCCATTTCATTTGTTTTAAAATTTCAAAAAAAAATCAAGGGTACTTTGGAGGAAGGTTGATGGGTCATTGTGAAGGCCATGAAAAAATAGCAAGATGTTTGTATAGGAGTAAAGGCAGATGGTTGTTGGTGTTAAAAATTTGGTCAGTCCGTCCTCCTAAATCTTAATTTTACTAAGTTTTTCCCCCCCATTTTCATTGCTACCCCTCTATTCCATGCTACCATTATTTCTCACCTGGATTATTTCAGCGCTTTCCAACTTGACTCCAGGGTTTTACTTTTGCTTCCTTCTAATCCTGTTCTCCAAACAGTAAACAATTGTCAAAGCACAAATCTGATCAGAAAAGCTGCTCATCATCTTTCCATTCGCTCAGTGTTCATTCAGTAGCTTCCCATGTTACTTTTAGAATAAACTCAGAATTTCTATGTGGCATGTTAGGAATATGGTGTCATCTAGCCTACCTCATGCACTTAGCTAGGATTCTGCTTCTGTTCCTGTGGACACTAATCACTGACGTCCTATCATTTCTTCAAACATAGCATTTTGCTTTCTACCTCAAACTGTGCATGTGCTTTTCCTGTTGCCTGTGCTGCTTTCTCTTCAGTCTTACTCTCCTTCACCTCATGCTCAGTCACCCTGCAGATCTCAGTTCTTAATTTGCTTCTTCATGAACTCTAACTCTCTAAGACCAGGTCAAGTCCCCCGGTATACAATTTTGTAGTATACTATACTTCTTTCCAGCGACTGTAATTATAATTTAATCACAAAGTAATTATAGGCAGGTACTGTGGTTAACTCCACTTTGAAATCAGGGCTGTTAGCTCCAAAATGTAAAACCTCATACTCTAAACTTCCTTATGGGCAAAGTCCATTTTCTGTCTCAATCAACTTTATATCCTGTCTAGCGTAGTACTATGCATGTAATTGGTCTTTAACTAATATTAGTGTAATTTTTTTAAAAAGAAAACATAAATAAATGAAATGTAGTTGTAAGAAATTTAAGTGAAGAGCCAACCAGGAGTGTGTTTGTGTGTGTATGTGGTAGAGGGGAGGATTTCCATGTTCCCATGTTACATTGAGAGGCTTCTACTTAATTCTTCAATCAGTGATTTTTAGACTTTGATCACGTAAGCAGGTGTAATTTTAGAAATGGCAGTGACCAGCATAGATTTGACAACTTTTTGTTTTGCCAGGTAAGGATATAATGATGACATTCCACTTCAGTGAGGAAAATATGGTCTTAGGAAATCCAAGTAGCCACCTGGGAAAGGGGAGAATGAGCCTATTACCAGGATTAATTTGATACAGATCGAAGTTTCAAGCATAAAGAAAGAAAACAAATGCAGATTGTATGAAAAGCAAGGGATGCCTTCCAGGTTAACCTGGAGTGGGGGAAGACTTATCAATATATTCCAC